>NC_069506.1:87530182-88152682 GCF_027579735.1 Bombina bombina | reverse complement strand
ATACCTTCAAGAAAAAGAAAAAGGATCTTAACCTCACTTTTCCAAAATTTATACATTGAAATATTCTCAACATATGAATAACTTTAATTATAATTTTAAAGAAATCAAAAAGGTGCTTCCTATTCATCTAATAAGAAATTACAAAAAATAAAAGATTAAAATTCAATTAACTTATACTAAGTTAGAACTCCAGATAGATCGAAGAAATCATGAAGATTGCAATAAAAAAACTTATAAGAGTCTTTAAAAAAAAAAAAAAGCGAGGAATAGAAAAATAGAAAGGGCGGGGGGTGGGGGAGCGGAAAGAGAGAGAGAAAAAAAAAAAAAGGGACCCAGGCCCCTCTTGAAATGACTGTCATGTGGCCCTCTCTGTAAGCCATGGCCTAGGTAATACTCTAACTAAAATCAAATTTAGAAATGGGACTGCATTCTGAAATGGCTCCAAGAAGCGAACCTGCAGCTCTGGGGCCCAAGAACTTATAAAACTTCCCCATTTTTTAAAATAGTTTTTATAATGTTTCTCTGAATCAGCCTTCAGGTTCTGCCTTTCAACAATCATCTGGGTTTTAATGACATTGATAAATTTCTCTTTGTCTCCATTTTTTAAAGAGCAGGCTACGTGCCACCAATATCGCGAGGTTAGTGAGATGTCTATCGCCAATATTAGCTGAGTTTTTTTAAAAAAATATATGATCTGCCTGCAACTCAATCTTACTCTGAAGATGGCAGTTCAGCCAATATTGAACCTTTGCCCAATACTGCCTGACTTTGGGACAACACCAAAGGCAATGCAACAGATTTGCCCCTGCCTCTGTACACTTGAAACAATTCCCTGCCTTGGATTCCGTCCATTTGGCCATTCTTGATGGAGTCAGATAGAAATTATTAATTATTTTGCACTGCGACTCTCTCAAACTGGTACAGGAGTGTCAGGCACAACTAAGAAAGAAAAAATGTGTGCAGTTTAGTTATTTGGACCACAACTGCTGGAATGAAAAAACAATAAAAATTGTATGGTTGTTTGCAACAGAGTGAAAAGGTAAAACAAAATTTAGGAATTAGGCAGCTATGTAAAACCTTATTCCTTATTGCAAAGTTTTAGTATACAGGCAGTAATTGAGCATATTCCCTATGGCTGCCACATGTGTCTGGGTAGTCACTGTGAGAAAGTAAATGCAGCAGGGGTATGCTCAGATAAACCTGAGATTTTAACATTAATAAAGGTAAAAAATAAATAAGCAAGGAAAAAATGGTACTATGATCATAGAAAAAATAAGCAATTGCTATTGTGAACAGAGTTACGGTAAAACAGCAGGATATGAGGGAATGAACTAAAAGTCACAGAAAATAACAGCAGCAACTGAGATACTAATCTTAGAGTATAGCAGCAAAGTAAAAATTCAGAGACTGGCTTACCGCTAACAGAACTGTTATAATGATAGTTGCAAACACCGGGTTGTAATGGCGACTTGCCAGAGGGAGCAGGGAAGCTCAGTAGCAGCTGGCTGATGACGTCACAGCATGAGGAAGCGGAGCTCTGTGAAAGGTGAATCCCAAGGCCGGTGAGCTGCAGGGGAAACTGAGTTAGAGGTAAAGGTAGGAATGAGGCTTTTGAAATAGCTGAATCTTCTGAGGGAGAAGCAGGCAGGAAGGAGAGGATGACAACAGAAATCCAGTTAGGTGGAGTAGAGGAATCCAACAAACAGAAGTAGTATGATAAATCTCACAGAGAGCAGGCTCAGGTTAAGGTTTAAGACAAACTTCAATACTAAGCAATGTGAAAATGCTGGGAGGGGCCTTAAATAGGCTGATGTTAATGGGAGCAGGATGCTTTAAAGGGACAGTGCAGAGAATAAGTATGCCATTATCCTGACAAGGAGGTTGCCTCAGCGGCAAGTTTAATACTTTCGGTTATCTCTTCAGTTTGTAACCTGGCAAAATATTTAGTAAATTTATCCTTAGCTTGGATAATATGTGCCTGCCCTTTAATCATTAGAATTTTCTGATACCACCAAGAGATTGAACGTTTCCCTGCTTGATAGAGCTTTAGGCCCGGAACTATCTGAGCCTGTCCCCATTCAGTTGCCACTTCTCTATTAAGTTTTTCGATATAATGGCGTACCTGCAAATATGCGTAAAAATTATTAGCCGGCAGATGATATTGCTCTGCCAGGCTCTGAATAGTTCGGGTCTGCCCGCCCCTCTCTTCTTTCAACTGGACGAAATGACTCAGCCCCTTCTCTGCCCATTCAAAAAACAGTCTGTATGTAAGACCTGGTGGGAAATCAATGCAACCAATAATAGGTAGGTATGGAGACACACGAAATTTCTGCCCAACAAAAATACAGTATAGCTGCCACCCTTTAATGATGTTGGCAAATGTTAACATCACGCTTAGACTCTGTGGTAACTTCCTATATGGACAATGTAACATGGCTTGTGGACTGAAAGGCCTAGTCAGCTCAGTGTCTAACTTATGATACGTTACATACTCTGATTTAGTAAGCCAGTCTATTCCAAATTTTGCCAGGGCTATTAAGTTATAATACTTGATATTGGGGATAGAGAACCCTGCATATTGTTTTGAATTACTCATTTTATCTAGAGATATTCTTGGTCTCTTTTTCCCCCAAATAAAAGAGGTACAAGCTTTGTTATATTTATCTGTATCTTTCCTAGTGACAAATAGGGGAAGATTTTGTATCAGAAACAACATTTTCGGGAATATAATTGTTTTAATTATCATGCATCTAGCTGATATCGACAAATAATGTAGATTCCATTTATTTAAATCATATTGGATTTTATCAAAAAGTTTGCCATAATTTAATCGGTACCAGTCACTAGGATTCCTAGCAATCTTGATCCCTAGATAATTGATGACTTTAACTTGTCTGAAGATATGATTTGTACTTTGCCTTGTTTTATTAACCCATAATAGCTCTGATTTTTTAGAGTTAATTTTATACCCAGAGAAAGCACTGAACTCCGTGATAATCTTAATGACTCGTGGGATAGATTCTATGGTGTTCTGCAGAAAAAGGAGTATATCATCTGCATACAGAGATATGAGTAAACTCTCCCTGCCTATCTTAACTGGTTGTATCGTTTGTCTAATATAAACTGCCAGAGGTTCTAGGGCAAGATAAAATAGCAGCAGAGATAGTGGACAGCCTTGACATGTTCCTTTTTCTATAGAATCAAAGGCTTTTTCGGCATCTACGGTGATTAACGCTAGATCTTTATTCGTATTATGGTGATAATCCTTACTGCCCGGCTGGCCAACCTGGTGAAAGTGGTCCAACACAGTTAAGACTCTTCTCATATTACGGACGGAGTTCCTATTCGGGATAAAACCCGCCTGGTCTGTATGTATCAATTTACCTACAACTTTTTTTAGCCTATCAGCTATAATTGACATGATAATTTTATAATCCTGGTTTAACAGGGAGATTGGGTGGTAAACAGATAATTCATCTGGGCTTTTCCCCTTCTTGTGTATAAGGGTGACAACTGAATTCAGAGAAATAAGGGGACTTCAGAGCTTGTCTTAAAAAATAATCATTGTATAGATTCTCTAGTGTGACACCTATTGTATCTGATAGAATTTTATAGAATTCGATTGACAGGCCATGCGAGCCTGGGGCTTTGCCTGATTTTATCCTTTTTATTACCTTAACTATCTCTGATTCCGTTATTGCTGCGTTAATTTGATTTAGTTCCTCAAGAGATATACTAGGTAATTTGATTTTATCCCAGAATTGTGCCTTCACATTCTCGTTTATTCCCCTACTAGTATAAATATTATGATAATATTTAAAGAATGCATCTCTAATATCTGTGGATTGGGTAATAATCTTATTCCCATCTTTGATTGCTGATATAAAATTTTTCTTTTTCCGAAACTTTATTATTTTTACCAGGTGTTTGGCTGAAACCCCCTGATACCCTTGATACTTAGCCCTAGTCTTGAGATCCTCTCCTGCCCATTTTTCTCTAAAAAAGTCCTCTTGTTCAGTTTTAGATAGTATATATTTGCTCCAGGTATCTTGATTCGGGGACTGAAGATATCTGTTATAAGCATTTCTAAGCTGATTAGCCAGCTGTACCTCTCTCGCTCTATATTTGTGGCTTAATTTGACCATACATGCCTTGATTTCTCCTCGCATAACTGCTTTCCCTGCTTCCCAAAAATTTTCTGGTTTACTTTTGTATTCTGCATTCTGATCACAGTACTCTTGCCACTTTAATTTCAACCAATTTGAGAAATGAATATTCTGACTCATATAAGATGGAAAACGAAACGAATTCCCAGAACTTCTAGTTTTCTTTTCCGCCCAGATCCTAAGGCCAATAATAGCGTGGTCAGATAAAAAAATGTCAGCAATTTTAGTTTCCATCTCAAACCTAGCTACTTGAGCGCCTATCAAGAATAAGTCAATACGCGAAAAGCTCCTGTGGGTCTTAGACTCACAAGTATAAACCCGATCATCCGGGTGTTGTAACCGACAAATATCTTTCGATTTTAATATTTTAACATAGTTCCTAAAGAACTTGGCTTCACGATTATTCGACTGGCAACATCTAACTCTGGACCTATCCATCTCCGGATACAGCGTGAAATTCATATCTCGGGCTATGATCAAGTTCTGATCCAGATATGGTATAAGTTTCTGTTGGATCTTTTGCCAGAAACATTTCTCAAATTTCTTGGGGGCATATATGTTGCAAAAAATCCACCTTTCGCCCTCTATCTGGATCTGAAGGACTATAAACCTGCCCTGAGGGTCGCATTCTTGCTTCAGAATTTTATATGTAAGCTATTTATTTATAATAATGGCCACCCCATGCTTGCGCTTATTGCAAGGTGTCGCTACAATTTCTGCAACCCAGTTGACTTTCAGTTTCTCTATCTCGGGGCCCCTCAGATGCAGTTCCTGGAGATAGATAATGTCTGGTTTCTCACCTTTCAGTATTCTTAAAACATTCTTCCGTTTAATGGTGGAGGTAATTCCTCCCACATTCCAAAAAACTAAACTTAAAGGTTCTGACATTTTAATTTTTTATCCAGCTGAGAAAAAAAGCCCCACGATGGCTTTTACTAGTCTGATAAACTTTATACCAGTACTACTCCTTACAAATGGTGATAGCCCAGTATTAACTTAAATTGGACTGTTAGTATTTTGTGTAATGTGCTCTTATTTACTGACTGCACATTTACATAGTGAAAGACCTTGCGCATTTACATAAGAAAAAACCTTGCACATTTATATAAAAGAACCTTGCAATTTTACATAGCCGAAACCTTGCACACTTGCATAGAAATAACACAATCTTGAGAAATGCAGCTTTTCAGGTACTGCTGTAAGTACCAAAATGTACTTATGTATTTTTAACTTTTACTAGTCCATAAACATTTATGCTAGTACTTATTCTTACCAATAATGATAGCCCAGTATAGACTTGTGTTGGACTGGTAGTATTTTGTGTACTGTGCACCTGTTTGCTCACTGCACATTTACATAAAAAAGACCTTGCACATTTACATAGAAAAAAAATAATAAAAAAAATGCACAATTGCATAGGAAAATTCTTGCACATTTACATAGAAACAACCTTGAACATTTAAGAAAACCCCTTGCACATTTACATAAAGAGAACACCTGCTTGGGAAATGCAGATTTTCAAACACTCTTGCAAATACAAAGACAAAGTCAGAGATATTCCAGGAACACCCCCCTTTTTTTTTTTTTTTTTTTTTTTTTTTTTAGTAAGGGTATTTACTGATAGCTTGTATTAAATGTCTTATACTGGCATAGGGTCAGCAAAATTTCCCTGGTTGCCCTTAGGTGTAGTCCTGAGACCAAGTCCTGTCTTACAAGCGACAACTTTGCTTGCACTGTGTCTGGAATGTCTATTCACATTCTCATCTCTTATTCTTCTTATAGTCAGTCAAATTGCATCTGGAAAATAAGATAGACTGATAGTGTGCTAACTGAAAACACCAGATGTATAACCCCGGTTAAAGTGTGGGGTACTTGACAATCACAGAGATGGCAGGCTCAGACCGGATCACGGCATGTGTATAAAAAATCAGTAGGTACAGTCAGATTTATTCCGGGGTCAGACCCACTAGACTTCTGGCACTTTTAACACTGAGACCTCTGTAAGATTGTGGGGAAAAGGAAGCATTCGAATATGGCTCAATAGTATTTGTGACCACAGAGGGCAGTTTTGCAAATTGAGATATAGTAAGGCAGGTGCAACTTACCCCCACTGTCTTCACGGCTTGAGCAGCATATTGAAGTTAAAAAACATACCTCTCAGGAGGACTTGGAGCTCTACACACCGCCCATAGCCAGTGTGATCTTTAGACGACCAGGCGCCACTTCTCCGAAGTTCTTCACACAACTACTGGCTCATGGGCGTGAAGTCAGCTGTGTATGCCGACTTACAAGGGGGGTAAGGTAGTTCCGACCTCAGCCGTCCAGGCTGCACGACCTCTCGCCCTGGTCCCGGGCCTTCGGCACCACTCAGCACCAGAACTCTCACCAAGGTACCATGAATATTGTACAGGGTACACAGGGATCCAGGTGCACGACTCGCACCTTAAAATGAAGCTTGCACTTTCCGTCCAGAGCTACTCGTTCTTAGTAGGTTACGCTGGTTCCCCACAATCTTTTCCAGCTCTGCTCTGTCGCGGCTGCTGCCAAACAGCCTTGAAGGGATCTGTTGGCTTCCTGTGACCACCTTAATTCCCCCGGGCCGGGTATAGCTTTTCCCGGGAAATAGGGCTCTGTGGCTGGGAATCTGTTGTTTAGCGGCTCTACAAACAAACGAGCCGGAGCGCGCACACCTCTCTCAGCGCTCCTCCCACAGGAAGCCGGCCTTACTAGTTTCAGCAGTATGCCGTAATCATAGACCTGCTGGATACTAGGAAATGGGCGTATTTAAAAGTATACCTATACACAGTTATTGGTTAACAAGGGAATCAAAACATACTCCCACTTTAACCCCTTCTGTTAACAACAAGTGAATTTAAAGGGAACATATTCATATATAAAGGTGTTAGAATAGATTATTAATGACATGTCATACATATTTAGCAGGGTATAAGTCTTACAGGTAGACACTCATTTAGTCACCTTCCATATTATGCCATGATATCAATGCATTTTGTGAATAATGTAAACTAAGTAAGCCTAAATAGTCACTATCTATTATGTTAGCATACTTAGATGCCAGCAGCATGTAACTGGTCAGATTTAATAATCTATGCTGTAGGTAAGTAGACCTGTCAGTAAGAGAGAGGCATGGATGCTTAAAGGATACATATAAATCACAGGCATGCACATAGAAAAAATGTGCAACTGGCCAATTGGTATTGGACAATATGTATTGGTGACTTACATATTTTTCTCAAATGGTAAACCCAGTGCACCCAATGTAATTATAGCCACAATCATATATAGTAAATGTTCTAAGCCAAGTGCATAAATATGGAACCATTAATTACATTTTATGGGAATAGTGCATAGAACACACGGGACACATCATAGTATGTAATAATTTCTGGGCTCATAATAACATAAACGGTATGCAATAAACAATAACAGAAAACCATCCCGGATGAATATTTAGAATAAACAAGTATCAATAGTTAATGTTCCTGTTTTTAGTAGTTATGTTGTTTTTAGTTTATATATGAAGAACACATTTTATTTTAGCATCAATGGTGATTAAATCAAATTCAGAGTTAAAGCCACTAGGGACCTGTGTGCTTAAAGGGACAGTATACTGTAAAATAGTTTTTCCCTTAATGTGTTTACAATTGCTTTTTTTACCAACTGCAGAGTAAAAATGTATGATAATTAGCTTTTTAAGATTTATTTGTGTATATTAAAGTTCTGATTTTGTGTTTTGAAGCCACAACCTAGTAAAATGGGTTGAGCTTGTAGGTATAATCAAATCTCATTACTTTATCACATTGTGTACATATACATTCTTCTTTATATTATATCTGTCCAAAAATCAATCACCAGTACTTGGAGAGGACAATGGAAAATCAACATTTTATTACCTTATCTCTGCTATATCCCACCGAGAGTGTCATTTCTTCTGCTGGCTGTGTTTACAAAGCTTATCTATAGCTTGGACCTGCGGCCACAAACTTTCAGAATAGGTGGGGGTACCATTGCTAAATCAACTATTTCAAATGCCAATATAAGGGTAAAGGAGCTACCTGTAAACAATTTAATACACTCCAGCAGGTAAAGTGGATCATTGGGAACAAATTAAAGGGGAGAAAAGTTTTGAGTAAACTGTCCCTTTAACTTGAAAATCCAGAAAGCTTCTTGTCGTGCTAAAATAGTACCTTTGTCTCCTCCTCTTGGTGGTCGCCTAATGGCTTCAATTGCTCGCCATTTGAAAGCTTACACATCAATGCCGTGTACCTCAAGGAAGTGCCTAGATAGTTCAGAGCAGGGCTTTTTATTCTTAATGTACCCAAGATGTTCTCTGATCCGTGTACGCACATCCCTTGTAGTCATGCCAATATACTGGTGATGATGGACCATACATTCTATGAGATACACAACATGTGTGGTGGAGCTTTTTATGCAACCATTGGTTTCATAGGTCTGATTGGTGACACAAGAATAGAAGTATTTTCCCTCTATTAAATAGTCATATGCCTTACACCTAGATGTCCCACATTTATATGTCCCATTTACACTTAGCCATGTGGTTGTTCTCTATTTTTGTGGTAGTTGGCTGGGGGAAAGAAAGTTACCCAAGGTCTTATTTCTTGAATAGACACATTTGAATCCCTGTTCAATAGTAGATTTGAGTAGTTTATCCTCATATAGCATTGGGAAGTACTTTTTAAGGATCTCAATAATTTCATAGAAATCAGATGAGTATTGTGTAATAAACAAGGTTCGCTTATCTGTCTTGTTTTTGGGCTTGTTTTGGAGTGTATCTTTCCTTTCCATGTTGGCTACTTCTTTGGTTGTATTTTTTACCATTTTCTGTTGATATCCTCTCTCACATAGTCTATGTTCAATGGCACTGCTCTCCTCAAGGAAATCTGATTCCTTGTTGCAAATTCTCTTTGCTCACAGCAATTGTCCCTTGGCAATGCCTTTAAAGACATGTCTTGGGTGTGCACTTCTGTTGTGCAGGAGAGTGTTGCCCGAAATCGGTTTACGATACAATTTGGTGATGATATTACCAGTTACGGGATCGCCCCTAAGGGAAATGTCCAGGAAGTTAGTTTCTAACTTACGAAATTCATAGGTGAAGTTAACCCCATTTTCGCTGTCATTAAGGTAGTTAACAAAATTCTTGGCACTTGTTTTATCAGAAGACAAGACAATTAATAAATCATCTATAAAACGTTTATAAAATTGAATATATGGAAAGAAGGGATTTCTACCCACATAGACAGTTATTTTCCAGCCACCCCATAAAGATATTAACATATGAGGGGGCAACCCTTCGAACAAGAAATAATTGTGTTTGAGTAAAAAAGCAGTTAATCTTACCACATATTCAATAGTTTGACTATCCATATTGCAATGGGCATCCAAAAAATGTCTAACTGCTAAGATGCCAAGATCGTGTGGTATGCTAGAATATAGCGATACCACATCAATCGTGAGACAGCTACTGTCAGGTGACCAACATACTCAAGAAGTTGTAATACATGTGTAGTGTCTTTAATATGGCTATGTAAAGAAGATACAATTGGTTGTAGGATGGCATCCAACCATTCTGACAGAGGCTCAAAAAGTGAACCTATGCCAGAAACAATTGGACGTCCCTTTACATAACGTAAACTTTTATGCACTTTGAGCAAGTGATGGAAAATAGGTATTACTGGATTGGTTATATATAGGTATTGAAAAGTATCAACATCTATCATATGTAAATGTTTGCCATCATCGAGTATATCGTTCTCTTTGGAACCGTCTAGTGGGATCAAATGGTAAAATGTGATTTGTGGAAGAATTCCCCAACTGTCTCAAAGCTTCCATGATATATGCTGTTGACAAGTTGTGGTTGCCTGGTTTTCTGGATTCATGCAAAACCATCAGATCCTCTACTACCCTTTTATGGAACAACTCTACGGTTTTTCCTCTAGTTTGTAAAGGGTAAAATTTAGATGTTTGTTTAAATTTTGGGAGGGCAAAAGCCCAATCCATAATTCAGAACCTTTGTTTCAATCGGTGTCAATACATGTGAGGACAGGTTAATCACACTACAGGTATAGCCCTCTCATACAGCGGGTTAGGGAACGGAGCCCCGCAGTAAAGTGAAAACCGCCTTAAAATGAAACAAGGCAGTTTTAGCTTTCTTTTCAGTGTTTAAACTCTTGAAAACATGTTTGAACTAACATATATTAGGGGTGAAATAGTGCTATGTTTAGTTTAACACTAGCACAGCACAGTATTCAATTAGTATTCAATAAATACTGTACCTGTAAAATAGTGACAATTACTGTAGTAAAATTTGCCAGACTATAGCACTGAGACACAGATTGAACTGCAATGCTGTTAACAGAGTGAACTAAGCATAACAAAATGGTGCCATTCACTTTTCTCGCAATCTCACAATGATTACAGCACTGTTTCAAAATGCTTGGAGGTTGAACTTAAGCTCCACAAAGCGCTGTATTAGCGAATCGCTGTAAAGTGAAGCGCTGTAAAGTAAGGTAATCCTGTCCCTAGTTTGGACGTTTCCCATTTTTGGTCTCCCTGTGCGAGTCCCTGTGCTTGCTTGTATTGCCTCTCCCTCCCCCTGTCGGTTGTTTCAGGACAGACCGAAAAACTGAGTCTTATCTCTGTTAGCACTGCTTATTGTTGTACTTGCAGTTGGGTTAACAACATTGGGTGTGGTGTTCACAGATGTTTCATGTAATGTGTCATTTGGTGTTTTGGGTCTAGCCCACAAGTTTTCACTAGTATGTACAGGTAGCCCTCAGTTTACGCCGGGGTTAGGTTCCAGAATGAATGGTTGTAAATCGAAACCATTGTAAATTGAAAACCAGTTTATAATTTAAGTCAATGGGAAGTGAGGGAGGTAGGTTCCAGGCCCCTCTCAAAATTGACATACAGTGGGGCAAAAAAGTATTTAGTCAGCCACCAATTGTGCAAGTTCTCCCACTTAAGAAGATGAGAGAGGCCTGTAATTTTCATCATATGTATACCTCAACTATGAGAGACAAAATGTGGAAACAAATCCAGACAATCACATTGTCTGATTTGGAAAGTAATCATTTGCAAATTATGGTGGAAAATAAGTATTTGGTCAATATCAAAAGTTCATCTCAATACTTTGTTATATATCCTTTTGTTGGCAATGACAGAGGACAAATGTTTTCTGTAAGTCTTCACAAGGTTGTCACACACTGTTGCTGGTATGTTGGCCCATTCCTGCATGCAGATCTCCTCTAGAGCAGTGATGTTTTGGGGCTGTCGCTGGGCAACACAAACTTTCAACTCCCTCAAAAGGTTTTCTATGGGGTTGAGATCTGGAGACTGGCTAGGCCACTCCAGGACCTTGAAATGCTTCTTACGAAGCCATTCCTTCGTTACTCGGGCGGTGTGTTTGGGATCATTGTCATGCTGAAAGACCCAGCCATGTTTCATCTTCAATGCCCTTGCTGATGGAAGGAGGTTTGCACTCAAAATCTCATGATACCATTCATTCTTTCATGTACATGGATCAGTTGTCCTGTTCCCTTTGCAGAGAAACAGCCCAAAAGCATGATGTTGCCACCCCCATGCTTCACAGTAGGTATGGTGTTTTTTGGTTGCAACTCAGCATTCTCTCTCCTCCAAACACGACGAGTTGTGTTTCTACCAAACAGTTCTACTTTGGTTTCATCTGACCATATGACATTCTCCCGATCCGCTTCTGGATCATCCAAATGCTCTCTAGCATACTTCAGACGGGCCCGGATATGTACTGGCTTAAGCAAGGGGACACGTCTGGCACTGCAGGATCTGAGTCCCTGACGGCGTAGTGTGTTACTGATGGTAGCCTTTGTTACGTTGGTCCCAGCTCTCTGCAGGTCATTCACTAGGTCCCCCCGTGTGGTTCTGGGATGTTTGCTCACCGTTCTTGTGATCATTTTGACCCCACGGGTGAGATCTTGCGTGGAGCCCCAAATAGAGGGAGATTATCAGTGGTCTTGTATGTCTTCCATTTTCTAATTTTCTACAATTTTGTTTCTGGTGTCCTTCGACAGCTCTTTGGTCTTCACCATAGTGGAGTTTGGAGTGTGACTGTTTGAGGTTGTGGACAGGTGTCTTTTATACTGATAACAAGTTCAAACAGGTGCCATTAATACAGGTAAAGAGTGGAGGACAGAGGAGCCTCTTAAAGAAGAAGATACAGGTCTGTGAGAGCCAGAAAGCTTGCTTGTTTGTAGGTGACCAAATACTTATTTTCCACCATAATATGCAAATAAATTATTTTCAAATCAGACAATGTGATTGTCTGGATTTGTTTCCACATTTTGTCTCTCATAGTTTAGGTATACCTATGATGAAAATTACAGGCCTCTCTCATCTTCTTAAGTGGGAAAACTTGCACAATTGGTGGCTGACTAAATACTTTTTTGCCCCACTGTAAGTAACCTATAATACATTATTTTTAAAGCTTTGAAATGAAGGCTTTAAATACTAAACAGCATTATAAACAGTATCAAAATAATCATACAACACAGAATATATAATTAAACTAAGTTTAATGAACATAAACATTTGCTAAAACAGTATTATAACCACTGTTGCCTCTAAGGTGCGCGGCAGCGCACTTTCCCTCCCTGTGTAGCGCAGACAGTACATCAGGCCGCACAAAACAGAAGAATGTAGAAAGTGATTTATTTATTTTTTATTTAATAACTGATGGCCTCCAGGAAAACGGCATGAAAGAACACCGTGACCGTTTAAATAAAAAGTCCCTCCAGTCAGGTGTAGCACAGCTTGATCTGTTTCCTGTACACTGAGGGGGAAGGACTTAAGCTGACAGTTGTGTGCATAAATCACACAGCGCTGTCAGAGACCGGGATAATTCACACACGGAGGGTGTTGGGCAGCAACTGGAGGCTCCTCCATTTGTGCACTGTTGCACGTGAACCCCCAGGGGGCAGAGGAGGAAAAACAAATGAGCCAAAAAAAAAAAAAGAGAATTTTTTTTTTTATTAAAAATGTTATTTATATTTTATTTATATTATTATTTTCCCCAAGTGTGTGTGTGTGTGTACTCTCCCTGTCCTGCTGTCATAGCTATGCTGGCATGCTGAGCGCCTGAGCAGCACTGTGTGTGTATGTATTTACAAAAATTACTGATTAACAAATAACAGGCAGGAGCAGACAGGAGCTAGGACCGGGTGGACGACTCAGTGTGCTGATGTGACGTCACACCACACCACCACCACGGTGCTCGTCGCACTGCCTGCTGCTGCCTGAGAGGCTGAGTCTGTCTAGTGACTCCAGTCTCCACCCCCCACTCGCACGTGCGATAAGGAGCCCTATATGCCTGCACAGTGATCTCAATGTATTCACTGTGCAGGCATATCTCCTCCCCAGTCTCATGCCTATAGAGGCATAATCGCACAGGCTGAACTGTGTCGTCGTTTCAGCCTGTGCTCTGTCTCCTCCCCCAGCCTCTTGATGGCCCTCACGAGGCTCCTCCCGGCTCAACGGCACGAAAATCTTTGTGGAGATAGCCGTTGAGCTGAGAGGAGCCTTTGCAGAGAGCTCTTTGACAAATTTTTATAATGTCTAAGATTTGCCTGCTTTATTCGAAATCCTTATCGAATATATATATATATCAGATAATCTATCAGAGACAACATCAACAGTCTCAATATTTGCTGCTGCAGTGCAGACTGCAGTGTGCAAATTGCATTAGCAAATTTAGCAATATAGTTTAGAACTTTAGATTTAGATTAGTACTAGAGTCTAGACTAGTATTACTATTATCTATAGAAGATAGGTTTATTATATTAGTTGTTGTTTGACAGTTTTTGGGCAGATATTTTAATTATTTTTGCTGCAGGCCTGCAGCTTTTTATTTAGAGTAACTTTAGTTGAGTCTTGAACTGAACTACTAGAGTTTAAAAAAAAAAAAACATTTTTATATAGAGTAACTTGAGTGAGTTGAGTCTTGAACTTGAACTACTAGTGTTTAAAAAAAAAATCATTTTTATTTTTCTACTTGTAATTTAAACAACAGATACAGTCTGAGTCTGAGATTGCTTTTTATATAGAGTAACTTGAGTTGAGTCTTGAACTTGAACTACTAGTGTTTAAATTTTTTTTTTTTCTTCTTGTAATTTAAACAACAGATACAGTCTGAGGGGGGTAGTTATCAACGTGTCAACTTTCCTGCCTTCGCCGGCCCAATACGCCCGCCTTAGCTCGCCTACCATCGCCGCCGCAGACCTGAAAAAATTCGCCTAAGTTATCAATAAATCTGTCAAAAAGCTGCGCACCAAGTACGGTGTGATAAGCAGCGGACTGTGATAGTTATCACTCATCCGATCTCGCTGCTCTTCGGCCTGTCACTAAGCACTCACACTAAACTACACTGTTCTACCCCCTATACCGGCGCCCCCGGAGCCTCCCGCAACTAAATAAAGTTATTAACCCCTAAACCGCCGCTCCTAGACCCCGCCGCAAGTCTTATAAATGTATTAACCCCTAAACCGCCGCTCCTAGACCCCGCCGCAACTCTTATAAATGTATTAACCCTTAAACTGCTGCTCCCGGACACCGCCGCAACCTACATTATACCTAGTAACCCCTATCCTGCCCCCCCTATACCGCCGCCCTCTATAATAAAGTTATTAACCCCTATCCTGCTGATCCCGTACCTCGCTGCAACTAAATAAATAGTTTAACCCCTAAACCGCCACTCCTGGACCCTGCCGCAACCTATATTAAATTTTTTAACCCCTAATCTGCCCCCCCTACACCGTTGCCACCTATAATACATTTATTAACCCCTATCCTGCCCCCCACTACACCGCCGCCACTGTAAAAATTTTATTAACCCCTAAACCTAAGTCTCACACTAACCCTAACACCCCCCTAACTTAAATATTAATTAAATAAATCTAAATAATATTTCTATTATTAACTAAATTAATCCTATTTAAAACTAAATACTTACCTTTAAAATAAACCCTAATATAGCTACAATATAAATAATAATTACATTGTAGCTATTTTAGGATTTATTTTTATTTTACAGGTAACTTTGTATTTATTTTAGCTAGTTAGAATAGTTATTAAATAGTTATTAACTATTTAATAACTACCTAGCTAAAAGAAATACAAAATTACCTGTAAAATAAATCCTAACCTAAGTTACAATTAAACCTAACACTACACTATCATTAAATAAATTAAATAAATTAAATACAAATAACTACAATTAAATACAATTACATAAACTAACTAAAGTACAAAAAATAAAAAAATAGGTTACAAACATTTAAAAAATATTACAACAATTTTAAGCTAATTACACCTAATCTAAGCCCCCTAATAAAATAACAAAGCCCCCCAAAATAAAAAAATTCCCTACCCTTTTCTACATTAAAAAAGTTCAAAGCTCTTTTACCTTACCAGCCCTTAAAAGGACCTTTTGTGGGGCATGCCCCAAAGAAAACTGCTCTTTTGCCTGTAAAAGAAAAATACAACCCCCCCAACATTAAAACCCACCACCCACATACCCCTAATCTAACCCAAACCCCCCTTAAAATAACCTAACACTAATCCCCTGAAGATCATCCTACCTTGAGTCATCTTCACTCAGCCGAGCCACCGATGGAACTGAAGAGGACATCCGGAGTGGCAGAAGTGATCCTCCAAGGAGCGCTGAAGAAATCTTCCATCCGATGAAGTGATCCTCCAGTCGGTGCTGAAGAAGTCTTCCATCCGGGCGATGTCATCTTCCAAGCGGCGCTGAAGAAGTCTTCTATACGGGCGATGTCATCTTCCAAGCGGGGTCTTCAATCTTCATCCCGCCGACACGGAACATCCTTCTTTCCCGATGGACTACCGACGAATGAAGGCTCCTTTAAGGGACGTCATCCAAGATGGCATCCCTTCAATTCCGATTGGCTGATAGGATTCTATTAGCCAATCGGAATTAAGGTAGGAAAAATCTGATTGGCTGATTGAATCAGCCAATCAGATTCAAGTTCAATCCGATTGGCTGATCCAATCAGCCAATCAGATTAAGCTCGCATTCTATTGGCTGATCCGATCAGCCAATAGAATGCAAGCTCAATCTGATTGGCTGATTCAATCAGCCAATCAGATTTTTCCTACCTTAATTCCGATTGGCTGATAGAATCCTATCAGCCAATCGGAATTGAAGGGACGCCATCTTGGATGACGTCCCTTAAAGGAGCCTTCATTCGTCGGTAGTCCGTTGGGAAAGAAGGATGTTCCGCGTCGGTGGGATGAAGATTGAAGATTGAAGACCCCGCTTGGAAGATGACATCGCCCGGATAGAAGACTTCTTAAGCGCCGCTTGGAAGATGACATCGCCCGGATGGAAGACTTCTTCAGCGCCGACTGGAGGATCACTTCATCGGATGGAAGATTTCTTCAGCGCCCTTTGGAGGATCACTTCTGCCGCTCCGGATGTCCTCTTCAGTTCCATCGGTGGCTCGGCTGAGTGAAGACGACTCAAGGTAGGATGATCTTCAGGGGATTAGTGTTAGGTTATTTTAAGGGGAGTTTGGGTTAGATTAGGGGTATGTGGGTGGTGGGTTTTAATGTTGGGGGGGTATTATTTTTCTTTTACAGGCAAAAGAGCAGTTTTCTTTGGGGCATGCCCCACAAAAGGCCCTTTTAAGGGCTGGTAAGGTAAAAGAGCTTTGAACTTTTTTAATGTAGAATAGGGTAGGGAATTTTTTTTTTTTGGGGGGCTTTGTTATTTTATTAGGGGGCTTAGATTAGGTGTAATTAGCTTAAAATTGTTGTAATTTTTTTTAAATGTTTGTAACCTATTTTTTTTTAATTTTTTGTAACTTAGCTTTTTTTATTTTTTGTACTTTAGCTAGTTTATGTAATTGTATTTAATTGTAGTTATTTGTATTTAATTTATTTAATTTATTTAATGATAGTGTAGTGTTAGGTTTAATTGTAACTTAGGTTAGGATTTATTTTACAGGTAAATTTCTCTTTATTTTAGCTAGGTAGCTATTAAATAGTTAATAACTATTTAATAGCTATTGTACCTAGTTAAAATAAATTGAAAGTTACCTATAAAACAAAAATAAATCCTAAGATAGCTACAATATAATTATTATTTATATTGTAGCTATATTAGGGTTTATTTTAAAGGTAAGTATTTAGTTTTAAATAGGATTAATTTAGTTAATAATAGAAATATTATTTAGATTTATTTAATTAATATTTAAGTTAGGGGGGTGTTAGGGTTAGTGTTAGACTTAGGTTTAGGGGTTAATAAATTTATTACAGTGGCGGCGGTGTAGTGGGGGGCAGGATAGGGGTTAATAAATGTATTATAGGTGGCGACGATGTAGGGGGGGGCAGATTAGGGGTTAATAAATTTAATATAGGTTGCGGCAGGGTCCGGGAGCGGCAGTTTAGGGGTTAAACTATTTATTTAGTTGCGGCGAGGTGCGGGATCAGCAGGATATGGGTTAATAACTTTATTATAGAGGGCGGCAGTATAGGGGGGGCAGGATAGGGGTTACTAGGCATAATGTAGGTTGCGGCGGTGTCCAGGAGCGGCGGTTTAGGGGTTAATACATTTATTATAATTGCGGCGGGGTCAGGGAGCGGCGGTTTAGGGGTTAAGTTGTATAGAGTAGCTTGCGGTGGGCTCCGGGAGCGGCGGTTTAGGGGGTAATCATTTTATTTAGTTGCGGCGGTGTAGGGGGGCAGATTAGGGGTGTTTAGACTCGGGGTACATGTTAGGGTGTTAGGTGTAGACAGCTCCCATAGGAATCAATGGGATGTCTGGCAGCAGCGAACTTGTACTTTCGCTATGGTCAGACTCCCATTGATTCCTATGGGATCCGCCGCCTCCAGGGCGGCGGATTGAAAACCGGGTACGCAGGGCCGGAAAAGTGCCGAGCGTACCTGATAGTTTTTTGATAACTAGCAAAAGTAGTCAGATTGTGCCGAACATCTGGAGTGACGTAAGAATCGATCTGTGTTGGACTGAGTCCGGCGGATCGAAGCTTACGTCACCAAATTCTACTTTTGCCGGTCTCTAGCCTTTGATAACTAAGGCGAATCAGCGAATCAGCCTCGCCACAAATACGCTGCGGAATTCCAGCATATTTGAGGTTGACGGCTTGATAACTAGGCCCCTGAGTCTCAGATTGCTTTTTTTATAGAGTAACTTGAGTTGATTCTTGATCTTGAACTACTAGTGTTTTAAAAAAAATAATAATTCATTTTTATATAGAGTAACTTGAGTTGAGTCTTGAACTTGAACTACTAGTGTTTAAAAAAAAAACATTTTTATTTTTCTACTTGTAATTTAAACAACAGATACAGTCTGAGTCTGAGATTGCTTTTCATATAGAGTAACTTGAGTTGAGTCTTGAACTTGAACTACTAGTGTTTAAAAAAAAATAATTTTATTTTTCTACTTGTAATTTAAACAACAGATACAGTCTGAGTCTGAGATTAGTTTAGGAGTATACTGGACTATTAGGGAGTTCTTTAACAATTTGCTTTAAGTTAGTAGTGGAGTAATTTGGGAATAATAAAAAAATATTTTTTTATTTTAAAACAATTTGCTTTATTAATTTCTGATTCTTTCTGACTGAGAGAGGCTGCCTGAACAGCAGGCCTGGGTCAGCAGTCCGTTGACGGCTGTCACGGCTGCGTACTATTTAAACATTTAAGTATTTTAGCAGATTAATCAATTTTTTGCAGATTGCAATTACAAGTTTTGCAAAAAAAGTTTATTAATTCTTTTTAAAAAAAAGCAGTGGATATGTAGTTGACCGTTGACGGCTGTCACGGCTGCTTGCGTACTATTTAAAAATTTAAGTATTTTAGCAGATTAATTAATTTGCAGATTGCAATTACAAGTTTTGCAAAAAAGTTAAAAGTTTTTAATTTTTAAAAAAAACCAGATAACTGCAGTGCTGCTGCTGATACTAGTAGTAATTGACCTTGACCGTTGACGGCTGTCACGGCTGCTTAATATTAAAAAATGTAAGTATTTTAGCAGATAAATTTATTAGCAGATTCATTGCAATTAGAAGTTTTGCAAAGAAAGGTAATTTTTTATTTTTTTTAAAAAAAAGCAGTTAAGTTAAATATATTATTATAATTATTATAAGATATTACCTATTAGTTCTAGTTGATATTTTCTAATAGCTGCAATCTATTTTATAACAACCAGCACCGCAAAACTAATTGCCTATACTAGTTCAGTTGTATTTTCTAACAGCTGCAGAGCTACCTACCTACAAGTTATATATTAGATAACAACCACCAAACTATTAAACTATTACTTCAAGTTGAGATGTATATTTTCTAACAGCTGCAGAGCAGCAGAGCTACCTACCTACAAGTTATATATTACATAACAACCACAAAAATATTAAACTATTAAGTTATATATTTTTTTTTTTTTGGAAAACTTTTATTGAAAAACAAAAGCATTACAGCATGTTAATCTATGTAAGACTCAGAGACTACAATGAATTGTTACAATCCAAGAGATGCATAATAGTTCAAAAGGGTGGCCACATTCACAATAGTTCACGCATGTGTGAGGGTCATTTTTGAGAATAGGGGTTTGTACTGGTGGCCCATGGAGAGATACATCGTGGAAAGGTCTCCTCTGCCTTGTCTCTGTTCATGTATGCAAAGTCCTGGAAAAAGGCTGATATCAATAAATGCTGTTAAAGCTGAAGTCCTTTCTCTCCAGTACAAATATACATAACATACTGCATTTAACTATCTATACCATGCATGCAAATAACTACATCTACATCCCCTAAAGAATCATAGCCTGTTGTGCAAAGATGGGAAGTAGGGGAAGGAAAGGGCGGGGGAATGCCCAGCCGGGGCGCCCTATTAAGTTACGGCGTGTCCGAAAAAATGGGGACCTCCGGTGACTGGAGGGTTTTGGAAAGGCAGTCCCAGTAAAACTGGACATTGTGGAAAAAAGTTAAGTTTCCGGTCCGATAATAGGAGTACTCCTCCGCAGCTAAAAGTTCTGAGGTGAGGGAGATCCATTCCTGTATCTCAGGGATGCGTGCAGATCTCCAGTGTCGAGCAACCAGGGCCCTGGCGCTATTTAAACTGATTTGTGTTAATTTCCATTTATATTTGCATATTTTTTCCGGTTTTAGATTTAAAAGGGCAAGGGAAGGTGATAAATTAAATGATGCCCCCAGTAGTTCCCTAAGGGCCATCTCTACTCTCCTCCAAAATGGGGATATAGAGGCGCATTGCCACCAGATATGGGACATCGATCCAGCGGATCCACATCCTCTCCAGCAGGTCACCCCCGCGCCCGGATAGATTTGCCTTATTCTCTCTGGTGTGAGGTACCAGCGGAAAAGGACTTTGTGGTTAAGCTCCAGGGACCTGGGCAATGAGGAAGACTTAGCTGTGTGGAGTAGGATAACCTGCCATTGCTCCTCGGAAAATTCTGTGCCTAGTTCTCTCTGCCAGTGCAATCTACACGAAGGAAGTTTCGGTGTAAGTGCTGCATCGAGCATTTTTTTGGACATTAACAGGGAGCCGCGGGGTGTAATACCGATCAGGCAAAGCCTTTCATATTGTGTTAGGTTTCTAAGTAAACTGTCCCTATGGGGTGATTTATTTAGTAGGTGTGTGAGCTGTGCATATTTGAGCCATCCCGAGAAAGCTCCGCCCGCCGTTTCTGCGAGTTGTGTGCGGGTCTTTAATTTGTTGTTAGATACCAGGTTAACAAATGGTGTTGTGTGTTCTCCTCCCGCCAGGTTAGGTTTCACTGCCAATAAGCCCCCCACAAACTCTGCATTATATGATATTGGTGACATTGGGGAGATGGGGGACGAAATGCCTTTTATTTTGGAGCGGATCCTGTCCCAAGTTCTAAATAAATGGCCATAGAGCAGGGATTGCCCCACCACGGGGGGTCTGGCCGTGTTTTTAACCCAGCTAAGTGGGCCAATACTTGGTGTCTTTAAGAGGAAAGAGTCAACGGATGCCCAAGCCTTAGTGTTTGTTGTATTGTGCCATTCAATTACCCTCTGCATAACTACAGCCTGGTGGTATGCCAGTATTGACGGGACTCCCAGTCCTCCCTCTCCCAGTGGGGCTGTGATGAGTTTCCTGCTAATACGCGGTTTAATATTTCCCCAAATGAAGGAGTTTAGCATTGTCTGTATTTGGCTTATGTAAGTATGGGGTAAGTGTATTGGTACAGTTTGTAATATATAGAGAATCTGCGGGAGGGCAGTCATCTTGACAGCCTGTATCCGGCCCCACCACGAGATTGGTTTATGTTGCCAATTGTCAAGTTCCTTTTTGAGTTTGTGCATGAGAGGAATGTAATTGTGCTTAAATAGTTTGTTGCATGTTGGCGTGAGCTGTATCCCTAAGTACTTAAGTTTGTCATGGTTAAGCTTATATGGGCAACAGAGGCATAGGGCTTCGTAAGATTGTTTTTTGAAGTTAATGTTTAGGACTTCTGACTTCTGCGCATTAATAAGGAAATTTGTGTGTGCACTAAAACGATCAAATTCTTCTAGTAAGTAAGTGATGTGCTTGGGGATGTCAAGAGTACAAGGACATCATCCCCGTAAAGGGTTAGCTTATAGGTGTTAGGGCCCAATGTTATGACTGTTATTCTGGGGTTGCGTCGGATATGAGAGGCCAGCACCTCCATGGATATGGCAAAGAGGAGCGGGGACAGGGGACAACCCTGCCTCGTGCCGTTACCGATTCCAAAGCTATCAGATAGAACACCATTAGCCTTTATTTTCGCTGAAGGTTGGGTATATAAACTAAGGATTCTACTGGTCATTAGGTCGCCCAAGCCAAAGGCGGACAGGCACGAGCGCAGAAACTGCCAGTCCAGCCGGTCGAAAGCTTTCTCCGCGTCAGTGGATATTAATATAGAAGGAGTTTCCGACCGGCTGGCGTGCTCTATTAGTTGGATTACCCTAATGGTGTTATCCCGCGCCTCCCTCCCTGGGATAAACCCCGTCTGGTCTACATGGATTATTTGAGGGAGAATTGAGTTCAGGCGGGTTGCTAAAATTTTTGCATAAATCTTAATATCAGAATTGAGCAAAGATATAGGCCTATAATTCTCTACTTTTTGGGGGTCCCTATCCGCCTTTGGCAGGACTATGACATGAGCTTCTAAGTTACACTTGGGCCATGATTGTTTTGTGTCTATTGCTGTAAACATGGATGTTAAGTGCGGGGCCAAGAGCTGTCTATAATTTTTGTAGTATAAGTTTGTAAACCCGTCAGGGCCAGGGCTTTTGCGTGGGGGAAGGGATTTTATTGCTAAGAGTACTTCTGAGGACGTGATGGGAACTTCTAATTTCTGCGATTGTTCTGCTGAGAGGGCCGGGAGGTCAGCCTCCGCTATGTATTGTTCTCGCGCCATAGGATTCGCTGCTAGTGGCGGTTGCAGCAGGTTATATAGTTTGCTATAATACGCTCTGAATTGTTCTACGATTTGGTGGCTACCTAAGGCTTGGTGGCCGGCCGAGTCAGTTATGCTGTGTACATACGAGTTAAGCTTCTGCTCCCTAAGGGATCTCGCCAGGGAAGGCCCTATCTTATTGGAGTTGGCTAGATACATTTTCTTAAGGTATAGCGCATTAGATTGGGCTTCTTTATATATTAGGCTATTTAGTTCGTTTCTGGCCTTTCTGAGCTCGTCTGTTATGGACCCATCCATCGGGGATACCCTGTGGCGTTGTTCTATCTCTCTGATCTTTTGTATCATACAGGTATAGGTTTCCCGGTACCGCTTAGTCAGACCTGCCTTATGTTTGATCATTTCACCCCTAATGACACATTTGTGGGCTTCCCATAGTGTGTGCGGGGAAATATCTGGGGTGCTATTGAGAGCAAAATATTCTTTTATCCTTTCTGCTATATGTTTAGAAAAAACTGGGTTTTTTAACAGGGATTCGTCTAATCTCCATGTATAGGGGGTTAGGGGTTTATCAGACCAATTTAAGGTTGCTGACACTGCAGCGTGATCCGACCAACTAGTGGGCTCAATATCAGCGTCTTTCACTAAACTATAGGTGCTTTGATCTGTGAAGATGTAATCAATGCGCGAATAGCGCTTGTGAGGGTTAGAGAAGAAAGTATAGTTTCGCTGGCTCGGGTGCTTAACCCTCCATATATCTATCAGGGCAAGTTTATGAGTGAATGATCTGATGTCTTGGAGGGTTTTAATGGGGATGCTGCCTCGACCCTGGGAGCAGTCTACTTCCAGCTCCAGTGCCACATTACAGTCACCAGCTATAATTAATGATCCTTTCTGGACCTGCAGTATCTTGTTTGTTATCTTTTTGAAAAATTGAGCCTGTTTCAGGTTTGGGGCATATACACTGACCAAAGTAATTGGTCGGTTATATAGGAGGCCAATGAGGATAAGCCATCTACCACCAGTGTCCGCCTCCAAAGTGGACAGCTGGAACGGCAATGACCTATGGATCAGGATTCCCACTCCCCCCCGTTTATCTGTTTGCGAAGCTAAATATGTAGTAGGGTAATCCCTATTTGTGAACCTGGGGGAGTTGTCCCTCGAAAAGTGTGTTTCCTGCACGAAAACCAAATCCGCTCTGGCCTTTTTAAAGCAAGAGAGCGCGACGGACCGCTTTGTGGGGGAATTCAGTCCCTTTGTGTTTTGAGAGACAAGTTTAATGCGGTGTTGTCCCGCGTGGAGGGTTCTCTGGTTTCCTAATGAAGCCATACTATTCTGCTATGTGAGTGGAGCATTAGACATGATTGTGGTCTGATGGGTGTGGTGGCTGAGTTCCAGTGAAATGTGGTGATTGAATGGATTACCTGACAGTGAACCGTTGTGTGGGGTCTGTGGCTCCGGCTGGGCCAGGGATGAGGGATATGGGGCAGAGAGTCCAAAGGGGAAGGGTTGAAAAGAGTATATCTGCAATGGTAAGATGCACAATTAACAAAAACCATACAAACATAAACATGTTTTAACTGTAAAACTTGAGCACTAACTAGAAGCATCCTATGCCTCTGGTGACTAACTAGAGGTTGAGGGGAATAAGTAACTGCTACACCTTGTGGTAGCAGGTCGGCAATAGAGTCTTAGTTTCTTGGGACTAATGTTCCAGTTACCTTGTCTTAGATGTAGTAACATAGCCTTATGGCGTCATTTACATTTAACTGCATCAGTACCCCTATTGCGTAAAACTAAGCCAAATATTTATTTCTCTTTCTGGCATACTACACCCCCCCAATGGCTATAAAAAACAGAACAACCTAACATTGTTTGAGCGTACATTTTGTATAACAACCAAACTTAAAGTATATAAGTAAAAACTATACTTTACATATTCCAGTAGTGTAAAAGGTAAGGAAAATGGTGAAAGTTCTTTCATGTCCTCCCTTCATAAGTCCAGTGAGGGACACGATAAAAGAGGGAGAAAGCCTCGCCAAACTGCGGGCCTGATGCGGCAAAATGCTACTGCCAGAAAAATTCCACGAGTCAAGTGGTCACCTCCTGGTTATCAGGATTCTTTGCTGATGGTCTGTTTTTCCTCCTGTAGGGGACCTGAGTCCACTCCTGTCTCCGTGAGTTTGATGTGCGCTGTTCCTTTGGGCTCTCCTGAAGGGCTGGAAGGCTGGGTTTCGGAATTTTAAGGAGCGAGCAAAAGTCCTCCAGATCCTCCGCTGTCCTGTAAACCGCAGTGGTATTGTCCTTCAACACTCTTAAGCTAAAGGGGAAACCCCATCTATAGGGGATCCCGAGATCTCTTAGGTGTAGTGTGAGATACCTGGCCTCCCTTCTTTTACCCAGGGTCAGCTGGCTGAGGTCTGCATAAACTTGTAAGGTGCACCCATTATGTGAAATGGGGGATTTTTTCCTGGCAGCTGAAAGGATGTTCTCTTTATCCCTAAAGCTTGCGAATTTAATTATAAAGGCCCTAGGGGGGGCTGAATCTTTTGGGGGGGGGTCTCAGAGCTCTGTGGTAGCGGTCTAGAGGGTATTCCACTGCCTCGTCATTGTCCATCAGGGTATTGAATAGGACTTGTAGATATGGGAGGAGTTCTGAGGTCTTGATGTGCTCAGGGACCCCCCTAATTCTGATGTTCTGACGCCGCCCCCTGTTATCCAGGTCTTCCACCTGGTCCTGCAGTTGACTTATGATAGTGGAGTATTGTGTCACATGGCGGATCTGGTTGTCTAATATTCTGTCTGTGTGTTCCGCATCTTCCTCTATTTGAGCTATTCTGGAGCCAATTTCACTAATCTCCCTCCTGACCTCAGATAGACTGGTTTTTATCATAGAGCTGACTTGTCCTATGAATTTATTAAAGTCCTCTTTTGAGGGGAGGGTCTGTAGGTCTGCTTTAGTTATCATTGTCTCTGGGGTCCCTTCATGTGCAAGGTCTGAGGGTGGAGATGGCACTTTCATGTTATCAGCAGCTTGCTCAGTTGTAGCCAACTCCACCGCTTTGAAAAAGTTGTGTACTGTGGGGGTTACAGAGGAGCTGCTCTTACTTGTCTTATCGGCCCTGGGGGCCCTTTTTGTTGCCATATTGAGAGAAAATTCTGCCCCTGTGTGAGAGCGCTGATGCGTGAGGGAGCAGCTGTAACTATACGCAATTTTGTCCCTGGTGAAAAAGGGTAAGTCTGTATATGAGGCTTCCTCTGCGAGTAATATGCTTTTCCTGTGAGGGTAACTGCTTGATGTAAGTAAAGGCTCTTTAGTGGGGCACAGTCTAAGCAGGGATAGCGGATCTCATAGAAGGTGGTATGTAGGTTGTACTTAGGCCATGTGGTTATTTATGCTGTAGCCAAGTGGGGTGCTTCACAAGCGGGTCTTATATCTCTTTATGCGGGCATAGTTTATGGTCTGTGAGGGGTTAGCCCATAACACCTGCCACGCTGCGATGCATTGTTTCACTGCAGGCCGCCCCTTCTCACTTACCCTGCGAGTCCCGTGCTGTGCGATAACCCACTTCCACCTGGTCATCGGCTGATAGATGCAATCCTCTGTTGCATGATGAGGGGGGAATTGAGCTGTTGTACTCCTCTGGCAGCCCTTAAAGCATGTGCATGGGCTTACTGCGTAGGTACAATTAGGCCCCAAAGAAGCCGCGGGAGGCCGCGCTGGGCTGTGGCTGAGTCCTCTGTTCTCCCGGGTCCTAACGGCAGTTACCGGGAGTGCTAGGAGGTGTCAGGGATCGAGTGCCAGTATTCTTTGCCCCAGACTCACGTTTTCTTAGGGCTTATACTGCGATAGAGCCGACCTTACTTCAGAGCTCTAAACACCTGCGACCATTTTGGGTGCTGGCTAGCTCCGCCCTCAAGTTGTATATTTTTTTAACAGCTGCAGAGCTACCTACCTACAAGTTATATATTAGATAACAACCGCCAAACTATTGAACTATTACTTCAAGTTGAGTTGTATATTTTCTAACAGCTGCAGAGCAGCAGAGCTACCTACCTACAAGTTATATATTACATAACAATTGCAAAACTATTAAACTTTTAAGTTGTATATTTTCTAACAGCGGCAGAGCTACCTACCTACAAGTTATATATTAGATAACAACCGCCAAACTATTAAACTATTACTTCAAGTTGAGTTGTATATTTTCTAACAGCTGCAGAGCAGCAGAGCTACCTACCTACAAGTTATATATTACATAACAACTGCAAAACTATTAAACTTTTAAGTTGTATATTTTCTAACAGCGGCAGAGCTACCTACCTACAAGTTATATATTAGATAACAACCGCCAAACTATTAAACTATTACTTCAAGTTGAGTTGTATATTTTCTAACAGCTGCAGAGCAGCAGAGCTACCTACCTACAAGTTATATATTACATAACAACTGCAAAACTATTAAACTTTTAAGTTGTATATTTTCTAACAGCTGCAGAGCTACCTACCTACAAGTTATATATTAGATAACAACCGCCAAACTATTAAACTATTACTTCAAGTTGAGTTGTATATTTTCTAACAGCTGCAGAGCAGCAGAGCTACCTACCTACAAGTTATATATTACATAACAACCGCAAAACTATTAAACTATTAAGTTGTATATTTTCTAACAGCTGCAGAGCTACCTACCTACAAGTTATATATTAGATAAAAAACGCCAAACTATTAAACTACTACTTCAAGTTGAGTTGTATATTTTCTAACACCTGCAGAGCAGCAGAGCTACCTACCTACAAGTTATATATTACATAACAACCGCAAAACTATTAAACTTTTAAGTTGTATATTTTCTAACAGCTGCAGAGCTAACTACCTACAAGTTATATATTAGATAAGAGCAAAGGACTGTTCTTTGTCTGTAAACTAACAGTTAAGATGGCACTTAGTAAAATTAGTGTGTCTGAGCTAAAGCAATTACATTTTTCAACTTTGCCCATTGAAAGAAAAATTTAAATTAAAATGCTCAGGCCAACACCTATGCTTAACCTTACCCAGGTGACAAAATGTAAAACTAGAGACTACAAAAGAGAATTCAACCCGAGGTATATGATAAATATCCATGGATTTGTGGCTGTGAATTATCTAACAGGCTCTTTTGTTTTTATTGTCTCCTGTTTGCAAAACAAAGTGGGGATTCAAGCTGGGTGAGTTATGGTGTCGCCGATTTATCACATTTAAGTCAAAAAACAAATAAACATAATTGCTCCCAATAACATTTAAACTCCACATTAGAGTTTAATTTGTTACGAAGGGTTGATATTCGGCAACAACTTGACAGTGCATATCGTTTGAATATTAAAAAAACATAATGAGCAAGTAACGAAAAATCGTTATGTTCTTTCCAAAATAATTAATTGTATTTTATTTTGCGGCGCATTTGAGCTTGCACTTCGAGGACATGACGAACTCAATGATTCATTAAATCCAGGCATTTTCAGAGTTCTTATAAACCTCTCAGCAGAGCTTGATGCATCTCTAAAAGAACATATCGCTAGTGCCACTGTTTTTAAAGGAATGTCAAAAGAAATTCAAAACGATTTATTAGACTGTATGCTTACTGTTTGCCAGAACCAAATAAAGAAGAAAATCTCAAATGCAAGTTTTGTAGCAGTGATAGCAGATGAAACTACTGATGTTTCATCTGCCTTCCAATTGGTTGTTGTTTTTAGATACATTATAGGTAACGGACAACCGGTTGAGAGATTCTGGGAATTCACTAATCCAACTGGACATGATGCAGAATCTATAGCTACGTGTATTCAAGCTACTTTGGAAAAAGTTCTAGACAACCCAGAGAAACTGATATCCCAGAGTTACGATGGTGCAAGCGTGATGAGTGGTCAGTATGCAGGTGTTCAGGCTATAATTAAACGTACCTACAAAAATGCACATTTTGTGCATTGCTACGCACATCAGCTCAATTTAATTGTCAGCCAAGCAAGCAGTCAAAATCAACAAGTTTGAGTATTTTTTTCAAACCTAAGTGACATTACTAACTTTTTTAGTAACTCGCCACAAAGGATAGCTATTCTAGATGAAACTGTTAGAAGAAGGATACCTCATGGTTCAGCCACCAGGTAGAATTTCAAGAGTCGAACCGTCAATACAGTTTTTGAAAACAGGGAACAGTTAATTGAATGCATGGAAAAAATAGAGTCAACATCGAAAAAAGAAATAGCTATAAATCAAGAAGGGGCTATTCGGCGTATGTTACAAGACTCGGTATTCGTGTTTTGGCTTACAGTTTTTCACAATATTATGCCACATGTAGATGTGTTATACAACCAACTTCAGAAAACACTAACAGATGCGGCACTTATTCGAAAACATGTTAACACTTTCCAGCAGACAATGGAAAACGAAAGGAATAGAATGGACACAGTGACCATGATGATATCAGAAATAGAGGAAACATCTAGGAAAAGGAAGAGAGAAAATATTCACATTACTCAGACTGTGGCAGCTAAAGAGATATGCGATGTTATCACGAATCAAGTAAAAGATAGATTTTCTTTTATAACTCACTACTCGGCTGTTTCTCTCCTCCAAGCGGAAAAATTTGCGGATTATGAGAAACTTTTTCCAAATCAGCTTCTTGGCCAAACATCAGCTGTTTATCACACATTACAGAAAGATCGCCTGAAAACTGAACTAGGAGTAATTTACAGAAGACCAGATTTCAGAAATATGAATGGTGCCATTAGTCTTCTACAGTTTGTAATAGAAAATAACTTGGACAGTACTTTCTCTGAGACCTACAAACTGTTGCAAATTATTTCAACTATTCCTGTGACAACTGCTGAGGCTGAGAGATGTTTCTCAACTTTAAAACGAGTTAAGACATTTCTAAGGAGCACCATGATTGAGGAAAGACTGACCGCTCTAGCCATGCTAACAATTGAAAAACAATTGATAAATGACATTCCTAAATTCAACGAAAATGTTATTGATTTATTTGCCTCAAAAAAAGACAGGCGGATTTACTTGATTTACAAAACTTGTACTTGAGTTATCAACATTGTTTTAATGTTTACCTTTGAAGTAAATTATTAAGCACTAGTGTAATAGAAATAATCTTCTTTTGTACTAGAAAGTAAAATGTTGGTGTATTTATCTTCATGTTGCTACGGCCTTTGGCTACATTGCCTAATATCAAACACTGGGGGCTGGGGCAACAGTAATTGAAATGTGGTTTTATTTCTCTATAAAGTGGAAGGTTCTTTAAATCCAGAAATATATATATTATAATAAATGTACATTCAATATACTTATTATTTTGCAGCTTTAATTAATCATTTGGTTATATATATATGTTATTATATAATTTAACTGAGCATGTATATTTTAAGACTAGACATGGGCAGTAGTGTAGGCTCCTCCATTTGTGCACTGTCGCACGTGAACATGGGTATACTGAAGAGTATGGATTCTTGTATATTAATTTAAATATTAGACCTGGTCATAATATTATAAATATATATATATATATATATATATATATATATATATATATATAAATGTTAAAAAACACAATGATCAAGTAACCACAAATCATTATGTTCTTTCCAAAATTATGAATTGTATTCTATTTTCTGGCGCATTTGAGCTTTCCCTTCAAGGACATGATGAATGCGATGATTCACTAAATATTGGGAGACTTCAAGGAATTGTAATTTAATACTTAGGCCTAGATTTGGAGTTCGGCGGTAGCCGTCAAAACCAGCGTTAGAGGCTCCTAACGCTGGTTTTAGGCTACCGCCGGTATTTGGAGTCAGTGATTAAAGGGTCTAACGCTCACTTTTCAGCCGCGACTTTTCCATACCGCAGATCCCCTTACGTCAATTGCGTATCCTATCTTTTCAATGGGATCTTTCTAACGCCGGTATTTAGAGTCGTTTCTGAAGTGAGCGTTAGAGCTCTAACGACAAAATTCCAGCCGCCTGAAAATAGCAGGAGTTAAGAGCTTTCTGGCTAACGCCGGTTCATAAAGCTCTTAACTACTGTACCCTAAAGTACACTAACACCCATAAACTACCTATGTACCCCTAAACCGAGCTCCCCCCACATCGCCGCCACTCGATTAAAATTTTTAACCCCTAATCTGCCGACCGCCACCTACGTTATACTTATGTACCCCTAATCTGCTGCCCCTAACCCCGCCGACCCCTGTATTACATTTATTAACCCCTAACCTGCCCCCCACAATGTCGCCGCCAGCTACTTAAAATAATTAACCCCTAATCTTCCGACCGCAAAGCGCCGCCACCTACGTTATCCCTATGTACCCCTAATCTGCTACCCCTAACACCGCCGACCCCTATATTATATTTATTAACCCCTAATCTGCCCCCCTCAACGTCGCCGACACCTGCCTACACTTATTAACCCCTAATCTGCCGAGCGGACCTGAGCGCTACTATAATAAAGTTATTAACCCCTAACCCGCCTCACTAACCCTATCATAAATAGTATTAACCCCTAATCTGCCCTCCCTAACATCGCCAACACCTAACTTCAATTATTAACCCCTAATCTGACGACCGGAGCTCACCGCTATTCTAATAAATTGATTAACCCCTAAAGCTAAGTCTAACCCTAACACTAACACCCCCCCTAAATTAAATATAATTTTAATCTAACGAAATAAATTAACTCTTATTAAATAACTGATTCCTATTTAAAGCTAAATACTTACCTGTAAAATAAATCCTAATATAGCTACAATATAAATTATAATTATATTATAGCTATTTTAGGATTAATATTTATTTTACAGGCAACTTGGTATTTATTTTAACTAGGTACAATAGCTATTAAATAGTTAAGAACTATTTAATAGCTACCTAGTTAAAATAATAACAAATTTACCTGTAAAATAAATCCTAACCTAAGATATAATTAAACCTAACACTACCCTATCAATAAATTAATTAAATAAACTACCTACAATTACCTACAATTAACCTAACACTACACTATCAATAAATTAATTAAACACAATTGCTACAAATAAATACAATTAAATAAACTAGCTAAAGTACAAAAAATAAAAAAGAACTAAGTTACAAAAAATAATAAAATATTTACAAACATAAGAAAAATATTACAACAATTTTAAACTAATTACACCTACTCTAAGCCCCCTAATAAAATAACAAAGCCCCCCAAAATAAAAAATTCCCTACCCTATTCTAAATTAAAAAAGTTACAAGCTCTTTTACCTTACCAGCCCTGAACAGGGCCCTTTGCGGGGCATGCCCCAAGGATTTCAGCTCTTTTGCCTGTAAAAAAAAACATACCATACCCCCCCCCAACATTACAACCCACCACCCACATACCCCTAATCTAACCCAAACCCCCCTTAAATAAACCTAACACTAAGCCCCTGAAGATCTTCCTACCTTGTCTTCACCATACCAGGTTCACCGATCCGTCCTGGCTCCAACATCTTCATCCAACCCAAGCGGGGGTTGGCGATCCATCATCCGGTGCTGAAGAGGTCCAGAAGAGGCTCCAAAGTCTTCCTCCTATCCGGCAAGAAGAGGACATCCGGACCGGCAAACATCTTCTCCAAGCGGCATCTTCAATCTTCTTCCATCCGGTGCGGAGCGGGTCCATCTTGAAGCAGGCGACGCGGATCCATCCTCTTCTTCCGTTGTCTCCCGACGAATGACGGTTCCTTTAAGGGACGTCATCCAAGATGGCGTCCCTCGAATTCCGATTGGCTGATAGGATTCTATCAGCCAATCGGAATTAAGGTAGGAATTTTCTGATTGGCTGATGGAATCAGCCAATCAGAATCAAGTTCAATCCGATTGGCTGATCCAATCAGCCAATCAGATTGAGCTCGCATTCTATTGGCTGTTCCGATCAGCCAATAGAATGCGAGCTCAATCTGATTGGCTGATTGGAATTATATCTTAGGTTAGGATTTATTTTACAGGTAAATTTGTTATTATTTTAACTAGGTAGCTATTAAATAGTTCTTAACTATTTAATAGCTATTGTACCTAGTTAAAATAAATACCAAGTTGCCTGTAAAATAAATATTAATCCTAAAATAGCTATAATATAATTATAATTTATATTGTAGCTATATTAGGATTTATTTTACAGGTAAGTATTTAGCTTTAAATAGGAATAAGTTATTTAATAAGAGTTAATTTATTTCGTTAGATTAAAATTATATTTAATTTAGGGGGGGGTGTTAGTGTTAGGGTTAGACTTAGCTTTAGGGGTTAATACATTTATTATAGTAGCGGTGAGGTCCGCTCGGCAGATTAGGGGTTAATAATTGAAGGTAGGTGTCGGCGATGTTAGGGAGGGCAGATTAGGGGTTAATACTATTTATGATAGGGTTAGTGAGGCGGGTTAGGGGTTAATAACTTTATTATAGTAGCGCTCAGGTCCGCTCGGCAGATTAGGAGTTAATAAGTGTAGGCAGGTGTCGGCGACGTTGAGGGGGGCAGATTAGGGGTTAATAAATATAATATAGGGGTCGGCGATGTTAGGGCAGCAGATTAGGGGTACATAGGGATAACGTAGGTTGCGGCGGTTTACGGAGCGGCAGATTAGGGGTTAAAAAAAATATGCAGGTGTCAGCGATAGCGGGGGCGGCAGATTAGGGGTTAATAAGTGTAAGGTTAGGGGTGTTTAGACTCGGGGTACATGTTAGAGTGTTAGGTGCAGACGTAGGAAGTGTTTCCCCATAGGAAACAATGGGGCTGCGTTAGGAGCTGAACGCTGCTTTTTTGCAGGTGTTAGGTTTTTTTTCAGCTCAAACAGCCCCATTGTTTCCTATGGGAGAATCGTGCACAAGCACGTTTTTGAGGCCGGCCGCGTCCGTAAGCAACTCTGGTATCGAGAGTTGCATTTGCGGTAAAAATGCTCTACGCTCCTTTTTTGGAGCCTAACGCAGCATTTGTTTAAACTCTCGATACCAGAGTTAAATTTATGGTGCGGCCAGAAAAAAGCCCGCGGAGCGTTAACAGCCCTTTTACCGCCGAACTCCAAATCTAGGCCTTAGTTAGTATGATACTAATAATCAGCTATACTATTAACTATTTGAATTCAATTGATTAATCATTTCATATTCTGATATTACATTGCATTTGATTAAAATTCAGTAGTGATTAATTTATTGTAACGATATTTATATTTCCTTATTTTCCCACTTTAATTTAAATATATTCCATATTTGAAGTCATTCCTTAATAAAGTATAGGAGTATATAAAACTATATGAAAATTAGTTACAAGTCATTTCATATGAAATTTTGTCTTCTATGCTTGCATCGATTCTGAGCTAGAAAACCTTTCCAGGCGTATATGTGGATTCAGACCTTCAAAAGTATTGTTAGTCCCATCATTTGTATATCATACAAGTGATAATTACTTATTTTCCTGAAGATTCTAATCTTAGCATATGTAAACTAAAGTACAGAATTCTTTCTCTGTCACCCCAGAGAGGTAACATGATTATCTTGTTTGTAGAGATCTAATCTCATTAAGTGATGAAGTAAAGAATCTTTTGAAGATTAAACTTTAACAAATGTTCCCTTTGTATATTTTTTAGATATCCTGCCTGGGAGCTGTATTGGAGCATAGTATTTATATATAATTGATGTTACATTTCATAAAAAATATTTTTCATATCTGAGTACATGACTTTAATACAGTTTGAGTGCATGAAATCATATACAGTTGTATGCAAAAGTTTAGGCACTCCTGACAATTTCCATGATTTTCAGTTATAAATAAATGGCTGTTTGGATCAGTAATTTCATTTTGATCTATCAAATAAATGAAGGACACAGTAAAAATTCAGTAGTGCAATGAGGTTTATTGGATTAACAGAAAATGTGCAATATGCATCAAAACAAAATTTGACAGGTGCATACATTTGGGCACCCTTGTTATTTTGTTGATTTGAATACCTGTAACTACCTAGCACTGATTAATTGGAAGACAAAATTGGTTTGGTGAGCCCGTTAAGCCTTAAACTTCATAGACAGGTGTATCCAATCATGAAAAAAGGTTTTAAGGTGGCCAATTGCAAGTTGTTCTCTATGACTCTCCTCTGAAGAGTGGCAACATGGGGGGGCTCAAAACAACTCTCAAATAACCTAAAAACAAAGATTGTTCAAAATCATGGTTTAGAGGAAGGCTACAAAAAGCTATTGCAATTGCATAGATTTAAGATGTCTGTGTCCACTGTGAGGAACATAGTGAGCAATGCATGGTGAGGATATGGAAGACCACAGGCACAGATCTTGTTAAGGCCAGAAGTGGCAGGCCAAGTAAAATATCGGAGAGGGCCAGAGGCAAAGGCAAAGGATGGTGAGAACGGTCAAAAACAGCCCACAGACCACCTCCAAAGACCTGTACTGGGAATATTGTTGAGGGTCTCATGGATTCCACTCAATATCAGCAGATACTTGAGAATAATGTTGAGGAATCAGTCACAAACTTCAGTTGAAGTTACCCCAGGGCTGGATATTTCAAGAAGACGATGACCAAAAACACTGCTGGTTCAAATGGGTGGGGCCATTTGAGGGGCGTTACTTTTGCAAAGGGGTGTGGCTTTTAAAATGGGTGTGGCTTGTTAAAAGGGGCATGGTTTTTTAAAAGGGGCGTGCGTTTTTTCAAAGGGGTGTGGCTTTCTAATAAGGGCAGGGTCTTGTGCACCCCCATCACCAGCCGCCACTGGCAGCAAGCTATAAGCACTTCCAATGAAATGAAGAATGTCAGAGGAAGAAGTGCAGCCCTCCTCCTCCATACAGCAGACACACACTAGAAACAGCCGAGTAGGTGAGGGCTAGAGATCTTCCTCACATGCCGTAAGTTTCACAGTTTGTGTGACAGCTGAAAGTTAAAGGTGAAGCATAAATCCACACATTCGGAGCTAGAAAAAAGTGCACAATGCTCATAAAACGTATTATAGCAACAGTAGAAACTTTATTTCCCTCTTTTTCCAATACAGGATTCTTTGAAACAAAAAGCAAACCTAAAACAAAACATGCAGGTCACTATTTAACCCCTTGGCTACCAGAGAGGATTGCAGTGTATTCCTTTACAATGCACTGTAGCCCTTTTGGCAGACATGGGGTTAAATTATGCTCACAAGCTGGTCTAGGCATCTGAGGAGGCTATGCAGGAGACTGAAGCTTCTCTGTGTCTCATATACAGTTTGAGCAATAATATCTGTAGTTTGTGTAATGATATTGCTTTTACATAAGGCTCTATTTAATCAGTATTGCTTAGCTGTGTGTGTGTATATATATATATATATATATTTTGTGTGTGTATGTATATGTATGTATTTATATATCTGGGGCCCGATCCGATATGCAGCGTCGCCTGCAAAAGCTGGCGATGCCGAATTTTGCGCGGGTTTGGTATCACATATACGGCGTAACCTAGTTTTTTGGGCCATAGACAGGTATACCAAACCCGCGCAGTTTGGTATCCAATATACAGCGTAAGGACTTAGGTGGCAAAGATGGAGAAATCTTACTCCATTTTCACCTCGCCACAAATTGCAGGTGTAGTAAGCCTTACGCTGTGCATTGGAGCCCCGTAACTCCCTAAACTACCTGCAAAATAAAACCTAACACCTAACGCATGTGCAATGTCTATCTACCTGTCAACCGCAATCCCCCGCCGCAATCCCTAATAAAGTATTTAACCCCTAAACCGCCGCTCCCGGACCCCGCTGCCACCTACATTAAAAGTATAACCCCCTAATGTGATCCCCCTACACCGTCACCAGCTACATTACATACCCCTAATGTGAGCTCCTACCCCGCTGCCAGCTATATTAAATTACCCCCTAATGTGAGCCCCTTACACCGCCGCCACCTACATTAAACTACCCCCTAATGTGAGCCCCTTACACCACCGCCAGCTACATTAAACTACCCCCTAATGTGAGCCCCTTACAACGCTGCCAGCTACATTAAACTACCCCCTTATGTGAGCCCCTTACACGCCGCCAGCTACATTAAACTACCCCCTAATGTGAACTCCTACCCCGCCACCAGCTACATTAAACTACCCCTTAATGTGAGCTCCTACCCCGCCGCCAGCTACATTAAACTACCCCCTAATGTGAGCTCCTACCCCGCCGCCAGCTATATTAAAATTATTAACCCCTAAGGTATTAACCCCTAAGGTAGAAAAATCTGATTGGCTGATTGAATCAGCCAATCAGATTCAAGTTCAATCCTATTGGCTGATTGGTTCAGCCAATCGGATTGAACTTGAATCTGATTGGCTGATTCAATCAGCCAATCAGATTTTTCCTACATTAATTCCGATTGGCTGATAGAATCCTATCAGCTAATTGGAATTCGACGGACGCCATCTTGGATGAAGTCATTTAATGGAACCTCATTCGTCGGGAAGTCGTCGTGCCGGATGGATGTTCCGCGTCGGAGGAGCGAAGAAAGAAGATTGAAGATGCCGCTTGATTGAAGACATAGCCCGGATGGAAGACTTCTTCTTTGCTGCTTGCATGAAGACATCGCCCGGATGGAAGACTTCTTCTCTGCCGCTTGATTGAAGACATCGCCCGGATCGGATGAAGAGTTCGACCCGGCTGGGTGAAGACAAGGTAGGGAGATCTTCAGGGGGGTAGTGTTAGGTTTATTTAAGGGGGGTTTGGGTTAGAGTAGGGGTATGTGGGTGGTGGGTTGTAATGTTGGGGGGTGGTATTGTGGGGGTTTTTTTACAGGCAAAAGAGCTGATTTCTTTGGGGCATGCTCCGCAAAAAGCCATTTTAAGGGCTGGTAAGGTAATAGAGCTGTTAACTTTTTTAATTTAGATTAGGGTAGGGAATTTTTTTATTTTGGGGGGCTTTGTTATTTTATTAGGGGGCTTAAAATAGGTGTAATTAGCTTAAAATTATTGTAATCTTTTTTTGTTTTTTGTAATTTAGTGTTTGTTTTTCTTTGTAATTTAGTTTAGTTTATTTAATTGTATTTTAGTTTAGATATTTGTAGTTTATTGATTTATTTTACAGGTAAATTGGTAATTATTTTAACTAGGTAGCTATTAAATAGTTATTAACTATTTAATAGCTATTGTACCTAGTTAAAATAAATACCAAGTTACCTGTAAAATAAATATAAACCCTAAAATAGCTACAATGTAATTATTAATTACATTGTAGCTATCTTAGGGTTTATTTTATAGGTAAGTACTTAGATTTAAATAGGAATATTTTAATTAATAATATTAATATTAATTAGATTTATTTTAATAAGAATTTAGTTAGGGATGTTAGAGTTAGATATGGTTATTATACTTAATATATATATATAATATAATAACGATATTAACCCTAATATAATTAGGGTTAATATAGTTAATATATATAATATAATAACTATATTAACTATATTAACCCTAATATAATTAGGGTTAATATAGTTAATATAGCTGGCGGCGGTGTAGGGGGATTAGATTAGGGGTTAATCTATTTAATATAGTTGGCGGCGGTGTAGGGGGATTAGATTAGGAGTTAATCTATTTAATATAGGTGGCGGCGGTGTAGGGGGATTAGATTAGGGGGCAATACATTTATTATAGGAGGCAGCGGTGTAGGGGGATTTAGATTAGATGCAAAAGAGCTGATTACTTTGTGACAATGCCCCGCAAAAAGCCCTTTTAAGGGCTGGTAAAAGAGCTGATTTCTTTGGGGCATGCTTCGCAAAAAGCCCTTTTAAGGGCTGGTAATAGAGGTGATTACTTTAGGGGGATTAGATTAGGGGTTAATGTATTTAATATAGCTGGCGGCGGTGTAGGGGGATTAGATTAGGGGTTAATTAATTTAATATAGCTGGCGGCGGTGTAGGGGGATTAAATTAGGGGTTAATTAATTTATTATAGCTGGCGGTGGGGTAGGGGGATTAGATTAGTGGTTAATAATTTTAATATAGCTGGCGGCAGGGTAGGAGCTCACATTAGGGGGTAGTTTAATGTAGCTGGTGGTGGGGTTAGAGCTCACATTAGGGGGTAGTTTAATGTAGCTGGCGGCGGTGTACGGAGCTCACATTAGGGGGTAGTTTAATGTAGGTGGCGGCGGGGTAGGAGCTTACATTAGGGGATAGTTTAATATAGCTGGCGGCAGGGTAGGAGCTTACATTAGGGGGTAGTTTAATATAGCTGGCGGCGGGGTAGGAGCTCACATTAGGGGGTAGTTAATGTAGGTGGCGGCGGGGTCCAGGAGCGGTGGTTTAGGGGTTAATACATTTTTTATTATTAGGAGAGTGAGGGGGGATAGCGGATAGAGGGGTATACGTGTCGGGCTATGTTTGGGAGGCGTGTTAGACAGTACAGGAGATTTAATAACTTGGTCAGGTTTTGTAGGCACCTGCAGTTTCTAAAGTGCCGTAAGTCACTGGCGACTCCAGAAATTTGTACTTACGCAGATTTCTGGACATCGCTGGTTTATCCGACTTACGGCACTTTAGCATCTGATGGCAGGGTATATTGGATAGTTCGAGTTGCGAGCTGAAACCACGGGCGGCAGGGGTTCCCTCGCTTGCGCCGCAAACTACGATCTATATCGGATCGCGCCCCTGAACTTAAAGAAACAGAAAGAAACACTGGGGGACAATATCTTGACCCCACAAAAGCCAGGGATTTCAGCACTCAAGTTACTTGTACAAAATAACTAAGTCAAACTCATATTTGAATAAATCAAAAAATATCTTATGAATTTATTATTGTCTTTTTCACTCTGATGCAAATACACAACAGCTAGGTCCCCTAAATGAAACCAGTTATGTATCAACTATAAAATAATTTATTATGTGCAATTAATCATATATATCTTACATGCAATGTGTAAGGCAAATAGACAAAAAGCTGGCCAGCTTACATAAGGTTAACTCGATATAAACAATCATCAAGATTATTGCTAAATTGCAACACCCCTGCCAGAGGGTAGCCCTGCACTCCCACAGGAATCTGCTACCATGGGTAATAAATGGGGATCCATGCAATTAGCTTACTACAGTTGAATGGCAACACCTCTCTGAGGATAACCCAATAAATATCGGAAATCTGTTATCATGAGATATTCACCTGAGAATCTATGCCAAACAAATTAATACCACTATAATAGCAATATTGTATTAACGGTACATACAACTCGTTTTTTTATGCACTATATAAAGTGAACAACTCCCCAATCAGAGGGTAGCACCAATATCTCATTAAAGGTTATAAGCTACCTTGGAGACTTATGGGGTCTATGTTCAAATTTATAGTGAATGTGTAATTACAGCCACATAAAGTGATACATTTTAACTTTGCAGAAATCACAACATGAATCGTTACAAATAAGCTGCTTATGTAACTTAATAATAGCATGTCAGTTCCAATCCTGCCAGTGGCATCACTAGGGGGGGCGGGGGGGGGCGGCCGCACCTGGGTGACACCCACCAGGGGGTGACACCAAAAAAAAATTTTTTTTTTTTTTTAAATTTTATTGAAATTCAAAGAAATACAATGTTGAGATGCATGGATTTTTTTTTATTAGAGGGGCTGGCATTTGTGAACATTGGTGGGACTGGGGAAGATGTAGACACAATTTTTTTGCCCCTTGAGCCAGTGCTGCAATTTCAACAAATAGTTTTCCCGGCTGCTTTTGCTTGTTTGTACTTTGCTTCTCCCCTGCCCAATTTCGCTATGAATGTTGTGGGCATGCCATGGGGCTTGCAAAGTTGCGCTGCTAGCCTAAACCTGCCTGCCTATCTGTGCTCACTGCTCAGTGACATGTGGAGCAGTGGAGTCACTCACTGCTGTGCTGTCTCTCTAAACGGGAACTGGCAAATCATGAGGGGATGCCTGGCACCTGACCGCATGACTGTTTGACACTGTCTTTAAAGTGAAGGAGCCACGTATGATGCCCACCAGACAATTACGGTTATGGTACACTAAGTGCACACTGAACAGGTAGGAGGGCGGGCGGGGGTCTGGGGGTGGGCAGAGTGCAGAGGTGATTGGCCATAAGAAGCGGTAGGCACGCGGCCCGGGGCTGTGCACTGACAGACTTGGAACAGAGTCAGAGAGCAGAATTTTCATAGTTTGCACCTAAAACTTTTCTTTAGTGATTTATTTTTAGAGTGCTCTGTTTATCTTTCATTTGATGCTCTGCTGAGCCAGGGAGCAGCTCTAGGCATGAGCTTTATAATTAATGCAGTGCAGTTTACATATTTTGTATGTGTGTGTCTGAGTTTTTGTGTGTGTGTGTGTCTCAGTGTTTTTGTGTGTGTGTCTGAGTGTGTTTCCGAGTGTTTGTGTGTGCATCTGAGTATGTTTTAAGTGTGTCTGAGTGTTTGTATGTGTGTTTGCCTGTGTTTTTGTGTGTGTCTGCTTTCTGGGAGGGGGGGGTGACACCATAACTTACCGCACCGGGTGACACCAACCCTAGTGACGCCACTGAATCCTGCACTGTATAACTTATAGTGCATGGTATTATTGGTCACTTGTTTCCGTAGAGAATGCTTTGTATTTGTAAAGGTGTGAACTCGTAAGTCCATTAATACATTACTAAAGCTTGTTTAAGAAATCCTACACATCCAGGGTCCTTAAAGTTGGTAAATCCGGAAGCAAGGCATGTTGTACATCCGTGACTGTAAGTAACTTTAAACGACATTCATCGAGTGAACCAAGAAGCCGGGTCTCAGCCGAAAAAAATGACGTCACACGCCAACGGCCGTTTCACCACCCACGTGACCAAGCGTCATATGGCCTTCCTCGGGGCGTCTACCTTAGCACTCTGTGTGCAGTCCTTATAAGCACAGCCCATATTTCGGATAGGTGAAGTTTTATTAGTGTGGTTATAGCAACAATAGTTAAATAACTTGCTATATCTGGATACATTACATATCACTATTAATGTTTAAAAAACACGCTTTGTTTACTTGCACATAATCGCTACTTTGAGTATATCGATCAAATGACCAAAGAGCACAAAAAATAAGCAGTGGGAATAAATACATAGATTAAATTAAAACATATGGCAAATATACATCCATATAATATCAAGAGAATAATGCTTAAAGTTAACGTCTTATTTATTGATGAACAAAATAGTAAACATGGCTTCATTTATTATAGTAAAGGGGCAAGATCTAATTTTTTATTTAGCCCTTTTGGTGACAGGGTTTTCAACCTATAAATCCATGCTACCTCCTTTCTAAGTAATAGATTATCAATATCACCTTCTCTGCCATATAGAGAGCATTTTTCAATCCCTATTACTTTAAGGCAATCTGTGGAACAATTATGGCACAGTTTAAAATGTAAGGCTATGTTGCTATCTATAGTTCCCTCTTTTGCGTTGACAATATCATTGCGATGTTCAGTGATTCTGTCTTTAAGAATTCTCTTTGTTTTTCCTGTGTTAAACAATGGGCAAGGACAGTATAAAAGATATATAACATTATCAGATTTACAATTGATAAATTGTCTGATTTCATATGTTTTGTAACCAGTGCTGAGTTGTTTAGTTTTTAAAATAAATTTACAGAAAACACAGTTGCCACATTGGAAGCAACCTTGTAACTTTTGCCGTTTTTCAAGCCAAGTTTCTGTCTTTGGATTGCGTGTGACGTCATTTTTTTCGGCTGAGACCCGGCTTCTTGGTTCACTCGACGAATGTCGTTTAAATTTGCTTACAGCCACGGATGTACAACATGCCTTGCTTCTGGATTTACCAACTATAAGGACCCTGGATGTGGAGGATTCCTTAAACAAGCAGATTCCTGTGGGAGTGCAGGGCTACCCTCTGGCAGGGGTGTTGCAATTTAGCAATAATCTTGATGATTGTTTATATCGAGTTAACCTTATGTAAGCTGGCCAGCTTTTTGTCTATTTGCCTTACACATTGCATGTAAGATATATATGATTAATTGCACATAATAAATGATTTTATAGTTGATACGTAACTGGTTTCATTTAGGGGACCCAGCTGTTGTGTATTTGCACCGGAGTGAAAAAGACAATAATAAATGTAAAGATATTTTTTGATTTATTCAAATATGAGTTTTTGACTTAGTTATTTTGTACAAATAACTTGAGTACTGAAATCCCTGGCTTTTGTGGGGTCAAGATATTTTCCCCCAGTGTTTCTTTCTGTTTCTTTAAGTTCAGATAAATGTTTTACAGGGTCTGCACCTAATTAAAATTATTTAAAATAACGTTGTTCCCTCTCCCCATAAAACCAGTGTACTTCTTTGATTTATAGATCTTGATTGGTGGATACCAGATTGTAGATCTGCTTCATTTTTGGGTTGAGATGGATATATAACATATTATATTAATACTGCTATTGAATTATATTGTTTGGTCTTTTCATCTTTGGTGTTTTTTGTTCAACAGAAGTGTCCCCTTTTGAAACCACGTGTTTATTTTTGAATAATTGTGAGTATTAATCATGGCCTTTGTAGTGCTGGATGAGCAGTGGGAAGCAGAATTAGGAGAGACTCTACATGTTAGTTTAAACAAAGATGGAGAAGAGAACACCAATATATTTAGTGTTTTCAAAAAATATAGAAATTTATTGTCTTAACAAGTGAAATTAGGTGCTGAAAAATATAGCCTTGAAAACTATATTCAGCAAAAAATTATACCAAGGGGACTCCGTCTACACCTTGACCCAGGAGCAAACCTTAGGGAGGAGGATGATGGCAACGAGTTTATGGAAGAATGGCATTCAAGTTTAACTGAATGTTCATTAGGTCTGATGCAAAAAATGGTTAATAAGAATAAAATCAAACTTGAAAAAATTAAAATGTTAGATGAAACTTTAAAAATTGTTAATGAATCTGAAACTGATCAGAAGTTTAGCAAATTGAATGATGAGACAAAAGAAACAATTTCAAAATTGCAACAAGAAATAAAAGTAAGAAAAAGACGTAAGCTAGCTAGGGACCAGGAAGATTACAAAAAGAACCAAGTGTATTCATATTTCCCGAGTTGTAATTCTTATGACTCAGGAACTGATGGATCAGATGCCGAGACTGATTATAGAAAAAATGAATAAAAAAATGGGGTAAGGAACACTGTAAAAAGACAAGGAGAAGGGTAGTTAGAAAGAGAAAAAGAAATAGATCCTCAATCGGATCAAGCTATGAGCTTGAACAGGGGCATACAACGCCCCATGAGGAACAGGTTTATGGGGAGAGCCAGGGGGGACGGGGACCATCAGAACCCAGGATGCGAACAAGGAGGGACTACCGGGGGGATACTAGGTATCCCTCACCCGGAAGATGAACTACAGATAGTGAACTTGTCAAAATTTCCGCTAAATCAAGCGCATATTAGCCTACTTAAAAAAGGCCTTTCATTTTGCCCTGCAAGAAGTTTGGACAAGTTCACTGTAGTAAAAGACCTCCATCTTTTCGCTAGAAAAGTAGTCCTTTCCCAAGTCATGGCTAAGAATAAGACAAAGAATCTAAATCAATTAGAAACAGTAAAAATTACTGCAGAAGATGAGGATACTTTAAACGCCCTTGAAAGCCTGATTAGTGAAGGTGAGATTGAGGACCTTCCTAGTACTATTCCAACAGGTTCCGATAATACTAGCAGTAATACTACAGACACCCTTCTTCCAATTTCAAAATTTAGACCAAAATATAGCTATATGCCGCATTTATCGCTTGTGCCATCAGTTAACCTCTTTGTAAAAGAGGTAGAAAAAGAAATTGAGAAATTACCAATTGATAGAATAACTAATGACAATCTATCTAGACAAGAAAGAATAGCCTTACAGGAGCTTATGAATACTCCTGGTATCATCATTAAACAAGCGGATAAGGGTGGGAATCTAGTCATAATGAATGAATCTAATTATGTATTGGAAGTTAAGAAACAGCTTAATAACAAAGCACAGTACCAACTGCTTCATGAAAATCCAATTGCAAGAATACAGGGTGAATTACTCCATATTTTGAATAGAGCCAGAAAGAATGGCATAAGTAAAAAAGAATTTGATTACTTATATGTTAAATTTACTAAAGTTCCAGTTTTCTACTGCATCCCTAAATTGCATAAAAATTTAAAACATATGCTGAAGAGATGTCTAATAGATTTAAAGTAAGAGGCTATTCAAAACGAAATGTAAAATATGCTATGAATCGTGCTCTTAAGACCAATAGGGATTCTCTATTGTTTGACAAAAAAGAGAAAAAAAATGGATAACAGGGTTAGATTCGTTACTGAATATAATGGACATTAGAACCAGGTTTGAAGTATACTAAAAAACAAATGGCAATTTTTACTTGCAGATGATAATGTAAAAAATGTTGTGGGTGATTTCCCATCGCTAGTTGCACGTAGGGCTCCCAATTTAAAAGATAAATTGGTTAAGAGCAACTTTACACGCAATCCAAAGACAGAAAATTGGCTTGAAAAACGGCAAAAGTTACAAGGTTGCTTCCAATGTGGCAACTGTGTTTTCTGTAAATTTATTGTAAAAACTAAACAATTCAGCACTGGTTACAAAACATATGAAATCAGACAATTTATCAATTGTAAATCTGATAATGTTATATATCTTTTATACTGTCCTTGCCCATTGTTTAACACACGAAAAACAAAGAGAATTCTTAAAGACAGAATCACTGAACATCGCAATGATATTGTCAATGCAAAAGAGGGAACTATAAATAGCAACATAGCCTTACATTTTAAACTGTCTCATAATTGTTCTACAGATTGCCTTAAAGTAATAGGGATTGAAAAATGCTCTCTATATGGAAGAGGAGGCGATATTGATAATCTATTACTTAGAAAGAATTTGTCATAGGGGCTTCCTCAGTGTGTCTACCTTAGCACTCCGTGTGCAGTCCTTATAGCCCTTTCCATTCAAATACCTTTTCATATAACATATACCTTTTAACACTTAATTTTTTTTTAATTAATTTTATGCAAATAATTTGTATATGTTTTTGTTGTGTTTGGTGCATATTTTTATAACTCTTACTCTTTACACACGCAAGTTTAGTTTGCACTCGAGCAAACGCATTTACTTTCAACTTGTAATACGTGCGCAAGTTAGCGTGGTTGCAATATTGTTTAGCATGTAGCTTGTTATTTAGCCCTCGCTATTTGCTTTGCTCTGATGTATATACACCAGCCCTGACAGTCACAGAATGTACTAACTTTCTACATGTTTATCGTTTTCCTTTAGGAAACTGTTTCTTGGATGCCATACCTTAGCATTGCCTGTATCATTACTTATGTGATTGGACACGCCATTGGACCCAGTAAGTGAAAACTGTGCAAATTTATCATGTTTTGTGCACAAATCAAACTATCTCACCTTTTGTGTAAAATTGTTGCAACCAATACATTTAAGAGGTGTAGAAATAATTTTGCTAAGACTTAGTAAGTTCATTTTGTATAAACAAATAACAGTGAACACCTTGTAAATACAACAATTTAGTTTAAATAGATTAACATATCAGCAGAGTCTAAATGTTATCAGAACAGATTAACATCTTGTTTGTTGCAATTATTTTTCACTGGTCAAACACCAGTTACTACTCTACTTATTTGGATTTGCATCTGGAGAAGACAAGGCTTGCCACTGCCATTTTGATAACAAAGCCTCTGTATTATGCCTACAGCAGAAATTATAACAAACCGCAGATTAGGGGCAAGTAAGTGGCGAGGTTAGGCTTGAGAAATCTGCATTCAGCTCTTTTACTTTTCAGGGTTGGCATAAATTATATGAAAAGGATGCAAAATAAATAATGAAAGTATATTGCATGGTTGTTTTACTATTTACTAATTAAGCATTTCTATTACAACCTACTGTCCCTTTAATTTAAACATGTGTATGTATTATTTGTATATTTATATTTCTTTTATGTAATTGGTAAGAGTCCATGAGCTAGTGACGTATGGGATATTACAATCCTACAAGGAGGGGCAAAGTTTCCCAAACCTCAAAATGCCTATAAATACACCCCTCACCACACCCACAATTCAGTTTTACAAACTTTGCCTCCTATGGAGGTGGTGAAGTAAGTTAATGCTAAGATTTCTACGTTGATATGCGCTTCTCAGCATTTTGAAGCCCGATTCCTCTCAGAGTACAGTGAATGTCAGAGGGTTGTGAAGGGAGTATCACCTATTGAATGCAATGGCTTTCCTCACGGGAGATCTATTTCATACGTTCTCTGTTATCGGTTGTAGAGATTCATCTCCTACCTCCCTTATTCAGATCGACGATATACTCTCATATTCCATTACCTCTACTGATAACTGTTTCAGTACTGGTTTTTACTATCTGCTATATGTGGATGGGTGTCTTTCGGTAAGTATGTTTTCATTACTTAAGACACTCTCAGCTATGGTTTGGCACTTTATGCATTAATATAAAGTTCTAAATATATGTATTGTACTTATATTTGCCATGAGTCAGGTTTATGTATATTTCCTTTTGCAGACTATCAGTTTCATATTTGGGAGAAAAACATATTTAGAGAAAAAAAATTCTTACCTGGGGTTTAGTCTTTTTTCAATTGACTGCTTTTCATTAAATTTTGCGGGCAAAATTAGGCTTGCGAGGGCGCATAATGCCAAAGTTTATCGCGTCATTCTTGGAGCGAAGTTACGTCCGATGACGAAAATTTGTCATTTCTGGCGTCTTAGTTGATGCAGAGTTCCTTGCACAAGGTTGCATCTACAATGACGAGAGTGTGTCATTTCCGGATGTTGTTAGCACCAAAAAAATTTGAGTTTGTGTCGTGCGTCATACTTGGCGCCAAATAATCTCATTATTAAAACACCATTCCTATATGCCTCTTGCCTTTTTCTATATCAGAGGGCTATGCTGTTTGCATTTTTTCCCATTCCTGAAACTGCCATATAAGGAAATTGATAATTTTGCTTTAATATGTTGTTTTTTCTCTTACATTTGCAAGATGTCTCAATCTGATCCTGTCTCAGAAACCACTGTTGAACCCTGCTGCCTGATAACAGTTCTACCAAAGCTAAGTGCATTTGTTGTAAATTTGTGGAGATTATATCTCCAGTTGTGGTATGTAATAGTTGTCATGATAAGCTTTTACATGCAGAAAATGTGTCCATCAGTAATAGTACAATGCCTGTTGTTCCTTCAACATCTAATGTACATGATATACCTGTGAATATAAAAGATTTTATTGCTGATGCGATTCAGAAGGCTTTGTCTGCCATCCCACCTTCTAATAAATGTAAAACGTCTTTTAAAACTTCTCATAAAGTTGATGAAATTTCAAATGACCGACAACATACTGAATTATCCTCCTCTGATGAGGATCTATCTGATTCAGAAGATCCTTCCTCAGATATTGACACTGACAAATCTACTTATTTATTTAAAATGGAGTATATTTGTTCCTTGTTAAAAGAGGTGTTGATTACATTGGCTATTGAGGAAACTAGTCCTCTTGATATTAAAACTTTTAAATGTTTAAATTCTGTTTATAAACCTCCTGTGGTTACTCCAGAGTTTTTTCCAGTTCCTGATGCTATTTCTGATTTGATTTCTAAGGAATTGAATAGAACCTGGTACTTCTTTTATTCCTTCTTAAACGTTTAATAAATCGTATCCTTTGCCAGCAGTTAGATTGGAATTTTGGAAAAAGATTCCCAAAGTTGATGAGGCTATTTCTACTCTTGCTAAACGTACTACTATTCCTATGGAAGATAGTACTTCTTTTAAAGATCCTTTAGATAGGAAATTTGAATCCTATCTAAGGAAAGCTTATTTATATTCTGGCCATCTTCTTAGGCCTGCCATTTCTATGGCTGATGTTGCAGCTGTATCAACTTTTTGGTTGGAAAGTTTAGCGCAACAGGAAATGGATCCTGATTTGTCTAGCATTGTTCGCTTGCTTCAACATGCTAATCATTTTATCTGTGATGCCATTTTTTATATTATCAAAATTAATGTTAAATCTATGTATTTAGCTATTTTAGCTAGAAGAGCTTTGTGGCTCAAATATTGGAATGCTGACATGGTATCTAAGTCTAGATTACTATCTCTTTCTTTCCAAGGTAATAAGTTATTTGGTTCTCAGTTGGATTCGATTATTTCAACTGTCACTGGGGGGGAGGGAGTAAATCTAAAGCATCTTACCGTTTTTGTTTCTTTCGTCAAAGTAAGGAACAGAAACCTAATCCTTCCCCCAAAGAATCTGGTTCCAAATTGGAAACCTTCTTCAAGTTGGAGTAAATCCAAACCATTTAAGAAACCAAAGCCAGCCCCCAAGTCTGCATAAAGGTGCAGCCCTCATTCCACCTCAGCTGGTAGGGGGCAGATTAAGATTCTTCCAAAACATTTGGGCAGGGTACCGAATAGGATTCAGAGTAAGACCTCCTGTGAGAAGATTTTTTTTCTCTCACGCATCCCAGCAAATCCAGTAAAGGCTCAGGCTTTTCTGAAGTGTGTTTCAGACCTGCAGCGTTTAGGGGTAATCATACCAGTTCTGTTTCAGGAACAGGGTCTGCGATTTTATTCAAATCTATTCACTGTCCCAAAGAAAGAAAATTCATTCAGGCCAACTTTCAAAATGGTGACTATAAGGACTATTCTGCCTTTTATTCAGCAAGGGCATTATATGTCCACAATAAACTTACAGGATGCATATCTTCATATTCCAATTCATCCAGATCACTATCAGTTTCTGAGATTCTCTTTTCTAGACAAGCATTACCAATTTGTCGCTCTTCCATTTGGCCTAGCGACAGCTCCAAGAATCTTTTTAAAGGTTCTCGGTGTCCTACTCTCTGTAATCAGAGAATGGGGTATTGCAGTATTTCCTTATTTGGACGATATCTTGGTACTAGCTCAGTCTTTATATTCTGCAGAATCTCACACTAATCAACTATTGTTGTTTCTTCAAAGACATGGTTGGAGGATCAATTTACCAAATCTAGGTTTCCAGATAGATTCAGTGTCCATTACTCTGTCTCTAACAGACAAGAAACAATTAAAATTGGTTTCAGCTTGTCGGAACCTTCAGTCTCAATTATTCCCTTCAGTAGCTATGTGCATGGAAGTTTTAGGTCTCATGACTGCAGCATGGGACGTGATCCCCTTTGCTCGTTTTCATATGAGACCTCTCCAGCTTTGTATGCTGAACCAATGGTGCAGGGATTATACAAAGATATCACAATTAATATCCTTAAATCCCAATGTTTTACTCTCTCTGACTTGGTGGTTAGATCACTGTTGTATAGTTCAAGGGGCCTCTTTTGTTTGTCCAATCTGGACTGTGATCACAACAGATGCAAGTCTTTTAGGATGGGGAGCTGTCTGGGGATCTCTGAAAGCACAAGGGGTTTGGAAATCTCAAGAGGCGAGGTTACCAATCAATATTTTAGAACTCAGTACTATTTTCAGGGCTCTTCAGGTTTGGCCTCTGTTGAAGAGAGAGCCGTTCATTTGTTTTCAGACAGACAATATCACAACTGTGGCATATGTCAATCATCAGGGTGGGACTCACAGTCCCCAAGCTATGAAAGAAGTATCTCAGATACTTGCTTGGGAAAAATCCAGCTCCTGTCTAATTTCTGTGGTTCATATCCCAGGTATAGACAATTGAGAAGCGGATTATCTCAGCCGTCAGACTTTACATCCGGGGGAGTGGTCTCTCCATTCAGATGTTTTTTCCCAGATTGTTCAGATGTGGAGTCTTCCAGAAATAGATCTGATGGCTTCCCATCTAAACAAGAAACTACCCACCAGGTACCTGTCCAGGTCCAGGGATCCTCAGGCGGAATGGTGGAAGCATTAGCAGTTCCTTGGTGTTACCAACCTGATTATATCTTCCCGCCTCTGGTTCTTCTTCCAAGACTGATTTCCTAGATCATCATGGAACAATCGTTTGTGTTGCTGGTAGCTCCAGCATGGCCTCACAGGTTTTGGTATGCAGATCTTGTTCGGATGTCCAGTTGCCAACCTTGGCCACTTCCTTTAAGGCCAGACCTTCTGTTTCAAGGTCCGTTTTTCCATCAGGATCTTAAATCATTAAATGTGAAGGTATGGAAATTGAATGCCTAGTGCTTAGTCATAGATGTTTCTCTTACTTAGTGATTAATACTATGTTACAGGCTTGTAAATCTGTTTCTAGGAAGATTTATTATCGAGTTTGGAAGACTTATATTTCATGGTGTTCTTTTAATAAATTCTCCTGGCATTCTTTAAGAATTCCTAGAATTTTACAGTTTCTTCAGGGTGGTTTGGATAAGGGTTTGTCTGCAAGTTCATTGAAGGGACAAATCTCTGCTCTTTCTGTTTTATTTCACAGAAAGATTGCTAAGCTTCCTGATATTTACTGTTTCGTACAGGCTTTGGTCCGTATCAAGCCTGTCATTAAATCAATCTCTCCTCCTTGGAGTCTTAATTTGGTTTTGAAGACTTTACAGGCTCCTCTGTTTGAGCCTATGCATTCTTTGGACATTAAACTACTTTCTTGGAAAGTGTTGTTCCTTTTGACCATCTCTTCTGCTAGAAGAGCTTCTGAATTATCTGCTCTTTCTTGTGAATCTCCTTTTCTGATTTTCCATCAGGATAAGGCAGTTTTGTGGACTTCATTTAAATTTCTGCCTAAGGTTGTGAATTCTAACAACATTAATAGAGAATTTGTTGTCCCTTCTTTGTGTCCTAATCCTAAGAATTCTTTGGAGAGATCCTTGCATTCTTTGGATGTGGTAAGAGCTTTGAAATATTATGTTGAAGCTACCAAAGATTTCCAGAAGACTTCTAGTCTATTTGTTATCTTTTCTGGTTCTAGGAAAGGTCAGAAGGCTTCTGCCATTTACTTGGCATCTTGGTTAAAGCTTTTGATTCATCAGGCTTATTTGGAGTCGGGTCAGGCCCTGCCTCAGAGAATTACAGCTCATTCTACTAGATCAGTCTCCACTTCGTGGGCTTTTAAGAATGAAGCTTCAGTTGATTAGATTTGCAAAGCAGCAACTTGGTCTTCTTTGCATACATTTACTAAATTCTACCATTTTTTGATGTATTTGCTTCTTCGGAAGCAGTTTTTGGTAGAAAAGTTTTTCAGGCAGCTGTTTCAGTTTGATTCCTCTGCTTATGTTTGAGTTTTTCTTTTCATTATGAGAATAAACTTATATTTTGGGTTGTGGATTTATTTTTTTCAGTGGAAAATGGCTGTGATTATTTTATACCTCTCTCTAGTGACTCTTCTGTGGAGTTGGACATCTTGGGTATTACTATCCCATACGTCACTAGCTCATGGACTCTTTGCCAATTACATGAAAGAAAACATAATTTATGTAAGAACTTACCTGATAAATTAATTTCTTTCATATTGGCAAGAGTCCATGAGACCCACCCTTTTTTATGGTGGCTATGATTTTTTGTATCAAGCACAATTATTTCCAAATTCCTTTGTTGATGCTTTTTACTCCTTTCTTGATCACCCCACTATTTGGCTATTCATTCAAACTGAATTGTGGGTGTGGTGAGGGGTGTAATTTATAGGCATTTTGAGGTTTGGGAAACTTTGCCCCTCCTGGTAGGATTGTATATCCCATACGTCACAAGCTCATGGACTCTTGCCAATATGAAAGAAATGAATTTATCATGTAAGTTCTTACATAAATTATGTTTTTATACATAGACAGACTTACTTTAAATGGATATCCCAGACAAAATTGAAATCCATTTCAGTTTTTAATAGAAGTAGTTTTAAAATATACATGTATTAAAAAAATGCTTCTAATAAAAAAGCTTTAGCTGTGCAGAGAAAATGATAACACTAAAACAGAGAAACAATTTAATAGAAACATTTTTACCAATACATGTATATTGCAAATGTGTTTATATTAAAAAATGTAATTCATCTATCTGCATTAAAATTTTGACCGGAATGTCCCTATAACTGCTTCAATTTGGAGGTCAACATTGTGTCTTCTCTTTATTTGCAGCATGAGGATGATTGTCATCCTATTGTTTTGTTTTTGTTATATATCAGTGACATGTGGTGAGGTTAAAGACTGGTGAGGCACTGGTTAGGATATGCCTGAAAAGCACATACAGTATATGAACCCAATAGAGGTAGATTACTTTTACAATTAAATTAGCAGGCTGCACAATGACAATTAGCATTCTTTACAACACACACATATTTTCTAATTAATTTGATAAAATTTGCTTTATTCTCTTAGTATTCTCTATTGAAGAAACAGAAATGAACTACTAAAAGCTAGTTGAACACATCAGGTATATATGTGCAGTCACCAATCACCAGCTGCTCCCAGTAGTGCATTGCTGCTCCTTAGCCTACCTAGGAATACTTTTCAACAAAGGATACCAAAAGAAAAATAGATAACAGAAGTAAAATGTAAAGTTTTTTAATATTGTATTTTTTTATCTCAAACATGAAATATAAAAATTGTGTTTAATGCTCCTTTAACGTTGTAAAACAAATTAACACCTTTTTTACTGCAGCTATTCTCCAGTAGTCAAACTCCACCCACCATTTGCCTTATTTAGAGGAACCAATCTAGGCTTTATTTCTCAGACAAATCTAGCCACTGAGTTAGACAAGGAGAGACATAAACGGTATCTTCTAAAACCAATATTTATTTTTCACAACAGTAAAAGGAAAGATAGCATCAACTTGCACACAAAATAGACGGTGTGGCACTAATGGCTTACGCGTTTCGGCACTGAGCCGTAATCATAGCCTGTAGTGTCTGGTGTCACACCCATTTAAATAATCACACTAGCAATCTCATTGGATAATAAAACAAATGCAAAACCAACACCCCCCATTTGCGGTGCAAAAATTAACCCATACAATACCATTAATATATTAATCAAAAAATGTCCTAAACAATAACTATGCAGTAGGATGTCATTATAACACAAAGTATGTTACGAAAACAGATATATTATCAAACAATGAAATGTCAATATAACACACACTAGATGATTATAACAGGTATACTAACAGACAGTGAAATTCTCTCTATACGAATATGCAGCAATAGTCAGCACAGTCAGCACAAAATTTGCCTTAAACCCTATTAACATTTAGAACTAGGTGAATAAACCCGTCTGGATATTATGATATACATATATATATATATATATATATATATATATATATATATATATATATATATATATGTAAGCATGTATATGCTCCTACCATAAAGGGTATACCAATGCTACACTATACGAGAGCAGTAAACAAGGTGCACTCCTACTTGAATAAGAAAAAATATTTTGCAAAGCTACAGACATAAAAATCGTGTCAACCTATAACAATATGATAAAAGTGGAGATTTCCTTACAGGCATAACCAAAATTTAAAGAAATTTCAATAATTCTAAAAATTCATAACGTTTTACTTGGAATTGAGTCCATTAGGGATTCTAGTCCCCAGTGTGAAAATCCAAAAAGCTTCCCTCAATTCCAAGATACGATCCATGGAGCCACCCCTTTTAGGCTTAACAATTTTTTCAATTGCATACCATGAAAAGGTGGAAAGATTACCACCATGCAGTACCCCAAAATGTTGTACAACTGGGGTGGTAGACCTTGCCAACTTAAAAGAAGAAAGATGTTCTCTAATCCTAGTGTTCACATCCCTAGAGGTGAGTCCAACGTACTGTACATTGTGAGCACTCTAGCAGATAAATTACATATTTCAAAGTACAATTCAAACAGGATTTGATGTTATAGGTTTTCCCTGTGACGAGGCTGGAGAACATGTTAGTAATTTTTACTAACTCACAAGGCTTACATCTGGCATGACCACACTTATACATGCCCTGATGTCTAAGCCAAGAGCTGGTAACTTTGTCTTTAGCAGGCAATATGGTAGGAGATAAAATAGATCCCAGTGTTGGACCCCTCTTATAGGAACACCTGAGTCCCTTCTCTACAGTCCCACCAATTTATCATCTGCTTTGAGGATTTGAAAGTGCCTGCGAACAATAGAACATATCTGAGTGTATTGGTTGATATGTGTGTAGGGTAAATTCTTTTGTTTCTTAGCTCTGCTCTGGCTGATAAGGGTGCAGCACACGTTTTCTTCAGGGCCTTGGGGTGACCACTGAAATCAGACACACATGCAACTGAGTGTTTTCACAAGATTCCCCTTTATTGAAGAACATACAAAGAATTTATAGTGATGTATACGTCATACATGAGGTCACAGGAAATATATAAAAAACGTAGTTAACTTCACATCTGCATAAGGGGCCCACAGGAAATAAGAATGTTGTTATATCACATAACAGAATATGCCCATATAACCATTTGTAGAGAGGATCTAATATTAGAACCATATGTTACAACTTATACAAAAGAAACTTGTGGAATGCTGCAATGAGATTGAGATACTGTGTGCTGCATTATAAACATTTGATACAAGATTTAAGGCTACCCTCAATATGCTTAATATGTGAGATTCAAATTACCCATATAACATAATATATATAATATATATATATATATATATACATATACATACACATATACATACATATAGATATATATACACATACATATACATACATATATATATATATATATATATACATACACATACATACATATACATATATATACACATACACACATATATACCCATCAATGTGTAGTCACAAAGGTCACTCCCTCAAAATGATTTCTATCTGTGCCTTTAGACAAATTATTTTCTAGTAGACTCTCTCTTGATCTAGTTTGTACCGATTGTTTAGCTTTCTGAATGGCTTTATACAGATATTTCCTTTGTTTTAACCTGGTCTCTAGATCAGTGGCAAGCTTAATGAAATCACTCTGTTCTGAACAATTTCGTTTAAGTCTAATAAGTTCTCTCTTTGCTATAGCCTGGGGAAGGTGTCTGGGATGGCAACTTGTTCCATGCAATATTGAATTCCCAGAAATGGGCTTCCTATATGCCCTAGTTTTCACTGTGCCATCTAATTGTCCTATCAAGGTCAGGTCAAGATAATTAATCGATTCGACTTCAAACTCAAATGTAAATTGCAGGTTTATCTGGTTGTTATTCAAATACAAGCAAAAGTCTCTGGCTTCTGACTCTGAACCTTTCCATATAAGCAATAAATCGTCTATGTACCTCTTGTATAGAGATACATAGCGATGAAAGGGATTCCTGTTTTAAAAAAATGTGGAAAAATTCCCAATAACCAAGGAATAAATTAGCATACGATGGGGCAAACTTTGTCCCCATCGCCATTCCTCATTTTTGGAGGTAGTAAATTCCTTCAAGCATAAAAAAATTATGCGTAAGAAGGAAATTAACAACTTTGATAATATATATTTTGAAGTCTTCTGTATATTGAGAACATTTTTCCAAAAAGAAGCAAACCGCTTCAAGGCCCTTGTCATATGGTATATAGGAATAGAGAGAGACTGCATCCACAGTTAGCCACTTTGATTTCATTGTCCAATCAACTTCTCTGGTTAGTTGTAACACATGTTTTGTATCCCTCAAATATGAGGGCAATGAAATCACAAGTGGCTGTAAGATGCAGTCAATCCATTCCGATAAGTTACAAAGTAAGGACTCCACCCTACTCACTATGGGGCATCCCTTTACATTTACCAATGACTTGTGCACTTTGGGGAAGAAGTGGAACAGGGGGATCTTAGGATGTTCAGGTAGCAAATATGACTCAGTAGCTACATCTAAGAACCCCTGTTCCACGCCGTCATCCAAAATATCCATTAGTTCAGAAGCAAAAATAGATGTAGGATCTCCTCTCAAAACACAATATTTATTCTCATTTTTCAATTGTCTAAGGGCCTCAGTGACAAAATAATCATGATTCATGACTACAGTCATGCCTCCCTTGCCAACCTTCCGTATAGTTATAGACTGATTGTCCCTGAGCTCTTTGATGGCTGTCTTCTCTTTCAAGCTTAAATTTTGTTTTTTAGGGATATGTTTGCCTTTAAGTGCAACTAAGTCAGTTTCAACTATATTGTAAAATGTTTCAATAATATTACCATGGACTTGAATAGGGTAGAAGGTAGACCTGTTTTTCAATACGGGGCCCCTGCCACAGTATCCCTCCTCTCCTTCCTTAGATTCAATTTGTAGTTGTTGTAGCGCAACAACATCACATGAATGTGAAAAATTAGTAAATTCGGATTGAAGTGAGGATTGGGTGGAGGTGCTGGGCACTTGCTCAGAGTAATGAGTAGGATCCGAATAATATTTTTTCAAAGTCACATTCCTCACAAATCTATTTAAGTCTAATAATGTCTGGAAGATGCCAAAATAATTAGACTAAGAACTTTTAACTGGTCTTCAGTTAGACTCACAGAGGAAAGATTAATTACATTATCGTGTACTACATTTATTTGTACTTTGATACTGGCTTCACTGTTCTCAATTGATAGCTTGGCTGGCTCTGCGGTTTGCTGGTATTCTTCTGATTGATCAGTGTCCCCCCTCCCTTGTGATCTATCTGATCCTGGGGAAAAACCTGTTCCATCAAACTCTGATTACCTGTATGATTACTATGTAAAGGTGTGCTCTTAGTAAGATGATAAGCAATATCTTTGGGTCTGACTACTAAATGTTGTGTGTTGTCGTGCATTAATGAATATGCTGAATTACTAGAAGGAGGGGTACCTGTGTGTTGTTGGAGCTAAGCATTGCCCCTTCTACTTGACTATCATCAGTACTGTATTCAGTGTCACTCCCTGACATTTTTATTATATATTTATTCTTCACAACAGTAAAAGGAAAGATAGCATCAACTTGCACACAAAATAGACGGTGTGGCACTAATGGCTTATGCGTTTCGGCAGTGAGCTGTAATCATAGCCTGTAGTGTCTGGTGTCACACCCATTTAAATAATCACACTAGCAATCTCATTGGATAATAAAACAAATGCAAAACCATTACTACAGGCTATGATTATGGCTCAGTGCCGAAACGCGTAAGCCATTAGTGCCACACCGTCTATTTTGTGTGAAAGTTGATGCTATCTTTCCTTTTACTGTTGTGAAGAATAAATATTGGTTTTAGAAGATACCGTGGATGTCTCTCCTTGTCTAACTCACTGCTTTACCAGCATAACCATGGACTTCGGCTGTGGGGAGGTATGAGCCAATTTTGGATAGCCATTGGAGGAGCAGATTCCAAGAGGAGGTATATGGGTGTGCCCAGGTGACGTCGGATTTATGCAGATGATCCACAAGGATGCCGAGCCAGGCCGGTGAAGAGAGGGCAGCACTCGGAGAGGTATTGTACATACCCGTGCACTATCAGCCTCATACAAGTCCGATAAGAGTGGCCATAGGGCGAGTGGGCAGTTCACACTGCGGCAACATCTGCCTCTGGCTTATATCCTTATTTATCATTATTTGTGCTACAAGGCTCTAGTACTAATACATGGTCCTTAGTTTTTGTGTATGAGTGTTTATATTTGAGTACTTTGCTGGAGGTACTGACACTTTGGACACATTTATTTTGTACACACCGATACAATTGTTATATTGTATTTAAATTCCCCAAGCATTATGGAAGAGATGGCACAACTACCATTAGAATCATCCATTCAGACATATTACTAATTTATGCCCTATACAGCAAGAAATGCAGATACTATAGACTGTGACATCATCATTTCTGAAGATAAGAGTGTTTTGGCATTAAGCACTTTATTTGAAAATATGGAGAACTTACTTGTCAAAGAATCTAAACTACAATGGGACATTTGGACATTTGAAAAGTACAAATCTTTGAGAATGGTTCCTAGAGGTCTATGTATTATTACATTTCCTACTTTTGATGTAGACTGTAATGACAAGGACTTTGTGGAACTTTGGAATGATGTGTTGACAGAATGCTCACTAAATCTTATGTTGCTTCTAATTCAATTTAAAACTAAGCAATTAGATCAAGTGAAGAGGGAAATATCAGAAATACAGGCAGAATTGAATAAACGCAGTACAGTAACTGAGTTTGCCAAGTATGATAGTATTCTAAGAGGTATTCTAGCTACTAGCAGATCAGATATTATGGAAAGGAAACATATTACATTTTTAAGAGATAAATGTAAGTATTCCACGAACACAGTTTATGTATGGAATAAGAAACAAAGGGGTGCACATAGACAAATGCAGCCTAGGTTTGGGAGAAGGAGGCGAAGACAGAGGAATAGGAATAATAATCCCAATAATAAAAATGTTACATTCTCAGGGAGTGACACTGAATACAGTACTGATGATAGTCAAGTAGAAGGGGCAATGCTTAGCTCCAACAACACATCAAGTATGTCAAAAAACTCTATTCAAGAGTCTATTCCTACTAACAGTGCAATGAACACAGGTACCCCTCCTTCTAGTAATTCAGCATATTCATTAATGCATGACAACACACAACATTTAGTTGTCAGACCCAAAGATACTGCTTATCATCTTACTAAGAGCACACCTTTACATAGTAATCATACAGGTAATCAGAGTTTGATGGAACTGTTTTTTCCCCAGGATCAGATAGATCACAAGGGAGGGGGGACACTGATCAATCAGAAGAATACCAGCAAACTGCAGAGCCAGCCAAGATATCAATTGAGAACAGTGAAGCCAGTATCAAAGTACAAATAAATGTAGTACACGATAATGTAATTAATCTTTCCTCTGTGAGTCTAACTGAAGACCAGTTAAAAGTTCTTAGTCTAGGACTCAATTTTTGTCCGTCTAATTATTTTGACATCTTCCAGACGTTATTAGACTTAAATAGATTTGTGAGGAATGTGACTTTGAAAAAATATTTTTTGGATCCTACTCATTACTCTGAGCAAGTGCCCAGCACCTCCACCCAATCCTCACTTCAATCCGAACTTACTAATTTTTCACATTCATGTGATGTTGTTGCGCTACAACAACTACAAATTGAATCTAAGGAAGGAGAGGAGGGATACTGTGGCAGGGGCCCCGTATTGAAAAACAGGTCTACCTTCTACCCTATTCAAGTCCGTCTTAATATTATTGAAACATTTTACAATAGGGTTGAAAGGGATTTAGTTGCACTTAAAGGCAAACATATCCATAATAAACTAAATTTAAGCTTGAAAGAGAAGACAGCCATCAAAGAGCTCAGGGACAATCAGTCTATAACTATACGGAAGGTTGGCAAGGGAGGCATGACTGTAGTCATGAATCATGATTATTATGTCACTGAGGCCCTTAGACAATTGAATAATGAGAATAAATATTGTGTTTTGAGAGGAGATCCTACATCTATTTTTGCTTCTGAACTAATGGATATTTTGGATGACGGCGTGGAACAGGGGTTCTTAGATGTAGCTACTGAGTCATATTTGCTACCTGAACATCCTAAGATCCCCCTGTTCCACTTCTTCCCCAAAGTGCACAAGTCATTGGTAAATGTAAAGGGACGCCCCATAGTGAGTGGGGTGGAGTCCTTACTTTGTAACATTATCGGAATGGATTGACTGCATCTTACAGCCACTTGTGATTTCATTGCCCTCATATTTGAGGGATACAAAACATGTGTTACAACTAACCAGAGAAGTTGATTGGACAATGGAATCGAAGTGGCTAACTGTGGATGCAGTCTCTCTCTATTCCTGTATACCACATGACAAGGGCCTTGAAGCGGTTTGCTTATTTTTGGAAAAAAATTCTGAATATACGGAAAACTTCAAAATATATATTGTCAAAGTTGTTGGTTTCCTTCTTACGCATATTTTTTTTTATGTTTGAAGGAATTTACTACCTCCAAAAATGTGGAACGGCGATGGGGGCAAAGTTTGCCCCATTTTTATGCTAAAGATTTCCATATTTTTGGAGACAGTAATCCCTTTCGTCACTATGTATCTCTATACAAGAGGTACATAGACAATTTATTGTTTATATGGAAAGATTCAGAGTCAGAAGCCAGAGACTTTTGCTTGTATTTGAATAACAACCAGATGAACCTGCAATTTACATTTGAGTTTGAAGTCGAATCGATTAATTATCTTGACCTGACCTTGATAGGACAATTAGATGGCACAGTGAAAACTAGGGCATATAGGAAGCCCATTTCTGGGAATTCAATATTGCATGGAACAAGTTGCCATCCCAGACACCTTCCCCAGGCTATAGCAAAGGGAGAACTTATTAGACTTAAACGAAATTGTTCAGAACAGAGTGATTTCATTAAGCTTGCCACTGATCTAGAGACCCGGTTAAAACAAAGGAAATATCTGTATAAAGCCATTCAGAAAGCTAAACAATCGGTACAAACTAGATCAAGAGAGAGTCTACTAGAAAATAATTTGTCTAAAGGCACAGATAGAAATCATTTTAGAGGGAGTGACCTTTGTGACTACACATAGCAACCAATACACTCAGATATGTTCTATTGTTCTCAGGCACTTTCAAATCCTCAAAGCAGATGATAAATTGGTGGAGACTGTAGAGAAGGGACTCAGGTGTTCCTATAAGAGGGGTCCAACACTGGGATCTATTTTATCTCCTACCATGTTGCCTGCTAAAGACAAAGTTACCAGCTCTTGGCTTAGACATCAGGGCATGTATAAGTGTGGTCATGCCAGATGCAAGCCTTGTGAGTTTGTAAAAATTACTAACATGTTCTCCAGCTTCGTCACAGGGAAAACCTATAACATCAAATCCTATTTGAATTGTACTTTGAAATATGCCATTTATCTGCTAGAGTGCTCACAATGTACAGTACGTTGGACTCACCTCTAGGGATGTGAACACTAGGATTAGAGAACATCTCTCCTCTTTCAAGTTGGCAAGGTCTACCACCCCAGTTGTACAACATTTTTGGGTACTGCATGGTGGTAATCTTTCCACCTTTTCATGGTATGCAATTGAAAAAAATGTTAAGCCTAAAAGGGGTGGCTCCATGAATTGTATCTTGGAATTGAGGGAACCTTTTTGGCTTTTCATACTGGGGACTAGAATCCCTAATGGACTCAATTCCAAGTACGACATTATGAATTTTTGGAATTATTGAAATTTCTTTAAATTTTGGTTATGCCTGTAAGGAAATCTCCACTTTTATCATATTGTTATAGGTTGACACGATTTTTATGTCTGTAGCTTTGCAAAATATTTTTTCTTATTCAAGTAGGAGTGCACCTTGTTTACTGCTCTCGTATAGTGTAGCATTGGTATACCCATTATGGTAGGAACATACACATGCTAGTTCTAGTCCTAGTTATAAATGTCAATAGGGTTTAAGGCAAATTTTGTGCTGACTGTGCTGACTATTGCTGCATATTCGTATAGAGAGCATTTAACTGTTTGTTAGTATACCTGTTATAATCATCTAGTGTGTGTTATATTGACATTTCATTGTTTGATAATATATCTGTTTTCGTAACATACTTTGTGCTATAATGACATCCTACTGCATAGTTATTGTTTAGGGCATTTTTTGTTTAATATATTAATGGCATTGTATGGGTTAATTTTTGCACCGCAAATGGGGGGTGTTGGTTTTGCATTTGTTTTATCCAATGAGATTACTAGTATGATTATTTAAATGGGTGTGACACCAGACACTACAGGCTATGATTATGGCTCACTGCTGAAACGCGTAAGCCATTAGTGCCACACCGTCTATTTTGTGTGCAAGTTGATGCTATCTTTCCTTTTACTGTTTTGAAGAATAAATATTGGTTTTAGAAGATACCATGGATGTCTCTCCTTGTCTAACTCACTGCTTTACCAGCATAACCATGGACTTCGGCTGTGGGGAGGTGTGAGCCAATTTGGGATAGCCATTGGAGGAGCTGATTCCAAGATGAGGCATATGGGCGTGCCCAGGTGACGTTGGATGTATTCAGATGATCCACGAGAATGCCGAGCCACGCCGGTGAAGAGAGGGGAGCACTCGGAGAGGTATTGTACATACCCGTGCACAATCAGCCTCATACAAGTCCGGTAAGAGTGGCCGTAGGGCGAGTGGGCAGTTCACACTGCGGCAACATCCTACAGAGCACCCAGTCACTAAATTGTGGATACAGTTTATACCCTCTGGCTTATATCCTTATTTATTGTTATTTATGCTACAAGGCTCTAGTACTAATACATGGTCCTTAGTTTCTGTGTATGAAAGTTTAGCCACTGTCATAAAGTTAGTATAAAGGGTTTGATTTATCAAGCTTAGGCAGACAGGGGCGCACATACACGCCCCTGTCCGCCACAGCTTGCCTCTGGTGGGCTGAATTCCACTGCCAGAATTTAGCATTGCACACAAGCGCTATTTTGTGATTGCATGCAATCCCGCCCCCTACCCGCGCACAGCCAATCATACGCTGGCAGGAGCTGGCAATCTCCCTGGTCGGACCAAAGGTTAGAACCTGCAGTCGTAGGCAGACAAAGCCTGCCGAAGGGGTTGATAAATCGATCCCAATGAATTCTCCCCACACCCCAACAAAGGAATATTAGAAAGAGTGTACACATGGATCACAGCTACTGTAAATAAGCCGTGAACTGTCTAAACCTGCTAGGCAAACAATCAGCTTATGACATCTATGCAAATAGTATAGCCAGTACTCTTTAATAGGCATGGGCATTCGGATTCTTACTCAGCAATCAAATGCGGAAGAAAGCAGCCACATTTGGCTCTTTTCAGAGCTGGTTATCTTCTTGTGAGAGTGCAATACACTTTAGTTGCAAACTAAGCATCAGATTGCCATGCCTACTTATATTGATGTATAACATTATTGCTCTGGAGCTGACTTTAATTATGTGTTTAATCACTTTTCAGAGCTTATTTTCAAGCAATAATGCACTGTTATAGCCATTTAATACAAGTTAAATCATCAAGCTCATTATCACCTCCCTCACTCTCAAGCACATAATTTCCATAGAAAGAATACCTTTACAGCAAGTACCAAAATAAGAAAACAGGGGTTAAATTATTATATGTATAGCAGCAAAAAGCACCTTACTTTATATAGAAGTTATTCAGCCAGAAAATATACAGTGATATTTTATCACATTTACTTTTGCTAAAACACTAATAAATGCAAGCTAGTAAGCTAGCAATACACAATCTCAAATTGAGGCACAGAGGCCCTTCTGGTGCAATGCTGAACATGGAGAGCGTATTGCTCTCCGCATTCAGCGAGGTCTTGCGGACGTGATCTGCACTGTCGGATCAGGTCCACAAGACTGTTGTTAAATAGGCCTAATAGTCTCCTATGCCAGAAGATAAAACCCAAGCAGTTATCAATGTATATATCTCCAATACTGCTAGTGTGCAAGTTATGAGGAATGCTAGAAAACAGCCTGTGTACAATGCTGTTACATGACTCCTGCAAAAGTGAGTTAAAGCTACACTTCTACCCTCTAAACATATGTAAAGTATATAAACCCCCACAGCAGCCCTTTTTAACCACCCACTTGCTGATATACCACACATCTGTACTTACTGTGCCTCAGACTACATATACCCCTGATTAACCACCCACTTGCTGACAGCCCATATACCTATACTTACTGTGCCTAAGACTACATATACACCTGTTAAATCACCCACTTGCTGGCAGCCCATATACTTGTACTTACTGTACCCCACACTTCATATACCTCTTATTAACATGATGATTAATCATGCTGAGTAAATAAACATTTTTATTCATGGTTTTGTTTAGGGTTTGCTGTATATATTTATCAGTAAGAGTCTAGCTTGTATTGGACAATAATCTATATAAATGAAGAGAGGGAGCTATATATGTCACCATTGCCTACCTAAATTCATATTCTCATACAGTCACCCTCACATCTTCATGTATAAAGCAAACACATGCATTTACTTACAGGGCAGTCACTGGCTTGCTGTTAAAGGGACAATATACACTAATTTTCATATAACTGCATGTAATAGACACTACTATAAAGAATAAGATGCACAAATACTGATATAAAAATCCAGTATAAAATGGTTTAAAAACTTACTTAGAAGCTTTCGGTTTACCTCTGTTGAAAAGGCAGTTGGAAAGCCCTCTGCAAGTGGGAAATAAGACACTCCCCCCTCCCCTTCTTTTGCATATGAATAGACCCTTTACACAAACAGGAGCAAGCTGAAGAAGGTAGCTGACGGTATTCAAATAAAACTTTGGGGCTTGGTTAGGAGTCTGAATATCAGAGCAATGTTCTTTAAAAATAAGCAAAATTATACATTTTTTAAAAAAAAAAAAACTTTATGGGCTTTATAAATAGATCATCTACAAAACATTTATGCAAAGAAAAAATGAGTGTATAATGGCCCTTTAAGGCTAGTGAATCTGATTCTGCAGATAGGTGTATGCTAATGTTAGCCTGCTTCCCAGCATGCAGACCAGAAATATTCCTCACTTTCATAAGAGCTTGAGCTGTGTCCTGTGTCTCAGTAGCCTGTGCAGGGGGAGGAAGCATCTACCAAAGCTGTGTGGAGGGAGAGTCATCAGCCGTGCACAGTAGACCTGTGCAACGCTAAAAAATTTGTTTTGTTTTCATTAGTTAAATAATTTCTTTTTGGCAAATTAGTTAAATTAAAAAAAATATATAGTTTCGGCAAATTAGTTATGTTAAGTTAAATCGTTTTTTTCGGATCCGTTCATTATTTCGGATCCATTCTTTATTCATATTCATTATTCTATTCTAAACTTTAGAATAGAATAATGCATATGAATAAAGAATTAATCTAAAAAACGAAAGAATCCGAAAAAAATGAAACAAACCAAACTAAAATAATATAAAACAGGTGTCACCCATATCGCCGACACTAAGTAAAGCTATTAACCCATAAACCGCCGCTCCCCGACATTGCTAACACTAAATAAAGCTATTAACCACTAAACTGCCACCCCCCACATCACTAACACTAACTAAACCTTTTAACCTCTAAACCACCATTCTCTGACACTAAATAAAGCTATTAACCCTTAAACTGCTGCCCCCCCACATCGCCAACACTAACTAAACCTATTAACCCCTAAACCGTCGTACCCCTACATCGCCAACACAAACTAAACCTATTAACTTATTACCCTCTAAACCACCATTCCCTGACATAGCTGACACTAAATAAAACACTAAATAAGCTATTAACACCTAAACCACTGTACCCCCACATCAGCAACACTAACTAAACCTATTAACCTTTAAAGTGCCATACCCCCACATCGCCAACACTAACTAAACCTATTAACCTCTAAGCTGCTGCCACCCCATCGCAACTAGCTAAATTAAACTATATTAACCCCTAAACCTAACACCCCCTAACTTTAACGTAATTAAAATAGACATAAATTAAAGTTACAATTATTAACTATTATTAATTATTAAAAATAAATACAAAATTACCTGTGAAATAAAAATAAAACCTAAGCTTAAACTAATAAAACCTAACATTACTAAAAATAAAAAACCTAACATTATAAAAACCTTAAAACTACAATTACAAAAAATAATAAACACTAAAATTACAAAAAATAAAAAAACTACTATTACAAAAATAACAAACAATTATCCAAAATAATACAATTATTCCTATTCTAATAGCCCGTTTTAAAAAATAAACCCTCCACAAAATAAAAAAAACCCTAATCTATAATAAACTACCAAGGGTCTTTAAAAGGGCCTTTTGTAGGCCATTGCCCTAAAGTTTACAGCTCTTTTACAAAAAAAGAAAAAAAAACACCTTCTAACATTACAAACCCCCCCCCCCCAAACCCACAAAATAAAAAACCTAATCTAACTACCCATTGCCCCAAAAAGGGCATTTGTATGGGCATTGCCCTTAAAAGGGCATTTTGCTCTTTTAAAGCCCATTAAAAAAAAAAGCCCTAATCTAAAAAAAAAGCCAGCCCCAAAATAAAAAAATTCCCATTACAAATAATAACAAACGAAATTATCCAAAATAATAAAAATTATTCCTATTCTAATTCCCGTTTAAAAAAAAAACAAAAAAAACAAAAAAACAACTAATCTATAATAAACTACCAATAGCCCTTAAAAGGGCCATTTATAGGGCATTGCCCTAAAGTTAACAGCTCTTTTGCAAAAAATTAAAACAAACACCCCCTAACATTACAAACCCCCCCCCCCAAACCCACAAAATAATAAAAAACCTAACTAAAACAAAACCTAATCTACCCATTCCCCCAAAAAGGGCATTTGTATGGGCATTGCCATTAACCCCTTAATGACAGAGGACGTACCAGGTACGTCATAGGAAAAACTCCCCTTAGTGACAATTGACGTAACTGGTACGTCCTCTGCCTTTTGAAGTGCTGGGAGCGATCATGATCGCTTCCAGCTGCTTACAAGGGATTGTAGTGATGTCTCAATATTGAGACATCACTGCAATCCCCTATATTACCCACCGATGCAGAAAGGGCCACTCTGTGGCCCTCTCTGCATCGGCCATTGATGGCTAAACATGTGTTCACGTTGGTGGGTGGGAGCAGCTTCCATCGGCATGTTATACTGTTTGCCGTTTTAATATATCCTCTCTTACCGATCTTACATTGTGGGCGGTTGCGGCCGGGGGGGCGGGGGAGGCGTGTGTGCGCCAGTGCACGCAAAATGTGCATTTAAAAGAAAAACAAAACAATACAGCTGCCAGTACCCAAGATGGAGGCAAATATGTAGAGAGGGTCCAGGGGAGCGTTAGAGAAATGTATGGGGGGATCAGGGAGGTTGTGTGGTAGGGGGGATCCATCACTGCAGACAGTATGAAAAAAAAATGCTTTTTATTTCAGTACTGGCAGACTTTCTGCCAGTACTTAAGATGGCGGTGACAATTGTGAGGTGGGGGAGGGAAGAGAGCTGTTTAAGGGGCATCAGGGGGGATCAGGGGGTGGGATGTGTCAGGTTGGAGGCTGATCTCTACACTAAAGCTAAAAATTAACCCTACAAGCTACCTAATTAACACCTTAACTGCTGGGCATATTACAAGTGTGGTGCGCAGCAGCATTTAACGGCCTTATTATTACCAAAAAGCAACGCCAAAGCCATATATGTCTGCTATTTCTGAACAAAGGGGATCCTAGAGAAGTATTTACAACCATTTGTGCCATAATTGCACAAGCTGTTTGTAAATAATTTCAGTGAGAAACCTAAAATTGTGATAAATTTAACAGTCTCTTTTTTTTTATTTGATCGTATTTGGCAGATCTTCTAAAAAATGAACCAAATGTGTGAAGCTGTAAAGGCTGGATAATTTTCTGAAGCAGATTGGTAGAAGATCAGTGAGAAGGAGAGAGAACTTGAATGTTTGCAGTCTATCTCCTTCTCACTGATTTTCTACCAGTCTGCTTCAGAAAGTATCTCACGGATTGAGTTTTCTCCAACCCCTCACAGCTGTCTTTTCTGACATATGCATACAAGAATTACTGACCACAGCCTGCACAATAATCATTGTTGGCATTACTGTGTGGGGACACCATGTCTGAGCTATGAAAGTAACAAGCACTGCTCACGCCCTTTGTATTTAGTGCAGGAACTCGAAGGTGTAATTTCTTTCATATAAGTGGCAAGAGTCCATGAGCTAGTGACGTATGGGTTATACATTCCTACCCGGAGGGGGCAAAGTTTCCCAAACCTCAAAATGCCTATAAATATACCTCCCTCCTCACTCATACTTAAGTTTTACAAACTTTGCCTTCGTTGGAGGATGGTGAAGCAAATTGTGCTTGATTTCTTCTGTGAAAGGCGCTTCTAAGCATTTTAAAGCCCAGTTCCTCTCAAAGTACAGTGTTTGTCTGAGGGATGTGAAGGGAGTATTTGCCTGATGATGCCATGTTTTCACCTATGGTGTGACGGATACCCCAGCTACCCCAACTGCGTAGCTCCGCCAAACGGGTCCTGCTTCCTCCCTGCTGACTGCAGCTATGCAGCTGGCAAGTGACCATAGCCTGTAGCCACCCCTGATGCCCGACAGCACCAGTACTCAGGGTTCCACCCTGTGGCAGACTCCAGCTACCCAGACTAGGTAGCTCTGCCAGAGTGTCCTTCCTCTGCCTTGAACAGGCTGCTATGTAGCCCAGGAAAGTGATTTCTATGTAGCCCAGGAAAGTGATTCTAGAGGAAGCCCACCTAAATGACTAGACAGACTAGCATTCAGGTGAAATAAGAACTGATTTTATTGTAAAATATACACTCCTTTTATACACACAGCTCATCTTGATAACACAAAGGACAATCCCACAATTTTCCCACCATTCCTGCCCCTCCAGACTGCCCGGCACCTCCATAGGAGCCACAGTCTCACATAATCCCAATACCTAGGGCTGGCAGTTTCGGGGTGACCCCGGTGGAGCGGCGGCACTTCCAGGGTGTCATTTTAAAGCTCTCGGTCCCCAGATGCTACAGTCCAAAAATCATGATTCGTTACTGGGGACCGGAGTTACAGTCCATTGAAGTTATGTGGTTAAGGGTGTCCAAAACCCCCGGTTCCCAAAGGAGCTCCCCTCTGATAATTCCCACAGCTCGTGTCCTCCCTAGGGGCTACCAATCCCCAAAAGAGCGGAGCTCTGTGGCAAAGGGCTGCTGGAGCGACCAGGGGTAAAGTTAGCGGGTGTCCTGCTGTCCTGTTGTCGACCGGGAGTTCCAGGAGCCCGGCCAGCCTGAGAGGAGTTAGGCGGTTGTCCGTTGTGAGGCGGCCGACCGGGAGTTCCAGGAGCCCGGCCAGCCTGAGAGGAGTTAGGCGGTTGTCCGTTGTGAGGCGGCCGACCGGGAGTTCCAGGAGCCCGGCCAGCCTAGGAGGGTTTTCCTGGTAATACACCAGCTCTTCACAAAACAAGCAAACAAAAGCTTCCAGAGATTGTGGTTGCTCTGAGGAGCCCAAAACCACTGAGAAACAACAGGGGTGAGGTTGTAGGGGGGGGGGTTGGGGGTAGCCTTAGCTGTCTGGTATCCGTGACATATGGGAAATCTATTCTAAGGCTCTGTGTAAATTCAGTCATGGGGATTCATCTGCTACCTCTTTTTACAGATCAACATTATATTCCTCTACCATTACCTCTGCTGATATGTTTCAGTACTGCGAACACATAAGAGAAATGGCATAAGAAAATGTAAATTCTCCAAAATATGCATATAAAGCACTCTGGGCCCTGACTATAGGACAAAGGTTTCCAAACAGGATTTATAAAACAGAACTTTTATTGATAATAAAAAATAAAAAAACAAAATTGTTTGGTCACATAACATACATACTGATAACTTATTTTATACATATTAGGACTTTATATTTTTGCAGCCTACTGTTGTGATTTAACTTTAAATGCAATTGCGTTATTACCATATAGAGAGCAACCTGAATCATCTATATTGAGATCACACCTATTGAGAATTGATATAGGCCATATAACTTTATATTGTGATCTTCCTTACATAGATTATACTGTTAATTGGTATCGGTGTGTCAGGGTGCCAGGAATCAGACTGAGACGAGAAGTGCAAAAATAATCACATCTTTATTAATAGCAAAAAATAATAAAAAAGTCCACAAGTCAAATAACAAGCCAGGAATCAAAACCAGAGCTTGTAGTCAGACGAGCCGAGTCAGGGGCCAAAGCGAATAGTCAGACGAGCCAAAATCAGGAACAAGGAAAACAGCAGAGTCAGGGACAAGCCAGGGATCTGGAACCAGGAAGGACATCAGGCAGCCAGGTAATACACAGGAACTCTCACAAACAGGTCTGCGACAACGCAAAGGCAAAGCATACTGAACAGAGGTCCTTTAAATAATAAGTGATGACATCACAATTCTGAGACTGCATCCTGTCTCACATGGATGATGCACACCAGACTGGCCATAAAAGGAAGTGCAGGAATTGAGCAGCATCCCCCACAATGCACCATAGTCAGGAAGAGAGGTGAGTAAAATGGCTGCCAGCAGCACATGGCAAACACAACAGGGAAAAAACCCTGACAGTACCCTACCCTCAACGACCCCTCCTCGCGGGAGGACAAAAGGCTTATTGGGGAAAAGGGCATGGAAGGCACAGAGGAGGGCGGGAGCATGAACATCAGAGGAGGGAACCCAAGAACGCTCCTCCATACCGTAGCCTCTCCAGTGAACCAAATACTGTACACGGCCCCTGGACATACGAGAGTCAATAATGCTGCTGACCTCATACTCCTCATGGTTGTCAACAAAGATAGGATGGGGACGAGGCAACACAGTGGTAAACCGATTACAAACCAATGGTTTCAAGAGGGAAACATGAAAAACATTGGAGATGCGCATAGCAGGAGGAAGATCAAGAGCGTAGGCCACAGGATTAACCTGTCGGAGTATTCGAAAAGGACCAACATAACGGGAGCCACTTTATTGGAAGGCACACGAAGGTTCAAGTTGCGGTAGGACAGCCAAACTCTCTCACCAACCTGGTAGGATGGTGTGGGCAGACGCCTACGATCAGTCTGGAACTTTTGGTGCTGCATAGAACGATGAAGGCATTCCTGAATCTGCACCCACGTGGAACGGAGTTGCCGGAGATGCTCCTCCAAAGCCGGAATACTCTGAGACATGAATGAATCGGGCAACAAGGATGGTTGAAACGGGGATAACTTGGAGGAAGCATTAATGAACGGGGATAACTTGGAGGAAGCATTAATAGCACTATTACGAGCAAACTCTGCCCAAGGTAACAGTTCAGACCAATTATTGTGGTGATCTGAGACATAGTAATGGAGGAACTGTTCCAGAGCTTGATTAGACCGTTCCGCAGCCCCATTGGATTGAGGGTGATATGCCAAGGAGAAGGAAAGCTGGATCCCCATTTGAGCACAAAAGGAACGCCAAAATCTGGAGACAAACTGGCTACCCCGGTCTGACACTATCTCCTTGGGTAACCCATGTAAACGGAAGACCTCCTGGGCAAAAATTGAAGCAAGCTCCTGAGCGGTAGGCAGCTTCATCAAGGGAATGCAATGTGACATTTTAGAAAAACGGTCAACCACCATAAGGATAACAGTATTGCCAATGGAAACAGGGAGCTCGACAATGAAGTCCATGGAAAGATGTGTCCAAGGACGCTCACCATTAGCAATAGGTTGAAGAAGACCCACAGGAAGATGTTGAGGAGTCTTATTCTGTGCACAAACTGAGCAGGAGGCAACATATGCAGCAACATCAGAACGAAGACCTGGCCACCAGAATTGTCGAGTGACAGACCAAATCATTTGGTCCTTGTCTGGGTGATCTGCAGCTTTAGGATAGTGGTAAGTGTGCAAAAGTTTAGTTCGAAGATTCTCAGGAACAAAACACTTACCACTAGGTTTCTCAGGAAGTGCATTGGTTTGTGCAGCCAGGATCTCCTCCCCCAAGGGAGAAGTCAAATTAGTACGTATGGTAGCCAAAATATGGTCAGGAGGTATAACAGGAGTAGGTACAGACTCCTCCTTGGACAGAGGCAAAAATTGTAGAGAGGGCATCAGCCCTAACATTCTTACTACCAGGCAGATAGGAGACCACATAATTAAACCGAGACAATAGCGCCCATCTGGCCTGTCAGGGCAACAAATGTTTTTCTTCAGACAGATAAGTTAAATTCTTGTGGTCAGTAAGAATGAGCACTGGCACGCTAGTACCCTTGAGAAGATGCCTCCATTCCTTAAGTGCCAAAATTATGGCCAGTAATTCCCTGTCGCCAATTTCATAATTGCACTCCGCTGGAGACAATTTATTAGAGAAGAAACCACACGGGTGCAAGGAACCATCAGGCATAGGACGTTGAGACAAGAGGGCACCTACTCCAGACTCAGATGCATCGACCTCAAGAACGAAAGGCAGGACAGGGTTAGGATGAGCCAGAACTGGAACGGCAGCAAAGGCAGTCTTAAGACTATCAAAGGCCTTAATGGCAGTAGGTGACCAATGGAGTGGATCATTCTCTTTACAGGTCATGTCTGTGATAGGTTTGACCAAGGAAGAAAAGTTTTTAATAAACTTTCTATAGTAATTGGCAAACCGCAAAAAACGTTGAATAGACCGAAGACCAACTGGGCGAGGCCACTGCAGAACTGCAGATAACTTGTCAGGATCCATGGAGAACCCTGTAACGGAGATAACATAACCTAGGAAAGTTACTTGAGTCTGATGGAACTCACATTTCTCAAGTTTACAAAACAGGCCATTCTCACGTAGTCTCTGAAGAACCCGTGTAACATCAGAACGATGAGCCTCAAGTGTGGATGAGTGTATGAGGATGTCGTCTAAGTACACCACAACACACTGTTGCAACATATCTCGTAGGACATCATTAATAAATTCCTGAAAAACAGCAGGAGCATTACATAGGCCAAAGGGCATTACAAGATACTCATAATGCCCGCTCCTGGTGTTAAATGCTGTTTCCCATTTGTGTCCCTTCTTAATCCTAACGAGATTGTACGCTCCTCTCAAATCAAGTTTAGTAAAGACCGTAGCTCCCTTGAGACGGTCAAAGAGTTACGTAATAAGCGGAATAGGGTAAGCATTCTTAATGGTAAGATGATTAAGACCCCTATAATCGATACATGGTCTTAACTTGCTACCCTTTTTCTTTACAAAGAAGAAGCCAGCCCCTGTAGGAGAGCAGGATTTGCAGATGATCCCCCATGACAGAGCATCAGCAACATACTCCTCCATAGCATAATTCTCTGCAACAGACAGAGGGTACACCTGGCCCAGAGGAGGAATGGCTCCGGGTTGCAGGTCTATGGCACAATCGTAAGACCGGTGAGGAGGCAACGTACCGGCACGCACCTTGTCAAACACGTCTAGGAACTCTCGGTACTCCTCTGGCAATTGAGAAACCAAAGAAGTGCACAAGACTTTAACTGGTTTCCGAAGACAAGTGGAAATACATTGCGGGGACTATGACAAAATTTTGGACCTGCGCCAGTCGAGATTGGGATTGTGCTTTTGGAGCCAGGGATAACCCAGAACAACCGGAAAATGCAGAGAGTTTATCACTTGAAACTGGAGGGTTTCAAAATGGAGAGCCCCAACAGCCATGGACAACGGAGCAGTTTTGTGAGTAACGAGTGTGGGCTGAAGGGGCCTGCCATCAATGGCCTCAATAGCAAGCGGAACAGACTGAGGCAAAACAGGAATGGAGTGCTTTGAAACAAAAGCACTGTCAATAAAATAGCCCGCAGCACTGGAGTCAACAAGAGCCTGGGTGACTATGGAGGAGTCCACCGAGGAAAGGACAACCGTGACCAAAGGTTTCTCTTTAAGCGGTTCCGGGGACGAAGATAAAGCACCCAAGGTCTGCCCCCGACAGGACCTTAGGTGTTAGCGTTTCCCGGCCATGTAGGATAAGACTTCAAAAGGTGGCCCTGTAACCCACAATAGAGACAGAGCCCCTCCCTCCTCCTAAAGGCCCTCTCCGCCGTGGAGAGGCACGTGAATCCCAGCTGCATTGGCTCAGCAGTACCTGGTGACTCGGGACCAGGAGGCACGGGAGGAGAGGGAGGCATGGGTGGGAACGAACATGTAGGAGATAACGGAACAGGAGGCTTCCGCAAGCGCTCCTTGAAAGAGGGCCTCTCTCTGAGTCTGATGTCAATTAGGATCAAGAAAGACACCAATGCCTCAAGATCCTCTGGTAAATCTCTGGCAGCAACTTCGTTTTTAATCGCATCAGAGAGCCCATGAAAGAAGGCGGCAACAAGGGCTTCATTGTTCCAACCTACCTCTGCGGCAAGCGTACGGAACTCAATAGCATACTGAGCAACAGATCTTGTACCTTGCTGAATGGACATGAGTCGTTTAGCAGCAGAGGAGGAGCGAGCCGGACCATCAAATTCCCTTCGAAAGGAGGCCACAAATTCAGGGTAATTTGAAATCACAGGTTTATTAGTCTCCCACAAGGGATTAGCCCAGGCAAGAGCTGTGTCAGAGAGTAACGAGATGAGAAATCCCACCTTAGCTCTGTCAGAGGGAAACGCCTGAGGTAACATCTCAAAGTAAATGCCCACCTGGTTCAAAAACCCTCTGCACTAAATAGGATCGCCTCCATATCGCTGTGGTAGAGATGCAGAACCGGACATGCTCCTGGTAGGCATAGGTGCAGCAGCGGAAACAGGAGCAGCCATAACTTGCGGGACACTTTGGTCCAAATGTGCAGTGCATGTCAGCAGGATTTGCAGGGCTAGTGCAAATTGATCCAAGCAGTGATCCTGTACATCCATCCTGGAAATCATGGCAGGTAAAGGTGGATTATTAGCACCATCAGGATTCATGGCCTTTGCGTAATGTCAGGGTGCCAGGAATCAGACTGAGACGAGAAGTGCAAAAATAATCACACATTTTATTAATAGCAAAAAATAATAAAAAAGTCCACAAGTCAAATAACAAGCCAGGAATCAAAACCAGACCTGGTAGTCAGACGAGCAGAGTCAGGAGCCAAAGCGAATAGTCAGACGAGCCGGAATCAGGAACAAGGAAAACAGCAGAGTCAGGGACAAGACAGGGATCTGGAAGCAGGAAGGACATCAGGCAGCCAGGTAATACACAGGAACTCTCACAAACAGGTCTGCGACAACGCAAAGGCAAAGCATACCGAACAGAGGCCCTTTAAATAATAAGTGATTACATCACAATTCTGAGACTGCATCCTGTCTCACATGGATGATGCTCACCAGACTGGCCATAAAAGGAAGTGCAGGAATTGAGCAGCATCCCCCACAATGCACCATAGTCAGGAAGAGAGGTGAGTAAAATGGCTGCCAGCAGCACATGGTAAACACAACAGGGAAAAAACCCTGACACAGTGACGTTTTTAATCTGTAAGTTATGTAGCCAAACGATTTTGGTTTTCTTTTACACGATATGACGAGTCCATGGATTTCATCCTTACTTATGGGATTACGCCTCCTGGTCAGCAGGAAGTGGCAAAGAGCTCCACAGCAGAGCTGTATATATAGCTCCTCCCTTCCCTCCCACCCCAGTCATTCTCTTTGCCTGTGTTAGTGATAGGAAGAGGTAAAGTGAGGTGTTAGTTTAGATTCTTCAATCAAGAAGTTTTTTATTTTAAAATGGTGCCAGTGAGTACTATTTTTCTCAGGGAGAAATAGTCAGTCTATAGCTTCCCAAGAGGAGTAGAGACATTTTATTTTTCTGCCCTGATGTTGATGATCTTAGTAAACGTTATTTAAGATCCATGCTGGTTCCCACAGAGCAGTTGAAGGTAGTCTAAAGAAACATCTTCAGTGTGGAGAACTGTGTCATGCTACAAGCAGCATTGAGGTATGTTCAGTGTTTTGTTTCTGGGGAGACTTGATACATCAGAACAGGCTGACATTATTCCCTAACTGGGGAGGGGTAATCAGTATGCACTATAGGAGAAATGGTGTACCGGGAATTCCCTGTTCATTTCTTTATTCATTTATTTATTTAATAGTGTGTTGGGTTTCACTTTAAATTTACTGTGTGGGCTGACGCTGGGAGATGCTGTTTGCTGGCTATCGTTAGGATGTCTTTGTAACTGGCTTGGCAGGAGACAATATTCACTGAGATTGCGCTTTGTGTTAAGTGTGTGTTAAGAGGGGCACATGGCTTTAGTATAGTTGGAGGACCGACATGTTATTTTGTCTTCCCATGCGGACTTGGTCCATCTCGAGTTACACCCACGGTGGGCGGGGCCTATTTCCGCGAGCACAGCCGCACAGTGTTTTTTCCGGATCGGCAGCAAGGTTTTGAGGCTCCGGTGGGGCCTATCTCAGTTTGTACTCGTAGGGTACAGAGAGACTTGAGTGTTTCTTCTGGAGGATCAGTGTGCTCTGGGGGCAGGTAGGCACCGCAGCAGAGCTGTGGCGAGGTTCAGGGGCCTGAATTGATATAAATTAATAAAACTGATAAAATTGATATAAATGGATATATAATATAACCTAACAGTGGTGCAATATCGTTAAGCTATTTTGGGCACATACAGGCATTTTTTATTGCTGCAAACTTTTTTTTGACTGATAACAGAAACATTGTTGTGCTTTTATTATTTAAAGGCGCAGTACACTTTTTAGTTCAAAATTGTTTAGTATATGTTTTGACTTTAGAGTTCAATCTATCAAGTACAGAATGACTATTATTGCTATTGCTAGTCTGTTTAACATGTCTGATATTCAGGAAAGTACATGTTCTATGTGTTTAGATGCCAATGTGGAACCCCCTCTTACTTTTTGTCCCTCATGTACTGAAAGGGCTTTACAATGTAAAGAACAGATTTTCTTTAATGCAAATATGTCTAAGGATGATTCTCAAACTGATGAGAATCAGGGAATGCCGCTACTTTCTCCCCAAGCGTCACAACCTTTAACGCCCACCCAAGCAACGCTGTGTTCTTCAATCGCGTAGACTTCATTTACACTGCAGGATATGGCTGCAGTTATGTCATTTACTCTTATAGAGGTTTTGTCTAAGTTGCCAGTATTGCAGGGAAAACGCAGCAGGACAAAGACCACTCTGATCCCTGCTACTTCTGATGCTTTGATGGCTATTTCCGATGTACCCTCACAGGGATCTGAATTGGGAGTCAGGGAACTTCTGTCTGAGGGGGAACTTTCCGACTCAGGAAGTGTGTTACCTCAGACGGATTCGGATGTAATGTCATTTAGATTTAAGCTTGAACACCTCCGCCTGTTACTTCGGGAGGTTTTAGCGACTCTGGATGACTGTGACTCTATTGTGGTTCCACCAGAGAAATTGTGTAAGATGGACAAATATTTAGAAGTGCCTGCTTACTCTGATGTTTTTCCGGTTCCTAAGAGAATATCGGAAATTATTACACGGGAATGGGAAAGACCTGGTATCCCGTTCTCACCTTCTCCTAATTTTAAGAAAATGTATCCTATAGCTGACACCTTCCGGGACTCTTGGCAAACAGTCCCTAAGGTGGAGGGAGCTATATCTACCCTGTCTAAGTGTACTACTATCCCTATTGAGGACAGTTGTGCTTTCAAAGACCCTATGGATAAAAAATTGGAGGGTCTTCTAAAGAAGTTATTTATTCATCAGGGTTTTGGCTTGGGTAAGAGATGTTCAGATCCCCTGGACACTGGAATTTGTGTCCCAAGGGTATCAACTGGAATTCAAAAATTCTCTCCCAAGGGGGAGGTTTCTTCTTTCACGATTGTCTGTAGACCAGATAAAAAGAGAGGCGTTCTTACGTTGTGTAAAAGACCTCTCTACTATGGGAGTAATTCATCCCATTCCAATACTGGAACAGGGGCAGGGATTTTACTCAAATCTTGTCATGGTTCTCAAAAAAGAGGGAACGTTCAGACCCATTTTACATCTCAAAAGTCTAAACAAGTTTCTCAGAGTCCCATCCTTCAAGATGGAGACTATTCGGACAATTCTACCCTTGATCCAGGAGGGTCAATATATGACTACCGTGGACTTGAAGGATGCATACCTTCATATTCCTATCCACAAGGATCATCATCAATTCCTAAGGTTTGCCTTCCTGGACAAACATTTTCAGTTCGTGGCCACAGCACCCAGGATCTTCACAAAGGTTCTAGGGTCCCTTCTGGCAGTTCTCAGGCCATGGGGTATTGCAGTGGCGCCTTATCTAGATGATATTCTGATCCAGGGATCGTCTTACCATCTGACAAAGTCTCATACAGACATGGTTCTGTCCTTTCTGAGGACTCACAGGTGGAAGGTGAAGCTAGAAAAGAGTTGACTAATTCCACAGACAAGGGTTCCCTTCTTGGGAACTCTGATTTATTCCATATCCATGAAAATTTTCTTGACAGAGGTCAGAAAGCTAAAGATTCTGAATACATGTCAAGCCCTTCAGTCCAATCCTCGGCCATCAGTGGCTCAGTGCATGGAGGTAATTGGATTGATGGTGGCAGCAATGGACATCATTCCGTTTGCTCGATTTCATCTCAGACCGCTACAACTGAGCATGCTCAGACAGTGGAATGGAGATTATGCAAATTTGTCTCCTCAGATAGATCTGGATCAGGAGACAAGAGACTCTCTTCTTTGGTGGTTGTCGCCGGATCATCTGTCCCAAGGGACGTGCTTCCACAGACCCTCATGGGTGATAGTGACAACGGACGCCAGTCTACTAGGTTGGGGTGCAGTCTGGAATTCCCTGAAGGCTCAGGGTGTGTGGACTCGGTCGGAGTCTCTACTTCCAATTAATATTCTGGAATTGAGAGCAATATTCAATGTGCTTCAGGCTTGGCCTCAGTTGGCTTCGGCCAAGTTCATCCGATTTCAGTCGGACAACATCACGACTGTGGCTTACATCATTCATCAGGGAGGAACAAGGAGTTCCTTAGTGATGACAGAAGTATCCAAGATAATTCAGTGGGCGGAAGCTCACTCTTGTTATCTGTCAGCAATCTACATCCCAGGAGTGGACAACTGGGAAGCAGACTTTTTAAGCAGACAGACATTTCATCCGGGGGAGTGGGAACTCCATCCGGAGGTCTTTGCCACCCTGATTCTCAGATGGGGCAGACCGGAATTGGATCTGATGGCGTCTCGTCAGAATGTCAAGCTCCCAAGATACAGATCCAGGTCAAGGGATCTTCAGGCCGAACTGATAGATGCCTTGGCAGTGCCTTGGTCGTTCAACCTAGCTTATGTGTTTCCACCTTTGCTCTCCTTCCCCGGGTAATTGCACGGATCAAACAGGAGAGGGCTTCAGTAATTCTAATCGTGCCTGCGTGGCCTCGCAGGACTTGGTATGCCGATCTAGTGGACATGTCCTCTCTGCCTCCGTGGAAACTTCCATTGAGGCAGGACCTTCTCATTCAGGGACCCTTCCATCATCCGAATCTAGTTTCTCTGCAGCTGACTGCTTGGAGATTGAACACTTGATTTCTTCTACAAGATACGACGAGTCCACGGATTTCATCCTTACTTGTGGGATTTATCTAAGCAAGGGTTCTCTGATTCGGTCATTGATACTTTGATTCAGGCACGTAAGTTTGTCACTAGAAAGATCTACCATAAGATATGGCGTAAATATCTTTATTGGTGTGAATCCAAGGGCTACTCATGGAGTAGAGTTAGGATTCCCAGGATTTTATCTTTTCTCCAAGAAGGTTTGGAGAAAGGGTTATCAGCAAGTTCCTTAAAGGGACAAATCTCTGCTTTGTCGATTTTACTACACAAATGTTTGGCAGATGTTCCAGACGTTCAGTCTTTTTGTCAGGCTCTGACCAGAATCAAGCCTGTGTTTAGACCAATTGCTCCACCCTGGAGTTTGAATTTAGTTCTTACTGTTCTTCAAGGGGTTCCGTTTGAACCCATACATTCCATAGATATTAAGTTGTTATCTTGGAAGGTTTTATTTTTGGTTGCTATTTCTTCTGCTCGTAGAGTTTCTGAGCTTTCAGCATTACAATGTGACTCGCCTTATCTTATTTTCCATTCTGATAAGGTGGTTTTACGTACCAAACCTGGTTTCCTTCCTAAGGTTGTTTCAAACAAGAATATTAATCAGGAAATTGTTGTTCCTTCATTGTGTCCTAATCCTTCTTCTAAGAAGGAGCATCTGTTGCATAACTTGGACGTGGTCAGTGCCATGAAGTTTTACTTGCAGGCGACTAAGGAATTTCGTCAATCATCTTTATTTGTTGTTTTTTCTAGAAAGCGTAGGGGCCAGAAAGCTACGGCTACCTCTTTCTTTTTGGCTGAAGAGTATCATCCGTCTGGCATATGAGACTGCTGGACAGCAGCCTCCTGAAAGAATTGCGGCTCCTTCTACTAGGGCTGTGGCTTCCTCATGGGCATTTAAAAACGATGCTTCTGTTGAACAGATTTGCAAGGCTGCAACTTGGTCGTCTCTTCACACTTTTTCCAAATTTTACAAATTTGATACTTTTGCTTCATCTGAGGCTGGTTTTGGGAGAAAGGTTCTTCAAGCAGTGGTGCCTTCCGTTTAGTTTCCTGTCTTGTCCCTTCCTTTCATCTGTGTCCTATAGCTTTGGTATTGTATCCCATAAGTAAGGATGAAATCCGTGGACTCGTCATATCTTGTAAAAGAAAAGGAAATTTCTGCTTACCTGATAAATGTATTTCTTTTACGATATGACGAGTGCACGGCCCACCCTGTCACTTCTAAGACTGGTATTTACTTGTTTTTTCTTACACTTCAGTCACCTCTGCACCTTTGGCTTTTCCTTTCTCTTCCTAACTTCGATCGAATGACTGGAGGGGGAGGGAAGGGAGGAGCTATATATACAGCTCTGCTGTGGTGCTCTTTGCCACTTCCTGCTGACAAGGAGGCGTAATCCCATAAGTAAGGATGAAATCCGTGGACTCGTCATATCGTAAAATAAATAAATTTATCAGTTAAGCATAAATTTCCTTTTTTATTTTTTATTATCAATAAAAGTTATGTTTTATAAATCATGTTCAGAAACCTTTGTCCTATAGTTAGGGCCCAGAGTGCTTTATTTGCATACTTTTGGAGAATTGACATTTTCTTATACCATTTCTCTTATGTGTTCGTATTAATGATTTATGCATGAGCACCATTTTCTATTTTACTATTGGGAAAATCAACACTAATTTACCCCCTTATTAGCATTAAATCTTTTGAGGAAAAGCCTGAGTAGTGCCATTGTTTGTGGGTGGTAGTATGTTTCAGTACTGGTTTAGCTGTCTGCTATATGTGGATGGGTGTCTTCAGGTAAGTATATATCTTTTTTTAAGACAATCTCAGCTATGTTTGGCACTTTATACTTTTAAAGTTTTAAATATATATTGCATATATTTGCCATGAGTCAGGTTTATGTTTATTTCCCTTTGCAGTCTAATAGTTTCAGCATGGAAAATTATGTTTGGGAGAAATTTAGTGATTTTTTTTCTTACCTGAGGTTCCAGCTAGTTGTAACTTTGGTCTTATTTTTTCACATGTTCACAGGCAAATTAGGTTCGCGATGGTGCAAAATGCTTTTATTTATTGCGTCATTCTTAGCGCAAATTTTTTTGGTGTAAAGGTTGCGTTTGTAGTGACGCGAGTCACGTCATTTCTTGGGTCTTTGTTGACGCAAATTTTTTTGCCGCAAAGTCGCACCTGTTATAACGAGAATTGTGTCATTTTCCTGTTAACCGCCAAAAGTTTTTTTCTCAGCATTTGCATCATCTTTGTTAGCATCATTTTTGGCGCCAAATTTTTTTTTATATTAAGTCTCTCCCTCTTTTGCTCTCTGCTTTCATTTGTTACAGAGGGCTATGATATTTGCTTTTGTTTTTCATATAAGTATTTTTTCCCATTCCTGAAACTGATATTTTGTGGAAATTGGATATTTTGTTTAAATGTTATTCTTTCTTTTTTTGTTACATTTTTCAAGATGTCTCAAACTGATCTTGCATCTGATGTTACTGTAGAAACTATGCTGCCTGTACACAATTTCCACCAAGCTAAGTATGTATATTGATTAATTAGCTGATTTTATTTCTTCAGCTCAAATATGTGGCATTTGTTATGTTTTATTAGTCATACTGATAATGTTTCTATAGTACATATACATCTACTGTTTTACCTTCACAGTCTAATGTACATGATATTACTGTTGATATAAAGGATTATATTGCAAAAGGCATAGAGAAGTTTATGACTGGTATTTCACCTTCAAATTAACGTAAACAATCTCTCCTAACTTCTCATAAACCTATGAAGTTTGTATTGATCGACAACATACTGTAGTATTTCTGCTGATGTGGTTTTCTCTGACTCAGTGGATTCTATTTCAGAGACTGATTTTGTGAAATCAAATTTTCAATTCAATGTATTCATTCTTTATTAATGAAGTATTGTTTACCAAAGGAAAATGAATCTAGTCCTCTTGATAACATGAATAGCAAATGTTTCTATCTATCATATGTTTAGTTAGGAATCTAAACTTAGTGCTTCTTTTTACCCTTCTTCTAGGTTTTAAAAGGTATATCCTTTACCTATGGCTAATTTTAGTGTTTTTAGGTAAAAGTCCCTATAGGTGGGGCTATTTCTTCTCTTTCCGAATGTACTTCTATCTTATGGAAGATATTTCTTCTTTTAAGGATCTTTTAGATAGGAAGTTTGTTTCCTATCTTAAGAGAAGCATATTTACATATTTAATATATTTTTAACCTGCCATTTCTATGGCTAATGTTGCTGCTGTTTCAACTTTTTTTGGTTGGACAGTTTAGTTATCAGATCTTGATTTGTCTATGCATTGTTCTTTTAATTCAACATGCTAATCATTTAATTTATGATGCTATATTTTATGTAATTTTAACAGATATTAAATCTTGTTTTTAGCCATTTTTACTAGAAAAGTTTTATGGCTTAAATCTCTGATATGATGTTTAAATTTAGATTACTTTCTTACAGCTAGATTACGAGTTTGGCGTTATGAGTCAAATAGCAATGTTGTGGCTCATTATGCTTCATTTCCCCTAATGCTGCAATTACAAGTTTCCGTAGCGCCACAAATATCCCCATCTACGCTCAAATCCCTAACGCTCACCCAGTCCCAGTAGTTATTGATATCCCGATACCAAAAACATTCATGAATAATTTCAAAAATATCATACAAAGTACACTTACACTCATCCAAACACTATGCAATTTTTCTTTTTTAATGAAATATTTGTATTTACAAAATATAACGGATCAAAGTTACGAGATCTCGGGTGTTTGAAAAAAAAATGCACACAAACCCATTTCTTTCATGTAATTAGCAAGAGTCCATGAGCTAGTGACGTATGGGATATACATTCCTACCAGGAGGGGCAAAGTTTCCCAAACCTCAAAATGCCTATAAATACACCCCTCACCACACCCACAAATCAGTTTTACAAACTTTGCCTCCCATGGAGGTGGTGAAGTAAGTTTGTGCTAGATTCTTCGTTGATATGCGCTTCGCAGCAGGCTGGAGCCCGGTTTTCCTCTCAGCGTGCAGTGAATGTCAGAGGGATGTGAAGAGAGTATTGCCTATTTGAATTCAATGATCTCCTTCTACAGGGTCTATTTCATAGGTTCTCTGTTATCGGTCGTAGAGATTCATCTCTTACCTCCCTTTTCAGATTGACGATATACTCTTATATATACCATTACCTCTACTGATTCTCGTTTCAGTACTGGTTTGGCTTTCTACTACATGTAGATGAGTGTCCTGGGGTAAGTAAGTCTTATTTTTGTGACACTCTAAGCTATGGTTGGGCACTTTTATATAAAGTTCTAAATATATGTGTTTAAACATTTATTTGCCTTGATTCAGGATGTTCAATATTCTTTATTTCAGACAGTCAGTTTCATTATTTGGGATAATGCATTTGAATAATCAATTTTCTTCTTACCTTAAAATTTGATTTTTTTTCCTGTGGGCTGTTAGGCTCGCGGGGGCTGAAAATGCTTCATTTTATTGCGTCATTCTTGGCGCTGACTTTTTTGGCGCAAAAAATTTTCTTTGTTATTTCCGGCGTCATACTTGTCACCGGAAGTTGCGTAATTTTTTGACGTTTTTGCGCCAAAAGTGTCGGCGTTACCGGATGTGGCGTCATTTTTGGCGCTAAAAGCATTTAGGCGCCAAATAATGTGGGCGTCTTTTTTGGCGCTAAAAAATATGGGCGTCATTATTGTCTCCACATTATTTAAGTCTCATTGTTTATTTGCTTCTGGTTGCTAGAAGCTTGTTCACTGGCATTTTTTCCCATTCCCATTCCTGAAACTGTCATTTAAGGAATTTGATCAATTTTGCTTTATATGTTGTTTTTTCTATTACATATTGCAAGATGTCTCAGATTGACCCTGAATCAGAAGATACTTCTGGAAAATCGCTGCCTGATGCTGGATCTACCAAAGTTAAGTGTATTTGCTGTAAACTTGTGGTATCTGTTCCTCCGGCTGTTGTTTGTAATGAATGTCATGACAAACTTGTTAATGCAGATAATATTTCCTTTAGTAATGTTCCATTACCTGTTGCTGTTCCATCAACATCTAATATTCAGGGTGTTCCTGTTAACATAAGAGATTTTGTTTCTAAATCTATTAAGAAGGCTATGTCTGTTATTCCTCCTTCCAGTAAACGTAAAAAGTCTTTTAAAACTTCTCATTTTTCAGATGACTTTTTAAATTAACATCATCATTCTGATTCTGATAATGATTCCTCTGGTTCAGAGGATTCTGTCTCAGAGGTTGATACTGATAAATCTTCATATTTATTCAAAATGGAATTTATTCGTTCTTTACTTAAAGAAGTCTTAATTGCATTAGAAATAGAGGAATCTGGTCCTCTTGATACTAAATCTAAACGTTTAAATAAGGTTTTTAAATCTCCTGTAGTTATTCCAGAAGTTTTTCCTGTCCCTGATGCTATTTCTGAAGTAATTTCCAGGGAATGGAATAATTTGGGTAATTCATTTACTCCTTCTAAACGTTTTAAGCAATTATATCCTGTGCCATCTGACAGATTAGAGTTTTGGGACAAAATCCCTAAGGTTGATGGGGCTATCTCTACTCTTGCTAAACGTACTACTATTCCTACGGCAGATAGTACTTCCTTTAAGGATCCTTTAGATAGGAAAATTGAATCCTTTCTAAGAAAAGCTTATTTATGTTCAGGTAATCTTCTTAGACCTGCTATATCTTTAGCGGATGTTGCTGCAGCTTCAACTTTCTGGTTGGAAGCTTTAGCGCAACAAGTAACAGATCATAATTCCCATAGCATTGTTAATCTTCTTCAACATGCTAATAATTTTATTTGTGATGCCATCTTTACTATAATTAGGGTTGATATCAGGTATATGTCTTTAGCTATTTTAGCTAGAAGAGCTTTATGGCTTAAAACTTGGAATGCTGATATGTCTTCTAAGTCAACTTTGCTTTCCCTTTCTTTCCAGGGTAATCAATTATTTGGTTCACAGTTGGATTCTATTATTTCAACTGTTACTGGGGGGAAAGGAACTTTTTTACCACAGGATAAAAAATCTAAAGGCAAATTTAGGTCTACTAATCGTTTTCGTTCCTTTCGTTACAATAAGGAACAAAAGCCTGATCCTTCCCCTACAGGAGCGGTATCAGTTTGGAAACCATCTCCAGTCTGGAATAAATCCAAGCCTTTTAGAAAGCCAAAGCCAGCTCCCAAGTCAACATGAAGGTGCGGCCCTCATTCCAGCCCAGCTGGTAGGGGGCAGATTACGATTTTTCAAAGAAATTTGGATCAATTCGATTCACAATCTTTGGATTCAGAACATTGTTTCACAAGGGTACAGAATAGGCTTCAAGATAAGGCCTCCTGCAAGAAGATTTTTTTCTTTCCCGTGTCCCAGTAAATCCAGTGAAGGCTCAAGCATTTCTGAAATGTGTTTCAGATCTGGAGTTGGCTGGAGTAATTATGCCAGTTCCAGTTCTGGAACAGGGGCTGGGGTTTTACTCAAATCTCTTCATTGTACCAAAGAAGGAGAATTCCTTCAGACCAGTTCTGGATTTAAAAATATTGAATCGTTATGTAAGGATACCAACATTCAAAATGGTAACTATAAGGACTATTCTGCCTTTTGTTCAGCAAGGGCATTATATGTCCACAATAGATTTACAAGATGCATATCTGCATATTCCGATTCATCCAGATCACTATCAGTTTCTGAGATTCTCTTTCCTAGACAAGCATTACCAGTTTGTGGCTCTGCCGTTTGGCCTAGCAACAGCTCCAAGAATTTTTACAAAGGTTCTCGGTGCCCTTCTGTCTGTAATCAGAGAACAGGGTATTGTGGTATTTCCTTATTTGGACGATATCTTGGTACTTGCTCAGTCTTCACATTTAGCAGAATCTCCTATGAATCGACTTGTGTTGTTTCTTCGAGAACATGGTTGGAGGATCAATTTACCAAAGAGTTCGTTGATTCCTCAGACAAGGGTAACCTTTTTAGGTTTCCAGATAGATTCAGTGTCCATGACTCTGTCTCTGACGGACAAGAGACGTCTGAAATTGGTTTCAGCTTGTCGAAACCTTCAGTCTCAATCATTCCCTTTGGTAGCCTTATGCATGGAAATTCTAGGTCTTATGACTGCTGCATCGGACGCGATCCCCTTTGCTCGTTTTCACATGCGACCTCTTCAGCTCTGTATGCTGAACCAGTGGGGCAGGGATTATACAAAGATATCTCAATTAATATCTTTAAAACCGATTGTACGACACTCTCTGACATGGTGGACAGACCACCATCATTTAGTTCAGGGGGCTTCATTTGTTCTTCCAACCTGGACTGTGATTTCAACAGATGCAAGTCTGACAGGTTGGGGAGCTGTTTGGGGGTCTCTGACAGCACAAGGGGTTTGGGAATCTCAGGAGGCGAGATTACCAATCAACATTTTAGAACTCTGTGCAATTTTCAGAGCTCTTCAGTCATGGCCTCTTCTAAAGAGAGAGTCGTTCATTTGTTTTCAGACGGACAATGTCACAACCGTGGCATATGTCAATCATCAAGGAGGGACTCACAGTCCTCTGGCTATGAAAGAAGTATCTCGAATTCTGGTATGGGCGGAATCCAGCTCCTGTCTAATTTCTGTGGTTCATATCCCAGGTATAGACAATTGGGAAGCGGATTATCTCAGTCGCCAAACGTTAGATCCGGACGAATGGCGAATACCCAGAGGTATTTCTTCAGATTGTTCAAATGTGGGGACTTCCAGAAATAGATCTGATGGCTTCTCATCTAAACAAGAAGCTTCCCAGGTATCTGTCCAGATCCAGGGATCCTCATGCGGAAGCAGTGGATGCATTGTCACTTCCTTGGAAGTATCATCCTGCCTATATCTTTCCGCCTCTAGTTCTTCTTCCAAGAGTGATTTCCAAGATTCTAAAGGAGCGTTCGTTTGTTCTGCTGGTGGCTCCAGCATGGCCTCACAGGTTTTGGTATGCGGATCTTGTCCGGATGGCTACTTGCCAACCGTGGACTCTTCCGTTAAGACCAGACCTTCTATCGCAAGGTCCTTTTTTCCATCAGGATCTCAAATCCTTAAATTTGAAGGTATGGAGATTGAACGCTTGATTCTCAGTCATAGAGGTTTCTCTGACTCTGTGATTAATACTATGTTACAGGCTCGTAAATCTGTATCTAGGAAGATATATTATCGAGTCTGGAAAATTTACATTTCTTGGTGTTTTTCTCATCATTTTTCTTGGCATTCTTTTAGAATTCCTAGAATTTTACAGTTTCTTCAGCATGGTTTGGATAAAGGTTTGTCTGCAAGTTCCTTGAAAGGACAAATCTCTGCTCTTTCTGTTCTTTTTCACAGAAAGATTGCTAGTCTTCCTGATATTCATTGTTTTGTACAGGCTTTGGGTCGTATAAAACCTGTTATTAAGTCAATTTTCCTCCTTGGAGTTTGAATTTGGTTCTGGGGGCTCTTCAAGCTCCTCCGTTTGAACCTATGCATTCGCTGGACATTAAATTACTTTCTTGGAAAGTTTTGTTTCTTTTGGCCATCTCTTCTGCTAGAAGAGTTTCTGAATTATCTGCTCTTTCTTGTGAGTCTCCTTTTCTGATTTTTCATCAGGATATGGCGGTGTTGCGAACTTCTTTTAAATTTTTACCTAAGGTTGTGAATTCTAACAACATTAGTATAGAAATTGTGGTTCCTTCATTGTGTCCTAATCCTATGAATTCTAAGGAAAGATCGTTGCATTCTTTGGATGTAGAGCTTTGAAATATTATGTTAAAGCTACTAAAGATTTCCGAAAGATTTCTAGTCTATTTGTTATCTTTTCTGGTTCTAGGAAAGGTCAGAAGGCTTCTGCCATTTCTTTGGCATCTTGGTTAAAGTCTTTGATTCATCATGCTTATGTTGAGTCGGGTAGAACTCCGCCTCAAAGGATTACAGCTCATTCGACTAGGTCAGTCCCTACTTCCTGGGCATTTAAGAATGAAGCTTCGGTGGATCAGATTTGCAAAGCAGCAACTTGGTCTTCTTTGCATACTTTTACTAAATTCTATCATTTTGATGTGTTTTCTTCTTCTGAAGCAGTTTTTGGTAGAAAAGTACTTCAGGCAGCTGTTTCAGTTTGATTCTTCTGCTTATCATTTCATTTTTTTTCATTATAAGATTTAAACTTTGTTTGGGTGTGGATTATTTTCAGCGGAATTGGCTGTCTTTATTTTATCCCTCCCTCTCTAGTGACTCTTGCGTGGAAGATCCACGTCTTGGGTATTCATTATCCCATACGTCACTAGCTCATGGACTCTTGCTAATTACATGAAAGAAAACATAATTTATGTAAGAACTTACCTGATAAATTCATTTCTTTCATATTAGCAAGAGTCCATGAGGCCCACCCTTTTTGTGGTGGTTATGATTTTTTTGTATAAAGCACAATTATTCCAATTCCTTATTTTTTATGCTTTTGCACTTTTTTCTTATCACCCCACTTCTTGGCTATTCGTTAAACTGATTTGTGGGTGTGGTGAGGGGTGTATTTATAGGCATTTTGAGGTTTGGGAAACTTTGCCCCTCCTGGTAGGAATGTATATCCCATACGTCACTAGCTCATGGACTCTTGCTAATATGAAAGAAATGAATTTATCAGGTAAGTTCTTACATAAATTATGTTTTTACATTGACTTACATAGACATACGTGAACTTACACTCATCTAGCTACATCTACGTACAAATAGCATCACATACATACAGAATTAGATACATATAAACAATATACAGCACATTACGTACACAAAACTCTTTTTAATATGAAATTAACACGATTTAGCTACATTTTCACAGAAGGACATGATGTCACTCACTTTATGCTCAACACAAGTGTTGGAGGTTTTTTTCATTGACATTTCTTGCCTCTGTTGACTTTAATGGGGAATACGTGCTCGCGCACGCAACCAGCCTCTTTCCGTAACGCACAAGATATTTTTCTCCTTTAAAACTGATAATAGCAGCATTAGAATTGTGGCGCTAATTCATTCATTCTTGCGTTGGTCCCGCTATGACAAATAGATCAAGAAATAAACTATTTCACACTGGAGTTATGAGTTTTACTTGTGTGAACATCACTACAACATCAAAATATTTTAAAAAATTACATTACATCAACTATAAATAATGATAAATCTATCATCACCAATACAAAATCGGTTTCAAGAATTAAATCATATTTAAACGGACAGAAAAAAGACTTTTTAAAAATTATTCACAAACAGTTGGCAATTTTAACCACTCTTCTCATATGCTCGGATGAACAGCATATCTAGATAGGCTGTCAGGGATTTTAACATATCAAGTCTGTCACTTTAAATCTCACTCCTCTTACCCTATTTAACGCCCCTCCTCTCTATACTCCCTGCTTGGTAATTTGATTCAGTTGTTCTAGTGACTCCTGCCTAAGAAACCTAGCCCTATTCCTCTGTTTAGTGAAATTTCTTACCTGAGCTTCTTATACTCTGCTGTGTCCTGCTGTCCTCAGCTCCTCTGTGCCAGTTTACCTCAAACAGCTAACTTCAGCCATACCGGAACTAAAGATACAGCTTAAGTTTCTTCTTTCTGCAACTCCGGGTGTGTGTGACGTCACACCCGGCATCTCAGCATTCTCTCAGTGAATGTACCGCGCTCTCTCTCTCCTATATGGGTAACAGAATAATCCAGCAACTGCTGACACGCTATCCCTGCAATACTACAAGGATTTGGTCTGTATAATTTACTTACCTCTGCCGGATAACTGCATGACACCTATGTTTGCTATCTAACTACCGCTACCTTAAATGACTGTTTTGCTACCCTCATCTGTATAATTACCTTGTCTGCCATACTCATTACTTACTATTGCCGGATACTGCTTGACACTGTTACACTTGCTATTTGAAATACCGCTTCCCTAAGTGACTGTTTTGCTTATTATTACAAAGGTCTGCCATATCATCTACTATCTGCATATCCCAGTATAACCATTTCACACTGTATTTAACACCTCAGCTGCTGCCCATTCATACAGTAATTATATCAAGAGCAACTTCTGGACAAGGCTTTGTTATCTGCCTCAACTAACACATATTGGGGTTATGCTTCAGTACAATAACATTGTCTTTATACACACTCATTTCTAACCTCTACTTCTTATGTGTGCCATCTAAACTTCTTTGGGGGTTATATTCTCTGCCTTTTACGCTACACTATTGGCAGCTTGTGTGTCTGAGTGTGTGTGACTACTGTATATATTTTATCTGCCTGCTGTGTTTGTGTGGCACTTCTGATATATATATATATATATATATATATATATTCTACCTTGGAGGAATATCTATCTTATTTATCAGTAGATACCTTTCTATCATATTTATCTATTGATATCTATCTATCATAAATATCTGATTGCGTGACAGCTCCGTTATCACTCTGTACCCTACAGTAGTGACCCTCAGTTCAATGAGCATAACTGGATTCATATAAGTTAAATCTGTGTGAATCCAAGGTTTGGTGTGAGGCTGAGTGGTCCTACAATAGAGGATACTAGGTACCAGAACTTTTTCCATCACCTGTTCTGACAAACAACACGTATCATTACATATTACCAAGCCTATTATAGTACCTCTATCCTCTATCATGGTGCTAAGTGAACTTTCTAACAGAGTGGGTTCTCTAGCCCAAAGTATGGATAATATGTTACAGGGCTTAAGGGAGATACAAATTGAAAACCAGAACATTAGAAAATTTATCAATCAGCATTTGGCAAATAAACCTTCTACACCAGAGACCACACCTGAGCCTGTGGTAAGCCCCCCTGAGAAATTCTCTGGGGATAGGTCTATGTTTAGAGACTTTAGAAATTCCTGCACTCTCATGTTTACCTTGAAACCAAAGACTTATCCTACTGATAGAATACGTGTTTTGACTGTAATTTCCTTCTTACGTGGAGAGGCTAGATCCTGGGCTAATGCCTTCTACGAAACTGATGACCCCATACTAAATTCTCTTGATTCCTTCTTCACCGCAATGTCCCTTTTATATGAGGATCACAACAAGCAGAATACTGCTGAGACTGCTTTAAGATCCTTACGCCAAGGGAAAAGGATGGTAGAAGAATACATAACGGACTTCAAAAGGTGGGCCCCTGACACCTTGTGGAACAATCCCGCCTTGAAGAATCAATTTTGCTTGGGTCTGAGTGATTCCTTAAAAGACGAACTTGCCAGAGGCATAATTCCAGATGACCACGAGGCTCTAATGACTTTGTGTATTGGTATTGACCGAAGACTCAGAGAAAGGAAGTTTGAGAAGTCCACAGCAGATAACACGTCTAGGAAATACACCCCGTATCATTCCAATCTTCCTTCCCATTCTACTAGGAACGTCAACGAACCCATGGATGTTGCTGTGATTAGAGGGCCACTTAAGGCCGAAGAGAAAGCTAGACGCAAACTGCTGAACTTGTGTCTGTATTGTGCTGAAAAAGATCATGGCGTAAGGGATTGCCCATCTCTCCTTCGTCAAAAGAAGGGTAAGAGATCAAGTAATAGTCACACAGTGAATCTGGTTGACAATAGTTCACCCCATTTATCAATCCCTCTTTCATTACAGTGGGATCACCAGAAGACAGACGTACAGGCCTTAATTGACTCTGGAGTATCTGGGAATTTCATAGATTTAGTTTTTGTTGTTAAGCACAAAATACCACTAATAAAAAAGAGTGTTGCACTAGCCATCCGTTTGGTTGACGGTTCTTTTTTCAGTTCAGGACCTATTTCACACCACACGGTTCCTCTTACTGTTACCTCAGCTTCTGGGCATAGAGAACTAATGTCTTTTGATGTCCTGCCAAGTTCTGTCTACCCTATGATACATTATGCCTGAGGAAACAGTCTGAGACTGAGAAACGCGTCGCAATCTATTATTATTTTATTAAAGTGATTTTAACTTTTACTAAAAACACTTGCTGCCTATGAATTGTTATTTATCTGAGGATATAACTGACCTAAAGACCACCGAGAGGACTATTGCATGCTGTATGCCACGAGTTAAGTCTGTTGGGTGACTGAATTAATCCCAGCCTGTCTCTATAGCATCATTGGGGATGCTTCACCAAATGTGAGTTCAAAATCTTATACTACTATCTGGTGTGGAATCACTCTAGTCATACAATACTAGGCCATATAGGCTTTTTTGTGTTTTCTATTTTATATAGACCCTGAACAACTCGAGAGGCCGGTCTGCTGGGTGACTGTTATAGATCCCAGACTGTGTCATTTGCACCAAGTGAGGTGCTTCAATACATGTGAGTTCAACTATATAGTAAAATCTACATACATTTGGAAACTACAATATTGGGCCATGTGGCGCATCTGTCTCTGTTTGATATTTTAGATTGCTTAATTGGATCCTGGTCTGGACCACTACAGATTGCTGCCCTGGTATTCTACTATCAAGATTCTTATAAAGGACAATATAGTGATCATTATAACCTTATAACCACTATCTTTGAGTGAGATACAACTGTCCTATTAACATTGTGTTTATCAATTGTATAGGTTAATATCTATTTACTCTATTCACAATATATATACAAGTTACTATTGAATCAGTGTATCATCACATATACTGAAAGGTACATTCCTATTGGTAACATATGAGCTACCTCATATATCATATATTATCATTTTTCTATTAGATACTCTCAAGGGCGCCCCCTTTTCTTTTGTTGTATTCATTGGTTGTCTAAACATAATCCCACTATCTCCTGGACAGAAGCGACAGTAGTTTTTGATTCTCAGTTTTGTAAGCAATCTTGTACTGGCTCTCATACACTTTGTCATGTAACTGTAGACACACTACCAGATTGTTATAGGGAATATGCAGATGTTTTTGATAAAGCTGAAGCAGCCACACTTGCACCACATAGAAGTTATGATTGCCCTATAGATCTGATTCCTAATTGTTCCATTCCTTATGGTCACATATATCCTCTATCTCAGCCAGAATTGGCTCACCTCAAGGAATATTTAGATGAAAATCTGAAAAAAGGGTTCATACGACCATCTACTTCTTCAGCGGGTGCTGCCATATTTTTTGTGAAAAACAAGGACGGCAGTTTACGCCCCATTATAGATTATAGACAACTGAATAAATGCACTGAGAAAAACAGATACCCCCTGCCTCTCATTCCTGAACTAATTGAACGCTTGCAAGGTGCCACCATCTACACCAAGCTTGATCTTTGAGGAGCTTACAATTTGATCAGGATGAGAGCAGGGGATGAATGGTTAATGGCTTTCCATACACGTTACGGACCATACGAATATACGGTGATGCCGTTTGGGCTATGTAATGCCCCAGCCACCTTCCAGTGCTTTATAAACGATGTGTTCCATGACCTATTGGATGTCTGTATAGTTATCTATTTGGATGACATTCTTGTATATTCTGACACTTATGAAAACCATCTATCACACGTAAAACAAGTCCTATCTCGATTAAGACATCATCATCTCTACGCCAAGTTAGAGAAGTGTATATTTAACACCAACACCATATCCTTTTTGGGTTATTGTATCTCCCCCACTGGGATTACCATGGAAACCAGTAAAGTAGAAGCCATACTGAAATGGCCAGTACCCAGTTGCAAAAAAGATGTCCAGAGATTCCTTGGATTTGCAAATTTTTATAGACAATTCATTTAAGATTTTTCACACATTGTCAGACCTCTAACCAGCCTAACTAGAAAACATATCGAGTTTTCATGGGATAGTAAAGCTTAAGATTCTTTTACTACCCTTAAGAACAGATTTACTTCAGCCCCTATACTGCAATTCCCAGATCCCAGTTGTCATTTTACGCTTGAGGTTGATGCTTCTGAATATGCAATGTTCTTAGCATTTTAATACCTGTTACTCACCCTATCGGGAGAGGTCTATATGGCCTGCATGATTACCCTTACAAAATATAATAATAAAACATGCGCCCTGGGACCCATGGTAAGGTTGTATTAAGTAGTACTGTTATTAGCATTTTAATACCTGTTACTCACCCTATCTTGGGAGGTCTATGTGGCCTGCATGATTACCCTTACAAAATATAATAATAAAACATACGCTCTGGGACCCATGGTAAGGTTGTGTTAAGTAGTACTGTTCTTAGCATTTTAATACCTGTTACTCACCCTATTGGGGGAGGTCTATATGGCCTGCCTGATTATCCTGACAAAGTATAACAACAAGACATGCGGTCTGGGAACCACTGTTAATGTTAACTAGGTTGTGTTAAGTTGTACTATTCTTAGCACTTTAATCCCTGTTACTCCCCCTATCAAGGGAGGTCTATATGGCCTGCATGATTATCCTGACAAAGTATAACAACCAAACATGCGGTCTGGGACCCATGGTGGTACTGGTATAACTAGGTTTTCTTAAGTAGTACTATTCTTAGCAGTTTAATCCCTGTGATTGGTCTGTCCTCCTACTTCAAATTTGTCAAAAACACAAGTGGCTGTCTCAAAACAGTCCGGACAGAAGATAGATAGATAGATAGATAGGATAGATAGATATACATAGATTGATAGATAGAATTGATAGCAAATAAATGGATAGATTTGTTAGATATATAATTCCCCTGACAAAGTATAATAATTAAACATGCGGTCTGGGACCCATGGTAACTAGGTTGTGTTAAGTAGTACTATTCTTAGCACTTTCATCCCTGTAACTCCTCCTATCGGGGGAGGTCTATATGGCCTGCATGATTACCCTGACAAAGTATAACAACAAAACATGCGGTCTGGGACCCATGGTAACAAGGTTGTGTTAAGTTGTACTATTCTTAGCACTTTCATCCCTGTAACTCCTCCTATCGGGGGAGGTCTATATGGCCTGCATGATTACCATGACTAAGTATAACAACAAGACATGCGGTCTGGGACCCATGGTAACTAGGTTGTGTTAAGTAGTACTTTTCTTAGCAGTTTAATCCCTCTTACTCCCCCTTTCGGTGGAGGTCTATATGGCCTGCATGATTACCCTGACAAAGTACAATAACAAAACATGCGGTCTGGGACCCATGGTGGTACTGGTATAACTAGGTTTTCTTAAGTATTACTATTCTTAGCAGTTTAATCCCTGTGATTGGTCTGTCCTCCTACTTCAAATTTGTCAAAAACACAAGTGGCTGTCTCAAAACAGTCCGGACAGAAGATAGATAGATAGATAGATAGATAGGATAGATAGATATACATAGATTGATAGTTAGATATAATTGATAGAAAATAAATGGATAGATTTGTTAGATATATAATTACCCTGACAAAGTATAATAATTAAACATGCGGTCTGGGACCCATGGTAACTAGGTTGTGTTAAGTAGTACTGTCCTTAGCAGTTTAATCCCTCTTACTACCCCTATCGGGGGAGGTCTATATGGCCTGCATGATTACCCTGACAAAGTATAACAACCAAACATGCGATCTGGGACCCATGGTGGTACTGGTATAACTAGGTTTTCTTAAGTAGTACTATTCTTAGCAGTTTAATCCCTGTGATTGGTCTGTCCTCCTACTTCAAATTTGTCAAAAACACAAGTGGCTGTCTCAAAACAGTCCGGACACAAGATAGATAGATAGGATAGATAGATATACATAGATTGATAGTTAGATAGAATCGATAGAAGATAAATAGATATATTTGTTAGATATATAATTACCCTGACAAAGTATAATAATTAAACATGCGGTCTGGGACCCATGGTAACTAGGTTGTGTTAAGTAATACTGTCCTTAGCAGTTTAATCCCTCTTACTACCCCTATCGGGGGAGGTCTATATGGCCTGTATGATTATCCTGACAAAATATAACAACAAGACATGTGGTCTGGGAACCACTGTTAACTAGGTTGTGTTAAGTTGTACTATTCTTAGCACTTTAATCCCTGTTACTCCCCCTATCAAGGGAGGTCTATATGGCCTGCATGATTAGTCTAACAAAGTACAACAACAAAACATTCGGACTGGGACCCATGGTAACTAGGTTTATTTCAGTAGTACTGTTCTTATTAGTTTAATACCTGTTACAACCCCTAATGGTGGGAGGTCTATATGGCCTGCATGATTAGCCGCACCAAACAAAACAACAAGACATGCGATCTTGGACTGGGACCCATGGCTAACTAGGTTGTGTAAAGTAGTACTATTCTTAGCACTTTCATCCCTGTTACTTCCATACCTCTCGGGGGAGGTCTACATGGCCATCATGATTAGCCTAACAAAGTACAACAATAAAACCTGGGCTCTTAAAACCATGGTAAGTAGGTTTATTTTGGTAGTACTGTTCTTATTAGTTTAATACCTGTTACAACCCCTAATGGTGGGAGGTCTATATGGCCTGCATGATTAGCCGGACCAAACAAAACAACAAGACATGCGGTCTTGGACTGGGACCCATGGCTAACTAGGTTGTGTAAAGTAGTACTATTCTTAGCACTTTAATCCCTGTTACTTCCATATCTCTCGGGGGAGGTCTACATCGCCATCATGATTAGCCTAACAAAGTACAACAATAAAACCTGGGCTCTTAAAACCATGGTAAGTAGGTTTATTTCAGTAGTACTGTTCTTATTAGTTTAATACCTGTTAAAACCCCTAATGGTGGGAGGTCTATATGGCCTGCATGATTAGCCGGACCAAACAAAACAACAAGACATGCGGTCTTGGACTGGGACCCATGGCTAAAACTAGGTTGTGTAAAGTAGTACTATTCTTAGCACTTTCATCCCTGTTACTTCCATACCTCTCGGGGGAGGTCTACATGGCCATCATGATTAGCCTAACAAAGTACAACAATAAAACCTGGGCTCTTAAAACCATGGTAAGTAGGTTTATTTTGGTAGTACTGTTCTTATTAGTTTAATACCTGTTACAACCCCTAATGGTGGGAGGTCTATATGGCCTGCATGATTAGCCGGACCAAACAAAACAACAAGACATGCGGTCTTGGACTGGGACCCATGGCTAACTAGGTTGTGTAAAGTAGTACTATTCTTAGCACTTTAATCCCTGTTACTTCCATATCTCTCGGGGGAGGTCTACATCGCCATCATGATTAGCCTAACAAAGTACAACAATAAAACCTGGGCTCTTAAAACCATGGTAAGTAGGTTTATTTTGGTAGTACTGTTCTTATTAGTTTAATACCTGTTAAAACCCCTAATGGTGGGAGGTCTATTTGTCCTGCATGATTAGTGGCACCAAATAAAACAACAAGACATGCGGCCTTGGACTGGCTAACTTGGTTGTGTAAAGTAGTACTATTCTTAGCACTTTCACCCCTGTTACTCCCCCTATCGGGGGAGGTCTATATAGCCTGCATGATTACCCTCACCAAAATATAACAACAAGACGTGCGGTCAGGGAACCATGGTAAGGTTACTTCCTTTTGCACAATCAAGTATACCAGTTGCAGACAGAGGTTCTGACCCTGCATTATGGCTGCACCTCTCCCTGAAAGAGGCATCTGTTACAGAGTCTGTGGGCATGTATGCAAAGAGCTGGCCTGCCTAAAAGGAGAAGCAAGGCAGTACAGGTCGGTCTCCTTCAGCCGTTTTATACGATGGCCCACGACCCTCAACAGGCACAACAGCATGAAACACCACATATGCCATCCTTTTGCACAATAGAGTACAGGTATGGCATTGATTTGCGGAACCCGGAGATAATTTAGAGGAACCAGGAATATTGAACAAAAAACGTGCTTGGACACCTAGTACAGGTCATTCTCCTTCCGCCTTTGTAGACGAGGGTCCAGGACCCTCCACAGACACAACAGCAGGAAACACCACCTATGCCATCCTTTTGAACAATAGAGTACAGGTATGGCATCGATTTTAGGAACACTGAGATAATTTTTAGGAACCGGGAAATTTAAAAAGAAACATGATTGGACACCCAGTACACTTCGTTCTCCTTCAGTCTTTTTATACAAGGGTCCCAGACCCTCAACTGAAACAACAGCAGGAAAAAGCACATATGCCATCCTTTTGAACAATAGAGTACAGGTACGGCATTGATTTTAGAAACCCGGAGATAATTTTTAGGAACCGGGAAATTGAAAAAAAAAAATGATTGGACACCCAGTACACTTCGTTCTCCTTCAGCCTTTTTATAAGAGGGTCCAGGACCCTCAACAGAAACAACAGCAGGAAACACCACATATGCCATCCTTTAGAGCAATAGAGTACAGGTATGGCATTGATTTTAGAAACCCAGAGATAATTTTTAGGAACCGGGAAATTGAAAAAAAAAGTGATTGGACACCCAGTACACTTCGTTCTAATTCATGCCTTTTTATAAGAGGGTCCAGGACCCTCAACAGAAACAACAGCAGGAAACACCACATATGCCATCCTTTAGAACAATAGAGTACAGGTATGGCATTGATTTTAGAAAACCGGAGATAATTTTTAGGAACCGGGAAATTTAAAAAGAAACATGATTGGACACCCCGTACACTTCGTTCTCCTTCAGCTTTTTTATACGAGGGTCCCGGACCCTCAACAGAAACAACAGCAGGAAAGAGCACATATGCCATCCTTTTGAACAATAGAGTACAGGTATGGCATTGATTTTAGAAACCCGGAGATAAATTTTAGGAACCGGGAAATTGAACAAAAAAAATGATTGGACACCCAGTACACATCGTTCTCCTTCAGCCTTTTTATAAGAGGGTCCAGGACCCTCAACAGAAACAACAGCAGGAAAGAGGACATATGCCATCCTTTTGAACAATAGAGTACAGGTATGGCATTGATTTTAGAAACCTGGAGATAATTTTTAGGAACCGGGAAATTTAAAAAGAAACATGATTGGACACCCAAAACACTTCGTTCTCCTTCAGCCTTTTTAGAAGAGGCTCCAGGACCCTCAACAGAAACAACAGCAGGAAACACCACATATGCCATCCTTTAGAACAATAGAGTACAGGTATGTCATTGTTTTTAGAAACCCGGAGATAATTTTTAGGAACCGGGAAATTGAACAAAAAACCATGCTTGGACACCCAGTACAGTACAGGTCGTTCTCCTTCAGCCTTTTTATAAGAGGGTCCAGGACCCTCAACAGAAACAACAGCAGGAAACACCACATATGCCATCCTTTTTCACAATAGAGTACAGGTATGGCATCCATTTTAGAAACCCGGAGATAATTTTTAGGAACCGGGAGATGGAAAAAGATGCTTGGAGAACCAGTACACTTTGTTCTCCTTCTGCCTTTTTAGACGAAGGTCCCGGACCCTCAACAGAAACAACAGCAGGAAACACCACATATGCCATTCTTTTGCACAATAGATTAAAGATATGGCATTGATTTGAGGAACCCGGAGATAATTTAGAGGAACCTGGAATATTGATCAAAAAATGTGCTTGGACACCCAGTACAGGTTGTTTTCCTTCAGCCTTTTTATACGATGGGACACAACCCTCAACAGAAACAACAGCATGAAACACCACATATGCCATCCTTTTGCACAATAGATTACAGATATGGCATTGATTTGAGGAACCCAGAGATAATTTAGAGGAACCGGGAATATTGAACAAAAAATGTGCTTGGACACCCAGTACAGGTCGTTCTCCTTCAGCCTTTTTATACGATGGCCCACGACCCTCAACAGGCACAACAGCATGAAACACCACATATGCCATCCTTTTGCACAATAGAGTACAGGTATGGCATTGATTTGAGGAACCCGGAGATAATTTAGAGGAACCGGGAATATTGAACAAAAAATGTGCTTGGACACCCAGTACAGGTCGTTCTCCTTCAGCCTTTTTATACGATGGGCCACGACCCTCAACAGGCACAACAGCATGAAACACCCCATATGGCATCCTTTTGCACAATAGAGTACAGGTATGGCATAGATGGAACCCGGAGATAATTGATGTTTGTAAAACAGTTAGAAAGTGCCCTAAAACCTTGCGGCTTGAACACTAGTTGTTGGCGGATAAGTCACGCAAGTCAGCCTGCATTATAAGAAAAAAAAAGCCAGCGTGTGTACCATTTGTAGCCCAAGGCAGCTCATCTCATTACTCAAATGTATCGCCAAATGTCAGTCCCTTCGGGATCCATCCCTCATTCATTTTAATAAAGGTGAGATAGTCAAGACTTTTTTGACCTAGCCGACTTCTCTTCTCAGTGACAAAACCTCCTGCTGCACTGAAGGTCCTTTCAGACAGGACACTTGAAGCGGGGCAGGCCAGAAGTTCAATTGCAAATTGGGATAGCTCAGGCCACAGGTCAAGCCTGCACACCCAGTAGTCAAGGGGTCCATCGCTCCTCAGAGTGTCGAGATCCGCAGTTAATGCTAGGTAGTCTGCTACCTGTCGGTTGAGTCTTTCTCTGAGGCTGGATCCCGAAAGGCTCTGGCGATGCATAGGAGTTAAAAAGGTCTGCATGTCCTCCATCAACAAGACGTCAGGAAAGCATCCTGTCCTTGCCGCCGTGGTCGTGGGAGGAGGATTACTTTCATCTCTTCCCCTGTTAGATTCCCGTTGTGCTGTGACATCACCCTTATATGCTGTGTAAAGCATAGTTTTTAATTTATTTTTAAAATGCTCCATCCTTTCCGACTTGCTGGAATTTGGTAACATTTCAGGCACTTTATGCTTATACCGGGGGTATAGTAGCGTGGACACCCAGTACAGGTCGTTCTCCTTGAGCTTTTTTATACGAGGGTCCCTCAACAGGCACGACAGCATGAATGACCCCATTTGCACAAGGTTGGATGCCGAGCTAATCATGTCCCGTTCTTCGTCCTCACTGATGTCACTGAGGGTATCTTCTTCCCTCCAGCCACGTACAACACCACGGGTACCAAAGAGGTGACAACAACGAGCACCCTGGGATGCCTGCTGTGCTTTGTCTTCCTCCTCCTCAAAGCCACATTCCTCCTCTGACTCCTCTTCCTCACAATCCTCTTCCTGCGTTGCCGCAGGTCCAGCAAGCGATGCTGATAAGGCTGTTTCTGGTGGTGATGGACACCACAACTCTTCCTCTTCACGCTCATCTACGGCCTGATCCAGCACTCTTCGCAGGGCATGCTCCAGGAAGAAAACAAATGGTAGGATGTTGCTGATGGTGCCTTCGGTGTGACTGACAAGGTTTGTCACCTCCTCAAAAGGATGCATGAGCCTACAGGCATTGCACATGAGCGTCCAGTAATTTGTCAAAAAAAATACCCAGCTCCCCAGAGGCTGTTCTAGCACCCCGGTCATACAAATACTCATTAACTAAAATCAAACACAAGGAAAGAGGCGCCGTATGTGTGAATCTGTAAAAGCTAACATCAGATATAGAACAAGTGCAGGGTACACACAATATAGATAGGCACTCAAATGAGCCTATAGGAGCAGGCTGGTATTCACAGCAAACCAGCTAGCTGTACAGGCACTCCAGGATACCCTAAGGTAGGAATCTGTATGTCTTAGCAGACTGTATATGCTGGGTCCAGCAGTGTAGGGAACAGGAGCTAGGTGCAAACAAAGGCACACCACTGTGTGAATCTGTAAGGTTTCAGTAATAGGTTTGCAATCTGTGCAGGGTACTCGCATTCTATGGCGGCACTCAATTGTACCAATAGGAGCAGGCTGGCTTTCTCAGCAAACCAGCTGGCGGTGTAGGATGTGCAGCAGGAAACTCCACAGCATTCAGGATCAACAGGTAGCTCAGAATGTGTAATAATCAGCAGCAATGAGGATATATGATTAAAAATGAATTTAATAATGATAAAAGCAATTAAAAATACATATATCACTCATGCACTATGAGTAAGTGACATGCAACGCGTTTCTCGGTTTCAACCGTTTCATCAGGCATGTATTATGTTCTAAACAAACATCTTATAAAGACCTGATCTACCTGTACATCCCCACCCATAAAACCAAAAAGACCAATAACAAAAGCCCTTTGTTTAATTGCTCATTAGTTGAAACACCTGCACACTTCTCATCACATACCCTAATAGGCAACAACATTGAACATAATAAACTAATATCAGTATTATACCCCAATGGGAGAGATCAATAAGATGGCAATTTTTTTTTTGGAATATACCCCAATTCAAGACAATAATACAATAGATAGATATATATTATAGACACACACCATGTAAAATGTGCATGGCCATAGATCTATACCTTATTTAATCTAGTGATCGCCACATTCTATTGAAAAATAAAATATTCATACCTGTCTGTCTGCTGTGTTTAGCGTAATACACAGCTATGAAGTTTATGTTTTCATGTACTCAATACCTAATTTCTCTACTTAATATCATGAGTACATGAAAACATAAACTTCATAGCTGTGTATTACACTAAACACAGCAGACAGACAGGTATGAATATTTTATTTTTCAATAGAATGTGGCGATCACTAGATTAAATAAGGTATAGATCTATGGCCCTGCACATTTTACATGGTGTGTGTCTATAATATATATCTATCTATTGTATTATTGTCTTGAATTGGGGTATATTCCAAAAAAATTTTGCCATCTTATTGATCTCTCCCATTGGGGTATAATACTGATATTAGTTTATTATGTTCAATGTTGTTGCCTATTAGGGTATGTGATGAGAAGTGTGCAGGTGTTTCAACTAATGAGCAATTAAACAAAGGGCTTTTGTGATTGGTCTTTTTGGTTTTATGGGTGGGGGATGTACAGGAAGCTCAGGTCTTTATAAGATGTTTATTTAGAACATAATACATGCCTGATGAAACAGTTGAAACCGAGAAACACGTTGCATGTCACTTACTCATAGTGCATGAGTGATATATGTATTTTTAATTGCTTTTATCATTATTAAATTCATTTTTAATCATATATCCTCATTGCTGCTGATTATTACACCTTCTGAGCTACCTGTTGATCCTGAATGCTGTGGAGTTTCCTGCTGCACATCCTACACAGCCAGCTGGTTTGCTGAGAAAGCCAGCCTGCTCCTATTGGTACAATTGAGTGCCGCCATAGAATGTGAGTACCCTGCACAGATTGCAAACCTATTATTGAAACCTTACAGATTCACACAGTGGTGTGCCTTTGTTTGCACCTAGCTCCTGTTCCCTACACTGCTGGACCCAGCATATACAGTCTGCTAAGACATACAGATTCCTACCTTAGGATATCCTGGAGTGCCTGTACAGCTAGCTGGTTTGCTGTGAATACCAGCCTGCTCCTATAGGCACATTTGAGTGCCTATCTATATTGTGAGTACCCTGCACTTGTTCTATATCTGATGTTAGCTTTTGCAAATTCACACATACGGCGCCTCTTTCCTTGTGTTTGATTTTAGATTCGTTGACCTTTGGAGGGTGAAGATTGAGTGCTGCCCAGAGTTCCACAGAATACACACACCTGAAACTTTACTGGACTTTTTTTGGACTTTTTTGTCTGTCTTCCATCTATGATCTGGGACTCTGGTATTTAGTAGTGTATATATACATTGATATTGTTATGTTGTAATATCTTGAATCTGCCGATTGATGCTTTGAAATATTTATATATGGTTGCGTAGGTACACATATATACTGAACACCATTCACAATAGCGCCCCCTATTGGGTGTATTCCCCTGGTTTTTAAATACTCATTAACAGCTTTTTCTTGTTGGAGCAGGTGGTCGAACATTAGGAGTGTTGAATTCCACTGTGTCAGGCTGTCGCAAATCAAGCACCTCACTGGCAGGTTGTTTCGATGCTGGATATGGGACAAGTGCGCCATGGCCGTGTAGGAACTCCTGAAATGGCCACACACCTTCCTGGCCTGCTTCAGGACATCCTGTAAGCCTGGGTATTTATGCACAAAGCGTTGTACAATCAGATTACACACATGTGCCATGCACGGCACATGTGTCAACTTGCCCAATTTCAATGCCGCCACCAAATTACTTCCATTGTCAGAAACAACCTTGCCAATCTCCAGTTGGTGCGGAGTCAGCCACTGATCCACCTGTGTGTTCAGGGCGGTCAGGAGTGCTGGTGCGGTGTGACTCTCCGCTTTCAGGCAAGTCAACCCCAAGACAGCGTGACACTGCCGTATCCGGGATGTTGAATAGTACCTCAGGAGCTGGGGGGGTGCCGTTGATGTGGAGCAAGACGCAGAAGCAGAAGAGGACTCAGCCGAGGAAGAGGTTATGGAAGAGGATGGAGTAGGAGTAGAGGAGGTAGCAGCAGGCCTGCCTGCAAGTCGTGGCGGTGTCACCAACTCTTCTGCAGAGCCACGTATTCCATGCGTGTCAGACGTCAGCAGGTTTACCCAATGCGCAGTGTAGGTGATATACCTGCCCTGACCATGCTTTGCAGACCAGCTATCCATGGTCATATGGACCCTTGCCCCAACGATGTGTGCCAGACATGCCATTACTTCCTTTGCACAATAGAGTACAGGTTTGGGATTGCCTTTTGTGAAAAGAAATTTCTGCCAGGTACCTTCCACTGCGGTGTCCCAATAGATACAAATTTTTTGAAAGCATCAGACTCCACCAGCTTGTATGGTAAAAGCTGGCGGGCTAAGAGTTCAGACAAGCCAGCTGTCAGACGCTGGTCAAGGGGGTGACTTTGAGAAATTGGCTTCTTACGCTCAAACATGTCCTTGACAGACACCTGACTCTGGGCAGATGACCAGGAACTGCTACGTAAGAGAGACTCAGTGGAGGATGGTTGAGAGGGGGCAAGGAGGACAGCAGTGGTTGACATTGCTGAAGATGCTGGAGCAGGAGGAGGAGGGCGGCTTTGAGTTTGTGTGCTGCTTCTACTCATGTGTTCTTCCCATCGGCGTTTGTGAAGTGAGACCATGTGCCTTCGCAAAGTAGTTGTACCTAGGTGGGTGTTGGACTTCCCACAACTCAGTTTCTTTTGGCACAGGTTGCAAATGGCATCACTGTTGTCAGAGGCAGACACACACAAAAAATGCCACACTGCTGAGCTCTGCGATGACAGCATTCTGGTGGTGGCAACAGCATGCGTTGATGGTCGTCGGTGTGCTGTCTGGCTGACCCCGGGTGCCGATGCATGCTGTCTGACTGTGCCACTAGCTCCTTGAGATGACCTCCCCCTGCTTCCAACTCATCTCCTCCTCCTCCTCCTCCTCTCTGTCTCCCCATCTGAACTTTCCCCCTCTTCTTCTTCTCTTCTAGCAGGCACCCACGTGACATCCACCGACACATCATCATCAACCCCTTCACTTGTATCTGACACATCAAGAAAGGAAGCAGCAGCGGGTACAACATCATCATCATCATCATCATCACACCGTACCTCCATGTCTGTAATGCTGCCTGACTGAGACATATCACTGTTATCTACATCCTCTGTCAATGATGGTTGCGCATCACTCATTTCTTCAAACTGATGTGTCAATAACTCCTGTGACAGATCAAGTGAAGCGGCTGTGGTGCTAGTGTTGGTGGTGGCGACAGGCGGGCGATTGGCACTGGTCACTTGAGAGGTGCCCAAAGCACAGCTGGACGTAGATGGTGCATCAAGGTTAGGAGAACTAGGAGCGGAAGCTGTAGAAGATTGGGTGTCCTGTGTTAGCCATTCAACTAGGTCCTCCTCAGAACTTTTCACGTCCCCCCTGGCACCCGGCGTCTGAACAATGTGCATATTTGTAGGGTCTAAAGGAATCACAGCACCACGACCACGATGGCACCTGCGGGGTAGCCTGCCTCTGCCTTTCATTTTTTTTTAAATATACACTTACAATACTATTAAACAAATTTTGAGTGGTGGCACTGGGCAAGTGGGCACAGTATACTCTGTGAGCAGGAAACAAAAAAGCAGACTGATGTTTCACAATCCAAAAAGTTTATTTTTTTTAATGTACACTTACACTACTATTAAACAAGAAGATATGAGTGGTGGCACAGAGGAATTAATCACAGTATATGCTTGCTGTGGGCCTTGCACACAGGCCTGATGGAAAATTAAATTAGATTAAACTTGCACTTATCAAACTAATGTAAAAGTTTTTTTTAATTTGTTTTAAATAATGTCAAACCAACAGGTATGAGTGGTTGCACACAGCAATTAATCACAGTATATGCTTGCGGTGGGCCTAGCACACAGGCCTGATGGAAAATGAAATTAGATTAAACTTGCAATTAGCAAACTAATGTAAAAAATTTTTTTTATTTTTTTTAAATAATGTTAAAACCAACAGGTATGAGTGGTTGCACAGAGCAATTAAGCACAGTATATGCTTGCGGTGGGCCTGGCACACAGGCCTGATGGAAAATGAAATTAGATTAAACTTGCAATTAGCAAACTAATGTAAAAGTTTTTTGTTTTTTTTAAATAATGTTAAACCAACAGGTATGAGTGGTTGCACAGAGCAATTAAGCACAGTATATGCTTGTGATGGGCCTGGCACATAGGCCTGATGGAAAATGAAATTATATTAAATTTGCAATTAGCAAACTAATGTAAAAGTTTTTTGTGTTTTTTTTTTAAATAATGTTAAACCAACAGGTATGAGTAGTTGCACAGAGCAATTAATCACAGTATATGCTTGCGCTGGGCCTGGCACACAGGCCTGGTGGAAAATGAAATTAGATTAAACTTGCAATTAGCAAACTAATGTAAAAGTTTTTTTTTTTTTTTAAATAATGTTAAACCAACAGGTATGAGTGGTTGCAAAGAGCAATTAATCACAGTATATGCTTGTGGTGGGCCTGGCACACAGGCCTGATGGAAAATTAAATTAGATTAAACTTGCAATTAGCAAACTAATGTACAAGTTTTTTTATTTTTTTTAAATAATGTTAAAACCAACAGGTATGAGTGGTTGCACAGAGCAATTAAGCACAGTATATGCTTGCGGTGGGCCTGGCACACAGGCCTGATGGAAAATGAAATTAGATTAAACTTGCAATTAGCAAACGAATGTAAAAATTTTTTTTAAATAATGTTAAAACCAACAGGTATGAGTGGTTGCACAGAGCAATTAAGCACAGTATATGCTTGCGGGGGGCCTGGCACACAGGCCTGATGGAAAATGAAATTAGATTAAACTTGCAATTAGCAAACTAATGTAAAAGTTTTTTGTTTTTTTTAAATAATGTTAAACCAACAGGTATGAGTCGCTGCACAGAGCAATTAAGCACAGTATATGCTTGTGATGGGCCTGGCACATAGGCCTGATGGAAAATGAAATTAGATTAAATTTGCAATTAGCAAACTAATGTAAAAGTTTTTTGTATTTTTTTTTTAAAATAATGTTAAACCAACAGGTATGAGTAGTTGCACAGAGCAATTAATCACAGTATATGCTTGCGCTGGGCCTGGCACACAGGCTTGGTGGAAAATGAAATTAGATTAAACTTGCAATTAGCAAACTAATGTAAAAGTTTTTTGTTTTTTTTTAAATAATGTTAAACCAACAGGTATGAGTGGTTGCAAAGAGCAATTAATCACAGTATATGCTTGCGGTGGGCCTGGCACACGGGCCTGATGGAAAATTAAATTAGATTAAACTTGCAATTAGCAAACTAATGTAAAAGTTTTTTTTATTTTTTTTAAATAATGTTAAAACCAACAGGTATGAGTGGTTGCACAGAGCAATTAATCACAGTATTTGCTTGCCGTGGGCCTGGCACACAGGCCTGATGGAAAATGAAATTAGGTTAAACTTGCAATTAGCAAACTAATGTAAAAGTTTTTTTTAATTTTAATTTAAAATAATATTCAAACAACAAGTATTAGTGGTTGCACAGAGCAATTAATAACAGTATATGCTTGCTGTAGGCCTGGCACACAGGCCTGATGGAAAATAAAATTAAATTTAAACTTGCAATTAGCAAACTAATGTAAAAGTTTTTATTACTTTTTTTTAAATAATGTTAAAACAACAGGTATGAGTGGTTGCACAGAGCAATTAATCACAGTATTTGCTTGCCGTGGGCCTGGCACACAGGCCTGATGGAAAATGAAATTAGGTTAAACTTGCAATTAGCAAACTAATGTAAAAGTTTTTTTTATTTTTTTTAAAATAATGATAAACCAACAGGTATGAGTGGTTGCACAGAGCAATTAATCACAGTATATGCTTGCTGTAGGCCTGGCACACAGGCCTGATGGAAAATAAAATTAGATTAAACTTGCAATTAGCAAACTAATGTAAAAGTTTTTATTACTTTTTTTTAAATAATGTTAAAACAACAGGTATGAGTGGTTGCACAGAGCAATTAATCACAGTATATGCTTGCAGTGGGCCTGGCACACAGGCCTGATGGAAAATGAAATTAGATTAAACTTGCAATTAGCAAACTAATGTGAAAGGTTTTTTTTTTTTAATTTAAAATAATGTTAAAACAACTAGATTAGTGGTTGCACAGAGCAATTAATAACAGTATATGCTTGCTGTAGGCCTGGCACACAGGCCTGATGGAAAATAAAATTAGATTAAACTTGCAATTATCAAACTAATGCAAAAGTTTTTTTTTTTTTTATTTAAAATAATGTTAAAGCACCAGATATGAGTGGTGTCAGTGAGCAAGTTCGCACAATATATGCTGTGAGGCTCACACACAGGCTGGTGGCAAGCAGGCAAATGCAAAAAAAAAAAACGACTGGAGTTCTAGCCCTATGCAAAAAAAATAAAAATAAATTTAGCCCTGAAAAGGGCTTTTTGGGTGCTGTCCTTACAGCAGAGATCAGATGAGTCCTTCAGGACTTTAGTGGAGACTGAATAGACTAGCCTAGCTATCAATTTCCAAATAAAATCAGGAGCTGCAACAATAAACCTCCTCTCTCTTCAAAAGCTGCATCACAATAATTCTAAAATGGCTGCTGCCCGGGACCTGGGAGGGTCTGGAAGGGAGTGTCTGCTGCTGATTGGCTGTAATGTTTCTGCAGACTGTGAGATACAGGGTCAAAGTTTACTCAATGACGACGAATAGGGGGCGGATCAAACATCGCATAGGTTCGCCCGGGGCGGTGAACGCGAACAAGCTATGTTCGCAGGGAACCGTTCGCGGGCGAACAGTTTGGGACATCACTACTGAGGACATGTCAGGCACATCCTACAATACAGTTAATGACCAAGGATGTGACAGACACGTCCTTTGGGGTTTCAAGCGGTGGAAGCGTTCGTGATCGCTTCCAGTCGCTTTCAAGGTATTGCAGTTTTGCTCGATATTGAGGCATCACTGCAATACCTTTTTTACCCACCGATGCAGATAGGGCTACTCTGCATCGGCCAGCAATGGTGCCGATCGTTGGTTTGTGGGAGTGTCAGGACATCTGTAGATGTCAGTGGACAATATATATATATATATATATATATATATATATATATATATACTGTATATGTATATATAATAAGATGGAATAAGTATGACATATCTCAAATAGTACTTTTGAACATGCTCATCTTATCACTGAATACATTATGTGTATTCCAAATCTTAAGTCAGATATGAGATGCCTTGCTAATTACTACATACCAGGATTCAGCTTAAACCTTTCCTCCCCTCCCCACTTAATATGCTAAATTGTACCTTTTGTTCAATACATTTGGTCAGTTAGTGAAGAATGGCTTTAAAACTCAGGAAAGTAATAGTTAACATTTACTTGATGATCAAATGTTAGACCACCAACCTCTGTTGTAGATGAAATTCTGCACTATTTTCAGATAAGCTAACAGAATTTCAAAGAGAAGCATATGCCAACAGACTTGATAATTTAATCATGGGTCACTGGATTTTGTTTGAAGCTTAATTGGGTTCAGGAAAAAAAACAGTTTCTGGCTGAGGAGATGACTTAATGTCACCTGGGTTTGAATTGTCCCCTGCAAAGTTTCCAATATGCAGCCCCAGACAAATTAGCGTTGCAAGTCTCTGTATGACATAAAAAAAAGAACGAATCTTGCAAAAGGAATTGTGCCTAATCTTCATGTAAGTGTAAGATACTAAAATGAATATATATATATATATATATATATATATATATATATATATATACATAGAACACAAACTTCAGCTCAACCCTCCTAACGACAGCAGCCTGGGTGCAAGGATGCAATAACATACAGGAACAAAGGATGCACTCTCAGGTCTTTTTCAATCCAAGTATACAATACTTTATTGTGTAACGTTTTCGGGGATATAGTCCCCTTCGTCAGCATGCAAAAGTGACAAAACAAACATCTTTTATAGTGTGAGTATTACAGCAAATCAAACAAACCTGATTATTCCCAGTAGCGCCAAATTTTCCATGTGTGGAATGTACGGTTAGAGCCGAAACCGGAAGTTCAATTATGTCACTTCCGGTCCATGCCGATATGTCAAAATAGCAAAGTATGTTCACTATACAATCATTACTCAAGTGTCAACTAAAGGCATTACAAATGTGTCACAACAACATCACCTGTGTATCTGTAAATGGGTATGTGAAAAACATAAGTTGATTTAGCCTTACGCCATAATTTACAAATGGTTGTCATAGAAATCAGTGATGCTCTAGAAGCGTAGGGGTCACAATGAAAACAATTTTGAGTGAAAGCATCATTCATTCCTTACATGCAAACCTAGAGTGCATGGCATATGTGTAAACATATAACAGTATGTGGCATAAAAGGTGACATTAAACATATTATACCTTATATAAAATACAAACGATAAAGGTTATAATCCACCGATCAGTTTCTTTTGCAATTACATACTGGTCAGTTATAACACAGAATACCGGATCATTTATACCAATCCTATAACGGACTTACTAATATCTTAGAACTAGTTGTTGTCCGAACAACCAAATAATATTATTTATTTAAAAAAAACACGGAAAGGCTATATTGTAACAGTGTGTTACTGTATATTATCAGTGTAGTAGCAGGAGATCTCATCCAAATACCAGTGACTAGTGATGTCGCGAACAGTTCGCCGGAGAACAGTTCTCGGCCAACATAGCTTGTTCGCATTCGCCGCTGCGGGCGAACATATGCGATGTTCGATCCGCCCCCTATGTGTCATCATTGAGGAAACTTTGACCCTGTATATCACAGCCTTCTGACACATTTGAGCCAATCAGCAGCAGACACTCCCTCACAGACCCTCCCAGCTCCTTGGCAGCAGCCATTTTAGATTCATTACGATCTTGCTTTCTTAGTGAGAGGGGCTTTAGTGTTGCTGCTGCTGACATTATAGGGAAATAGATAGCTAGGCTAGTGTATTTAGTGTCCACTACAGTCCTGAAGGACTCATCTAATCTCTGCTGTAAGGACAGCACCCCAAAAAGCCCTTTTTAGGGCTAAAACTTCAGTCGTTTTTTTATTTTTATTATTATTTGTAATTTTATTTGCATTTGCCTGGCTTTCAGCCTGTGTGTGAGGTTCACAGCATATACTGTGATTAGTGCCACCACTGATATCTGCTTAACATTAGTGTAAATTTAACCAACAAAACTTTTAAATAATTTTGCTAGTGTAATCTAATTTCATTTTCTATCAGGCCTGTGTGTTTCTGGCTTACACAGCATACTGTGGTTAATTGCTGTCCTAGCAGCCACCACTCATATCTGCTTAACATTATTTTAAATTTTAAAAAAAAACTTTTAAATCATTTTTCTAGTGTAATCTAATTTAATTTTCTATCAGGCCTGTGTGTTTCTGACGTACACAGCATACTGTGGTTAATTGCTGCCCTAGCAGCCACCACTCATATCTGCTTAACATTATTTTAAATTTTAAAAAAAAACTTTTAAATCATTTTGCTAGTGTAATCTAATTTCATTTTCTATCAGGCCTGTGTGTTTCTGGCTTACACAGCATACTGTGGTTAATTACTGTCCTAGCAGCCACCACTCATATCTGCTTAACATTATTTTAAATTAAAAAAAAACCTTTTAAATCATTTTGCTAGTGTAATCTAATTTCATTTTCTATCAGGCCTGTGTGTTTCTGGCTTACACAGCATACTGTAGTTAATTGCTGCCCTAGCAGCCACCACTCATATCTGCTTAACATTATTTTAAATTTTAAAAAAAAACTTTTAAATCATTTTTCTAGTGTAATCTAATTTAATTTTCTATCAGGCCTGTGTGTTTCTGACGTACACAGCATACTGTGTTTAATTGCTGCCCTAGCAGCCACCACTCATATCTGCTTAACATTATTTTAAATTTAAAAAAAAAACTTTTAAATCATTTTGCTAGTGTAATCTAATTTCATTTTCTATCAGGCCTGTGCGTTTCTGGCTTACACAGCATACTGTGGTTAATTACTGTCCTAGCAGCCACCACTCATATCTGCTTAACATTATTTTAAATTAAAAAAAAACCTTTTAAATCATTTTGCTAGTGTAATCTAATTTCATTTTCTATCAGGCCTGTGCGTTTCTGGCTTACCCAACATACTGTGGTTAATTGCTGCCCTAGCAGCCACCACTCATATCTGCTTAACATTATTTAAAATTAAAAAAAAAAAACTTTTAAATAATTTTGCTAGTGTAATCTAATTTCATTTTCCATCAGGCCTGTGTGTCAGGCCCACATCATATAGTGTGATTAATAGCTCTTTTTTTCCACCACTTATATCTGGTGTAACATTAGTGTAAATTTTTAAAAAAAATTATTTTTTACATCAGTCCTCTTCTAGTGTTATTTAATATTAGTTGCTAGGCCAGCCTGGCTGCCATTAGTGCCAGGCTGTGTCTCCTGCTGCCAGCATATACTATGCCTACTTCCATCCTCAGTGCCAGTCCACCACTCCTATCTGGTGTAACATTAGTTTAAATTTTGTTAAAAAAAACTTTTACATCAGTCTTCTAGTGTTATTTAATTTTAGTTTACAGGCCAGCCTGCCACTAGTGCCAGCCTGTCTGCCAGCACATACTGTGCCTAGTTCTATCCTGAGTGCCATCACTCCTATCTGTTGTAACATTAGTGTAACTTTTTTTAAAAACAAACTGTTACATCAGTCTGCTATTCTTATTTAATTGCAGTTGCCTGTCTGCCAGCGTGTGTGCCAGGCCCACTTTCCAACTAGTGCCACGAATCATATTTGTTATAACAGTAGTGTAAATATTTAAAATAAAAACTTTTTTGACTGTGAATCATCAGTCTGCTAGTGCAATTGAATTGCAGTTGCCTGCCTGCCAGCGTGTGTGCCAGGCCCACTTGCCAACTAGTGCCACCAATCATATTTGTTATAACAGTAGTGTAAATATTTAAAACAAATATTTTTTGACTGTGAAAGATCAGTCTGCTAGTCTAATCTAATTGCAGTTGCCTGCCTGCCAGCGTGTGTGCCAGGCCCACTTGCTGCCAACTATTGCCACCAATCATATTTGTTATAATAGTTTTGAAACTATTTTAAATCAAAACTTTTTTGACTGTGAATCATCAGTCTGCTAGTGCCATTGAATTGCAGTTGCCTGCCTGCCTGCCAGCGTGTGTGCCAGACCCACTTGCCAACTAGTTACACCAATCATATTTGTTCTAACAGTATTGTAAATATTTAAAATAAAAAATTCTTAGACTGTGAATCATCAGTCTGCTAGTGCAATTGAATTGCAGTTTCCTGCCTGCCAGCGTGTGTGCCAGGCTCACTAGCCAACTAGTGCCACCAATCATATTTGTTGTAACAGTATTGAAAATATTTTAAATCCAAAATTTGTTGACTGTGAATCATCAGTCTGCTAGTGCTATTGAATTGCAGTTGCCTGCCTGCCAGCGTGTGTGCCAGGCCCACTTGTCAACAGTATTGTAAATATTTAAAATAAAAAATTTCTTGACTGTGAAACATCAGTCATCTAGTGTAATCTAATTGCAGTTGCCTTCCTCCCAGCGTGTGTGCCAGGCCCACTTGCCAAGCTAACTAGTGCCACCAATCATATTTGTTCTAACAGGTTTGAAAATATTTAAACTAAAAACTTTTTTTACTGTGAATCATCAGTCTGCTATTGCCATTGAATTGCAGTTGCCTGCCTGCCAGCGTGTGTGCCAGGCCCAACTGCCGTTTCCAAATAGTGCCACCAATCAAATTTGTTCTAACAGTATTGTAAATGTTTTTTAAAAATTTTTTTTGGACTGTGAAGCATCAGTCAGCTAGTGTAATCTAATTGCAGTTGCCTTCCTCCCAGCGTGTGTGCCAGCCAGGCCCACTTGCCAACTAGTGCCACCAATCATATTTGTTGTCACAGTACTTTTAATATTTAAAAAATAAACATTTTTTACTTTGAAACATCAGTCTTTTTTTTGGTGTCAGGCTCACAGCGTATACTGTGCCCACTTGCCCAGTGCCACCACTCATAATTTGTTTAATAGTATTGTAAGTGTACATTTTAAAAAAATGACAGGCAGAGGCAGGCCACCCCGCAGGTACCGTCGTGGTCATGGTGCTGTGATTCCTTTAGACCCTACAAATATGCACATTGTTCAGACGCCAGGTGCCAGGGGGGATGCGAAAAGTTTTGAGGAGGACCTAGTTGAATGGCTAACACAGGACACCCAATCTTCTACAGCTTCCGCTCCTAGTCCTCCTATCCTTGACGCACCATCCACATCCAGCTGTGCTTTGGGCATGTCTCAAGTGACCAGTGCCACTCGCCCGCCTGTCGCCACCACCAACACTAGCACCACAGCCACTTCACTTGATCTGTCAGAGGAGTTATTGACAAATCAGTTGGAAGAAATGAGTGATGCGCAACCATCATTGACAGAGGATGTAGATAACAGTGATATGTCTCAGTCAGGCAGCATTACAGACATGGAGGTACAGTATGATGATGATGATTATGATGTTGTACCCGCTGCTGCTTCCTTTCTTAATGTGTCAGATACAAGTGAAGCGGTTGATGATGATGTGTCGGTGGATGTCACGCGGGTGCCTGCTAGAAGAGAAGAAGAAGAGGGGGAAAGTTCAGATGGGGAGACAGAGAGGAGGAGGAGGAGACGAGTTGGAAGCAGGGGGAGGTCCTCGCAAGGAGCTAGTGGCACAGTCAGACAGCATGCATCGGCACCCGGGGTCAGGCAGACAGCATGCCGACGCCAATCAACGCATGCTGTTGCCACCACCAGAATGCCGTCATCGCAGAGCTCAGCAGTGTGGCATTTTTTGTGTGTGTCTGCCTCTGACAACAGTGATGCCATTTGCAACCTGTGCCAAAAGAAACTGAGTCGTGGGAAGTCCAACACCCAACTAGGTACAACTGCTTTGCGAAGGCACATGGTCTCACATCACAAATGCCGATGGGAAGAACACATGAGTAGAAGCAGCACACAAACTCAAAGCCGCCCTCCTCCTCCTGCTCCAGCATCTTCAGCCACGTCAACCACTGCTGTCATCCTTGCCCCCTCTCAACCATCCTTCACTGAGTCTCTCTTACGTAGCAGTTCCTGGTCATCTGCCCACAGTCAGGTGTCTGTCAAGGACATGTTTGAGCGTAAGAAGCCAATTTCTCAAAGTCACCCCCTTGCCCGGCGTCTGACAGCTGGCTTGTCTGAACTCTTAGCCCGCCAGCTTTTACCATACAAGCTGGTGGAGTCTGATGCTTTCAAAAAATTTGCATCTATTGGGACACCGCAGTGGAAGGTACCTGGCAGAAATTTCTTTTCACAAAAAGCAATCCCAAACCTGTACTCTATTGTGTGAAAGGAAGTAATGGCATGTCTGGCACACAGCATTGGGGCAAGGGTCCATATGACCACTGATAGCTGGTCTGCAAAGCATGGTCAGGGCAGGTATAGCACCTACACTGTGCATTAGGTAAACCTGCTGACGTCTGACAAACATGGAATGCGTGGCTCTGCAGAGGAGTTGGTGACACCGCCACGACTTGCATGCAGGCCTGCTGCTACCTCCTCTACTCCATACTCTTCCATAACCTCTTCCTCGGCTGAGTCCTCTTCTGCTTCTGCGTCTTGCTCCACATCAACGGCACCCCCCCAGCTCCCCAGGTACTATTCAACATCCCGGATACGGCAGTGTCACGCCGTCTTGGGGTTGACTTGCCTGAAAGCGGAGAGTCACACCGCACCAGCACTCCTGACCGCCCTGAACGCACAGGTGGATCAGTGGCTGACTCCGCACCAACTGGGGATTGGCAAGGTTGTTTCTGACAATGGAAGTAATTTGGTGGCGGCATTGAAATTGGGCAAGTTGACACATGTGCCGTGCATGGCACATGCGTGTAATCTGATTGTACAACGCTTTGTGCATAAGTACCCAGGCTTACAGGACGTCCTGAAGCTTGCCAGGAAGGTGTGTGGCCATTTCAGGCGTTCCTACACGGCCATGGCACACTTGTCCGATATCCAGCGTCAAAACAACCTGCCAGTGAGGCGCTTGATTTGCGACAGCCCGACACGGTGGAATTCAACACTCCTAATGTTCGACCGCCTGCTCCAACAAGAAAAAGCTGTTAATGAGTATTTGTATGACCGGGGTGCTAGGACAGCCTCTGGGGAGCTGGGGATTTTTTTGCCAAATTACTGGACGCTCATGCGCAATGCCTGTAGGCTCATGCATCCTTTTGAGGAGGTGACAAACCTTGTCAGTCGCACCGAAGGCACCATCAGCGACATCATACCATTTGTTTTCTTCCTGGAGCGTGCCCTGCGAAGAGTGCTGGATCAGGCCGTAGATGAGCGTGAAGAGGAAGAGTTGTGGTGTCCATCACCACCAGAAACAGCCTTATCAGCATCGCTTGCTGGACCTGCGGCAACGCAGGAAGAGGATTGTGAGGAAGAGGAGTCAGAGGAGGAATGTGGCTTTGAGGAGGAGGAGGAAGACCAAGCACAACAGACATCCCAGGGTGCTCATTGTTGTCACCTATCTGGTACCCGTGGTGTTGTACGTGGCTGGGGGAAAGAAGATACCCTCAGTGACATCAGTGAGGACGAGGAATGGGACATGATTAGCTCGGCATCCAACCTTGTGCAAATGGGGTCTTTTATGCTGTCGTGCCTGTTGAGGGCCCCTCGTATAAAAAAGCGGAAGGACAACGACCTGTACTGGGTGTCCACGCTACTAGACCCCCGGTATAAGCATAAAGTGCCAGAAATGTTACCAAATTCCCGCAAGTCGGAAAGGATGGAGCATTTCAAAAATAAATTAAAAACTATGCTTTACACAGCATATAAGGGTGATGTCACAGCACAACGGGAATCTAACAGGGGAAGAGATGAAAGTAATCCTCCTCCTCCTCCCACGACCAGGGCGGCAAGGACAGGACACTTTCCTGACGTCTTGTTAATGGAGGACATGCGGACCTTTTTAACTCCTATGCATCGCCAGAGCCTTTCGGGATCCAGCCTCAGAGAAAGACTCAACCGACAGGTAGCAGACTACCTAGCATTAACTGCAGATCTCGACACTCTGAGGAGCGATGGACCCCTTGACTACTGGGTGTGCAGGCTTGACCTGTGGCCTGAGCTATCCCAATTTGCAATCGAACTTCTGGCCTGCCCCGCTTCAAGTGTCCTGTCAGAAAGGACCTTCAGTGCAGCAGGAGGTTTTGTCACTGAGAAGAGAAGTCGGCTAGGTCAAAAAAGTCTTGATTATCTCACCTTTATTAAAATGAATGAGGGATGGATCCCGAAGGGACTGACATTGGGCGATACATTTGAGTAAAAAAGGCCTGATGATGAGATGAGCTGCCTTGGGCTACAAATGGTACACACGCTGGCGTATTTTTTCTTACAATGCAGGATGACTTGCGTGACTTATCCGCCAACAACTAGTGTTCAAGCCGCAAGGTTTTAGGGCACTTTCTAACTGTTTTACAAACATCAATTTTTCTGTAGCAGCGGCTGCAACAATACCGATTTTTAAGGCATTTGTACATGCCTAATTTTTCTGGCCTCTGCTGCTGCAAAACTCAAAGCAAAATAAAGGCACATAACTGTGATTAAACTGTTAAGAATAGTACTACTTAACACACCACTCATATGTGGTGGCACAGTACATTGCACACGCAGTGCCCCAAATTTGAAGTAGGAGGACCGAGCAAGCATCTTTTTCCATCTCACGGTTCCGAAAAATTATCTCCGGGTTCCATCGATGCCATACCTGTACTCCATTGTGCAAAAGGATGGCATATGTGGGCCATCTTATAAAAAGGCTGAAGGAGAACGACCTGTACTGGGTGTCCAAGCACGTTTTTTGTTCAATATTCCCGGTTCCTCTAAATTATTTCCGGGTTCCTCAAATCAATGCCATACCTGTACTCTATTGTGCAAAAGGATGGCATATGTGGTGTTTCATGCTGTTGTGTCTGTTGAGGGTTGTGGGCCATCGTATATAAAGGCTGAAGGAGAACGACCTGTCACGGGTATCCAAGCGCATTTTTTGTTCAATATTCCCGGTTCCTCTAAATTATCTCCGGGTTCCTCAAATCAATGCCATACCTGTACTCGATTGTGCAAAAGGATGGCATATGTGGTGTTTCATTCTGTTGTGCCTGTTGAGGGTCGTGGGCCATCGTATAAAAAGGCTGAAGGAGAACCACCTGTACTGGGTGTCCAAGCGCATTTTTTGTTCAATATTCCCGGTTCCTCTAAATTATCTCTGGGTTCCTCAAATCAATGCCATACCTGTACTCTATTGTGCAAAAGAATGGCATATGTGGTGTGTCATGCTGTTGTGCTTGTTGAGGGTCGTGGGCCATCGTATAAAAAGGCTGAAGGAGAACGACCTGTACTGGGTGTCCAAGCACATTTTTTGTTCAATATTCCCGGTTCCTCTAAATTATCTCCGGCTTCCTCAAATCAATGCCATACCTGTACTCAATGTGCAAAAGGATGGCATATGTGGTGTTTCATGCTGTTGTGCTTGTTGAGGGTCGTGGGCCATCGTATAAAAAGGCTGAAGGAGAACAACCTGTACTGGGTGTCCAAGCACATTTTTTGTTCAATATTCCCGGTTCCTCTAAATTATCTCCAGGTTCCTCAAATCAATGCCATACCTGTACTCGATTGTGCAAAAGGAAGGTAAATGTGATGTTTCATGCTGTTGTGCTTGTTGAGGGTCGTGGGCCATCGTATAAAAAGGCTGAAGGAGAACGACCTGTACTGGGTGTCCAAGCACATTTTTTGTTCAATATTCCTGGTTCCTCTAAATTATCTCCGGGTTCCTCAAATCAATGCCATACCTGTACTCGATTGTGCAAAAGGATGGCATATGTGGTGTTTCATGCTGTTGTGCTTGTTGAGGGTCGTGGGCCATCGGATAAAAAGGCTGAAGGAGAACGACCTGTACTGGGTGTCCAAGCACATTTTTGTTCAATATTCCCGGTTCCTCTAAATTATCTCCGGGTTCCTCAAATCAATGCCATACCTGTACTTGATTGTGCAAAAGGATGGCATATGTGGTGTTTCATGTTGTTGTGACTGTTGAGGGATGAAAGTGCTAAGAATAGTACTATTTTATATAACCTAGTTAGCCATTGGTACCAGTCCAAGACTGCATGTCTTGTTGTTTTATTTGGTCTGGATAATCATGCAGGCCATATAGACCTCCCACCATTAGGGGTTGTAACAGGTATTAAACTAATAAGAACAGTTCTACTGAAATAAACCTACTTAACATGGTTCCAAGAGCGCAGGTTTTATTGTTGTACTTTGTTAGGCTAATCATGATGGCCATATAGACCTCCCCCGAGAGGTCTGGAAGTAACAGGGATGAAAGTGCTAAGAATAGTACTACTTTACACAACCTAGTTAGCCATGGGTCCCAGTCCAAGACCGCATGTCTTGTTGTTTTTTTTGGTCAGGGTAATCATGCAGGCCATATAGACCTCCCACCATTAGGGGTTGTAACAGGTATTAAACTAATAAGAACAGTACTACTGAAATAAACCTACTTTACATGGTTCCAAGAGCGCAGGTTTTATTGTTGTACTTTGTTAGGCTAATCATGATGGCCATGTAGACCTCCCCCGAGAGGTGGGAGTAACATGGAAAGAAAGTGCTAAGAATAGTACTACTTTACACAACCTAGTTAGCCATGGGTCCCAGTCCAAGACCGCATGTCTTGTTGTTTTATTTGGTCCGGATAATCATGCAGGCCATATAGACCTCCCACCATTAGGGGTTGTAACAGGTATTAAACTAATAAGAACAGTACTACTGGAATAAACCTACTTAACATGGTTCCAAGAGCAAAGGTTTTATTGTTGTACTTTGTTAGGCTAATCATGATGGCCATGTAGACCTCCCCCGAGAGGTGGGAGTAACAGGGATGAAAGTGCTAAGAATAGAACTACTTTACACAACCTAGTTAGCCATGGGTCCCAGTCCAAGACCGCATGTCTTGTTGTTTTATTTGGTCCGGATAATCATGCAGGCCATATAGACCTCCCACCATTAGGGGTTGTAACAGGTATTAAACTAATAAGAACAGTACTACTTAACACAACCTAGGTACCATGGCTCCCAGACCGCATGTCTTGTGGTTATATTTGGTGAGGGTAATCAGGCAGGCTGTATAGACCTCCCCCGATAGGGGGAGTTACAGGGATTAAAGTGCTAAGAATAGTACAACTTAACACAACCTAGTTAACATGGGTCCCAGACCGCATGTCTTGTTCTTATATTTTGTCAGGATAATCAGGCAGGCCATATAGACCTCCCCCAATAGGGGGAGTAACAGGGATTAAAGTGCTAAGAATAGTACAAATTAACACAACCTAGTTACCATGGGTCCCAGACCGCATGTTTTATTATTATACTTTGTCAGGGTAATTATATATCTAACAAATCTATCTATTTATCTTCTATCGATTCTATCTAACTATCAATCTATGTATATCTATCTATCAAATCTATCTATCTCGTGTCCGGACTGTTTTGAGACAGCCACTTGTGTTTTTGACAAATTTGAAGTAGGAGGACAGACCAATCACAGGGATTAAACTGCTAAGAATAGTACTACTTAAGAAAACCTAGTTATACCAGTACCACCATGGGTCCCAGACCGCATGTCTGGTTGTTATACTTTGTCAGGGTAATCATGCAGGCAATATAGACCTCCCCCGATAGGGGGAGTTACAGGGATTAAAGTGCTAAGTATAGTACTACTTAACACAACCTAGTTACCATGGGTCCCAGACCACATGTTTTGTTGTTATACTTTGTCAGGGTAATCATGCAGGCCATATATACCTCCCCCAATAGGGGGAGTAACAGGGATTAAAGTGCTAAGAATAGTACTACTTAACAAAACCAAGTTACCATGGGTCGCAGACCGCATGTCTTATTGTTATATTTTGGTAAGGTAATCATGCAGGCCATATAGACCTCACCCGATAGGGGGAGTTACAGGGATTAAAGTGCTAAGAATAATACTACTTAACACAACCTAGTTACCATGGGTCCCACACCGCATGTTTTGTTGTTATACTTTGTCAGGGTAATCATGCAGGCCACATAGACCTCACCCGATAGGGGGAGTAAGAGGGATTAAACTGCTAAGAACAGTACTACTTAACACAACCTAGTTACTATGGGTCCCAGACCGCGTGTCTTGTTGTTATACTTTGTCAGGGTAATCATGCAGGCCATATAGACCTCCCCCGATAGGGGGAGTAAGAGGGATTAAACTGCTAAGAACAGTACTACTTAACACAACCTAGTTACCATGGGTCCCAGACCGCGTGTCTTGTTGTTATACTTTGTCAGGGTAATCATGCAGGCCATATAGACCTCCCCCGATAGGGGGAGTAACAGGGATGAAAGTGCTAAGAATAGTATTACTTAACACAACCTAGTTACCATGGGTCCCAGACCGCATGTTTTGTTGTTATACTTTGTCAGGGTAATCATGCAGGCCCTATAGACCTCCCCCAATAGGGGGAGTAAGAGGGATTAAACTGCTAAGAAAAGTACTACTTAACACAACCTAGTTACCATGGGTCCCAGACAGCGTGTCTTGTTGTTATACTTTGTCAGGGTAATCATGCAGGCCATTTAGACCTCCCCCGATAGGGGGAGTAACAGGGATTAAAGTGCTAACAATAGTACTACTTAACACAACCTAGTTACCATGGGTCCCAGACCGCATGTTTTATTATTATACTTTTTCAGGGTAATTATATATCTATCAAATCTATCTATTTATCTTCTATCGATTCTATCTAACTATCAATCTATGTATATCTGTCTATCAAATCTATCTATCTCGTGTCCGGACTGTTTTGAGACAGCCACTTGTGTTTTTGACAAATTTGAAGTAGGAGGACAGACCAATCATCTTCTTCCATCTCCCTGTTCCAAAAATGTAGGCCATATAGACCTCCCCCGATAGGGGGAGTAACAGGTAGTAGTAAACTGCTAAGAATAGTACTACTTAACACACCACAGGTCCCAGACCGCATGTCTTATTGTTATACTCTATATATATCTTTAAAATCTATCTATTTATCTATCAAATCTATCTAACTATCAATCGTATCTATCAAATGTATATTGCATCTATTGATTGATGTAATTCATAGCTATAAAATGTATATTGCATCTATTGATCTATGTAATTCGTATCTATCAAATGTATATTGCATCTATTGATCTATGTAATTTGTATCGTTCATATGTATATTGCATCTATTGAGCTATGTAATCTATGTATCTATCAAATCTATCTCGTGGTTGTGCAAATGGACTGTTTGCGGTTGTTTGCGGTGCGTTACACTTGGAGTTTGGTCTGTCACTGTGAAGCGGGCGTAACCCTTACACTACCTGATTGATACAACATCATAACTGATGTTTTAAAGAACGTTATTGCAAACAATGTATTAATGTTAGGTGATTTAGGCCCTTTATGGGTTAAAAGCAGACTCTGCATCAACTATGTAATTTTCCATGGGAGTTTTGCCATGGATCCCCCTCCAGCATGCCACAGTCCAGGTGTTAGTACCCTTGAAACAACTTTTCCATCACTATTGTGGCCAGAAAGAGTCCTTGTGGGTTTTAAAGTTCGTCTGCCTATTGAAGTCAATGGCGGTTTGCGCGGTTCGCCGGTTCGCAAACAGTAGCGGATGTTCGAGTCCGCCGTTCGCGAACCGAAATTTTTAAGTTTGCGACATCACTACCAGTGACCCATCATCTTCAGAGAACCAAAATGATTACATGGGATAATTTAAATTACAAACCTGGATTTGTATTTAGATCTGCTGTCAAAGACCGTGTAATACTCTTCTATATACAAGTTTACACATAAATTAAGCCCAATTCTTGTATATTCATATTCAGATACAGGTTTCCCAAATAAGGATTTTTCAAACCCTGCATTCTTGAATATTAACATTTGTTAGACTTAATGCATTCCCATAATCACAATAACATCAACCACCCACTCCAGATCATAGGTTTGAGTATAAGACCACAGCCACTCTCACAATGTCCCAAAGCTTGAATGTCCTGGGATTTGCCTTATGGTTGCATAGGATGTAGGAAATATAAGAAAACTTTCTGAAAGTGTGAAAAGACGAGTGACAACCACCAGGAGGCACTTAATGGGATGTCTATGCACAGTGCAGACACAGAGTCTCAGCTCCCCAGGGACGCACTCCCAGTATGTATCACACTGATCAGATCTATAACAGACCCTTAAAGTCTGGAATCGTATTCAAGCCACCAGGGTATATAGTTCCCAGCATATAGATCCATTGTGCCTCACACTTAAGTAGTAACTTATTCTGGTCACCACCTCTCTCCAAAATTGGAATGTGATCGATTAGAATATACCGGATGGAGGAGGTGGAGTGGCCTTTCCTGGCGCAATGCCTCGCCACCGGTTGGTCCGAATCACCACGTTGTAAGGCAGTTTCAATTGCATGTCGGTGATTGGCCATACGCTCCCATAATGTTCCTGAGGTCTTGCCTACATAAAAATTAGAACACTGGCAGAACAATAGATATACTACGTGTGTAGTAGTGCACAAAATGGAATGTCTAATGACAAAGATGCGATTGGTATGTGGGTGGTGGAATGTTTTGGTATTAATTAGGCCGTTGCATGTTGTACAACCTAAGCAGCGGTAGAACCCCTTGATGTTGCTCCTTGTGCCTGTGGAATAACATTGTTTTGGATCTGTGTTCATCAATAGGTCTTTGAGGTTATTTTATCTTATATTCTACCATTGGTTGTAGATTATTAGCAAATGGTAGTTTCGGGTCAGATGTTATAATTGGCCAGTGTTCACAGAGGATTTGTCCCATTTTTCTAGTGCCAGGTGTGAAAGTAGTAGACATAATCAATTTGTCAGATGAATCCCTCTTAGGTTTAGATTGGATTAATTTCAGTTGTGTCGGTGCAGATACTGCCTCAATGGTTTCTTTAACCAAACATGGTATAAACCATCTGAAGATGATGGGTCACTGGTATTTGGATGAGATCTCCTGCTACTACACTGATAATATACAGTAACACACTGCTACAATATAGCCTTTCCGTGTTTTTTTAAAATAAATAATATTATTTGGTTGTTAGGACAACAACTAGTTCTAAGATATTAGTAAGTCCGTTATAGGATTGGTATAAATGATCCGGTATTCTGTGTTATAACTGACCAGTATGTAATTGCAAAAGAAACTGATCGGTGGATTATAACCTTTATCGTTTGTATTTTATATAAGGTATAATTTGTTTAATGTCACCTTTTATACCACATACTGTTATATGTTTACACATATGCCGTGCACTCTAGGTTTGCATGTAAGGAATGATGCTTTCACTCAAAATTGTTTTCATTGTGGCCCCTACGCTTCTAGAGCGTCACTGGTTTCTATGACAACCATTTGTAAATTATGGCGTAAGGCTAAATCAACTTATGTTCTTCACATATCCATTTACAGATACACAGGTGATGTCGTTGTGACATATTTGTAATGCCTTTAGTTGACACTAGAGTTAAGATTGTATAGTGAACATACTTTGCTATTTTGACATATCGGCACAGACCGGAAGTGACGTAGTTGAACTTCCGGTTTCGTCTCTAACCGTGGAACGCAATATGAGTTCCACACACAGAAAATTTGGCGCTACTGGGAATAATCAGGTTTGTTTGATTTGCTGTAATACTCGCACTATAAAAGATGTTTGATTTGTCACTTTTGCATGCTGACGAAGGGGACTAGATCCCTGAAAACGTTACACAATAAAGTATTGTATACTTGGATTGAAAAAGACCTGAGAGTGCATCCTTTGTTCCTGTATATATATATATATATATATATATATATATATATATATATATATATGTATATATGTGTGTGCATATATTCAGACAACATATTAAATATAAACACATGAATCTGGGAGATTGTCTAAGTCTAAGAAGGGTAATATTGGAGGCTGGGGGCCTCAGAGTCAAAATTTTAGCATGTCTAACCTATGTATGTTTTTTTTTGAAACATAGAATGTTTTAAGGATTTAAAATGGCCAATTTTAATAACCAATTTCTTTATATTTTCAGGCATTTAACAAATGTGAGCATCCCATAAATCATATAATATGTTTTACGCAATCAGAAAAAGATATACATACGATAAGTTGCTAAATGTATAGGAATTATTTTGGGATATGACTATAATACACATGAGTAGTATCTATAGATACATGTTAAATGGGGTATATATGTTTACCAGATGAGTTTATTAATTTCAAGAAATTATAGTATATTAAATAAACATAAAGAATTGTATTTAGTGTAAAGCAGTGTTAAAAATCAAACTGTTTGTCTTGTCTGCTGCCCTCTAAATCCAGAATTACAACCAAAAGACATTTGGCTGTTAATTCCAAGTAGCCAATCAAATGTTTCGACTCAAAGGGCCAATCCATGCTAAACTTCTGTTGTGTGTTTCCAATTTCACGGTGAATAGAATAAAAAGGGGTGGGACTATATTGCAAAATATAATCCCAAGCAAGAGAGAAAAAGGGGAGTCTGCTGCTGAATTTTTGACTGACAAAACTGCTGCTGTGCGATCCAGTCTATTATAAAGCAACCTGGGCTTATCTTTTTATCCATCTTGCAAAAATTACCTCTTTTAATTTATGAGGTGAAATTAGATTTATTGGAGAAACTCTGGAAGCTAAAATATTGATTTGTTTATTTGGTGATGTATGATCGGTTTATGTTTCAATATTTAAATCAAAGGCATTCTAAGACTATAGTAGAATTGCAGTTAGTAATTTTAAAAGGACAATCTGTATTTTAGACTCATATTCACAGTCCTGTGTAGTCTTAACTAGTCATTATTGCTAAATTATTTATTAGACAGGGTTTTTATACTCCAGATTTATAAGTCAGTTATTATAGTGAACTATTTCAGAACTGTACATAAACTGTAGCATTGAACTAGAGTGATTGGTTAATAACAGAAGATTTTGGTATTTCATTGTGGCATTTTAATGCAATTCAACTGTGAATAAGGTTAATTCTAAAGATATATTTGGTTTGCTTTGTAAAGAATATTGTAACAATTTAAGCCTGCATAGTTTTGATTCATATCTGATTTTCTATAAATATAATTCGATGTGTCTATAAATTTTAACTAATATAAAGAACTTAGGAATTTACATTATTTTTATTGTTTTGTATATGCATTTTTATTGGGGGTTTATTTTAAAGGATAATTATTAAATATATTGTATTATAACCTGGCCATATACTGACAGGAGCCATTGCAGGGAGGCGGGTGGACGGGCCATCGCTGGGGGATATATGTCAGAGGGGGCGGGATCGTGTGCAGGGGAGCCAGGAGCATGCATGGGCACGCACACTGGGGCAGGAACGCACACAGGGGCGGGAGCGGGTGGGACTGCTACACTATGGAACATAAAAATTATAATTGATGGAGGGAGAGGGTAATCTGAGTGCTGGAAACCGTTCAGACAGTATTGCAGCAATACCTTGATGTTGAGGCATCCTGCAATACTGTTCCTGACTGCGGGCTCCGTTTTGATCGGGCAGGCTTCTGATGCTCTGTAAGTGTGCTAAGTGCCTTGGTGGGTCGAGGCACTTAGTAAAATAACAGAACATATAAAAAAATATAAAAATATATGTAGTTTTAATAAAATAGCCCCATATAGCCCCCCTCCCCATGTGGCTTCAAACATGGCGATGCCCAGTGCATCATGGGGCTTCTGGGGGTGTCCCTAGTCTGCCTCATCACAGGGGCATGGTGGGGTCATTCAATCTGAGCTTGCTCTATAATTGAATGTATAATAATAATAAATCCCATTTGTCTGATCATGTCAATATTAGTAAATCTTGACACTGACCAGTGTGGATCTCCCTCCCTCTCCTCACTTGCGTTTTTGTGGGAGAGAGAAATCTGTGTTGAAAGAGAGAGATATTTAGTTAGTTATATTAGTTTGAAAATTGTGAGACCCAAAGGTTCTTTTCAGAGCCATTAACCCCTAGCTTGCCAGTGATCACTGCAAATCACTGGCTCTTGCACAAAATCACTTTTTTGCTCTGTGCATTTTTTAGGGTTTTTTTTTTTTTTTAGTAATTCTTTGTAAGACCCAAAGGCTCTTTTTAGAGCCATTTAGCTAGTTGAAATTATTTTTTGTAAAAAATTGTTAGACCCAAAGGCCATTTTCAGAGTCATTAACCCCTAGCTTGCCAGTGATCACTATAAATTACTGACTCTTGCACAAAAACACTTTTTTGGTCTGTGAATTTTTTTAGGGGTTTATTTTTTTTTAGTAATTTTTTGTGAGACCCAAAGGCTCTTTTCAGAGCCATTTAGTTAATTTAAATTTAAATTTTGTGTTGATTGTTTCTTAGTAAAAAAAATTCTCTGTGACAGATAAAAATACATCTTGTCACAGAGAACATATAGTTCTGAGGAGGCATATGCAATCCTTGTGTCAGAGTCTGACACCTTTATGTCAGACTCAGACCCCAATTTTAACCCTGCCATATGCTCAGATACATCATTAGATACAGTTTCAACTGATAGTGATACACCTGTGGCTGCTACCCCCTCTGTTAGCCCCCCTGCCAGAAGGAGACATGTTGCTCCAGTTGCCATTGCTGCTGAAGGGTTGGTAATTACTCATCACCAGAGGCCAGATATCCCACCCTTGACAGCAAATCCTGGCAACAATGTGGATGTGGCAGGATTTAGCCCCCAACAGTTTATGGAGGTGTTTCTGGACAATGATGTTTTGGGAACATTTTCGCCCAAACTAATTTATATGCTCATCAGTTCCATGCTGCAAAGCCTGACTCATGTTTGGCAAAACAACAATGGGCCCCCATCAATGTGCCAGAATTTAAAAAATTCTGGGCATTGACTGTGCTAATGGGCATAATAAAGAAACCCTCCATCCGCTCCTACTGGAGCAGTAACCCCATCTGCTCTACCCCCATTTTCTCCCAGTTTATGTCAAGGAAGAGGTATGAAATGATTCTACATTTCATGCACTTCAGCAACAAAAGCCTGTGCCCCCCTAGGGAGCATCCCCATTTTGACGGGCTGTATAAAATTCTGTATGAATCCCTGATGAAGTATAAGGGAAGGCTGGGATTCAAGCAGTATATTCCTTCCAAGCATTCCAGATATGGAGTAAAGGTGTATAAGCTCTGTGAGAGCGAGACTGGGTATATTCAGGTCTTCCAGGTGTATGAGGGAAAGGATAGCCACCTTGACCCTCCAGGTTGCCCAGAACATATGGGAACCACTGGCAAGATTGTCTGCAACCTGATATTACCCCTAATGAACAAAGGGTACCACTTGTATTTAGATATTTTTTATACAAGTGTCCTTTTGTTAAAGCTACTGTATTGCTTTGATACAGTAGCTTGCGGTACAATTAAAAATAACTGCACAGGTTTCCCAGGAAAACTTGCATGCAGCCAGCAACAAAGGGGGGAGACCTCAGCTCTGTGCAAGAGGAGCTGTTGGCAGTTAAGTACAGAGACATGAAGGATGTGTACCTTCTTACCACTATTCACAATGAGAAGACTGTGGAGGTCTCTGTAAGTGGCAGAGCTGAGAGCATAAGGAAGCCAGTGTGCATCAAGGCTTATAACCGGCATATGGGTGGGGTTGATCTGGCAGATCAGCTGCTGCAGCCCTACCTAATTATGCAGACAACAGCCTGGTACAAAAAGGTTGCAATTTACTTAATGCAGATTGCAACCCACAACACTTTTTTGTTGTTCAAAAAAGCAAACCCTGGAATGAAACTTTTTTACAGTTTCGGCTCCAGATCATTTCGGGGATTTTGTACTAAGATGGACCTGCTCCCTGGATGGTGATGGGAGAGAGCAGAGTTGGGGCTACTCATTTTATTTTCAAAATCCCCCCCCCCCTACTGCGGCAAAGCAGAATCATCAGAAAAATGCAGAGTCGGTACCAAGAGATGACAGAGAAGGGACACAACCTTTTACTGTCCTGATTGCCCTGGACAGCCTGGACTCTGCATTGAAGACTGCTCCAAGTGGTATCACAAACTGGTAAAAATTATTTTTTTAGATTTGCGGTTGTGTTTTTTTTTTGGGGGGGGGAGGGTTGGTTACGTTTACTGTTACTGAGTTTGTTTGTTTGTTTTTGTTTTTTACTTTTACTGTGCCAGATTTTTACATTTCACTGTTCTATTTTTTATAAGTTCTAAAATTGGTCCTGTATTTTACCAAAACCCCTGTCAAACCTATTCATGGGGGGCATGGGTGTACTTAGGGGTTCTTGCAGAAAACAACCTGGAGTGTTTTCTTGCAATAACATACTGTACAACAAGCTCTCCTAAATCATATTCAAAAAGCAATGTGTGTGTAAAAATGAAAATTGAAAAAATTACCACCATATACTTTCTCCAATTTTTTTCAGCTAAAACGGTTGCATCAAAGGCATCAAAGCACTCCATATACAATACCTTGTGGTTTCAACGTTTCAAATATATACACTTTCATGACAATAAATAAAACTGGGGTATGCAATAGGCCCCTAACTAAAGATAGGCCTATCAGAAGAAATACTCTCACTTTCAACTCAAATTACAAGTCATACAATTGAGCTTGTTGTACTGTACAACAAGCTCTCCAAAATCATAGTCAAAAAGCAATGTGTGTGTAAAAATGAAAATTAAAAAATTACCACCATACACCATTTTTTGTGTGGCTAAAACAGTTGCATCAAAGGCGTCAAAACACTCCATATACAGTACATTGAGGTGTCAACTTTTCAAATATATGCACATTCATGGCAAGCAAATAAATTGGGGTATGTAAAAAGGCCCCCAAAAAGACGATAGGCAAAGAAGATATGTTAAATGTTAAAAAAAATCACAAACCCATGTCAGAAGTTTGGCATTGCACTCCCCAAACAAGCCAACAAACTTATGCATAGGTGGTATCACTGTACTCAGGAGATGTTGTTGAATACATATTGAGGTGTTCTTTTTGTCAGTAACACATAACAGGAACTAAAAACCCATGCCTAAAATACAATGTGTGTGAAAAATAACACAAAAAATGACTACCCAAAAGTTTGACAAAGACTGGTGGTTGAATTAGTGCATGGAAAGTGTAAAAATACCAGCATTTCAAATAACCTATGGTGTCTACTTTTCAAAAATATATGGTTTGATGGGGGTAAATTACATTGGCCTGTTTCAAAAATGTCCCAAATAGGACATGGGTGCATGATGACAGTTGTGAAAATTCCAAGTTGGAAAACTGGAATGTGCCCCCTAAAAATAAGGCTTTTTAGCCCCCAGAGTACCCAACAAACCTATACATGGGTGGTATAATTGTACTCAGCAAAACAGGGGAGGTAAGAGAACCTCAAGGGTTGGGTTTATTAAGCACTCATTCCTACTAATAGTAACTAAAAAATTGAATTTTTTATAATAATTTTTAATAATTGACTCTTAATCAATACAATAATGTACCCAAAGAACTACTGAGTCGCATTATCCCCCCGTTTCCTGGCCGATAACAGCTCCCTCGGCTTCAGGTGACAGGGATAATGGACAGCTACAGTAAAACCAATATGTGTGCACTGTGGTGCTACAATTTACACAAACGAGTTTCGGCTGTAATGTCAGCCTTTTTCAATGTGGCAGGACAAACCGAGGCCCGGATGCCACCCCTTTAAATAGCACTTTACTTCCAAGTCAAGAACCAATCCTATCATGTAATGCAGAACCACCCATGTGACTCTCCAATCATAGCCATTTGCGTCCTAACAGTTAGAGGTGTGTGAGCAAGGTATGATCCGATTGGTTATCGATCGTCCATGGGAACGATGACGTCTCATTTATTGTTCTATTTACGATTGCTACTGATGAGACAAATGTCTACAAATCAACTGATCCTAATTAGTGATGTCCTGAACTGTTCGCCCGCAAACGGTTCACGGCAAACATAGTATGTTCGCGTTCGCGGCTGTGGGCGAACACATGCGATGTTCGATCCGCCCCCTATGTGTCATCATTGAGGAAACTTTGACCCTGTATGTCACAGCCTTCTGACACATTAGAGCCAATCAACATCAGACACTCCCTCACAGACCCTCCCAGCTCCTTGGAAGCCGCCATTTTAGACTCATAACGACCTTGCTTTCTTAGTGAGAGGACGTGTTGTTTTTGTGCTGCTGACATTATAGGGAAATAGATAGCTAGGCTAGTGTATTTAGTGTCCACTACAGTCCAGAAGGACTCATCTCTACTGCAAGGACAGCACCCCAAAAAGCCCTTTTTATGGCTATAATTCGAGCCGTTTTTTGTTTGTTTGTTTTTTCGTATTTTTATTAGCATTTGCCTGGCTTTCAGCCTGTGTGTAAGGCTCACAGCATATGCTGTGATTACTGCCACCACTGATATCTGCCTAACAACATTAGTTTAAATTTAACCAACCAAAATTTTTAATTTATTTTCATTTTCTATCAGGCCTGTGTCACACAGCATATACTCTGGTTCATTGCTCTGTGCCAGCCACCAGTGTTAAAGGGATACTAAACCCAATTTTTTTCTTTCATGATACAGATAGAGCATGAGATTTTAAGCACCTTTCTAATTTACTCCTATTATCAATTTTTCTTTGTTCTCATGCCATATTGATTTGAAAAAGCAGTACTGTAAGTTTTAGAGCCAGGCCATTTTTTTTCAGCACATAGGGAGCACTTGCTGATTTGTGGCTAAATGTAGCAAACCAATCAGCAGCTCTACCAAGGTGCTGAACTAAAAAATGGGCTGGCTCCTAACCTTTCATTACTGCTTTTTTCAAATCAAGATAACATGAGAACAAAGAAAAATTGATAATAGGAGTAAATTAGAAAGTTGCTTAAAATTGCATGCTCTATCTGAATCATGAAAGAAAAAATGTGGGGTTAGTATCCCTTTAATATCCGTTTATAACATTATTTTAAATTTAAAAAACAATTTTTAAATCATTTTGCTAGTGTAATCTAATTACATTTTCTATCAGGCCTGTGTCTGTCAGGCTCACACAGCATTAATATGCTTCATTTTTTTCATTCTTTTGGTTAATTGCTCTGTGCCAGGCAGCCACCACTCATATCTTCTTCACCTTATTTTAAATTAAAAAAAAAAAAATGTTTACATTTTTTTGTTAGTGTAATCTAATATCATTTTCTATCAGGCCTGTGTGTTTTGCTGACATACAGAGCATACTGTGTTTACTTGCTGCCCTCCCTAGTCTATGAGCCATGACTCATATGTGTTTTAACCTTTTTTTAATTCCCCCCCCCCAAAAAAAATTTAAATAATTTTTCTATTGTAATCTAATAGTATTTTCTATCAGGCATGTGTGTATCTGACTTACAGAGCCTACTGTTTTTAATAGCTGCCCTTCCAAGGCTATCAGCCACGACTCATATGTGCTTAACCTTTTTCTTTAAATTCCCCCAAAAAATCTTTAAATCATTATGCTAGTGTAATCTAATTTTAGTTTCTCTCAGGCCTGTGTCTAACTGTCTATCTGACTTACACAGCATACTGTTGTTAATTGCTACCCTACGTAGCAGCCAGCCAGTGCGACCACTCATATGTGCAGTGCACTTCTTAACATTATTTTAATATTAAAATATAAAATTTTAAATTATTTTGTTAGTGTAATCTAACTTAATTTTCTACCAGGCCTGTGTTTTTCTCACTTACACAGCATACTGTGTTAAATTGCTGCCCTACCTACCAGCCACGACTCATATCTGCAAGCCTGTGTGGCAGGCCCAACTAGCCAATTAGTGCCACCAATCATAGTTGTTGTAACAGTATTGAAAACATTTTGAATCCTCACTTTTTTGACTGTGAATCTGCAGTCTAGTAGTGCCATTGAATTGCAGTTCCCTCCTGTCTGCCAGCCTGTGTGTCAGGCCCAACTAGCCAATTAGTGCCACCAATCATAGTTGTTGTAACAGTATTGTTAATCTTTAAAATTACAAATTGTTCGCTTGTGATTCATCAGTTTGCTCGTGCCATTGAATTGCACTTTCCTCCTGCCTGCCAGCGTGTTTTCCAGGCCCAACTAGCCAATTAGTGCCACCAATCATAATTCTTGTAACAGTATATAAAAAATTTAAAATCATAATTTTTTTGACTGCAAATATTCAGTCTCCTAGTGCCATTGAATTGCAGTTTCCTCCTGCCTGCCAGCCTGTGTGCCAGGACCAAACTAGCCAATTAGTGCCACCAATCATAGTTGTTGTAACATTATTGTTAATATTTAAAATTAAACATTGTTCGATTGTGATTCATCATTTGGCTTGTTGCATTGAATTACACTTTCCTCCTGCCTGCCAGCCTGTGTGCCAGGCCCAACTAGCCAATTAGTGCCACCAATCATATTTCTTCTAACAGTATTTAAAAAAATTTAAATCATAATTTTTTTGACTGCAAATCTTCAGTCTCCTAGTGCCATTGAATTGCAGTTTCCTCCTGCCTGGCAGCCTGTGTGCCAGTCCCAACTAGCCAATTAGTGCCACCAATTATAGTTGTTTAAACAGTCTTGAAAAAATTGTAAATCATCAATGTTTTGACTGTGAATCTGCAGTCTCCTAGTGCCCTTGAATTGCATTTTCCTCCTGCCTGCCAGCCTGTGTGCCAGGTCGATTTGCCAACTAGTTTCACCAATCTTATTTGTTGTCACAGTATTGTTAATAATTAAAAATAAAAAAATTTGGATTGTTATTCTGAATCCTTAGTTTGCTTGTGCCATTGAATTGTACTTTCCTTCTGCCTGCCACCCTGTGTGCGAGGCCGACTTGCCAACTATTTACACCAATCATATTTGTTGTCACAGTATTGTTAATAATTAAAATTTAAATTTTTTTGCTTGTTATTCTGAATCCTCAGTTTGCTCGTGCCATTGAATTGCACTTTCCTCCAGCCTGCCAGCCAGTGTGCCAGGCCGACTTGCCAACTATTTTCACCAATCATAATTGTTGTCACAGTATTGTTAATTATTAAAATTAAAAAAAAATGTGATTGTTATTCTGAATCATCAGTTTTCTCGTGCCATTGAATTGCATTTCCCTCCTGCCTGCCAGCCTGTGTGCCAGGCCCAACTAGCCAATTAGTGCCACCAATCATAGTTGTTGTAACAGTATTGAAAACATTGTGAATCCTCACTTTTTTGACTGTGAATCTGCAGTCTAGTAGTGCCATTGAATTGCAGTTCCCTCCTGCCTGCCAGCCTGTGTGCCAGGCCCAACTAGCCAATTAGTGCCACCAATCATAGTTGTTGTAACAGTATTGTTAATCTTTAAAATTACAAATTGTTCACTTGTGATTCATCAGTTTGCTCGTGCCATTGAATTGCACTTTCCTCCTGTCTGCCAGCGTGTTTTCCAGGCCCAACTAGCCAATTAGTGCCACCAATCATAATTCATGTAACAGTATATAAAAAATGTAAAATCATAATTTTTTTGACTGCAAATATTCAGTATCCTAGTGCCATTGAATTGCAGTTTCCTCCTGCCTGCCAGCCTGTGTGCCAGGCCCAAACTAGCCAATTAGTGCCACCAATCATAGTTGTTGTAACAGTATTGTTAATATTTAAAATTAAACATTGTTCAATTGTGATTCATCATTTGGCTTGTTGCATTGAATTACACTTTCCTCCTGCCTGCCAGCCTGTGTGCCAGGCCCAACTAGGCAATTAGTGCCACCAATCATATTTCTTCTAACAGTATATAAAAAAAATTAAATCATAATTTTTTTGACTGCAAATCTTCAGTCTCCTAGTGCCATTGAATTGCAGTTTCCTCCTGCCTGGCAGCCTGTGTGCCAGTCCCAACTAGCCAATTAGTGCCACCAATTATAGTTGTTTAAACAGTCTTGAAAAAATTGTAAATCATCAATGTTTTGACTGTGAATCTGCAGTCTCCTAGTGCCCTTGAATTGCATTTTCCTCCTGCCTGCCAGCCTGTGTGCCAAGTCGATTTGCCAACTAGTTACACCAATCATATTTGTTGTCACAGTATTGTTAATAATTTAAATTAAAAAATTTTTGATTGTTATTCTGAATCCTCAGTTTGCTCGTGCCATTGAATTGCACTTTCCTCCTGCCTGCCAGCCAGTGTGCCAGGCCGACTTGCCAACTATTTTCACCAATCATAATTGTTGTCACAGTATTGTTAATTATTAAAATTAAAAAAAATGTGATTGTTATTCTGAATCCTCAGTTTTCTCGTGCCATTGAATTACATTTCCCTCCTGCCTGCCAGCCTGTGTGCCAGGCCCAACTAGCCAATTAGTGCCAGCAATCATATTTATTTTAACAGTCTTGCAAAAATTTTCAATCATCACTGTTTTGACTGTCAATCTGCAGTCCACTAGTGTCCTTGAATTGCATTTTTCTCCTGCCTGCCAGCCTGTGTTCCAGGCCGACTTGCCAACTAGTTACACCAATCTTATTTGTTGTCACAGTATTGTTAATAATTAAAAATAAAACATTTTGGATTGTTATTCTGAATCCTTAGTTTGCTTGTGCCATTGAATTGTACTTTCCTTCTGCCTGCCATCCTGTGTGCCAGGCCGACTTGCCAACTATTTACACCAATCATATTTGTTGTCACAGTATTGTTAATAATTAAAATTTAAAAATTTTTGCTTGTTATTCTGAATCCTCAGTTTGCTCGTGCCATTGAATTGCACTTTCCTCCTGCCTGCCAGCCTGTGTGCCAGGCCCAACTAGCCAATTAGTGCCAGCAATCATATTTATTTTAACAGTATTGCAAAAATTGTCAATCATCACTGTTTTGACTGTCAATCTGCAGTCTACTAGTGTCCTCGAATTGCATTTTCCTCCTGCCTGCCAGCCTGTGTGCCAGGCCGACTTGCCAACTAGTTACACCAATATTATTTGTTGTCACAGTATTGTTAATAATTATAATTAAAAAAATTTGGATTGTTATTCTGAATCCTCAGTTTGCTCGTGCCATTGAATTGCACTTTCCTCCTGTCTGCCAGCCTGTGTGCCAGGCCGTCTTGCCAACTATTTACACCAATCATAATTGTTGTCACAGTATTGTTACTAATTAAAATTAAAAAAATTTGGATTGTTATTCTGAATCCTCAGTTTGCTCGTGCCATTGAATTGCACTTTCCTCCTGCCTGCCAGCCTGTGTGCCAGGCCGTCTTGCCAACTATTTACACCAATCATAATTGTTGTCACAGTATTGTTACTAATTAAAATTAAAAAATGTTTGATTGTTGTTCTGAATCCTCAGTTTTCTCGTGCCATTGAATTGCACTTTCCTCCTGCCTGCCAGCCTGTGTGCCAGGCCCAACTAGCCAATTAGTGCCAGCAATCATATTTGTTGTCACAGTATTGTTATTAATTAAAATTATTTTTTTTTTATTGTTGTTCTGAATCCTCAGTTTGCTCGTGCCATTGAATTGCACTTTCCTCCTGCCTACCAGCCTGTGTGCCAGGCCCAACTAGCCAATTAGTGCCAGCAATCATATTTCTTTTAATAGTATTGCAAAAATTGTCAATCATCACTGTTTTGACTGTCAATCTGCGGTCTACTAGTGTCCTCGAATTGCATTTTCCTCCTGCCTGCCAGCCTGTGTGCCAGGCCGACTTGCCAACTAGTTACACCAATCTTATTTGTTGTCACAGTATTGTTAATAATTATAATTAAAAAAATTTGGATTGTTATTCTGAATCCTCAGTTTGCTCGTGCCATTGAATTGCACTTTCCTCCTGCCTGCCAGCCTGTGTGCCAGGCCGTCTTGCCAACTATTTACACCAATCATAATTGTTGTCACAGTATTGTTACTAATTAAAATTAAAAAATGTTTGATTGTTGTTCTGAATCCTCAGTTTTCTCGTGCCATTGAATTGCACTTTCCTCCTGCCTGCCAGCCTGTGTGCCAGGCCCAACTAGCCAATTAGTGCCAGCAATCATATTTGTTGTCACAGTATTGTTATTAATTAAAATTAAAAAAAATTTGATTGTTGTTCTGAATCCTCAGTTTGCTCGTGCCATTGAATTGCACTTTCCTCCTGCCTGCCAGCCTGTGTGCCAGGCCCAACTAGCCAATTAGTGCCAGCAATCATATTTATTTTAACAGTATTGCAAAAATTGTCAATCATCACTGTTTTGACTGTCAATCTGCATTCTACTAGTGTCCTTGAATTGCATTTTCCTCCTGCCTGCCAGCCTGTGTGCCAGGCCGACTTGACAACTAGTTACACCAATGTTATTAGTTGTCACAGTATTGTTAATAATTAAAATTAAAAAATTTTGGATTGTTATTCTGAATCCTCAGTTTGCTTGTGCCATTGAATTGCACTTTCCTCCTGCCTGCCAGCCTGTGTGCCAGGCCGACTTGCCAACTATTTACACCAATCATATTTGTTGTCACAGTATTGTTAATAATTAAAATTAATAATTAAAATTAAAAAAAATTTGATTGTTGTTCTGAATCCTCAGTTTGCTCGTGCCATTGAATTGCACTTTCCTCCAGCCTGCCAGCCTGTGTGCCAGGCCCAACTAGCCAATTAGTGCCACCAATCATATTTCTTGTAACAGTATTGAAATTTTTGTTAATCATAACTGTTTTGACTGTGAATCTTCAGTTTCCTAGTGCCATTGAATTGCAGTTTCCTTTCTCCCAGCGCGTGTGCCAGACAGGCCCATTTGCCAACTATTGCCAACAATCATATTTGTTGTCACAGTACTTCTAATATTTAAAAAAATTAACAATTTGTGATTTTTAAAACATCTGTCTTTTTTGTTGTAGTCTCACAGCATATACTGTGCCCACTTGCACAGTGCCACCACTCATAATTTGTGTAATAGTATTGTTAGTGTCCATTTAAAAAAAATGACAGGCAGAGGCAGGCCACCCCGCAGGTTCCGTGGTCGTGGTCGTGGTGCTGTGATTCCTTTAGACCCTACAAATATGCACATTGTTCAGACGCCGGGTGCCAGGGGGGGACGCAAAAAGTTCTGAGGAGGACCTAGTTGAATGGCTAACACAGGACACCCAATCTTCTACAGCTTCCGCTCCTAGTCCTCCTAACCTTGACGCACCATCTACATCCAGCTGTGCTTTGGGCAGGTCTCAAGTGACCAGTGCCACTCGCCCGCCTGTCGCCACCACCAACACTAGCACCACAGCCGCTTCACTTGATCTGTCACAGGAGTTATTGACACATCAGTTGGAAGAAATGAGTGATGCGCAACCATCATTGACAGAGGATGTAGATAACAGTGATATGTCCGTCAGGCAGCATTACCGACATGGAGGTACGGTGTGATGATGATGATGTTGTACCCGCTGCTGCTTCCTTTCTTGATGTGTCAGATACAAGTGAAGTGGTTGATGATGATGTGTCGGTGGATGTCACGTGGGTGCCTGCTAGAAGAGAAGAAGAAGATGGGGAAAGTTCAGATGGGGAGACAGAGAGGAGGAGGAGGAGGAGACGAGTTGGAAGCGTCTCAAGCAGCTAGTGGCACAGTCAGACAGCATGCGTCGGCACCCGGGGTCAGCCAGACAGCACGCCGACGCCCATCAATGCATGCTGTTGCCACCACCAGAATGCCGTCATCGCAGAGCTCAGCAGTGTGGCATTTTTTTTGTGTGTCTGCCTCTGACAACAGCGATGCCATTTGCAACCTGTGCCAAAAGAAACTGAGTCGTGGGAAGTCCAACACCCACCTAGGTACAACTGCTTTGCGAAGGCACATGGTCTCCCATCACAAATGCCGATGGGAAGAACACATGAGTAGAAGCAGCACACAAACTGAAAGCCGGCCTCCTCCTCCTGCTCCAGCATCTTCAGCCACGTCAACCACTGCTGTCCTCCTTGCCCCCTCTCAAACATCCTCCACTGAGTCTCTCTTACGTAGCAGTTCCTGGTCATCTGCCCACAGTCAGCTGCCTGTCAAGGACAGGTTTGAGCGTAAGAAGCTAATTTCTCAAAGTCACCCCCCTTGCCCGGCGTCTGACAGCTGGCTTGTCTGATCTCTTAGCCCGCCAGCTTTTACCATACAAGCTGGTGGAGTCTGATGCTTTCAAAAAATTTGTATCTATTGGGACACCGCAGTGGAAGGTACCTGGCAGAAATTTCTTTTCACAAAAGGCAATCCCAAACCTGTACTCTGTTGTGAAAAAGGAAGTTATGGCATGTCTGGCACACAGCGTTGGGGCAAGGGTCCATATGACCATGGATAGCTGGTATGCAAAGCATGGTCAGGGCAGGTATATCACCTACACAGTGCATTGGGTAAACCTGCTGACGTCTGACAAGCATGGAATGCGTGGCTCTGCAGAAGAGTTGGTGACACCACCACGACTTGCAGGCAGGCCTGCTGCTACCTCCTCTACTCCTCCTACTCCATCCTCTTCTATAACCTCTTCCTCGGCTGATTCCTCTTCAACTTCTGCATCTTGCTCCACATCTATGGCACCCCCCCCAGCTCCCCAGGTACTATGCTACATCCCGGGTACGGCAGTGTCACGCCATCTTGGGGTTGACTTGCCTGAAAGCCGAGAGTCACACCGCACCAGCACTCCTGACCGCCCTGAACGCACAGGTGTATCAGTGGCTGACTCCGCACCAACTGGAGATTGGCAAGGTTGTTTCTAACAATGGAAGTAATTTGGTGGCGGCATTGAAATTGGGCAAGTTGACACATGTGCCGTGCATGGCACATGTGTGTAATCTAATTGTACAACGATTTGTCCATAAGTACCCAGGCTTACAGGACGTCCTGAAGCAGGCCAGGAAGGTGTTTGGCCATTTCAGGTGTTCCTACACGGCCATGGCGCACTCGTCCGATATCCAGCGTCGAAACAACCTGCCAGTGAGGCGCTTGATTTGCGACAGCCCGACACGGTGGAATTCAACACTCCTAATGTTTGATCGCCTGCTCCAACAAGAAAAAGCTGTTAATGAGTATTTGTATGACCGGGGTGCTAGGACAGCCTCTGGGGAGCTGGGGATAGTTTTGCCAAATTACTGGACGCTCATGCGCAATGCCTGTAGGCTCATGCGTCCTTTTGAGGAGGTGATAAACCTTGTCAGTCGCACCGAAGGCACCATCAGCAACATCATACCATTTGTTTTCTTCCTGGAGCGTGCCCTGCGAAGAGTGCTGGATCAGGCCGTAGATGAGCGTGAAGAGGAAGAGTTGTGGTGTCCATCACCCCCACAAACAGCCTTATCAGTATCGCTTGCTGGACCTGCGGCAACGCAGGAAGAGGATTGTGAGGAAGAGGAGTCAGAGGAGGAATGTGGCTTTGAGGAGGAGGAGGAAGACAGAGCACAACAGGCATCCCAGGGTGCTCGTTGTTGTCACCTCTCTGGTACCTGTGGTGTTGTACGTGGCTGGGGGGAAGAAGATACCCTCAGTGAGATCAGTGAGGATGATTAGCTCGGCATCCAACCTTATTCAAATGGGTTCTTTCATGCTGTCGTGCCTGTTGAGGGACCTTCGTATAAAAAAGCTTAAGGAGAACGACCTGTTCTGGGTGTCCACGCTCTTCGACCCCCGGTATAAGCATAAAGTGCCTGAAATGTTACCAAATTCCCACAAGTCGGAAAGGATGGAGCATTTTAAGAATAAATTTAAAAATATGCTTTACACAGTGTATAAGGGTGATGTCACAGCACAACGGGAATGTAACAGGGGAAGAGATGAAATTAATCCTCCTCCTCCTCCCACGACCACGGCGGCAAGGACAGGACGCTTTCCTGACATCTTGTTGTTGGAGGACATGCGTACCTTTTTAACTCCCATGCATCCCCAGAGCCTTTTGGGATTCAGCCACAGAGAAAGACTCAACCGACAGGTAGCAGACTACCTAGCTTTAACTGCGGATCTCGACACTCTCAGGAGCGATGGACCCCTTGACTACTGGGTGTGCAGGCTTGAATTGTGGCCTGAGCTATCCCAATTTGCAATGGAACTTCTGGCCTGCCCCGCTTCAAGTGTCCTGTCCGAAAGGACCTTCAGTGCAGCAGGAGGTTTTGTCACTGAGAAGAGAAGTCGCCTAGGTCAAAAAAGCCTTGACTATCTCACTTTTATAAAAAATGAATGAGGGATGGATCCCGAAGGGACTGACATTGGGCGATACATTTGAGTAAAAAAGGCCTGATGATGAGATGAGCTGGCTTGGGCTACAACTGGTACACAGGCTGGCCTTTTTTTTTCTTATAAAGCCGGATGACTTGCTTGACTTATCCGCCAACAACTAGTGTTCAAGCCACAAGCTTTTAGGGCACTTTCTAAATGTTTTACAAACATCAATTTTTCTGGCCGCTGCTACAGCAGTTGCTACAACAATACCCACTTTTTTCAGTCATTTGTACATTCCTAATTTTTCTGGCCTCTGCTGCTGCTCTGTGGGTACAAAACTCAAATAAAAAAACAAGGCACATAACAGTGATTAAACTGTTAAGAATAGTAAAACTTAACACACCACTCATATCTGGTGGACCATTAAATTGCACACGCAGTGCCCCAAATGTGAAGTAGGAGGACCGACCAAGCATCTTTATCCATCTCTTGGTTGCTCTAAATTATCTCCGGGTTCCATCTATGCCATACCTGTACTCTATTGTGCAAAAGGGTGGCACATGTGGTGTTTCATGCTGTTGTGCCTGTTGCGGGTCGTGGCCCATGGTATAAAAAGTCTGAAGGAGAACGACCTGTAATGGGTGCCCAAGCACATTTTTTGAAAAATGTTCCCGGTTCCCCTCAATTATCTCTGGGTTTCTAAAATGGATGCCATACCTGTACTTGATTGTGCAAAAGGATGGCATATGTGGTGTTTCCTGCAGTTGTTTCTGTTGAGGGTGCTGGACCCTCTTATAAAAATGCTGAAGGAGAACGACCTGTAGTGGGTGTCCAAGCATGTTTTTTTGGGCAATTTCACGTTTCCAAAAAATTATCTCTGGGTTTCTAAAATCAATGCCGTACCTGTACTCTATTGTTCAAAAGGATGCCATTTGTCGTCTTTACTGCTGTTGTTTCATATGAGGGTCCTGGACTCTGTTATAAAAAGGCTGAAGGAGAAAGAAGTGTACTGGGTGTCCATCCAATCATTTTTTTAATTCAAATTCCCGGTTGCAACAAATTATCTCCAGGTTTCTAAAATCAATGCTTTACCTGTACTCTATTGTTCAAAAGGATGCCATATGTCCTCTTTCCTGCTGGTGTTTTTTTTTAGGGCCCTGGACCCTCTTATAAAAAGTCCAAAGGAGAAAGAAGTGTACTGGGTGTCCAATCAATGTTTTTTTCTATTTCCCAGTTGCCAAAATTTATCTCTGGGTTTCTAAAATCAATGCTGTACCTGTACTCTATTGTTCAAAAGGATGCCATATGTTCTCTTTCCTGCTGATGTTTTGTTTGAGGGTCCTGGACCCTCTTATAAAAAGGCCTAAGGAGAAATAAGTGTACTGAGTGTCCAATCAATGTTTTTTTCTATTTCCCAGTTGCCAAAATGTATCTCTGGGTTTCTAAAATCAATGATGTACCTGTACTCTATTGTTCAAAAGGATGCCATATGTTCTCTTTCCTGCTGGTGTTTTGTTTGAGGGTCCTGGACCCTCTTATAAAAAGGCCTAAGGAGAAATAAGTGTACTGGGTGTCCAATCAATGTTTTTTTCTATTTCCCATTTGCCAAAAATTATCTATGGGTTTCTAAAATCAATGCTGTACCTGTACTCTATTGTTCAAAAGGATGCCATATGTCCTCTTTCCTGCTGGTGTTTTGTTTGAGGGTCCTGGACCCTCTTATAAAAAAAAAAGGCCTAAGGAGAAAGAAGTGTACTGGGTGTCCAATCAATGTTTTTTCTATTTCCCAGTTGCCAAAAATTATCTATTGGTTTCTAAAATCAATGCCTTACCTGTACTCTATTGTTGAAAAGGATGCCATATGTCCTCTTTCCTGCTGGTGTTTTGTTTGAGGGTCCTGAACCCTCTTATAAAAAGGCCTAAGGAGAAAGAAGTGTACTGGGTGTCCATCCAATAATTTTTTTGATTCAAATTCCCGGTTGCAACAAATTATATCCGGGTTTCTAAAATCAATGCTTTACCTTTACTCTATTGTTCAAAAGGATGCCATATGTCCTCTTTCCTGCTGCTGTTTTGTTTGAGGGTCATGGACACTCTTATAAAAAGGCCTAAGGAGAAATAAGTGTACTGGGTGTCCAATCAATGTTTTTTTCTATTTCCCAGTTGCCAAAATTTATCTCTGGGTTTCTAAAATCAATGCTGTACCTGTACTCTATTGTTCAAAAGGATGCCATATGTTCTCTTTCCTGCTGGTGTTTTGTTTGAGGGTCCTGGACCCTCTTATAAAAAGGCCTAAGGAGAAAGAAGTGTACTGGGTGTCCAATCAATGTTTTTTTCTATTTCACAGTTGCCAAAAATTATCTCTGGGTTTCTAAAATCAATGCCTTACCTGTACTCTATTGTTCAAAATGATGCCATATGTCCTCTTTCCTGCTGGTGTTTTGTTTGAGGGTCCTGGACCCTCTTATAAAAAGGCTTAAGGAGAAAGAAGTGTACTGGGTGTCCATCCAATCATTTTTTTAATTCAAATTCCCGGTTGCAACAAATTATCTCCGTGTTTCTAAAATCAATGCTTTACCTGTACTCTATTGTTCAAAATGATGCCATATGTCCTCTTTCCTGCTGGTGTTTTGTTTGAGGGTCTTGGACCCTCTTATAAAAAGGCCTAAGGAGAAAGAAGTGTACTGGGTGTCCAATCAATTTTTTTTTCTATTTCCCAGTTGCCAAAAATTATCTCTGGGTTTCTAAAATCAATGCCTTACCTGTACTCTATTGTTCAAAAGGATGCCATATGTCCTCTTTCCTGCTGGTGTTTCATATGAGGGTCCTGGACCCTCTTATAAAAAGGCAGAAGGAGAAAGATGTGTACTGGGTGTCCTGTCCAATCAATGTTTTCTTATATTTCATGTTTCCTAACAATTATCTCAGGGTTTCTAAAATCAATGCCTTACCTGTAATCTATTGTTCAAAAGGATGCCATATGTCCTCTTTCATGCTGTTGATTTGGTTAAGGGTCCTGGACCCTCTTCTAAAAAGGCCTAAGGGTAAAGCAGTGTACTGGGTGTCCAATTAATGTTTTTTTTTATTTCCCTGTTCATAAAAATTATTTCAGGGATTCGATAATCAATGCCTTACCTGTAATCTATTGTTCAAAAGGATGCCATATGTCCTCTTTCCTGCTGTTGTTTCTGTTGAGGGTCCTGTACCCTCTTATAAAAAGGCCGGAGGAGAAAGAAGTGTACTGGGTGTCTAATCAATGTTTTTTTCTATTTCCCGGTTGCAAAAAATTATCTCTGGGTTTCTAAAATCAATGCCTTACCTGTAATCTATTGTTCAAAAGGATGCCATATGTCCTTTTTCCTGCTGCTGTTTTTTTTTGAGGGTCCTGGAGCCTCTTATAAAAAGGCCTAAGGAGAAAGAAGTGTACTGGGTGTCCTGTCCAATGTTTTTTTCTATTTCATGTTTCCTAAAAATTATCTCCGGGTTTCTAAAATCAATGCTTTACCTGTACTCTATTGTTCAAAAGGATGCCATATGTCCTCTTTCATGCTGTTGATTTGGTTAAGGGTCCTGGACCCTCTTCTAAAAAGGCCTAAGGGTAAAGCAGTGTACTGGGTGTCCAATTAATGTTTTTTTTTATTTCCCTGTTCATAAAAATTATTTCAGGGATTCGATAATCAATGCCTTACCTGTAATCTATTGTTCAAAAGGATGCCATATGTCCTCTTTCCTGCTGTTGTTTCTGTTGAGGGTCCTGTACCCTCTTATAAAAAGGCCGGAGGAGAAAGAAGTGTACTGGGTGTCTAATCAATGTTTTTTTCTATTTCCCGGTTGCAAAAAATTATCTCTGGGTTTCTAAAATCAATGCCTTACCTGTAATCTATTGTTCAAAAGGATGCCATATGTCCTTTTTCCTGCTGCTGTTTTTTTTTGAGGGTCCTGGAGCCTCTTATAAAAAGGCCTAAGGAGAAAGAAGTGTACTGGGTGTCCTGTCCAATGTTTTTTTCTATTTCATGTTTCCTAAAAATTATCTCCGGGTTTCTAAAATCAATGCTTTACCTGTACTCTATTGTTCAAAAGGATGCCATATGTCCTCTTTCCTGCTGCTGTTTTTGTTGAGGGTCCTGGACCCTCTTCTAAAAAGGCCTAAGGATAAAGAAGTGTAAAAGGCCTAAGGATAAAGAAGTGTACTGGGTGTCCAATCAATGTTTTTTTCTATTTCCCGGTTGCAACAAATTATCTCAGGGTTTCTAAAATCAATGCCTTACCTGTAATCTATTGTTCCAAAGGATGCCATCTGTCCTCTTTCCTGCTACTGTTTTTGTTGAGGGTACTGGAGCCTCTTATAAAAAGGCCTAAGGATAAATAAGTGTACTGGGTGTCTAATCAATGTTTTTTTCTATTTCCCGGTTGCAAAAAATTATCTCTGGGTTTCTAAAATCAATGCCTTACCTGTAATCTATTGTTCAAAAGGATGCCATATGTCCTCTTTCCTGCTGCTGTTTTTGTTGAGGGTCCTGGAGCCTCTTATAAAAAGGCCTAAGGATAAAGAAGTGTACTGGGTGTCCAATCAATGTTTTTTTTCTATTTCCCGGTTGCAACAAATTATCTCAGGGTTTCTAAAATCAATGCCTTACCTCACCTTTACTCTATTGTTCAAAAGGATGCCATTTGTCCTCTTTCCTTTTTTTTTTCTCGGTATTTTTGTTTATTTTAGAACATTTAATGTACTTATAGGTTCACTAAGATTATGACTTTGCACACTGCCATTTTCCATGCAGCATTTTGACATGTCGTGTGATATGAATACAAGAATGTTATGTTTTGAATCTGCTGAGCATAATAATAAAAAAAAAAATTAATATAATTTAACTTGAGTTACTAACTGAAGCATGATTTACAATAGGGGTTAGATCTATAAGTAGCAGCATAAAATAATATTAAATCTGCTTCATCAAGGCGTTTAGGCTTAGAAGTGAAGGGGTTAAACACTGATAAAGTATTCCTTTAGGGGCGCAAAGAGATGGCTACCGGAACACTCCAGGAACTTCCCAAGAGTCACTGACTTGTGTTTCGGGTGATGTTGGAGACATCTGTGTAGTGTACAGGGAAACCAAAATCCTCTCCATCTCTGTGCACCACAGGACGTCCTCCTTGTCATCCATAAGCACAGGAAACTGCTGGCATTTCCCTTGCTTCAAGAAGTTCAGTTTTTGTGGTGATAGTACAGACTTTACTAAACTTTGATTTCCTACCATACTCAAGACCACTGTTCCCTCTAAGGTGCGCGGCAGCGCGGCCGCGCACCTTCTCTCCCTGTGTAGCGCAGGCAGTACATCCGGCCGCGCAAAACAGGAGAATGTGGAAAGAAGGAGCCGAACCGGTAAGTAAAGTGACACAGCTTTAAGTCCTGACTCCTGGCACTCACTGGCAGACCGAAGCCCTGCAGACTGCACCTGCAATATGTGGACCGGGTTCGGATGACTCCAGAAACCGGTCCACATATTGATTACCCTGTGACCAGTGATCCCCCTGTCCAGTGGCGGCTCTCTAATTAGGCCAATTAGGCGGCTGCCTTTAGGCCTCGCGCTCACTGGGGGTCTCGCGGAAGCAGCCGCCTAATTAACCTAATTAGAGGGCCGCCACTGAGTCTGATAGATTGTCTCTCCTTGTGTCTCCAGTGTGTCGTCCCCCACCCCCTGCCTTGACCTATCCTCCCTACGCATCACCCGCACGCACACAGCCATCTGTGTTGGTTGGGGGCTCAGGTAAGCGCGCTCAATTTAAATTGTCTGGCAGCAGAGTGGCACTGGCAGTGAGAGGCGAAGCGTGAAGAAGAGAGTCTAGAACTTCTAGAAGACAAGGACACAAGGTAGATCAAATTTAAGTGGCGGTGCAGGAACTTTGGGGGTCTCTCATTTGTGCAACAGCGGTGGAGGGCTGGGGCGGGTGTCCGTGTGTGAGCGCTGTGTCTCCTGACTGACTTTTTACATTTAGCCCAGCTGCGGGCAAGTCGACCGCAGGATAGCTAAAGTTTTTTTTTAAATGTCAATTTAAAAGCGGCCAGGGGGGGTTTGCGGTAGTGGGGAGAAGTGAACTGAGTGTCTTGAGGGCAGAGTGAGAGCGGGAGAAGAAGCAAAGGGAGAAGTCTCTGACATTCAGCAGGCAGGGGCGAGTTGTTTATCTAAGGCACACACACAACAATGATTTTATGCAGGCTTATCAATGGGACCAACAGGGTCCCACGGACCCCGGCGGCACTTCACAGGGGGCGGCAGTTCAGTCAGTGACTATTATTATTATAGTCTCTGCCGACTGCCGCTCCTGCCTGCCTTCCCCCCTTTTTGTATTTAAAACTCCCGGTGCACAGGAGATCTTTCTGTTGCATGATGCATCCGGGAGCAGTCTTGCTGTCAGTGTGATAGTGATTGAGAACAGGAGCTAGGGGAGTTGCAGCCGTCCCACAAGTATATTGGAATGTTATAGAGAAGGTGAGAAGCAGGAGAGACTTGGCTGTTTTTATCTGCTTGGAGGATGGGTGAGTTATGTGGGGTCATAGTTAGCTGTCTGTAACACTTTATGTGCCAGAGAATTTTCAAACGGCACAGCTGCTGCTTAAAATCTAGGATAGCTAGCTGCATGTAAGGGGCAATACATTTGAACTAAACTGACAGTAACAGTGTCCCTATCGGGGCTTCTGATCTGCACTGCTTCACAATATCTCTCTCTGTATATTCAGTTGAAGCAATGTGTTTAGCTGCTAAACACATTTCTTCAACTGAATATACAGAGAGAGATATTGCAGGATATCTTGTTAATCAAACACTATCTGAAATGGGGGGGGGGGTAGTATGGGCTTGGCTGTATCCCCCACATCGCATCAGAATAAAAATAATAATCACACAGCAGTGATAGAGTATTGTGATAGAGGGGTTGGGGATTTTGAGAAGAGATATTAACCCCTTCTTCATCTGATTCAGCAGCTGTTAACATAAAAGTAGTATTCCTCTAAAACTTTTACCCCCAAACCTATTTTAAAGTATGAGGTTGCCTTTATATGTGTGTTTTTTTGTGCCAAAACTCAGTGAATAATAGCAAACATCATGTGTGTTTTATGTGTGTGTGGGGGTGGTAATGTGTGGTGTAGTATTGTGTATGAGGTGGTATTGTGTGTGTAGTGGTATTGTGCATGGGGTTGGTAATGGGTGGTATTGTGTGTGTGATTTGGTATTGTGTGTGTGTAGTGGTATTGTGCATGGGGTAATAGTGTGTGGGGTTGGTAATGGGTGGTATTGTGTGTGTGAAGGTAATGGGTGGTATTGTGTGGGGGGTGCTAATGGGTGGCATTGTGTGGTAATGGGTGGTATTCTGTGTGTGTGTGTGGGGGGGTGGTGGTGGTAATGGGTGGTATTGTGTGTGGAGTGTGGAATTGGGTGTAGTGTGATATAGTATGTGTGTGTTTGTGTATGTATGTGTGTCTCTGTGTCATTGTGTATGTTTGTGTGTGTAAGTATGTGTGTATAAATATGTTTATGGTTGTGTGTGTATGTATGTTTGTGTGTGTGTGTGTGTGTGTGTAAATATGTGTATAAATATGTATGTGGTTGTGTGTATGCGCAAATGTGTGTGTGTATATGTATGTAAATATGTGTGCATGAGTGTGTAAATATCTGTGTGTAGGTGTAAATGTGTGTGTATAAATGAGTGAGTGTGTAAATGTGTGCATGAGTATGTATTAATATGTATGTGTGTGTGTGTATAAATTAGTGTGTGTGTGTGTTGAAATATGTGAAGACAGGAAGCAGGAATCCCTGCAAATGCAGACTGTTTAGCATTATGTACTCCCTCCTTGCACAAATAATAAATTTACTTCTGTCTGAATTGTGTTTTGTATATGTATCTGTATGCATATATATTTGTGTGTATTTATATATGTACTCTATATGCGTGTATATATGTGTATCTAAGATGATTGCATTTTTTTAAATGTTATTTTTTACTATGGGTGTCAGTAGGGGCCTCATGTTCAAGTTTCGCCTAAGGCCTCGCAAAGTCTAGAGCCGCCACTGCCCCTGTCAGTCTGACACACACACGGGGGCGGCTAGACAGGCTATGCATACAGTCCTGTTAAATAGAAAGGGGGAATTACACGAGGAACCGTGGCAGGGAGACGGTTACAAGATGGAGGCAAAATAATGAGGAGATGCACTGGGGTTGGCTTAATGATGAGGGCATAGTGGCCAGGCATGAGCATACAGGGTGGGGTCCATAGGCTTAAAATGAGGTATGACATGGAAGGAAATATTCGTAACATTAATGTTAGGAGGGAATGGGGAGAGCATGGTGATGGGGGTAACATGCTGAGAGAAACAATGCAGCATGCTGAGGGAAAGATATAACGGGGGGGGGGGTGAAACCGAGTGGGTCAAGATGTGGGATGGGAGGAGCAGAGCGGCAAGCCGGCAACAGAAGCTATAGAAGCTGAGCTCATGCTAAGGTGTGTGCGTTGCGATGCTGAACAGTTTGCCGCATATTCCCCCCCCCCTTGTGATATTTACTTGTTTAAAATATTTAGCTTATAAACTATGTGCATATATTATATTCAATATAATAAATAAATAATATAAATATAGTGTGTGTTGAATAAAAATAATTAAAGCTTTGTGTGAAGCTGATCATGGGGCTTTGCTATAAGGACGAATCCTTTTGTGTCCTGGTCTCAGAGATCCTGTGAAATCATTCAGTACATGGCTATGTCTGATGTTGGGGGTGGGGGTCATGTTTATTGTGGCCAGTGCATCATATTATTTGCTGCTTCATGGGCATAACATTGCTGGTGTGCATTCAGACATAGTATTAGTTGCACTTGCAGATTCAGACTCCCGTGTTGTTCCTTACAGGGTTGTTATAAAGACTAGTGAGTGACTTCTACACACTCAGCACCTGTGGGTGTGTAAACACTAAAAACAGTACTGTTCTCAGGGATATTTTTTTTTTAAATTCTAATTAATTGCATTTAGTGCCAAGTTATTTTGCACATTACTATGGGAGAACAGAGCCCCTCAGAACAGTTAGCACTGGAATGTCCTACATAATGAAATAATATCCTCTATAGCTATCACCAGAGTTAAGCTCACTTGCAGCCAGAGGCATGAGATCCTGAAAGAAATCCATTATCCTGTTTTGACAGACAGCAGTGAGGCATGTATAATAAATAGCAGTTTGTGGCTGCTGTCTGTCAAAACAGGATAATGGATTTCTTTCAGGATCTCATGCCTCTGGCTGCAAGTGAGCTTAACTCTGGTGATTGCTATAGAGGATATTATTTCATTATGTAGGACATTCCAGTGCTAACTGTTCTGAGGGGCTCTGTTCTCCCATAGTAATGTGCAAAATAACTTGGCACTAAATGCAATTAATTAGAATTTAAAAGAAAAATATCCCTGAGAACAGTACTGTTTTTAGTGTTTACACACCCACAGGTGCTGAGTGTGTATATGTGTGTGTGGGCTGGGGCATTTGGAACAGTTCATAGGAGCCACATAAAGGGCAGCATTTTAAAAATAAATGCATATTTTTGGAAATAAGCAAGCCATGTCCCTTGTCCCTGTATCCTTTTTTTTTTATTTTTTTTAAACATACAATCTATGTTTTTGTATTAATTAATGCAGGTACAAGTAGCACAGTAACATGGCTTACATAATATTCCATAGTTGTTTTAAAAAATATGCTGTCTACATAACATATACAGTGTGTGTGTATGTATATGTATGTATATATATATATATATATATATATATATATATATATATATATATATATATGTGTGTGTGTGTGTGTGTCTAGGCTCAATGCCGCACACAATCGGTATCAAGCCCGCACAGAGAAAATTTTTTTTGCACACAATGAAAAAAAATTAGAGGGAACATTGCTCAAGACAATCTTGTAGTTCAAGCTTATGACTTGCTGTGGTAAACAGTGGCCTGTCCATACCAGGAAGATTTAGCCAGAAGTAACGAGCTCTGCTTGCAGGTGACACATGTTTAGCATCAATCATCAAAGGGGTTGCATGCAGAATATGGCAGATGGCCCTCTTCTTCACATGTTTGTCCAGAGCCACAACATTTTCAAACAGCCAGAAGAAAGGTCGGTTATCACCAGCCTTAAGTTGCGCTTCATTTACCAAATGCTGAAATTCAAAAAATAGACAAACAGTGCCTTAAAAAAGACCTTTGCGATATGGATTCACCAGAGCAAGGTCATTGCAAGGACTTCCCACGATAACAAAATCAAAATGCCACAACTCCTCAATCTTCCCCTTCACATTATTATTGTCCCATTCCCTTGTACTCCTATGCCCAGCTCCCTGCTGTTGTTTTTGTTGAGGGTCCGGGACCCTCTTATAAAAAGGCTTAAGTAGAAAGAAGTGTACTGGGTGACCACTGACCAATCATTTTTTTGCTTCCATTTCATGGATGCAACAAATTATCTCCGGGTTTATAAAATCAATGCCTTACCTGTCATCTATTGTTCAAAATGATGCCATATGTCCTCTTTCCTGCTGTTGTTTCTGTTGAGGGTCCGGGACCCTCTTATAAAAAGTCCTAAGGATAAAGAAGTGTACTGGGTGTCCAATCAATGTTTTTTTCTATTTCCATGTTCATAAAAATTATCTCAGGGATTCTAAAATCAATGCCTTACCTGTAATATATTGTTCAAAAGGATGCCATATGTCCTCTTTCATGCTGTTGTTTCGGTTGAGGGTCCTGGACCCTCTTTTAAAAAGGCCTAAGGATAAAGAAGTGTACTGGGTGTCCAATCAATGTTTTTTATATTTCCATGTTCATAAAATTTTTCTCAGGGATTCTAAAATCAATGCCTTACCTGTAATCTATTGTTCAAAAGGATGCCATATGTCCTCTTTCATGCTGTTGTTTCGGTTGAGGGTCCTGGACCCTCTTTTAAAAAGGCCTAAGGATAAAGAAGTGTACTGGGTGTCCAATCAATGTGTTTTTCTATTTCCTTGTTCATAAAAATTATCTTAGGGATTCTAAAATCAATGCCTTAACTGTAATCAATTGTTCAAAAGGATGCCATATGTCCTCTTTCCTGCTGGTGTTTCAGTTGAGGGTCCTGCACCCTCTTTTAAAAACTTAAAAAGGCAAAAGGATAAAGAAGTGTACTGGGTGTCTAATCAATGTTTTTTTTATTTCCCAGTTGCAACAAATTATCTCTGGGTTTCTAAAATCAATGCCTTACCTGTAATCAATTGTTCAAAAGGATGCCATATGTCCTCTTTCCTGCTGGTGTTTCAGTTGAGGGTCCTGGACCCTCTTTTAAAAACTTAAAAAGGCCTAAGGATAAAGAAGTGTACTGGGTGTCCAATCAATGTTTTTTTCTATTTCCATGTTCATAAAAATTATCTCAGGGATTCTAAAATCAATGCATTACCTGTAATCAATTGTTCAAAAGGATGCCATATGTCCTTTTTCCTGCTGGTGTTTTGGTTGAGGGTCCTGGACCCTCTTCTAAAAACTTAAAAAGGCAAAAGGATAAAGAAGTGTACTGGGTGTCCAATCAATGTTTTTTTTTATTTCCCAGTTGCAACAAATTATCTCTGGGTTTCTAAAATCAATGCCTTACCTGTCTTCTATTGTTCAAAATGATGCCATATGTCCTCTTTCCTGCTGTTGTTTCTGTTGAGGGTCCGGGACCCTCTTATAAAAAGGCCTAAGGATAAAGAAGTGTACTGGGTGTCCAATCAATGTTTTTTTCTATTTCCATGTTCATAAAAATTATCTCAGGGATTCTAAAATCAATGCCTTACCTGTAATCTATTGTTCAAAAGGATGCCATATGTCCTATTTCATGCTGTTGTTTCGGTTGAGGGTCCTGGACCCTCTTTTAAAAAGGCCTAAGGATAAAGAAGTGTACTGGGTGTCCAATCAATGTTTTTTTCTATTTTCATGTTCATAAAAATTATCTCAGGGATTCTAAAATCAATGCCTTACCTGTAATCTATTGTTCAAAAGGATGCCATATGTCCTCTTTCATGCTGTTGTTTCGGTTGAGGGTCCTGGACCCTCTTTTAAAAAGGCCTAAGGATAAAGAAGTGTACTGAGTGTCCAATCAATGTTTTTTTCTATTTCCTTTTTCATAAAAATTATCTTAGGGATTCTAAAATCAATGCCTTACCTGTAATCAATTGTTCAAAAGGATGCCATATGTCCTCTTTCCTGCTGGTGTTTTGGTTGAGGGTCCTGGACCCTCTTCTAAAAACTTAAAAAGGCAAAAGGATAAAGAAGTGTACTGGGTGTCCAATCAATGGGTTTTTTTTATTTCCCAGTTGCAACAAATTATCTCTGGGTTTCTAAAATCAATGCCTTACCTGTCATCTATTGTTCAAAAGGATGCCATATGTCCTCTTTCCTGCTGTTGTTTCTGTTGAGGGTCCGGGACCCTCTTATAAAAAGGCCTAAGGATAAAGAAGTGTACTGGGTGTCCAATCAATGTTTTTTTCTATTTCCATGTTCATAAAAATTAGCTCAGGGATTCTAAAATCAATGCCTTACCTGTAATCAATTGTTCAAAAGGATGCTATATGTCCTCTTTCCTGCTGGTGTTTTGGTTGAGGGTCCTAGACCCTCTTCTAAAAACTTAAAAAGGCAAAAGGATAAAGAAGTGTACTGGGTGTCCAATCAATGTTTTTTTTTTATTTCCCAATTGCAACAAATTATCTCTGGGTTTATAAAATCAATGCCTTACCTGTCATCTATTGTTCAAAAGGATGCCATATGTCCTCTTTCATGCTGTTGTTTCGGTTGAGGGTCCTGGACCCTCTTTTAAAAAGGCCTAAGGATAAAGAAGTGTACTGGGTGTCCAATCAATGTTTTTTATATTTCCATGTTCATAAAATTTTTCTCAGGGATTCTAAAATCAATGCCTTACCTGTAATCTATTGTTCAAAAGGATGCCATATGTCCTCTTTCATGCTGTTGTTTCGGTTGAGGGTCCTGGACCCTCTTTTAAAAAGGCCTAAGGATAAAGAAGTGTACTGGGTGTCCAATCAATGTGTTTTTCTATTTCCTTGTTCATAAAAATTATCTTAGGGATTCTAAAATCAATGCCTTAACTGTAATCAATTGTTCAAAAGGATGCCATATGTCCTCTTTCCTGCTGGTGTTTCAGTTGAGGGTCCTGCACCCTCTTTTAAAAAACTTAAAAAGGCAAAAGGATAAAGAAGTGTACTGGGTGTCTAATCAATGTTTTTTTTATTTCCCAGTTGCAACAAATTATCTCTGGGTTTCTAAATCAATGCCTTACCTGTAATCAATTGTTCAAAAGGATGCCATATGTCCTCTTTCCTGCTGGTGTTTCAGTTGAGGTCCTGGACCCTCTTTTAAAAACTTAAAAAGGCCTAAGGATAAAGAAGTGTACTGGGTGTCCAATCAATGTTTTTTTTCTATTTCCATGTTCATAAAAATTATCTCAGGGATTCTAAAATCAATGCATTACCTGTAATCAATTGTTCAAAAGGATGCCATATGTCCTTTTTCCTGCTGGTGTTTTGGTTGAGGGTCCTGGACCCTCTTCTAAAAACTTAAAAAGGCAAAAGGATAAAGAAGTGTACTGGGTGTCCAATCAATGTTTTTTTTTTATTTCCCAGTTGCAACAAATTATCTCTGGGTTTCTAAAATCAATGCCTTACCTGTCTTCTATTGTTCAAAATGATGCCATATGTCCTCTTTCCTGCTGTTGTTTCTGTTGAGGGTCCGGGACCCTCTTATAAAAAGGCCTAAGGATAAAGAAGTGTACTGGGTGTCCAATCAATGTTTTTTTCTATTTCCATGTTCATAAAAATTATCTCAGGGATTCTAAAATCAATGCCTTACCTGTAATCTATTGTTCAAAAGGATGCCATATGTCCTATTTCATGCTGTTGTTTCGGTTGAGGGTCCTGGACCCTCTTTTAAAAAGGCCTAAGGATAAAGAAGTGTACTGGGTGTCCAATCAATGTTTTTTTCTATTTTCATGTTCATAAAAATTATCTCAGGGATTCTAAAATCAATGCCTTACCTGTAATCTATTGTTCAAAAGGATGCCATATGTCCTCTTTCATGCTGTTGTTTCGGTTGAGGGTCCTGGACGCTCTTTTAAAAAGGCCTAAGGATAAAGAAGTGTACTGAGTGTCCAATCAATGTTTTTTTCTATTTCCTTTTTCATAAAAATTATCTTAGGGATTCTAAAATCAATGCCTTACCTGTAATCAATTGTTCAAAAGGATGCCATATGTCCTCTTTCCTGCTGGTGTTTTGGTTGAGGGTCCTGGACCCTCTTCTAAAAACTTAAAAAGGCAAAAGGATAAAGAAGTGTACTGGGTGTCCAATCAATGGGTTTTTTTTATTTCCCAGTTGCAACAAATTATCTCTGGGTTTCTAAAATCAATGCCTTACCTGTCATCTATTGTTCAAAAGGATGCCATATGTCCTCTTTCCTGCTGTTGTTTCTGTTGAGGGTCCGGGACCCTCTTATAAAAAGGCCTAAGGATAAAGAAGTGTACTGGGTGTCCAATCAATGTTTTTTTCTATTTCCATGTTCATAAAAATTAGCTCAGGGATTCTAAAATCAATGCCTTACCTGTAATCAATTGTTCAAAAGGATGCTATATGTCCTCTTTCCTGCTGGTGTTTTGGTTGAGGGTCCTAGACCCTCTTCTAAAAACTTAAAAAGGCAAAAGGATAAAGAAGTGTACTGGGTGTCCAATCAATGTTTTTTTTTTATTTCCCAATTGCAACAAATTATCTCTGGGTTTCTAAAATCAATGCCTTACCTGTAATCTATTGTTCAAAAGGATGCCATATGTCCTTTTTCCTGCTGTTGTTTCTGTTGAGGGTCCGGGACCCTCTTATAAAAAGGCCTAAGGATAAAGAAGTGTACTGGGTGTCCAATGTTTTTTTATATTTCCCTGTTCATAAAAATTATCTCAGGGATTCTAAAATCAATGCCTTACCTGTAATCAATTGTTCAAAAGGATGCCATATGTCCTCTTTCCTGCTGGTGTTTCGGTTGAGGGTCCTGGACCTTCTTCTAAAAACTTAAAAAGGCAAAAGGATAAAGAAGTGTACTGGGTGTCCAATCAATGTTTTTTTCGATTTCACAGTTGCAACAAATTATCTCAGGGTTTCTAAAATCAATGCCTTACCTGTAATCTATTATTCAAAAGGATGCCATTTGTCCGTTTTCCTGCTGTTGTTTTGTTTTAGGGTCATGGACACTCTTTTAAAAAGGGCTAAGGAGAAAGAAGTGTACTGGGTGTCCAATCAATGTTTTTTTCTATTTCCCTGTTCATAAAAATTATCTCAGGGATTCTAAAATCAATGCCTTACCTGTAATCTATTGTTCAAAAGGATGCCATATGTCCTCTTTCATGCTGTTGTCTCGGTTGAGGGTCCTGGAGCCTCTTCTAAAAAGGCCTAAGGATAAAGAAGTGTACTGGGTGTCCTGTCCAATCAATTTTTTTTTCTATTCCCCGTTTGCAACAAATTATCTCTAGGTTTATAAAATCAACGCCTTACCTGTAATCTATTGTTCAAAAGGATGCCAATGCCATATGTCCTCTTTCCTGCTGTTGTTTTGTTTGAGGGTCCTGGACCCTCTTTTAAAAAGGCCTAAGGATAAAGAAGTGTACTGGGTGTCCAATCAATGTTTTTTTCTATTTCCCTGTTCATAAAAATTATCTCAGGGATTCTAAAATCAATGCCTTACCTGTAATCAATTGTTCAAAAGGATGCCATATGTCCTCTTTCATGCTGGTGTTTCGGTTGAGGGTCCTGGACCCTCTTATAAAAACTTAAAAAGGCAAAAGGATAAAGAAGTGTACTGGGTGTCCAATCAATGTTTTTTTTCGATTTCCCTGTTCATAACAATTATCTCAGGGATTCTAAAATCAATGCCTAACCTGTAATCTATTGTTCAAAAGGATGCCATATGCCCTCTTTCATGCTGTTGTTTCGGTTGAGGGTCCTGGACCCTCTTTTAAAAAGGCCTAAGGATAAAGAAGTGTACTGGGTGTCCAATCAATGTTTTTTCTATTTCCCGGTTCATAAAAATTATCTCAGGGAATCTATAATCAATGCCTTACCTGTAATCTATTGTTCAAAATGATGCCATATGTCCTCTTTCCTGCTTTTGTTTCTGTTGAGGGTCCGGGACCCTCTTCTAAAAAGGCCTAAGGATAAAGAAGTGTACTGGGTGTCCAATCAATGTTTTTTTCTATTTCCCAGTTGCCAAATTGTATCTCTGGGTTTCTAAAATCAATGCTGTACCTGTACTCTATTGTTCAAAAGGATGACATATGTCCTCTTTCATGCTGGTGTTTCGGTTGAGGGTCCTGGACCCTCTTATAAAAACTTAAAAAGGCAAAAGGATAAAGAAGTGTACTGGTGTCCAATCAGTGTTTTTTCTATTTCCCTGTTCATAAAAATTATCTCAGGGATTCTAAAATCAATGCCTTACCTGTAATCTATCGTTCAAAAGGATGCCATATGTCCTCTTTCCTGCTGTTGTTTTTGTTGAGGGTCCGGGACCCTCTTCTAAAAAGGCCGAAGGAGAATGACCTGTACTGTACTGGGTGTCATGTTTTTGTTTTCAATTTCACGGTTTCTAATAAATATCTCCACGTAAATTATCTCTGGGTTCCTCAAATCAATGCCATACCTGTACTCTATTGTTCAAAAGGATGGCATATGTGGTGTTTCATTCTGTTGTGGCTGTTGAGGGTCGTGGCCGTGGGACAGCATATAAAACGGCTGAAGGAGAACGACCTGTACTGCCTTGCTGCTCCTTTTAGGCAGGCCAGCTCTTTGCATACATGCCCACAGACTCTGTAACGCATGCCTCTTTTAGGGAGAGGTGCAGCCATAATGCAGGGTCAGAACCTCTGTCTGCAACTGTTATACTCGATTTTGCGAAAGGAAGTAACCTTACCATGGTTCCCTGCACGCACGTCTTGTTGTTATATTTTGGTGAGGGTAATCATGATGGCCATGTAGACCACCCCCAAGAGGCATGGAAGTAAGGGATGAGATGAAAGTACTAAGAATAGTACAACTTGAAACAACAAAGTTAGCCATAGGTGTTAGTTCAAGATGGCTTGGCTTTTTTTTGGCTTTGGGTGCGGCTAATCATGCAGGCCATATAGAGCTGCCACCATTCGGTGTTGTATCAGGTATTAAACTAATAAGAACAGTACTACCAAAATACAGCCAATTAAGGGCCTATGAAGACTGAGCCAAGGTTGGATTGTAGTATTTGGTTAGGCTAATCATGATGGCCATGTAGACCACCACGAGAGTCCTGGAAGTAACAGGGATGAGATGAAAGTGCTAAGAATAGTACAACTTGAAACAACCGAGTTAGCCATGGGTGTTAATCCAAGACCGCTTGTCTTTTTTTTTGCTTTGTGTGCGGCTAATCATGCAGGCCATATAGAGCTGACAACATTCGGTGTTGTATCAGGTATTAAACTAATAAGAACAGTACTACCAAAATAAAGCCAATTAACAGGCTTTCAAGAGCCAAGGTTTTATTGTTGTACTTTGTTAGGATAATCATGATGGCCATGTAGAACACCACCGAGAGGCCTGGAAGTAACAGGCATGAGATGAAAGTGCTAAGAATAGTACAACTAGAAACAACCGAGTTAGCCATGGGTGTTAGTCCAAGACCGCTTGGCTTTTTTTTGGCTTTGGGTGAGGCTAATCATGCAGGCCATATAGAGCTGGCAACATTCGGTGTTGTATCAGGTATTAAACTAATAAGAACAGTACTACCAAAATACAGCCAATGAAGGGCCTATGAAAACTGAGCCAAGGTTGGATTGTAGTATTTGGTTCGGCTAATCATGATGGCCATGTAGACCACCACCGAGAGGCCTGGAAGTAACAGGGATGAGATGAAAGTGCTAAGAATAGTACAACTTGAAACAACCGAGTTAGCCATGGGTGTTAGTCCAAGACCACTTGGCTTTTTTTTGGCTTTGGGTGCGGCTAATCATGCAGGCCATATAAAGCTGCCACCATTCGGTGTTGTATCAGGTATTAAACTCATAAGAACAGTACTACCAAAATAAAGCCAATTAACAGGCTTTCAAGAGCCAAGGTTTTATTGTTGTACTTTGTTAGGATAATCATGATGGCCATGTAGATCACCACCGAGAGGCCTGGAAGTAACAGGGATGAGATGAAAGTGCTAAGAATAGTACAACTAGAAACAACCAAGTTAGCCATGGGTGTTAGTCCAAGACCGCTTGGCTTTTTTTTGGCTTTGGGTGCGGCTTAATCATGCAGGCCATATAGAGCTGACAACATTCGGTGTTGTATCAGGTATTAACTAATAAGAACAGTACTACCAAAAATACAGCCAATGAAGGGCCTATGAAGACTAAGCCAAGGTTGGATTGTAGTATTTTGTTTAGGCTAATCATGATGGCCATGTAGACCACCACCGAGAGGCCTGGAAGTAACAGGGATGAGATAAAAGTGCTAAGAATAGTACAACTTGAAACAACCGAGTTAGCCATGGGTGTTAGTCCAAGACCACTTGGCTTTTTTTTGGCTTTGGGTGTGGCTAATCATGCAGGCCAATAGAGCTGCCAACATTCGGTGTTGTATCAGGTATTAAAATAATAAGGACAGTCACTACCAAAATACAGCCAATGAAGTGCCTTATGAAGACTGAACCAAGGTTGGATTGTAGTATTTGGTTTCGGATAAACATGATGGCCATGTAGACCACCACCGAGAGGCCTGGAAGTAACAGGGGATGAGATGAAAGTGCTAAGAATAGTACAACTTGAAACAACCGAGTTAGCCATGGGTTGTTAGTCCAAGACCGTTTGGCTTTTCTATGGCTATGGGTGCGGCTAATCATGCAGGCCATATAGAGCTGCCACCATTCGGTGTTGTATCAGCGTATTAAACTAATAAGAACAGTACTACCAAAATAAAGCCAATTAACAGGCTTTCCAAGAGCCAAGGATTTATTGTTTGTACTTTGTTAGGATAATCATGATGGCCATGTAGAACACCACCGAGAGGCCTGGAAGTAACAGGCATGAGATGAAAGTGCTAAGAATAGTACAACTAGGAAACAACCGAGTTAGCCATGGGTGTTAGTCCAAGACCGCTTGGCTTTTTTTTGGCTTTGGGTGAGGCTAATCATGCAGGCCATATAGAGCTGGCAACATTCGGTGTTGTATCAGGTATTAAACTAATAAGAACAGTACTACCAAAATACAGCCAATGAAGGGCCTATGAAACTGAGCCAAGGTTGGATTGTAGTATTTGGTTCGGCTAATCATGATGGCCATGTAGACCCACCACCGAGAGGCCTGGAAGTAACAGGGATGAGATGAAAGTGCTAAGAATAGTACAACTTGAAAACAACCGAGTTAGCCCATGGGTGTGTAGTCCAAGACCACTTGGCTTTTTTTTGGCTTTGGGTGCGGCTAATCATGCAGGCCATATAAAGCTGCCACCATTCGGTGTTGTATCAGGTATTAAACTCATAAGAACAGTACTACCAAAATAAAGCCAATTAACAGGCTTTCAAGAGCCAAGGTTTTATTGTTGTACTTTGTTAGGATAATCATGAATGGCCATGTAGAATCACCACCGAGAGGCCTGGAAGTAACAGGGATGAGATGAAAGTGCTAAGAATAGTACAACTAGAAACAACCAAGTTAGCCATGGGTGTTAGTCCAAGACCGCTTGGCTTTTTTTTTGGCTTTGGGTGCGGCTAATCATGGCAGGCCATATAGAGCTGACAACATTCGGTGTTGTATCAGGTATTAAACTAATAAGAACAGTACTACCAAAATACAGCCAATGAAGGGCCTATGAAGACTAAGCCAAGGTTGGATTGTAGTATTTTGTTAGGCTAATCATGATGGCCATGTAGACCACCACCGAGGGCCTGGAAGTAACAGGGATGAGATTAAAAGTGCTAAGAATAGTACAACTTGAAACAACCGAGTTAGCCATGGGTGTTAGTCCAAGACCACTTGGCTTTTTTTTGGCTTTGGGTGTGGCTAATCATGCAGGCCATATAGAGCTGCCAACATTCGGTGTTGTATCAGGTATTAAACTAATAAGGACAGTACTACCAAAATACAGCCAATGAAGGGCCTTATGAAGACTGAACCAAGGTTGGATTGTAGTATTTGGTTCGGATAATCATGATGGCCATGTAGACCACCACCGAGAGGCCTGGAAGTAACAGGGATGAGATGAAAGTGCTAAGAATAGTACAACTTGAAACAACCGAGTTAGCCATGGGTGTTAGTCCAAGACCGTTTGGCTTTTCTTTGGCTTTGGGTGTGGCTAATCATGCAGGCCATATAGAGCTGCCACCATTCGGTGTTGTATCAGGTATTAAACTAATAAGAACAGTACTACCAAAATAAAGCCAATTAACAGGCTTTCAAGAGCCAAGGTTTTATTGTTGTACTTTGTTAGGATAATCATGATGGCCATGTAGACCACCACCGAGAGGCCTGGAAGTAACAGGCATGAGATGAAAGTGCTAAGAATAGTACAACTAGAAACAACTGAGTTAGCCATGGGTGTTAGTCCAAGACCGCTTGGCTTTTTTTTGGCTTTGGGTGCGGCTAATCATTCAGGCCATATAGAGCTGCCAACATTCGGTGTTGTATCAGGTATTACACTAATAAGAACAGTACTACCAAAATACAGCCAATGAAGGGCCTTAGGAAGACTGAGCCAAGGTTGGATTGTAGTATTTAGTTAGGCTAATCATGATGGCCATGTAGACCACCACCGAGAGTCCTGGAAGTAACAGGGATGAGATGAAAGTGCTAAGAATAGTACTAATTGAAACAACCGAGTTAGTCATGGGTGTTAATCCAAGACCGCTTGGCTTTTTTTTGGTTTGGGTGCGGCTAATCATGCAGACCATATAGAGCTGCCGCCATTCGGTGTTGTATCAGGTATTAAACTAATAAGAACAGTACTACCAAAATACAGCCAATGAAGGGCCTATGAAGACTGAGCCAAGGTTGGATTGTAGTATTTTGTTAGGCTAATCATGATGGCCATGTAGACCACCCCCGAGAGGCCTGGAAGTAACAGGGATGAAAGTGCTAAGAATAGTACTAATTGAATCAACCGAGTTAGCCATGGGTGTTAGTCCAAGACCATCTCCCGGTTCCAAAAATGAAGGCCATATAGACCTCCCCCGATAGGGGGAGTAAGAGTACTACTTAACACACCACGGGTCACAGACCGCATGTCTTATTGTTATACTCTGTCAGGGAAATTATATATATTTCAAATGTATTTATCTATCAAATCGATCGAACTATCAAACGTATCTATCAAATGTAGATTGCATCTATTGATCAATGTAATTCGTATCCACTATAAAATGTATATTACATATTTTGGTTGATGTCATTCGTATCTATAAAATGTATATTGCATCTTTGATTCGATAACATTCGTATCTATCAAATGTATATTGCATCTATTGATCGATGTAATTCGTATCTATCAAATGTATATTGCATCTATTGATCTATGTACAGTGTATCGATCATATGTATATTGCATCGATTGAGCTATGTAATCTATGTATCTATCAAATCTATCTATCTCGTGGTTGTGCAAGTGGACTGTTTGCAGTTGATTGCGGTGCGTTACACTTGGAGTTTGCTCTGTCACTGTGAAGCGGCCGTAACCCTTACACTACCTGATAGATACGACATCATAACTGATGTTTTAAAGTATGTAATTGCAAACAATTTGGGAATGTTAGGTGATTTAGGCCCTTTATGGGTTAAAAGCAGACCCTGCAAAAACTATGTAATTTTCCATGGGAGTTTTGCCAGGGATCCCCCTCCAGCATGCCACAGTCCCGGTGTTAGTCCCCTTGAAACAACTTTTCCATCACTATTGTGGCCAGAAAGAGTCCTTGTAGGTTTTAAAGTTCGCCTGCCTATTGGATTCAATGGCGGTTCGTGACATCACTAATCCTAATATGAATTTTACACTCAGAAAAGAAGTATATAACAATCGCCTATGATCTGTCTAATTATGTACTATATAACCCGTATTATTCACATTCCAGTATGTTAGCGATTAATGGTTGACGGACAGATCATGAATTACTAGTTTAAATGGTTTAAAGATCGCCATACCGTAAAAACATCCCTTATATTAGTATAAATATTTGCACTAGCTAGTATTATCACAATATTTTATTATATCCGCCAGTCCATCATGTTGTAGATTAAAACTGATGGTAAGAAACACCTATGTTCTCTATTCGTTATCCAATATGTTGAAACCTAAGTCACATAGGCCTCGATTTAGAGTTGGGCGGTAGCCGTGAAAACCCATCGTTAGAGGCTCCTAACGCTGGTTTTAGGCTACCTCCGGTATTTGGAGTCATTAAAAAAGGGTTCTAACGCTCACTTTTCATCCGCGAACTTTTCCCATACCGCAGATCCCCTTACGTAAATTGCGTTATCCTATCTTTTCAATGGGATTTTTCTAACTCCGGTATTTAGAGTTGTGTCTGAAGTGAGCGTTAGAAATCTAACGACACAAAACTCCAGCCGCAGGAAAAAAGTCAGTAGTTAAGAGCTTTCTGGGCTAACACGGTTCATAAAGCTCTTAAATACTGTACTCTAAAGTACACTAACACCCATAAACTACCTATGTACCCCTAAACCGAGGTCCCCCCACATCGCCGCCACTCGATTAAATTTTTTTTAACCCCTAATCTGCCGACCGGCCACCTACGTTATACTTATGTACCCCTAATCTGCTGCCCCCTAACACCGCCGACCCCTATATTATATTTATTAACCCCCTAACCTGCCCCCCACAACGTCGCAGCCAGCTACCTACAATAATTAACCCCTAATCTGCCGACCACAAAGCGCCGCCACCTACGTTATATTTATGTACCCCTAATCTGCTGCCCCTAACACCGCCGACCCCCTATATTATATTTATTAACCCCTAATCTGCCACCCCCTCAACGTCGCCTCCACCTTGCCTACACTTATTAACCCCTAATCTGCCCGAGCGGACTGCACCGCTATTATTATAAAGTTATTAACCCCTAATCCGCCTCACTAACCCTATAATAAATAGTATTAACCCCTAATCTGCCCTCCCTAACATCGCCGACACCTAACTTCAATTATTAACCCCCTAATCTGCCGACTGGAGCTCACCGCTATTCTACTAAATGTATTAACCCCCCCTAAAGCTAAGTCTAACCCTAACACCCCCCTAAGTTAAATATAATTTTAATCTAACAAAATTAATTAACTCTTATTAAATAAATTATTCCTATATAAAGCTAAATACTTACCTGTAAAATAAATCCTAATATAGCTACAATATAAATTATAATTATATTATAGCTATTTTAGGATTAATATTTATTTTACAGGTAACTTTGTATTTATTTTAACCAGGTACAATAGCTATTAAATAGTTAAGAACTATTTAATAGCTAAAATAGTTAAAATAATTACAAAATTACCTGTAAAATAAATCCTAACCTAAGTTACAATTAAACCTAAACACTACACTATCAATAAATAAATTAAATACAATACCTACAAATAAATACATGAAATAAACTATCTAAAGTACAAAAAAATAAAAAAGAAACTAAGTTACAAAAAAATAAAAAAAATATTTACAAACATAAGAAAATATTACAACAATTTTAAACTAATTACACCTACTCTAAGCACCCCTAATAAAATAACAAAGCCCCCCAAAATAAAAAAAATGCCCTACCCCTATTCTAAATTACTAAAGTTCAAAGCTCTTTTATCTTACCAGCCCTGAACAGGGCCCTTTGCGGGGCATGCCCCCAAGAAGTTCAGCTCTTTTGCCTGTAAAAAAAACCATACAATACCCCCCCCCCAACATTACAACCCAAACCCCCCCTTAAATAAACCTAACACTAAGCCCCTGAAGATCTTCCTACCTTATCTTCACCATACCAGGTTCCACCGATTCGATCCAGAAGAGCTCCTCCGATGTCCTGATCCAAGCCCAAGCGGGGGGCTGAAGAGGTCCATGATCCGGCTGAAGTCTTCATCCAAGCGGGGCAGAAGAGGTCTTCCATCCGATTGAAGTCTTCATCCAAGCGGGATCTTCTATGGTCATCCATCCGGAGCGGAGCGGCAGGATCCTGAAGACCTCTGACGCGGAACATCCATCCTGGCCGAACGAGACTGAACGACGAATGACGGTTCCTTTAAATTACGTCATCCAAGATGGCGTCCCTCGAATTCCGATTGGCTGATAGGATTCTATCAGCCAATCGGAATTAAGGTAGGAATATTCTGATTGGCTGATGGAATCAGCCAATCAGAATCAAGTTCAATCCGAGGGATGCCATCTTGGATGACGTCATTTAACCCCTTAATGACCGGACCATTTTCAATTTTCTTACCCTTAATGACAATGGCTATTTTTAAATTTCTGCGGTGTTTGTGTTTAGCTGTAATTTTCCTCTTACTCATTTACTTGTACCCACACATATATATACCGTTTCTTCTCATCATTAAATGGACTTTCTAAAGATACCATTATTTTCATCAAATCTAGTAATTTACTAAAAAAAAATGGAAAAAAAACACACTTTTCTAATCTTTGACCCCCAAAAATCTGTTACACATCTACAATCACCAAAAAACACCCATGCTAAATAGCTTATAAATTTTGTCCTGAGTTTAGAAATTCCCAATGTTTACATGTTCCTTTGCTTTTTTTGCAATTTATTGGGGCAAAAATACAAGTAGCAACTTTGACTATTTCCAAACCACTTTTTTTCAAAATTAGCGCTAGTTACTTTGGAACCCTGATAATCTGTCAGGAATACCTGAATATCCCTTGACATGTATATATTTTGTTTTAGAAGACATCCCAAAGTATTGATCTAGGCCCATTTTGGTATATTTCATTCCACCATTTCACCGCCAAATGCGATAAAAAAAAAAAGTTAACTTTTTCACAAATTTTGTCACAAACTTTAGGTTTCCCACTGAAATTTTTTACAAACGGCTTCTGCAATTATGGCACAAAATGGTTGTAAATGCTTCTCTGGGATCCCCTTTTTCAGAAATAACAGACTTATATGGCTTTGTGGTTGCTTTTTGGTAATTAGAATGCGCTAAATGCCGCTGCGCACCACACATGTTTTATGCCCAGGAGTGAAGGGGTTAATTAGGGAGCTTGTAGGGTTAATTTTAGCTTTAGTGTAGTGTAGTAGACAACCCCAAGTATTGATCTAGGCCCATTTTGGTATATTTTATGCCACCATTTCACCGCCAAATGCGAGCAAATAAAAAAAAAAAACTTTACATTTTTCACAATTTTAGGTTTCTCACTGAAATTATTTACAAACTGCTTGTGCTATTATGGCAGAAATTGTTTTAAAAGCTTCTCTGGATCCCCCTTTGTTCAGAAATAGCAGACTTATATGGCTTTGGTGTTGCTTTTTGGTAATTAGAAGGCCGCTAAATGCTGCTGCGCACCACACGTGAATTTTGCCCAGCAGTGAAGGGGTTAAATTAGGTAGCTTGTAGGGAGCTTGCAGGGTTAATTTTAGAGATCAGCCTCCCACCTGACACATCCACCCCCCCTGATCCCTCCCAAACAGCTCTCTTCCCTCCCCCACCCCACAATTGTTACCGCCATCTTAAGTACTGGCAGAAAGTCTGCCAGGTACTAAATAAAAGAGGTTTTTTTTTTTTTTTTTTTAAATAAAAATTATAAAATATTTTAGTTGTGATGGACCCCCCTGCCTTAGCACCAACCTCCCTGATCCCCCCCTCCAGCTCTCTAACCCCTCTCCCCTACCTAATTACCGCCATCTTGGGTACTGGCAGCTGTCCTGCCAGTACCCAGTTTGGCCCCACAAACCAAACTATTTTAATTTTATTTATAACTTTTATTTGTATGTTTAATTATTTCTGTAGTGTAGCAGCCCCCCACAATACCCCCACCCCCTCCCAGATCCTTTTAAATGTCAAAAAAAAAAAAATAACTTTTTTTCCCCTTCCTTTTTCATTGGTGTCAGTGTGGCTAATGCGCGCTAGTGCACTCGCGCACCCGTGCACGCTGCATCGTGCATGCGTGCGCACACGCTCCCTCCTCCCACCGGACAAAGGCACCATCGGCACCATCACTACCACAGAGTGCTCTCTCTGCATCGGAGGCTTGTAAAGAGGTATTGCAGGATGCCTCCATATCGAGGCATCACTGCAATACCCTCAAGAGCTGCTGGAAGCGATTGTGATCACTTCCAGCACTCTGTTAGACAACTGACATACCAGGTACGTCTATTGTCATTAACAGTTAGTTTTTTGCATGACGTACCTGGTACGTCAGTTGTCATTAAGGGGTTAAAGGAAACTGTCATTCGTCGTTCAAGTCGTCGGCCAGGATGGATGTTCTGCATCGGAGGTCTTCAGGATCCTGCCGCTCCGCTCCGGATGGATGACAATAGAAGATCCCGCTTGATGAAGACTTCAATTGGATGGAAGACCTCTTCTGCCCCGCTTGGATGAAGACTTCAGCCAGATCATGGACCTCTTCAGCCCCCCGCTTGGGCTTGGATCAGGACATCGGAGGAGCTCTTCTGGTTCGATCGGTGAACCTGGTATGGTGAAGATAAGGTAGGAAGATCTTCAGGGGCTTAGTGTTAGGTTTATTTAAGGGGGGTTTGGGTTAGATTAGGGGTATGTGGGTGGTGGGTTGTAATGTTGGGGGGTATTGTATGTTTTTTTTTACAGGCAAAAGAGCTGAACTTCTTGGGGCATGCCCCGCAAAGGGCCCTGTTCAGGGCTGGTAAGGTAAAAGAGCTTTGAACTTTACTAATTTAGAATAGGGTAGGGCATTTTTTTTATTTTGGGGGGCTTTGTTATTTTATTAGGGGGCTTAGAGTAGGTGTAATTAGTTTAAAATTGTTGTAATATTTTTCTTATGTTTGTAAATGTTTTTTTATTTTTTGTAGCTTAGTTCTTTTTTATTTTTTGTACTTTAGATAGTTTATTTCATTGTAGTTATTTGTAGGTATTGTATTTAATTTTTTTATTGATAGTGTAGTGTTAGGTTTAATTGTAGATAATTATAGGTATTTTATTTAATTAATTTATTGATAGTGTAGTGTTAGGTTTAATTGTAACTTAGGTTAGGATTTATTTTACAGGTAATTTTGTAATTATTTTAACTATTTTAGCTATTAAATAGTTCTTAACTATTTAATAGCTATTGTACCTGGTTAAAATAAATACAAAGTTACCTGTAAAATAAATATTAATCCTAAAATAGCTATAATATAATTATAATTTATATTGTAGCTATATTAGGATTTATTTTACAGGTAAGTATTTAGCTTTAAATAGGAATAATTTATTTAATAAGAGTTAATTAATTTCGTTAGATTAAAATTATATTTAATTTAGGGGGTTGTTAGTGTTAGGGTTAGACTTAGCTTTAGGGGTTAATACATTTATTAGAATAGCGGTGAGCTCCAGTCGGCAGATTAGGGGTTAATAATTGAAGTTAGGTGTCGGCGATGTTAGGGAGGGCAGATTAGGGGTTATTATAGTAGCGCTCAGGTCCGGTCGGCAGATTAGGGGTTAATAAGTGTAGGCAGGTGGAGGCGACGTTGTGGGGGGCAGATTAGGGGTTAATAAATATAATATAGGGGTCGGCGATGTTAGGGCAGCAGATTAGGGGTACATAGGGATAATGTAAGTAGCTTCGGTTTACGGAGCGGCAGATTAGGGGTTAATAATATGCAGGGGTCAGCGATAGCGGGGGCAGCAGATTAGGGGTTAATAAGTGTAAGGTTAGGGGTGTTTAGACCGGGGTACATGTTAGAGTGTTAGGTGCAGACGTAGGAAGTGTTTCCGCATAGCAAACAATGGGGCTGCGTTAGGAGCTGAACGCGGCTTTTTTGCAGGTGTTAGGTTTTTTTTCAGCTCAAACAGCACCATTGTTTCCTATGGGGGAATCGTGCATGAGCACGTTTTTGAGGCTGGTTGCGTCCGTAAGCAACTCTGGTATCGAGAGTTGAAGCTGCGTTAAATATGCTCTACGCTCCTTTTTTGGAGCCTAACGCAGCCTTTATGTGGACTCTCAATACCAGAGTTATTTTTATGGTGCGGCCAGAAAAAAGCCGGCGTTAGCTACGCGGGTCGTTACCGACAAAACTCTAAATCTAGCAGATATACCTTTAATATTTACAACAAGTATGTAGAATTACGTAGTATACATAAACTTAATGTAAATAGTTATAAGTATATTAGGAAAGTATTAGGTGCTGTCCTATATATTGAGATTTGTAGGCAAATATATACTGAGAAAGGTGATATAGATATGATATCACAGTGCCTTTTAAAATGCAGAGGAATAAGTAAGTTCCTAATCGTGCTATGGGCGGCATATTGACACTAATTCAAATACATATATTTCTCATATATCAGATAAATAAAATGCAGACCCAAACATGACCTAATTAATAAAAATGATTATGTTTTGAAATTAGGTCTATGTTCTATATAGTAGTTATATCACCAACCACAAATGGTTAAAACCTCATTCTTTGGTCTATCTGATATAGATCAAATTTAACTCTGATATATATTTGAGAAAAATATATGCTTGAAACAAAGGTCAAGAATCAATGCAGTTTATATCCACATAATTTAATTTAAAAGAATAGATTCTTAGCATTGTTAAAGAAAAACCCAATAGTTATTGGCTTCATTCATCCCGTGCGGCATGACTGAATTCAGTTTAAAAATCCAGCCAGTTTCCTTTTGTAGCAAAATTCATTCACTGTTGCCCCCTCTAAAACCTGGTTTAACTCGTTCCAGGCCCGAGCATTTAAAAGAGGTAGTTCTACCTGAGTGATATTGAAAAAAATGTTTTGCTATGCTGGTTATCTGCTTGCCCTCTTTCAGGTATTTTTGGGCATTGCGTATATTGCTTGTGTTCGGTAATCCTAGTGCTCAATTTACGTGTTGTCATGCCTGTATAGATAAAATTGCTTGAACATGACAAACAATAAATGACATTTTCACTTTGGCAATTAATATGGGTCCTAATTATCCAAACCTTGGAAAATCGATTAGTGATAGAATCTTTTTTAATCATGAATTGACATGTTTTACAATGTCCGCATGGGGTGGAGCCCTGATAAATGGTTTTTTTGTTTCTATTTCTATCAAAGTGGCTTTTAGTTAGACTATCCATCAAATTGGCACGTCTAAAAGGGAAAGATGGTCTGTCAGGTAAGAGTGTTTTTAGCTTGTCATCACTTTTGAGAATGTGCCAATACTTATTGATAATTGAACTCACTTTGTCACTCTGACAATTATAAGTGGATATAAATCTGATGGCATTTGATTCTGACTCACATTTTTTGTTAGGTTTGAGAAGTTCAGTCCTGTTTTTAGCTAGTGCTTTATGATAAGCTCTAGCTGATAATTTCCTGGAGTAGCCTCGTTTAAGTAATCTTTCTCTCAGCTCCAAGTCTGATTTCTTAAAAGAGCTGATATCTGCAATTTCTTCTCATTCTTAGGTATTCTCCATATGGGAGGCTGTTAATCGTGGATGGATGATGATGGCTTTTCGCGTGTAAAATATTATTAGTGGCAGTAGGTTTTCTATAAGTTTCCATCACTAATTTGTCATCACGTTTCATGATTGTCAAGTCCAAAAATTCAACTTTGTCATTACTGGTGTTGAATGTTAGAAATAATCCAAAAGGATTGGTATTAAGTAGTTTGACAAACTCTTCCATTAATTCTATTGGACCCTCCCATATAAGGAAATATCGTCTATGTACCTGGACCAATGGGAGATATATTGGGTGTATTGGTTCATGGTGTCATTAAACACTATCATCTCTTCCCACCAGCCCAGGTAGATATTCGCATAAGTCGGTGCACAAGATGTACCCATCGCGGTACCACATATTTGTAAAAAGAATCTATCATCAAATACAAAGTAGTTGTGTGTTAACACAAATTTAAGTAATCTGATGATAGTCTTTTGTGGTTATATCCATATTTGTATCTTTCTGTAAAAAGTGTGCAACCACTTTAATGCCCCATTCAGTCTTAATGCTGGTGTAAAGGGACTCAAAATGGGCATTGTGTCCCTGGTGTAAGAGGGCAATGCATCCACAATATTCCTGAGTCTCGCATCTACATATCTACTAGCTTTTTCTGTTAGAGACCCTATGCCAGAGACAATTGGTCTCCCAGGCGGACAAGAGATATTTTTATGGATCTTAGGCAATAGGTACATCGTCGCTACTCTTGGATTGGTAACAGTTAAATATTTATGTTCTTTAAGGTCAATGAGTTTCTCAGACAAAGCTACATCAATTAATTTTTTGTATTGCTCAAGGAAATTTTCTGTAGGGTTCCCCAATATTTTTTTATAGTTAGTGTTATTTTGAAGCTGTCTCATAGCTTCCTCTGTATACATCAAAGTTGGCCATAACACTATATTGCCAGCTTTGTCACTATTTTTGAATTGGACATCTGTCCAACTAGTCATCTCTTTCATAGCCTCAATTTCTGGTTTAGTCATGTTAGCAACAGAATCATTATTATCATTAATGGATATGATATCATTGCATACTAAATTCAGAAAGGTTACAGCTTGGGGTGAGATGTTACTTGGGGGAATGAATTGCAACTTGGATTTGAGTATTTCTCGCCAATTATCAGTATTCGATTTATAAATGGCTTCATTCGTCACAACTTCACTCTCTTCAAGTAAAGTTATTAAATTATTCAAAGCTGTGTTATCAGTTGGGGACAAAGTATTGGGGTCCTCAGTGTTTGAGAAGTATTTCCTTAATAAGACTTTCCTAACAAATAAATGTATGTCTTTTATAGCCTCAAATTTCTCAATATGGTTGGAGGGTATAAACCTTTTTTGAGAGCAGATATATGAACAGGAGTTAGTACTTTTTGAGAAAGATTGATGATATTAAGATTATCGTCCTCATTATTATCATCTATTTCTTTTTGTGGGGTAGACTCTTGTGGGATTGTTGTCTTTGATTTAAATGAACCTGTCGTCTGGTTTGAGGTTGTGTTACCTCGCCCTCTCCTGATCCTACGTCTAAAGGGATCTTGTTAATATTAATGTGTGGTTTAGACTTCTTGGATCAACTCACTATCAGATGTCTCTGCATCTGCAGAATCATAATCTATATCAGTGCACTCTGAATCAGAAAGTTGATTAGTGCTTTTTTTCCAAGAGTATACTTTTCCTTGAGTTTAGTCATTAAGATCTCTGTCTATCTTTTTCTCTTTTTTTCTCTGACACAAATTTAGCAAATCTTTCCACATCACTTTTAATTTTATTATAAGATTTCTGGAAATCATCCCTTGTTTCATAGTGTTTCAAATTCTCACTTAATTTGTTAATCTCTTCTGTTACAGAACTTAATTTATCTGTTTCATGTTCTATAAGATAGCCTATCAGCTTAAGTGAGCATTCAGTTAGGGCTTATTCCCATTTAGTCATAGGTTCAGGTTTTAGATTATAAAATGAAGGAAACATTTTAAGGCGTAGGCCTCTGGGTATAACACTATTTTTCTGATAGATGTCATACATACCCAGGTTCCATTGCCCCCTAGTACTCAGGAAATGTTGTATAACACATATTGGGGTGTTATTTGACAGTAACCCTTAACGTAAATGTATTCTAAGGCCTAGATTTAGAGTTTGGCGGTAGCCGTGAAAACCAGCGTTAGAGGCTCCTAACGCTGGTTTTAGGCTACCTCCGGTATTTGGAGTCACTCAAAATAGGGTCTAACGCTCACTTTTCAGCCGCGACTTTTCCATACCGCAGATCCCCTTACGTAAATTGCGTATCCTATCTTTTCAGTGGGATTTTTCTAACTCCGGTATTTAGAGTCGTTTCTGAAGTGAGCGTCAGACATCTAACGACAAAACTCCAGCCGCAGGAAAAAAGTCAGTAGTTAAGAGCTTTCTGGGCTAACGCCGGTTTCTAAAGCTCTTAACTACTGTACTCTAAAGTACACTAACACCCATAAACTACCTATGTACCCCTAAACCGAGGTCCCCCCACATCGCCGACACGCAACATTTTTTTTTAACCCCTAATCTGCCGACCGCCACCTACGTTATACTTATGTACCCCTAATCTGCTGCCCCTAACACCGCCGACCCCTATATTATATTTATTAACCCCTAATCTGCCCCCCTCAACGTCGCCTCCACCTGTCTACACTTATTGACCCCTAATCTGCCGACCGGACCTGAGCGCTACTATAATAAAGTTATTAACCCCTAATCCGCCTCACTAACCATATCATAAATAGTATTAACCCCTAATCTGCCCTCCCTAACATCGCCGACACCTAACTTCAATTATTAACCCCTAATCTGCCGACCGAATCTCGCCGCTATTCTAATAAATGTATTAACCCCTAAAGTTAAGTCTAACCCTAATACTAACACCCCCCTAAGTTAAATATAATTTAAATCTAACGAAATTAATGAACTCTTATTAAATAAATTATTCCTATTTAAAGCTAAATACTTACCTGTAAAATAAACCCTAATATAGCTACAATATAAATTATAATTATAGCTATTTTAGGATTTATATTTATTTTACAGGTAACTTTGTATTTATTTTAACCAGGTACAATAGCTATTAAATAGTTAAGAACTATTTAATAGCTAAAATAGTTAAAATAATTACAAATTTACCTGTAAAAGAAATCCTAACCTAAGTTACAAATAAACCTAACACTACACTATCAATAAATAAATTAAATAAAATACCTACAATTACCTACAATTAACCTAACACTACACTATCAATAAATTAATTAAATACAATTGCTACAAATAAATACAATTAAACAAACTAGCTAAAGTACAAAAAATAAAAAAGAACTAAGTTACAAAAAATAAAAAAATATTTACAAACATAAGAAAAATATTACAACAATTTTAAACTAATTACACCTACTCTAAGCCCCCTAATAAAATAACAAAGCCCCCCAAAATAAAAAAATGCCCTACCCTATTCTAAATTACTAAAGTTCAAAGCTCTTTTACCTTACCAGCCCTGAACAGGGCCCTTTGCGGGGCATGCCCCAAGAAATACAGCTCTTTTGCCTGTAAAAAAAAACATACAATACCCAAGCCCCCCAACATTACAACCCACCACCCACATACCCCTAATCTAACCCAAACCCCCCTTAAATAAACCTAACACTAAGCCCTTGAAGATCATCCTACCTTGTCTTCACCATACCAGGTTCACCGATCGGTCCAGAAGAGCTCCTCCGATGTCCTGATCCAAGCCCAAGCGGGGGGCTGAAGAGGTCCATGATCCGGCTGAAGTCTTCATCCAAGCGGGGCAGAAGAGGTCTTCCATCCGATTGAAGTCTTCATCCAAGCGGCATCCATCCGGAGTGAAGCGGCAGCATCCTGAAGACCTCCACCGCGGAACATCCATCCTGGCCGACGACTGAACGACGAATGACGGTTCCTTTAAATTACGTCATCCAAGATGGCGTCCCTCGAATTCCGATTGGCTGATAGGATTCTATCAGCCAATCGGAATTAAGGTAGGAATATTCTGATTGGCTGATGGAATCAGCCAATCAGAATCAAGTTCAATCCGATTGGCTGATCCAATCAGCCAATCAGATTGAGCTTGCATTCTATTGGCTGATCAGAAACAGCCAATAGAATGCGAGCTCAATCTGATTGGCTGATCGGATCAGCCAATCGGATTGAACTTGATTCTGATTGGCTGATTCCATCAGCCAATCAGAATATTCCTACCTTAATTCCGATTGGCTGATAGAATCCTATCAGCCAATCAGAATTCGAGGGACGCCATCTTGGATGACGTCATTTAATGGAACCGTCATTCGTCGTTCAGTCGTCGGCCAGGATGGATGTTCCGCGGTGGAGGTCTTCAGGATGCTGCCGCTTCGCTCCGGATGGATGCCGCTTGGATGAAGACTTCAATCGGATGGAAGACCTCTTCTGCCCTGCTTGGATGAAGACTTCAGCCGGATCATGGACCTCTTCAGCCCCCCGCTTGGGCTTGGATCAGGACATCGGAGGAGCTCTTCTGGACCGATCGGTGAACCTGGTATGGTGAAGACAAGGTAGGATGATCTTCAAGGGCTTAGTGTTAGGTTTATTTAAGGGGGTTTGGGTTAGATTAGGGGTATGTGGGTGGTGGGTTGTAATGTTGGGGGGCTTGGGTATTGTATGTTTTTTTTTACAGGCAAAAGAGCTGTATTTCTTGGGGCATGCCCCGCAAAGGGCCCTGTTCAGGGCTGGTAAGGTAAAAGAGCTTTGAACTTTAGTAATTTAGAATAGGGTAGGGCATTTTTTTATTTTGGGGGGCTTTGTTATTTTATTAGGGGGCTTAGAGTAGGTGTAATTAGTTTAAAATTGTTGTAATATTTTTCTTATGTTTGTAAATATTTTTTATTTTTTGTAACTTAGTTCTTTTTTATTTTTTGTACTTTAGCTAGTTTATTTAATTGTATTTATTTGTAGCAATTGTATTTAATTAATTTATTGATAGTCTAGTGTTAGGTTAATTGTAGGTAATTGTAGGTAGTTTATTTAATTAATTTATTGATAGTGTAGTGTTAGGTTTATTTGTAACTTAGGTTAGGATTTCTTTTACAGGTAAATTTGTAATTATTTTAACTATTTTAGCTATTAAATAGTTCTTAACTATTTAATAGCTATTGTACCTGGTTAAAATAAATACAAAGTTACCTGTAAAATAAATATAAATCCTAAAATAGCTATAATATAATTATAATTTATATTGTAGCTATATTAGGATTTATTTTACAGGTAAGTATTTAGCTTTAAATAGGAATAATTTATTTAATAAGAGTTAATTAATTTCGTTAGATTAAAATTATATTTAACTTAGGGGGGTGTTAGTGTTAGGGTTAGACTTAGCTTTAGGGGTTAATACATTTATTAGAATAGCGGTGAGCTCCAGTCGGCAGATTAGGGGTTAATGTTTGAAGTTAGGTGTCGGCGATGTTAGGGAGGGCAGATTAGGGGTTAATACTATTTATGATAGGGTTAGTGAGGCGGATTAGGGGTTAATAACTTTATTATAGTAGCGCTCAGGTCCGGTCGGCAGATTAGGGGTTAATAAGTGTAGGCAGGTGGAGGCGACGTTGTGGGGGGCAGATTAGGGGTTAATAAATATAATATAGGGGTCGGCGATGTTAGGGCAGCAGATTAGGGGTACATAGGGATAATGTAAGTAGCGGCGGTTTACGGAGCGGCAGATTAGGGGTTAATAATAATATGCAGGGGTCAGCGATAGCGGGGGCGGCAGAATAGGGGTTAATAAGTGTAAGGTTAGGGGTGTTTAGACTCGGGGTACATGTTAGAGTGTTAAGTGCAGACGTAGGAAGGGTTACCGCATAGCAAACAATGGGGCTGCGTTAAGAGCTTAACGCGGCTTTTTTGCAGGTGTTAGGTTTTTTTTCAGCTCAAACAGCCCCATTGTTTCCTATGGGGGAATCGTGCACGAGCACGTTTTTGAGGTTGGCCGCGTCCGTAAGCAACTCTGGTATCGAGAGTTGAAGCTGCGTTAAAAATGTTCTACGTTCCTTTTTTGGAGCCTAACGCAGCCTTTATGTGGACTCTCAATACCAGAGTTATTTTTATGGTGCGGCCAGAAAAAAGCCGGCGTTAGTTTTTCGGGTCGTTACCGACAAAACTCCAAATCTAGCGGTTAAATTGCTATTTTGCTATTTTGTCAAAAAATCACCACTTTTTTTTCAAACTTTGGCATAGGTTGGTGGTAAAATGGTTGCATGAAAAGAGTTAAAATACCCCAATTTTAATACCTTAGGTTGTTTTCTTTTAAAAAAATGTATACATGTGAAGGGTTATTCAGGGATTCCTGACAGATATTAGTGTTAAAATGTAACTATCGCTAATTTTGAGAAAAAAAATAGTTTGGAAATAGCAAAGTGCTACTTGTACTTATTGCCCTGCAGCTTGCAAAAAAGCAAAGAACATGTAAACATTGGGTATTTCTAAACTCAGGACAACATTTATAAACTATTTAGCATTGGTGTTTTATGGTTGTTGTATATGTGTAACAGATTTTGGGGGTCAAAAATAGAAAAAGTGTGTTTTTTTTCCATTTTTTCATCATATTTTATATATTTTTTATAGTAAATTATAAGATATGATGAAAATAATGGTATCTTTAGAAAGTCCATTTAATGACGAGAAACAAAAGGAAAATTACAGCTAAACACAAACACAGCAGAGATAGCCCTGGTCCCAAACGGTCAACAAATGTAAAAGTGGTCTGGTCACTAAGGGGTTAAAGGGACATTAAACCCAATTTTTTTTTCATTATTCAGATAGAGAATACAATTTAAAAAAAAATACAATTTACTTCTATTATCTAATTTGCTTCATTCTTTAGACATCCTTTGTTGAAGAAATAGCAGTGCACATGGGTGAACCTATCACATAAGGCCACCAATCGGCAGTTACTGAGTCTTTCTAGATATTCTTTTCAGCAAAGGATATCAAGAGAATAAAGCAAACTAGATAATAGAAGTAAATTAGAAAGTTATTTAAAATTGCATGCTCTTTCTAAATCATAAAAGAAAAAAAAATGGGTTTCTTGTCCCTTTAAGACACTTAACATTCACTTCTATTTTTAAATGTGCTGTGTTCTCTTGGTATCCCTTGCTGAAAAAGAATATGCACATATCCTATACTAGTGGTAGCTAGCTGCTGATTGGTGCCTGCATACAAATTATCTCTTGTGATTGGCTAACTAGATGTGTTCAGCTAGCTGCAGTAATTCAATGCTGCTCCGTTAGCAAAGAACAACAAGAGAATGAATCAAATTTGATAATATAAGTAAATTGGAAAGTTGTTTTAAATTGTATGTTCTATCAAAATCATGAAAGAAAATGTTGGGGTTTCTTGTCCCTTTAAATCACACTGTATAAGTATATGTTTAATGAAATGTAAATCTTTTTTAATCAATACTATTATCAATTCTTATAGCACAAGACTAACAGATAGGACTCATTATCTGTGGTCTAACCAGGTAGGAACATGGCACATGGTCCCCGTTAAGTGCATGTTCAAGGCCTGCTAGGTAGCCGCTGATGTCACACTATAGCTTTTTTTCTACTGTGAGCAGCAGACCTGCTCTATCTATTCCCTCAACTAATGGCTGGCAGTATCGCCTTCAGTGTTCACTAGTGGGAATGCAAGGTTTGTTTAGCTGTTAAACAGCCCCTTTTTTGGTGGCAGTATAGATTGATGTCATATTGGAATTAAAATAATTTATTTTAAAATATAATGAAACATCATTTTGATGTCCAAGAACGTTTATTTTTTTTATATATATGTTTTCTTTTATTTTCAATTTAATGAAGTAACAAACAATAAAGAAACAATTCACATTCACATCAAATGCATCTTTGACATATTAACAGCATGTGAAAACAGTAACAATACGTGTGGAGCACACTTCAAGATGATGTAGTCCCAGTAGCCCGATGCCAATAAATTCTTCATCCAGCGCTAAGACTTTGGGGTTTTGTAGAGTTTATTAAGCCATAAGGAGTTATGCATGTGAAAACCCCAGTTGATTAAAAAAAAAAAGGTCACTGGTGCCAGATCCCTTTTTAGATATATGTGTAGGTTCCTCACATTTAGATGCTCTGAAAGCAACCTTCGTTTTCACAGTGGTAAAGATAGCATTTCTCAGAGATGAGAGCAAACATAAACTAGAGAAGGAAAAGAAAAGAAAGGAAAGTAACTAAAGTACTAAAGTTCTAGAGTTTTGTGTCTGCTCCAGACCCACACCGCCTATGTGTCAAAATGATAGTAATGCTGTAAAAAACTCTTTGCTGGAAAGAGTGTAGATGTTTGGATGATCTATAAGCTCCCCTACTCAATTAGGTGTAAAAGCAGTTAGCTGGACTGAGCTTGTGAACCTGTCAATATGAAGGAATCCCATAAAAACTGCATGTCTTGATGTAAGGAAATTTGGCCTATTTTAAGATAGTATAGTCTTTCTAACAGCAAATTCTTGTGTACTAAAGTTTTCCATTCTCATATAGTAGGTATCTGTGTGGATTTCCACTTTTTTGGGATTAGCTAATTAGCTGCATTTAGCAATAATTGGTAAAGGTGTTTTCTTATTTTACAAGTGATAGCTGGTATTTGGCAAAGTAGGACTAATTCTGGGCCTGGGGATATGTGTGTGCTTAGTACTATGTTAATGCTATTAAAGATTTTAGACCAGAATGATTTTATATGGTCACATTCCCACCATATGTGAGAGATGTGACCTTCTTGCTCGCAACCCCTCCAACAAAAATTTGAGGAGTTTTTATATATGAATTTTAGCCTTGTTGGCGTCAAATACCACCTCATCATTATTTTAATGTTGGTCTCTTTGGCTTGAATTGAGTGGGCTGAATGGGAAAGGTTTTCGAATCTATGTGACCATGTTTTTGGACTCGTGTTTGTCTTGAGCTCTTTATCCCACCTATTTGTGTAGGAGGGGAGGAGAGGGAAAGTCTTAGAGAGAATTAATTTGTGCAATTTGGAAATTGCTCCCTTTATGTATTCTCCGGAAATGCACATTTGCTAAAAGGGGTTGGGAGATTGAGTCAAATCCTTCTTGAATTTATGTGTGGTTACATAATGTCTCATTTGGTGTATTCAAAACCAGAAGGATAAAAAAGAGTGATTCAGGGTGTCTAACTGGCTTTTAGTTCTAATGACGTGTATGTTGTCTGTCAATAAGTGCAAGGGAAGAGATTTAACGGGATTTAGGAGATGCGGAAAAACCTGGTTTAAACCAGGGGGAAATTCTGGATTGTTTATAATTGTGGTGAGGGGAGAGTATTTTGAGGATATCTTGTTTGGTGTCTTACAAATCTGCTTCCAATCCGACCACGTTTCATTCGTAATTAATGAGGCCGAAATAATATGTCTATTGAAATGTGCCGGGCTCCAACAAATATTGTCTAGGTTATGCGACATTGTTAGCGCATTTTCAATTTGGATCCACCTTTTGGGATTAGGACTTTCTAATTTGCACCAATCAGAAATTCTTTGCAAAGAAATTGCAAGCTTATAAGAATGAAGATGGGGGACTCCCAAGCCCCCCTCATTAGGGAGTTTATATAATGTTGTTCTACCAATTCGCGGAGGTCTGCGCCTCCAGATATAATCATTCATGATTTTTTGTAGGATATCTAAATCTTTCTGGATACCTGGGATGGGTACTGTTTGGAGTATGTATAGCGCTTTTGGAAGCAAGGTCATTTTTATTGCATGTATTCTACCCAGCCATGAAATATTTTGGGGAAGCCAAGAAGAAGTAAGGGTTCTAAATTCTGAGATTAAGCCCCCATAATTATGCATGCGTTAATCCGCTTTATTTGGTGTGATGTGGATGCCCAAGTACTTTAAATACTTTGTCTGTTGTTTGAGGGGGCAGGATAGTTTTAAGGCATCTAGGGATTGATTGGATAGATTTATAGGTAAATACTCTGACTTTGTCACGTTCACAAGGAAGTTAGAGACATTACCATAATTATCCAGTTCTGTAATGGTTAAATGAATGGAGGAAAGAGGGTTTGTGAGGGTTAGAAGTAAATCGTCTGCAAATATGGCTAATTTATGGGATTAATTGCCAATGTCAATTGCCAGGATTTGTTTATTTAGTCTTATTTTAATGGCTAAGGGTTCAAAGGATAAGATAAAAAGGAGTCGGGATATGGGACAACCTTGTCTAGATCCATTTCTAATTTCAAAGGGGTCAGAGAGTGTGCTGTTGATTCTAATTTGTGCAGTAGGGTTGGTATATAAGGCGAATATATTTTGGATGAAAGGGTCCAGGAAGTGGAATCGTCTTAGGGTCTCCTGAAGGTACGTCCAGTCTAGTCTGTTGAATGCCTTCTCGGCGTCAGACGATAGGAAAACAGTCGGGGATTTGTTTTGTATAATGTACTCTAGGAGGTTAAGGACTTTAACCGTATTATCTTTGGCCTCCCTGTGAGGCACGAAACCAACTTGATCCTGATGGATTATTGACGGCAATATTTGGTTTATTCGAGTGGCTAAGATTTTGGCATATAACTTTAGGTCTACATTGAGTAGAGAAATTGGTCTAAAATTAGCGGGAGAATTTGGGGGTTTACCAGGTCTAGCTATAACAGAAATATTAGCTTGTAACATATTGTCAGGAAATGGATGTTGGTCTGAGACTGAATTAAATAGGGTTGTTAAATGTGGAATTAGAAGGTTAGCAAATGTTTTATAGTAAAGACCAGTAAATCCATCAGGACCAGGGGCTTTATTTTGTTTTAGATGTTTTATCGCATCTTGTATTTCAGACGAACGAATGGGTTGGTCTAGGAGCGTACACTGTTCGGGGGTAAGTTGTGGGAGTGGAATTTTGTCTAGGTACTCGGTGCACAGTTGGAGGTGCATTTGGGGATCTCTGTTGGGGAAAAGATTATAAAGTTTATGGTAAAATATTTTAAATTAATTTGCTATGGAATTGGTATCCTCTATATGTTTGCCATGAGACGTCTTTATAGAGTGTATATATGTTTTCTGCTGTTGCTTTTTTAGGGCCCTCGCTCGGAACTTCCCTGGCTTGTTGCCCTCTCTATAAAAATTTTGTTGGAGGAAGAGTAGTTGTCTTTGGGATTTAATTTGGAGGATAGAATTTAGCTTTTCCCTCTTTATTTTAAGCTGCTGTAGGATGTCTAAGGGATTAGCCTTGTGCGCATAATCTAAATTAGTTATATCTGTGGCTAAAAGTTCTATCTCTGTTCTGCTTTTCCTTTTAATTTGCGCTTTATCTTTGATAAATTCTCCTCTTATGGTGCATTTATGGGCTTCCCAAAGGGTTGCAGTGTTCACATCTGGGGTGGTGTTGAGCGCAAAGTAATCCTTTATATGTTTCGAGAAGAGCTTAATCTGTTTTGGGTCTAGTAAAATGGAGTCATCCAATCTCCATTGGAAGGCACGGAGAGGCGCAGATGGCCATTTAATTGTGCATGAGACTAGGGAATGGTCTGACCATGAAGTATGTTTAATGTAAGATTGCTTGGAGTGAGATAAAACCAAGTGGTCTACCAAAATATAACCTAGTCTGGAATAAGTTCGGTTAGGATGGGAGAAGAAAGTATAATCTGTTTTTTTGGGGTTGAAATATCTCCAGACGTCGTGTAGTCCTAAAATTTTAAATTTTTGCCAAATCTTAGCAAGATTTGGAGTTTTAGCTCTAGTTTCTGGGTTAGAGCAGTCCACTGTGGGGTCTAATGGGAAATTTAGACCTCCCGCTACTATTAGGGAGCCTTTTGATTCTTTCATAATTAGGTCTGTGATTGAGTTTATAAACTTGTCTTGCCTTGAATTGGGTGTATATGTGTTTATTAACGTCACGGGTTTACCAAATAATAGGCCCTTTAGACAAATGTATCTGCCCTCCTTATCTGAAATAATTCGAGTTTTAGTGAATGGGATGGATTTGTGAATTAAAATACTGACTCCATTAATTTTTTTAGTTGGGTTGGTGCTATGTAAATGTTGAGGGTAATGTGGGGAAAGTATTTGGGGATATTTGTAGCTTTGAAATGCTTTTCTTCGAGCGTGGGTATATGGCCTCCTTTTTTTTGGAGGTCATTTATGGCCATTCTCCTTTTGTTGGGACAATTTAAACCTTTAGGGGCATATGTATCAATCTCCAAATGGAGCTTGATGCCCCATGTTTCTGGCGAGCAGTTATGAAGCAGCGGTCACAAAGACCACTGCTCCATAACCTGTCTGCCTGCTCTGAGCAGGCGGACACACATCGCCACAATACAACCCGATCGAGTACGCGAGTCAGCAGGGGGCGGCGTTGCACCAGCAGCTCTTGTGAGCTGCTGGTGCAATGCTGAATACGGCGAGCATATTGCTCGCCGTATTCAGCGAGGTCTGGCGGACCTGATCCGCAGTGTCGGGTCAGGTCCGCCAGACCTTGATAACTTGGGGCCAATCAGTTTTGCATGAAGATGACTAAATCTTGGGATGTATGATTACTCATATTTACAGTTTAAGGGTGCATATGTTGATAAACCAGGTGGCAGGAGACAACTAGTATGATCTAGAGCAGACACAGATTGTGAAGAGCAAGAGAAAATAGAAATAGAAAAAGCAGAGAGAAAAGAAAAACAAAACACAAAATAAAAAGGTAAGAAAAAAGATACATTCTTTACTAGCATTAGAAAATACCCTTCTAACTTAAAGGAGAAATTCTCCCAACTGAGTGAGAACAATTAAACAATTGAAAGCATTTAACATTCAACAAATAACAATCAACAGTCAATGCCTTATAATGAAGGTGACAAGGGTAATATGGTAGCAAATACCTCGAAATGGGGAGGGTTTCATCTTATTAGGGTAGTTGTTGTAATAAGGATGGGAGCAGCGTTAGTCAGGTTGTCCAATTAGACCTGGGTACATACTGCTAATGGAAGATGTGTCAACTCTAGACATCACAAGTAGCATTTGAAAAAAAAGAGATTCACCAGTGCAGTCTAAAGTCATCCTTTGTCCCCTGTTGGGAATAGTCGGGAAGGGAAAGATTTTTGTGCTCTCCTTTGGCGAGCTTGGGTCCACTCTAATCTCTTTGGTAACGGTAGTGATCCATTAGGTCTGTATTCATTGTCCTGAGAAGAGGTAATGTCATCCAAGTTAGGCGGTTGGATGTGTAAATCTTTATAGATAGAAGGGATATCTTTGATGGAGGAGCAGGATAAGTGCCTACCTCTCCAGAGTATCATCAAGTGGAAGGGAAAACCTCACCTGTATGGGATATTCCTTTTTCGTAGAAGCGTAGTAAGTGGTTTAAGATACGTTTGGAGAGCGTTCTTTGAGATAAGTCTGCAAATACTTGTATCTATGCATTATCATGTCTAATGGGTTGTTGTTCCCTGGCTAGTTTCATCAGCTCTTACTTAACCTGGAAGTTAGTGATTCGGATGATGACGTCCCTTGGCGGATGGTCAATTTGTGGTTTAGGGCGCAAAGCTCTATGAGCTCTGTCGATGTCAATTTTGGTTGGCTTTTCTTCCTTTTTCAAGGCGCTGAAAAAAATCTTGTAGATATTGTTCTAGATCCGGTGTGGAGATAGCTTCAGGGATACCTCTCAATCTAATATTATGACGCCTGCTGTGATTTTCAGCATCATCCAATTTGTCCTCAAGTTCCGAGATGTTCGCTCCTTGCTGCTAAATGGTGTTATGTAACTCAGAGATAGCCTCTGCATGAGCATTTTGGGTGCCTTCAAGAGATTCAACTCTGTGGCCTATCTCTGAGATATCATTTTTAAAGTCGGAGATTTCATCTTTAATACACTGCTTAACTTGGATAATCAGTGAGGAAAAATCTTTTTAGAAGGAATCGAATTAAAAAGAGCTGTGGGAATGGTGATGCTTTCAGCATGCTGTTCACTTTCAGACTCTGAGGAACTTTGGTAGGAGGCTTGGTCAGGGGGATCCATTTCTTCAGTGGTATTAGTTTTAGTTTCTAGGGCCTTAAAAAATGTATTCACTGTGTGAGAGGCAGATTTCAGCTGCTTATTATTCTTGCTGGATTTGCAGCCTTTTTTTGGCAACATTTTTAAACTTCATGTATTTGAGACTTGTGTCCCCAGATGTAGTAGAGTGAGTGATAAGCAGGAGTACCCTTGTATCTTTGGAAATATGCATGCAGCTGAGTAAAGAAAACCTCCTCCAAACTCTTATTCTGTGTTTCTTTGCTCCCCTCAGGTTCAAAAAGCAAACGTGATATCAGCAGGACAAGCTTGTTTGTAATTCCCTTCTGTTTAACAGTTCACATAGTCAGGAGATTGAGCATGTACGCCCCTGTGTCTTTCCCCTTCAGGTTTGTATCATAAATTAATGTGCTGGGGCTATGAATATACTTAGATGAACGTAGGCTTACATTATTTGCCTAGCCTTTATAATAGTGGATCAGGCTTTCATTGTGTGCATAACTTAGTACCTTAACTGGCCACAATTATCTACACTTGCTTGGGGATATCCTCCGCTCTTTAATAACTGTTCATTCCTTCTACCCTTTTATTTCATCCCCCACTGCACCGCAAGGCTGGTGCGCACTTAACTTTAATATAGGCTTCGACCTGCCACGGGACTCACCTCCGCATCTATATTCAGGATGGAAATACCCGGTAACCTTCCTCTCCACCGTGTTGCTGTAAGGAGGCAAGTATGCAGCTGTGCTGGATAGATCAGCTGGTCCCGGTTCGGCTATGTTGAGCTCTGTGCTGCAGACACCTGGGAGAGGCTGAAGAACGTGCACTGCTCGTCCTGTGCAGCAAAGACAGCTTTTAAATTTAAAGTGAAACAGCTGTGTGTCCCCTTACATTTCTGCTAGTTTTTGGCAGCAAAGGGTTAGTTGGCAAAAGCCTATGTCGTCCTCACACAGATAGGGAACTGGAGCACTACAGATCAGCAGCCATCTCCTTGGCTGGCTAGCTCCGTCCCCCCAAGTACATTTATTTTATTGTGCTCAACTTTAGTAATCGTTCTATATGTTTTGTAAACGGGCTTTTCCACATAGTTTTGTTTTACTTCTTCCAACAGGAAAGTCCGAATGAATTGTACCAAATGCATCTATGTAAAATGTTAACCATACCTTTTTCATATCAATTGCTGTAAAAAGTAAGGACTATGGGGAGAACCTATTAAGGGCCAGATTACAAGTGGATCGCTAATTAATGCTCCCACTCGAGCCTTAACTAAGATAGAATTTCAGATTTTTACGCTAGTTGGGTTGCACTCGTATTACGAGTTGAAAGTAAACTGTTTCCGCTTGTGCGCTAACTCGACAAGTGTAAAAAGCAGAACTTAGAATATCACGTGTGCAGAAAAAAACAACTTACTCTCGCGCTAACCCGATCGCATATTCACATGTGCGCTAATCCTGACATGAAAATATGTTCATATTTATACTTGTATGTATATATAAATATATATATATATATATATATATATATATAGATGATTATATATAGGTAAAGATATTTACATATATATATTGGAATATCTATTTATAGATACATTGGAATGTCAAATATTTACAGTAAATACACAGTATAACACTTTATTAAATATGAATTTTGCATTAATATTGTTTTTCATGAAATATGAATATTTTCCATTTCAATGTTCTTCACATTTATTTATAAATACATAGGTCTTTTTAATATTTGTATAAATGACTTGGAGGAAGTATTAAATAGCAACATCTCTTTTTTTCAGATGATACAAAGTTGTGTAAGGTCATTTGGTCAGTGCAGGATGTAATTGCTTTGCAAGGGGATATACAAGACCAAACTGGCAAATGCAAATTAGATTTAAGGGATTCTAAACCTAATTTTTTTTCTTTAATGATTCAGATAGAGCAGCAATTTTAAGCAAGTTTCTAATTTACTCCTATTATCAATTTTTCTTTGTTCTCTTGCTATCTTTATTTAAAAAGCAGGAATGTAAAGCTTACTGCCAGCCATTTTTTTTTTTTTTAAAAACAAACAGAATATTTATTACCATGTAATTTACTTACTAACAAAAACAAATTATTGTTCTTCCTTTAGGTCCCATTCCCTATGTTATCACAACTGAAATGTTTCGACAAGCATCCCGTCCATCAGCTTTTATGGTTGCTGGTAGTGTACATTGGCTATCAAATTTTATTGTTGGACTCATCTTTGAGTTCCTTATGGTAAGTTCGAATCTGAAAGCATCAATTTTAACTTCATGTATTCCATAGACTGCAAACTAAGGGGCCGAATTATCAAGCCTGCTCTGAGGCGGCAGACAGAAATCAACCCGATCGAATATGATCGGGTTGATTTGACACCCCCTGCTGGCAGCCAATTGGCCGCGAATCTGCAGGGGAGTAGTATTGCACAAGCAGTTCTGGTGAGCTGCTTGTGCAATGATAATTGCAGACAGCGTATGCTGTTTGCATTTATCGATGTGCAGCGGACATGATTTGCTACATCGTATCATGTCCGCTCGCACTTTGATAAATATGCCCCTATATGTTTACTTGTATCTGATATCTAAATTATACTGCTTGTGTGAAAAACCTTCTGTTACTATAGCATCATTAGATTTTGTTTTGTGTTGTCAAAAAAATTATGCCAGCTGTAATCATGTGCTGTGAGTATTTATTAGTTGGCTTTATTAGCATAAGGCTAATGCATGACACATTTAAATAGATATATAGCTACAAGATATGTAGCATCGTCTGTTACTGAACACCGAATGCTTAATAATCATTTTCAATATAGCAAGTAGTAAATCAGCAAAAGCCTCTACTAGGATTAATGGATATGGCTTCTTGAGGCCAGGTTGGGTCATTTTTTATGAACATTAAATTATTATTAGATAGTGATATTTTCAAACTTTGGTCATTTGATGATTTCTGGTATTGCACCTATGCTTGCTATTGCTTGTTGTTTTTTGGTGTTTTCCCCACATTCCAGTTATAGGGGCTGAATTATCAAGCTCCAAATGAAGCCTGATGCCCCTGTTTCCGTGCGAGCCTTTAGGCTCGCTGGAAACAGCAGTTATGAAGCAGTGGTCTAAAGACCGCTGCTCCATAAATGTAACGATCGTGGGATACTCCTCTATCAGACCAAACTCGGCCAGTAGTCTTGTTGTCCCAGGGTCGAGCCGCAATGATAGGGAATATCCCAGAGCAGAGAAAGTTAGTGAGATGAGGAAGGCGGCACTCACCACAGGCAGGACAGTCCCCAGCGGCAACAGCAGAGCAGTCCAAGGATGAACCACCAGAATGGTCAGGCAGGCAGGGTTTGGCAACAGCACAGTAGTCCAAGGATAAACCACTAGAATGGTCAGACAGGCAGGGTTTGGCAACAGCAAAGCAGTCCAAGGATAAACCACTAGAATGATCAGGCAGGCAGGGTTTGGCAACAGCAAAGCAGTTCAGCAGATTGAGGGTTAAGGAAGGTAGAGTAGTCAGACAGGCAGGTTTAGCAAAAGTAATCAATCCAGCAGTTTAAGGGTTAAGGCAGGTAGAGTAGTCAGACAGGCAGTGTTCAGCAACAGTAATCAATCAGCAGTTTAAGGGTTAAGGCAGGAGAGTAGTCTGGCAGGCAGGTTCAGTAACGGTATTTAGGCACTTAGAAAGAACGATCTGTCACACCCAGGAGTACACAAAGTAACACCTATACTTGGGCAGTGACAGATCATTTGGGGAAGTTTAAATAGGCGCAAGATTCGTTCCACTGAGGTCTGACTGGCATCAGGAGCGTGCGGCGATGATGTCAGTGCAGCACGCATCTGAGCTGAGACTGCCCCTGGGAACGAGCAGGGAAGGAGATGCCATGCCCCTAGCAACGGCTAGAGCAGTGCGGCATGACATAGACCCCCTCTCAAGGGTTCCCTCTGGGAACCAGAGTTGGCCTCAAAGGATGAGCAGCATGTAATCTGGAGACCAGAGATGGAGCATGTACATAACGGGCAGGAACCAAGGAATGATCTGCCATGGAGTAACCCTTCCAATGAATCAGATACTGCAGTTGTCTGTGCTTGTATCTGGAGTCCAGGATCTTAGCTACCTCATATTTGGGGTCACCTAGGACCAGGAGCGGAGGAGGAGGAGCTCGGAGCCGGGTATATCTATTCTTGATGTAAGGTTTAAGTAGTGAGATGTGGAAGACTGGATGTATGCGTAGGGTTTTTGGCAAGGCCACTTTGTAGGCAACAGGAGTCAGTCTATTCAGGACCTTGTAAGGACCGATAAACCTAGGCCCCAATTTGTGACAGGGTTGACGTAGACGAATATGTAGAGTAGAGATCCAAACATGTTCACCCACTGAAATGGCACGTACAGAAGCCCTATGATGATCAGCAAATTTCTTATATCTAGAGACAGCTGAATACAGCTCAGAGCGAATACGTTGCCAAAGAGTTTTGAGTTCAGTGACGTGTCGGTCTGCGGCAGGGACCCCAGTGGACTGAGCTGAAAGAGGGAAGACACAAGGTTGATACCCTACTGTGGCTTGAAACGGAGAACATCAAAGAGAAGAGTGCCAATGAGTGTTGCTTGCCAGCTCAGCTAGGGGTTAGCAACTCAGACAAGTTGGTATGGCGAGCGTTGACAAAGGCTCTAAGGTAGGCTTTGAGATCCTGGTTTGTTCTCTCAGTTAGTCCATTGGTCTGAGGATGGTAGCCAGACGACAAGGAAACAGTGGTTCCCATCAACTTACAAAAGGCTCTCCAGAAGGCAGAGATGAACTGTGGACCTCTGTCGGAAAAAATATTCACAGGAATGCCATGAAGTCATACCACATGCAAGAGAAAAATGGACGATAATTCTTGCGCAGAAGGCAGTTTGGTTAGGGGTACAAAGTGAGCCAGTCTGGAAAAGTGGTCCACCACAACCCAGATAACTGTATGGTGGTCAGAAGAAGGAAGGTCCACAATGAAGTCCATTGTTATGTATGTCCATGGTTGTTTGGGAATGGACAATGGTTGGAGCAAGCCGGGAGGCAAAGATCGAGGAGTCTTTTTGGCAGCACACATTGTGCAGGCTTTCACATAATCCTGAGCATCAGACTTCATAGTAGGCCACCAAACATGTTGAGAAAGATGCTTGAAAGTCTTAGTCGAACCAGGATGTCCTGAGAGTTTGCTATCGTGGGCCCAGGCTAACACAGGGATACGCAGGTTCAGGGGTACAAAGAATATATATCGGAGGCCATGGGGGCACCAGGAGGTTTACTAGTCTGAGCACATTGCAATCTTTGCAGAAGGGTGGTATTGAGTTGAGCAACCACACAGGAGGGGGGTATGATGTTTTCCATAGGAGCTTCTGAGGAGTCACTTGAGTGAGGGAACTGACAGGAAAGGGCGTCCGCCTTCTTGTTCTTGGTCCCAGGAAGATAAGAGACCACAAAGTTAAAATGGGAAAAGAACAAGGCCCATCTGGTCTGTCGAGGATTGAGTTGATGAGCAGTCTCTAGGTAAGTCAGATTCTTGTGGTCGGTGAGAATCTGAATAGGATTGTTGGTGCCCTCTAACCAATGACGCCATTCAGTCAAGGCCATCTTAATGGCTAAAAGTTCACGATTACCCACATTGTAGTTCCTCTCAGTAGGAGAAAAGCATTTAGAGAAAAAGGCTACAGGGTGTGACTTCGAATTCAAAGGGTCCCTTTGAATAAGATCAGCTCCAGCCCCTATCTTGGAGGCATCAACCTCTAAAGTGAACTGCAGGTCTGGATCAGGATGGCGGAGCACAGGAGCTGAATAGAAATCCTTTTTCAGACAAGAGAAGGCATTTATGGCCTCAGGAGGCCAATGTTTACAGTTTTTGTTCCGTTTTGTCAATTCAATTGAGAGGAGCGACTGTTTGAGAAAAGTTCTTTATAAACTTGCGGTAATAATTGGAGAATCCCAAGAACCTCTACAATTCCTTTAAAGAGGTAGGTTGAGGCTATTCTAGAACTGCGGTGAGTTTAGCAGGATTCATGGCAAAACTCTCCTTCGAGATGACATAACCAAGGAATTGGATCTGAACCTGATCAAACTCACATTTTTCTAGCTTGGCTACCAAAGAATTGTCTCTGAGACGAAGAAGCACCTGTCTCATGTGCCTATGATGCTCCTCTAAAGTGGAAGAGAAAACAAGGATATCATCCAAATAAATGATGACAGTGCAGTTGAGGAGGTCACGGAAAACATCGTTGACAAATGCCTGGAAGACTGCAGGGGCATTACACAGCCCAAAGGGCATTACAAGGTATTCATAATGCCCTGATCTTGTGTTAAAGACGGTCTTCCATTCGTGGCCTGGATAGATGCAAATCAGATTGTATGCCATGTAAGTCCAATTTGGTGAAAAAGCGAGCATCCTGGAGTGAGTCGTACAGTTCGGTGATCAATGGTATGGGATAGCGATTCTTGATGGTTATGTTGTTCAAGGCCCTGTAGTCAATGCAGGGTCTGAGCCCACCATCCTTCTTACTGAAGGGCGAATGAAACCTTTAGCTAGGTTCTCTTGGATGTACTCCTCCATGGATTTGGTTTCAGCCTTGGAGAGTGGATAAGTCCTCCCTTTAGGAAGTGGGGCTCCGGGAAAGAGATCTATCTTGCAATCATAAGGACGGTGGGGTGGCAGCACATCTGCTGCTTTTTTCTTGAACACATCTGTGAAGTCCGTGTATACTGAAGGAAGGTTTGGAGGAGTCTGTATACTGGCTATTGAAATATGGGGCAGAGGAATGACTTTAGCAAGGCAGGAGTGGAAACAGGAGGTACCCCAGGAGGCCAGTTGTCCCTCAGCCCAGTCGAACTGTGGATTGTGTACCTAAAGCCAAGGAAGACCAAGGATGACAGGCTGTGCTGGGAAATGAATGACCTCAAACTGCAGCTGTTCAGTGTGGAGTACTCCCACAGTCAGGGTCAGGGGTGCTGACTTAAAATGTCTCATGCCCGAACCAAGGGGGGTGCCATCCAGGGTAGTTATTCTGAGACGGTGTCTTTTCTGCAGAAGAGGCAAACCAGCTTGAATCATAAAACGGTGATCCAGGAGGTTTCCAGCTGCCCCTGAATCAATGAAGGCTTGAGTGTGGACAGTATTCTGAAGGAAGGTAAGGGTAACCGGTACCAGGATCTGAGAGGATTGAGGGGATTTAGTTGAGATCATGCTTAGAGGTTACCCTTGTGTTATCCCCTAAGCGTTGGCTTTTCCTGGCCGAATGTCACAGTCCTTTAGTTGGTGGGTGTTAGATCCACAACACAATCAAAACATAGTCTCAGTCTCCTTCTTCTCTGCCTTTCAGACTTTGAAGGTTTGAAGGAGGAGAGATCCATGGGTTCCTCTACTGATGTAACTGGAGCTGCTGAAGGGGTAGCGGATGCTGCCGAAACTGGGCGAATAGGAGGACGGGAGGGAAGGACCCTCCTTGTACTGTCTCTTTCGGCTTGTCTTTCCTGAATGCGAGAGTCCAGATTGATACAAAGCGCTATAAAGTCATCAAAAGAAGAAGGAATATCACGATAAGTGAGTTCATCTTTGATGCATTCATAGAGACCCCTCCTAAAGGCTGCCTTGAGAGCACTGCTATCCCAAGTGGTTTCAAGTGCCAAGGTGCGGAACTCAATGGCAAATTGTGCCACAGTTTCATTGCCCTGGTGGAGATCCAAGAGAGAATATTCCGCAGCAGAGGTACGGCCAAGAAGTCCCAAACACAGAAGATAAATCAGAAATTAAATCATCAGCATCATCCAGGAGTGGAGCGTTCTGTTCTAAAAGGGGAGAGACCCAGGGTAGGGCCTTGTCCTTTAGCAAGGAAATCATAAAGGCGACCCTTGACTGGTGAGACTGAAAGGTGTGAGGATCATTGCGGAAGTGCAGCCTGCATTGGTTTAGAAAGCCCCTGCAATCAGTAGTACCGTCATACTTGTCAGGCAAGGGTATCCGGGGTATACTTCCAGAAGCAGAGGAAGAAGTCACAGTCCTAGGAGTAGGGGCTGGTGGTGTAGTAACAGGAGCGGCATCCCTCACTGCAGCTAGTAAGTAGAGTTGAGCGGTAATAGCCTCTAAATTGGAGTCCATATTCTGCAACTGTGTGGTATGGGTTCCCAACATCTGTCCCTGAAGATAAACAGCCTGTGCCACCTCATCTGGTTGCATGGCCCAGAGAAAGTTAGCGAGATGAGGAAGGCGGCACTCACCACAGGCAGGACAGTCCCCAGTGGCAACAGCAGAGCAGTTCAAGGATGAACCACTAGAATGGTCAGGCAGGCAGGGTTTGGCAACAGCACAGCAGTCCAAGGATAAACCACTAGAATGGTCAGGCAGGCAGGGTTTAGCAACAGCAAAGCAGTCCAGCAGATTGAGGGTTAAGGCAGGTAGAGTAGTCAGACAGGCAGTATTCAGCAACATTAATCAATCAGCAGTTTAAGGGTTAAGGCAGGAGAGTAGTCAGGCAGGCAGGTTCAGTAACGGTATTTAGGCACTTAGAAAGAACGATCTGTCACACCCAGTGGCAGATCATTTGGGGAAGTTTAAATAGGTGCAGGCTTAGCACCACTGAGGTCTGACCGGCATCAGGAGTGTGCGGTGATTATGTCATCGCCGCACACGTCTGAGCTGACACTGCCCCTGGCAACGAGCAGGGAAGGGAACTCTGCGCCCCTAGCAACGGCTAGAGTGGCACGGCGTGACAATAACTTGTTCGCCTGCTCTGAGGCTCCGGACATCAATCCGCCCGATCCTATACGATCAGGCTGATTGACACCCCCTGCAAGTGGCCAATTGGCTGCAAATCTGCAGGGCAGGGCATTGCACAAGCAGTTCACAAGAACTGCTTGTGCAAAGATAAATACCAACAGCGTATGCTGTCGGCATTTATCGATGTGCGGCGGACATGATATGCTACATTGTATCATGTCTGCTCTCACTTCCTTAAATTGGCCCCATAGTATGAAAAATATATTTGACAATGCAGAAGTGTTAGAATATTTTACGAGAAGTAGCTAAGATACATTTGCAGATCATTGTGGCCTTATATATGATGGAATTTTTGCTAATTTTAAAGAGAATGACCATAGGCCATGACCAAAATGATTACACCTTGATTTGGGATGAATAGTCAAATGCTTGTGTCTTAAGAATGTATATCCCATTGTCTTTATATTATATTGAAATTTCAGTTGTCCTATTGGCCTAGATTTCAATCCACCCAAATGACCATCTGATACCTTTTAGATACTGATTCTGATACTTTTATAATTGTTGACCCATTCCAAAGCATCAGGCACAGGTAAATACACATTGCATGTGGAAAATTTGACACTTCAATTCCATTAGTCAGAAAACTATTTTGCATCTATTTCTCAGAAGACTTTTTAGATGATTATTTAATTATAAATCCCCATTGGACTTGTTGAAAATTCACTTTTCCTGTTTTTAGTGACATTTCTGCTGGGGGGGGGGGGGGTTTCTAATATAAGCTTATGCTTAAATTATATATTAATAAACCAGACTGATTTTGTTTAATTAAAATATAGTTCACATTACACATTTAAACTGTAAAACTTGTGCAGACATTATACGCAATTATTTAAATATTCATTCATTGGTGGAATGCAGTATTTAAAGGTTTAAACATGTTAAATATAAAATTAATAATAATATATTTATTATTATTAATATAATTATTATCAGGTATTTTGTAGAGCGTCAACAGATTCTGCAGCGCTATAAACATAGGCGGTATACAAGATAACATTTATAGGGATCAAATGGGTAGAGGAGTTGCACTGTTGTAGTCGGCTTTTATGAAGGTGATCTACAAACAGCTGGGCTCATAGGCTTACATTCTAAGGGGTTCAAGGGGAAAGCAATGGAGTTAGGAAAGGTTAGTGTAGGTTGTATGCATCCTTGAATAATAGAGTCTTTAGGGAGCACTTGAAGCTGTTAAAACTAGTGGAGAGTCTTGTGGAGCGAGGCAGGGAGTTCCACAAGATGTGAGCCAGTCTGGAGAAGTCCTGTAAATGGGAATGTGAGGAAGTAACAAGAGAGGATAAGAGTAGGAGATCGTGAGCAGAGTGAAGGGGATGGGAGGGAGAGTATCAAGGGGACAGGAGGGAGAGTATCTGGAGACAAGGGCCTCTATTTATCAACCTGTCAACTTACCTGCATTCGACTGCACCAATACGCTCTCCTAAGATCGCCTAACATCGCTGCCGCGGACCTGAATACGTTCTCCAAAATTATCAAAAAAGCTGTCAAAAAGCTGCGCACCAAGTACGGGCTGCTCTTCGGCTTTTTTACAGCTTTCTTGGTACCCTGTCACTAAACACCCACACTATACTATACTGTTTTACCCCCTAAACCGCCGCTCCCGGACCCCGTCGCAACAACAGTGTTTAACCCCTAAACCAAATATATTAGAATGGCTTTGAGTTTGAAAAACCTGCATCCCATTAGAGCATTTCACAGGAGAATGTTAATAGGTTTAAATTTACAAATACAGAGATGGCGTAAGATCTGTTTATTCCAAGAAAATAGTTTGTGACAAGATGTCACAATTTAAGGCTGGAGGAATGGAGATTTCATCTCCAGCAAAGTAAATATTTTTTTACTGTAAGAGCAATTCAATTGTGGAACTCATTACCTGAGGAGGTAGTAATTGCCAAAAACTTAGATAAATTTAAAAATGGTTTAGACACATTTCTGGCTAGAAACGGAATTCAGGGACATAATTGCTTTCCACCTTTTTAATATGATTAATTTAATATCAACTGGAGCTTTTATTGTAGATTAATTCAGATTTGCAAAGGTTGAACTCAATGTACTTCTGTCTTTTTTCAACCTCATCTACTATGTTACATCCATGTTTCTACATCATATATCCTACTACATAAACTTCTGCAATGATTAATATCTGTTTCTCATCCTTACAGCAAGGACTGGGATCGTACTGCTTCATCCTTTTTGCATGCATCTGCCTAGCTACATTTATTTTCATTTATATTGTTGTTCCGGAAACCAAAGGCAAAACTTTCCTTGAAGTTAGCCAACTGATGGCCAAAAGAAATGGAATAGAGGAGAGACCAGAATTTCAGGACCTAAACACAACTTTACATGAAACACCCTTAGAAAAAAATGATTGCATCAATTTAAAACAACTATAACTGTAATTGCATCCATGATGCAGAAACAAATATAACCTTTCTAAGCCTTTGATATATGCTAAAAAAATGATTATTCTTTAAGTTAACATAATTAATATATCAGAAATGTGTTCTGCTTCAAATTGTTTATTTAGCTGTTAAATTTCTTTTTTTATCAGATTAAAAGGGACATGAAACACAAAAATGTTCTTTTTAATAAAAGGAAACCTGAACTGCATTGTCTGTTTTTGAATTGTTTAGGGAGCAAGCCATTTTGTACTTTTTATTAAAGAATGAATAGGCTGCTTAACTAGAAGGAATTTTTGAAGTCCCTCAAATGGAAGTTTATTTAATAAATTAACTACCTGTAATGCTCGTGTGATACTCTATCAGACCGAACTCGGCCAGTAGTCTTGTTATCCCGGGGTCAAGCCGGAATAATAGGGAATATCCAAGAGCAGAGAAAAATAGTAAAATGGGGAGGGCGGCACTCACCACAGGCAGTACAGTCCCCAGCGGTAATGGCAGAGCAGTCCAAGGCAAATCACTAGAATGGTCAGACAGGCAGAATTTCGCAACAGTAAAGCAGTCCAAGGGCAAACCACTAGAATGGTCAGGCAGCAGGGTTTGACAATGGTAAAGCAGTCCAAGGGCACACCACTAGAAAGGTCAGACAGGCAGGGTTCAGCAACAAAGAGGCAATCCAGAACAACAGGGGTTAAACAGGCAGAATAGTCAGACAGGCAGGGTTCAACAGCAGTATATAAATCCAGCAATTTAGGGGTTAAACAGGCAGAGTAGTCAGACAGGCAGGGTTCAGCAGCAGTATATAAATCCAGCAATTTAGGGGTTAAACAGGCAGAATAGTCAGACAGGCAGAGTTCAGCAGCAGTATATCAATCCAGCAATTTAGGGGTTAAACAGGTAGAGTAGTGAGACAGGTAGAGTTCAGCAGTAGTATATAAATCCAGAAATTCAGGGGTATAACAGGCAGAGTAGTCAGACAGGCAGGGTTCAAGCACATAAAAGCAATACAATAGTAACGATCTATCACACCCAGGAGCACACCGAGTAACACTTATACTTGGGCAGTGATCATTATAGAGCGACATACATAGGCGCAGGATTCACGCCAGAGGAATCCGGACTAGCATCTGAGAGAGAGGAGAGTGCGGTGATGACATCAGTACCACATGCATATAGACCCAACACAGCCCCTGGCAACGAGCAGGGAAGGAGACGCCGCGCCCCTAGCAACAGCTAGAGTGGTGCGGCATGACACTACCCTTTCTGTGAAAAAGTATTTTCACATATTACTCCTGAACCTACTGCCCTTTGAATTGGAATTACGACCCTTGGTCCTGGTGTTGCATTTTTTTGTGAAACATACTTTCAGTCTCTGTTTTAGGGCTAGATTTTGAGTGGATCTAGCCCTTGCACACCCACTAACGGGCAAATTTGCCCCTTTGCGGGAGCCCGATAATTAACCAGCCATAAATATGTAGCTTTTTTTAACTAAAACATCTGCACTAGGCAGTTTTTGGGGTCTAAAATTGGTGGGAGTGGGGTTTTAGAGAAAAAGCGGCACTGAAAAGTGCTTTTACATTGCAGTCTATGGGAACTGTGTATTCGGACAGCTCTATGTGCACTTGTCCTTCCCTTCCTCTGCTCCTTGTGCACCTGTCCCTCCTTCCTCCGCTCCTTGTGCACCTGTCCCTCCTTCCTCCGCTCCTTGTGCACCTGTCACTCCTTCCTCTGCTCTATGTGCACCTGTCCCTCCTTCCTCTGCTCCTTATTCACCTGTCCCTCCTTCCTCCACTCCTTGTGTACAAATCCCTCCTTCCTCTGCTCTATGTGTACCTGTCTCTCCTTCCTCCCCTCTTGCAAATGTCCCTCTTTCCTCTGCTCCTTGTGCACAAGTCCCTCCTTCCCCCACTCTATGTGCACCTTTCTCTCCTTCCTCCCCTCTTGCACATGTCCCTGTGCACCTGTCCCTCCTTCCTCCCCTCATGCACATGCCCCTCTTTCCTCTGCTCCTTGTGCACCTGTCCCTTCTTCCTCCCCTCATGCACATGTCCCTCTTTCCTTTGCGCCTTGTGCACCTGTGCCTTCTTCCTCCACTTGTACACATGTCCCTCCTCCCTCTTCTTATTCACCTGTCCCTCCTTCCTCCGCTCCTTGTGCACCTGTCCCTCCTTCCTCCGCTCCTTGTGCACCTGTCACTCCTTCCTCTGCTCTATGTGCACCTGTCCCTCCTTCCTCTGCTCCTTATTCACCTGTCCCTCCTTCCTCCACTCCTTGTGTACAAATCCCTCCTTCCTCTGCTCTATGTGTACCTGTCTCTCCTTCCTCCCCTCTTGCAAATGTCCCTCTTTCCTCTGCTCCTTGTGCACAAGTCCCTCCTTCCCCCACTCTATGTGCACCTTTCTCTCCTTCCTCCCCTCTTGCACATGTCCCTGTGCACCTGTCCCTCCTTCCTCCCCTCATGCACATGCCCCTCTTTCCTCTGCTCCTTGTGCACCTGTCCCTTCTTCCTCCCCTCATGCACATGTCCCTCTTTCCTTTGCGCCTTGTGCACCTGTGCCTTCTTCCTCCACTTGTACACATGTCCCTCCTCCCTCTTCTTATTCACCTTTCCCTCCTCCCTCTTCTTATTCACCTGTTCCTCCTCCCTCTTCTTATTCACCTGTCCCTCCTTCCTCTCCTCTGTGTGCACATGTGCCCCCTTCCTCACCTTGTGCACATGTCCCTTCTCTCTCTTCTTGTTCACCTGTACCTCCTTTCTCCACTCCTTTTGCACCTGTCCTTCCTTCCACCACTCTATATTCACCTGTCCCCCCTTCTTACCCTTGTGCAGATGTCCCTTCTCCCTCTTCTTATTCACCTGTCTCTCCTTCCTCCACTCCTTGTGCACCTGTTCCTTATTCCTCCACTTGTGCACATTTCCCTCCTCTCTGCCCTTGTTCACCTTTCAGTCCTTCCCATCCAGTTATACCCACTTTACCCCCCACCAAACCGCTATCTTTACCCTCTTATTTCCCTCTATATACCTGACCAACTACACCCCCAATTCACTTATTACCCTTAACCATATTCCCAACCTCCTTTCCCATCCTCATTTGGTCCTAATTCTTAACTACCTATCCAGGAGAAATGCCAATTCTCCCATGAGTGTGTAGAAATATAAAATATGTTTTATTAACTGTGTAATTATTTCATAACATTTTTTTTGCAATTAGAAATGGATAACAGTATGAGTAATATTACAATTTTTACGTAGAATGGAAAAGTCCATGCTGGGTTCTCACATATGATTGTACTGGCTAGGTTGTATGAAAACAACCAATAGATGCTGCTGGTCATTCAGCAGTGATTTATATATCCTGGATGAGGAAGACACATGTAGAGGAGACAGGGCCATAGAGACCATGTAACTCTTGACAGTCTATTATATGTTTTTTTATATTTCATTTTTGTTTAAAAAAAGTTATATTATTTAAAATAAAAAATGCATTTAAAAAGAAATTCAATACATTATTACTACCTAGATGTCAGAACTGTTTAACACTTTGCTACATTGCTCTGATGACTTTGTTGAACTACATCATTGTTACCTGGGTGTTAGAACTTTGTAACACCCCATCATTGCTATCTGAGTGTCAGGACATTCTTGCACTATTTCAGTAGTTAAAGGGAAACCCCAAAATTTTCTTTCATGATTTGGATAGAACATACAATTTTAAACAACTTTCCAATTTACTTCTATTATCAAATTTTCTTCATTATCTTGTTATCCTTTGCTGAAAGTACAGCTTTGCACTACTGGCAACAAGCTGATTGCATTCATCTAGTTAAACAATCACGAGACAAATGTGTGCAGGCACCAATCAGCAACTGGCTCCCAATAATGTAGGATATGTTCGTATTATTTGTCCACAAGGGATACCAAGAGAGTGATACACATTTGAAAATAGAAGGGAATTTAAAAGCGTCTTAAAATTGCATGCTCTATCTGAATCCTGCAAGTTTATTTTTGACTTTCCTATCCATAGCACTTGCACAAAATTGAGTTTGACAAAGTGTGTGAGTAAAATCAAAGCATAATACAATACAAATGTTAAAAACATGCTCATGGAGGATAAAAATGAATTATATTTATGATAAAAAGCAGAGGATCACAAGATCCAGTGTTTACTTGCAGAAGTAGAAGGGGGGAAAAAAGAATATCTTCCAGGAATGCAATTTGAGCGCAATACTAAAGAATAAATAAAACTTTGAAATTGTTGAAAATGTTTAGATTGCTGAATTGTGCTTTTATAAATATATAATCATATGATAAACGTGAAGAAAAAGAAGACATCCAATCGTGGTCCCAGTTAAGAAGTTAGTATTTTATTAGAACATCTTTAAAAGCAACGGCATGCAAGCCATAAAAGTGCAAAGTTAGACAAAGGCATCCAGTCTAACACGTTTCAGCTCCTTGAAGCCATACTCATAGACTGTTGGGGTGCTTTGTAATTACGTGCAATATATACAGTTACAACTTAATTAGTTAATTAATGTCTAAAATGCACCTATGATTGTTAGATTAACTCTTAAGGTAATAATTACAACTCTCTATTGCTAAAAGCTTTTAGCCTTCAATTTGCTTTAAAGATATATTATATTCTCATTCCATGTGGCTACTGCCCAACCTAAGGACTTATTATAATAAATGAATGTGTCAAAATATGGTTTGTCAAACTTTATGCTTAATATGTATGTCTTTTATTGTCCCCCTAAACCTACTATTGGCTATACTAAGTATCAATGCTATGTATCAACTATCAAATATGTATGGGATCATCACACCCAAACTTTATTAGATATACACATGTGTCTCTAAATATTGTCCTGTAACATAGATCACAAGATCCAGTGTTTACTTGCCGAAGTAGAAGGGGGGAAAAAAGGAAATCTTCCAGGAATGCAATTTGAGCGCAATAATAAAGAATCAATAAAACTTTGAAATTGTTGAAAATGTTTAGATTGCTGAATTGTGTCTTTATAATTTATAAGTATATAATCAAAATACCTGAAGATACTTCTCAACGATATTGGCAGCAATCCAAGGGAAACCGTGAATCAAGAAAGAGTCTCTGATTCACTGTTTACCCTTACCTCTTTGGGATTCCACTATGTTGCCACTACACATGCGCAAATTTAACATGAATGCGCATGGAGACAAAAAAGAGGATCCGATAATGATATATTGCGCAACATACCACATGCGCACTAGCACACTGTATTAGCTTAAGCGAGCCAGTTGGACAGGAATATAATTGGTTCAACAACAAAAAAAAATCATAGCAGTAAAAGATCGGCTGCAATTTCTGACAGGCAGCGATGTTATACATAGTAACATAGTAAATGAGGTTGAAAAAAGACTGAAGTCCATCAAGTTGAACCTATACAAATCTAAAATACTTACAAACTCCAGTTAAGCTTAAACAATCCCACTAAAAGGTGACCCATTTAATACTAGCAATCATATCTATTAATTTTGTTTATAGACAGAAATGTATCCAAACAATTTTTAAATGTATCTAGGGTATTGGCATTCACTACCTCCTTTGGTAATGAGTTCCACAATGTTTTTGCTCTTACAGTGAAAAAACGTTTCCGTTGCAGGAGATTACATTTTCTTTCCTCCAACCTTAAATTGTGACCTCTTGTCACAAACAATTTTCTTGGAATAAACAGAGCTTCTGCCATCTCTGTATATGGGCCTTGAATATATGTATATAAAGTAATCATGTCACCTCTCAAGCACCTCTTTTCTAAATAAAACAGACCCAGTTTGGCTAGCCTCTCCTCATAGCTTAAATTCTCCATTCCCCTTATTAGCTTTGTGGCCCTTCTCTGAACTTTTTCTAGTTCTGCAATATCTTTTTTTGCAATTGGTCCCAAGAACTGCACTCCATACTCAAGGTGAGGTCTTACCAGGGCTTTATATAGTGACAGCTTTATGCTTTCCTCCCTTGAATCAATGCATCTTTTAATACATGCTAGTATCTTATTAGCCTTTGAAGCCACTGCCCTGCATTGTGCACCCATCTTTGGGTGTTGAAGGTGTATTAATGGCGACTTGCAGGAAAGGTACAATTCATTGAAAAGCACTATATTCTATTTTTCAATACTCAATTTAACATTTGTGAAGAAGTTAAACAAATGACCCATCTGTGAGAATGTTTGAATCTACAAAAATTTTCAAAGGAAATAGTCTTATGCACATAGGTGCTAAATTGACACCTGCTATGTATTGAATCCACGAGTTCTAGACGGCATGTCTAGATGAAAGATTTCTAAACAGAGACAAATGTGGCATTGCAACTGAAATTCATTATAAAATACAACCTTTATCATTTTAAATACTATATTAAATGTCTATATAGGGATCTGGGGAAATGCAATTCAGATTGTAATAAATTAAATGAATAACTGCATTAGTATATATAAAATGCTTAAGTTATTTCAATGTGCAATACTCAGAGACATGGCCAAGGTAAGAAAGGCTGAAAGACGACCACCACTGAACAAGACACACAAGCTGAAACGTCAAGACTGGGCCAAGAAATATCTCAAGACTGATTTTTCTAAGGTTTTATGGACTGATGAAATGAGAGTGAGTCTTGATGGGCCAGATGGATGGGCCCGTGGCTGGATTGGTAAAGGGCAGAGAGCTCCAGTCCGACTCAGACGCCAGCAAGGTGGAGGTGGAGTACTGGTTAGGGCTGGTATCATCAAAGATGAGCTTTTGGGGCCTTTTCGGGTTGAGGATGGAGTCAAGCTCAACTCCCAGTCCTACTGCCAGTTTCTGGAAGACACCTTCTTCAAGCAGTGGTACAGGAAGAAGTCTGCATCCTTCAAGAAAAACATGATTTTCATGCAGGACAATGCTCCATCACACGCGTCCAAGTACTCCACAGCATGGCTGGCAAGAAAGGGTATAAAAGAAGAAAATCTAATGACATGGCCTCCTTGTTCACCTGATCTGAACCCCATTGAGAACCTGTGGTCCATCATCAAATGTGAGATTTACAAGGAGGGAAAACAGTACACCTCTCTGAACAGTGTCTGGGAGGCTGTGGTTGCTGCTGCACGCAATGTTGATGGTGAACAGATCAAAACACTGACAGAATCCATGGATGGCAGGCTTTTGAGTGTCCTTGCAAAGAAAGGTGGCTATATTGGTCACAAATTTGTTTTCGTTTTGTTTTTGAATGTCAGAAATGTATATTTGTGAATGTTGAGATGTTATATTGGTTTCACTGGTAAAAATAAATAATTGAAATGGGTATATATTTGTTTTTTGTTAAGTTGCCTAATAATTATGCCTGCACACACAGATATCCCCCCTAAAATAGCTATAACTAAAAACAAACTAAAAACTACTTCCAAAACTATTCAGCTTTGATATTAATGAGTTTTTTGGGTTCATTGAGAACATGGTTGTTGTTCAATAATAAAATTAATCCTCAAAAATACAACTTGCCTAATAATTCTGCACTCCCTGTACAGAAAAGCTGAATGCAAGAATGAACACAGTCTGTTGTCTGCTGATACCGTGTGATTGAACTTGCTGCAATACTTGGGAACACAATCACATATCAAAAGCTGAGACTAGCTTCTGGATCTATGCAATAACTTATTTTCTTCATATAAGGTGATCTGAAAATATCTGGAAAAGATTGAACTACAAATTGACTCAAACTGGTGATGTATGATTGTTCTATTTTTTTATATTTATTTCAAAAGTATTTGGTAACCATAACAAATTGTAGTTCAGCAGATTTAAAAGGGTACTTTATATTTTAGACTCATATTCACAGTCCTGTGTAGTTTATAACTAGTCTTGTGTTTGCCAAATAATTTATAGTTGCAGCCACAAAAATATATTATTGTATTTGTCTTAATTGTAGATAATTAAGAATTTAACTCAGCCTAGATAAATTGGCATTTAAACCAACTGTTTACTGTAAGAATATATATAACTCCTGGTGTTTTAATTAGAGTTAAATATAATATTTTGTGAGCTAAGTTGCCTAAATATATTTGTCTGGAAGTTAAGCAAACCATACCTTGGTATCTCATTGTGGTATTTTAATGAAATTCAATTGCGAATAAGGTTAATAAATAAGGTAACTTTTGTGATCTTTGCATAGCATATTATAACAGTTTAATTGTGTATAGTGTGATTCAGATCTGGGTTTTTACAAATATATTTCAATGTGTCTATAAATTTTAACTAATACAAAGAACTTATCAATTTATTTTAATTTTATGGTTTTGTATATGCATTTTATTGGGGTTTTATTTTAAAGAATAATTTTTAAATATATTGTGTTATAACCCGGCCATATACTAACATATTATATGGAGGCTCTGCTGAGATATTATTAATATCTATCACATTGATATGATATATTTGTAAAAAATAGAAATTATTAAAAAAAAAATTGTAAAAAAATAATCTAAAAAAATAATAATTATTACCGTATTGTCCCGAGTATAGGCCGCACCTGATTATAAGCCGCACCCTTAAACTTTGGTGCCATTTTAAAGAAATTACATTTTTAACTTAAAGAAAACATACACATTAGTAGAACAGTAAAACAGTATTTTATTTAATGAATAGGAACACATGTACCAGTATTTTTAACACTTTTGGTATGCTATATACCATACTCACAGAAATATTGAAACTGTATTGAAAACTGTAAATAATGGAAAGGGAAAAGGACTAGACAATGAGACTAATGAGAACAGTCCTCACCCTCTCCCCTGCAAAACAATCAACAACATTAGCTAATGTTCTTAAGTCATCCCTTTGAGAAATTTTAGTCACTTTCACTGCCTGTCTCTCCACCAATACCGGTATTTTTGCTCAAGTTTTCATCACTACTTCCAATGCTTTCTACATCGCTATCACTATTTTCTTCATCATTCTCCTGATCAACTTCTTTCTGATCTTCCCACAATACATAATCTTCACTACCATCCAATGCATTTGACAGGCAACATTTTTTGAATCCTTTTATGATTGATTCTGAAGATATCATTGCCCATGCAGAAATAATCCACTGACAAAGCAAAGCCACTGATGGTTTCTTAATTTTGCCGCTTGGTGTGAAGGCATGATCTCCAGCCACAAGCCATTCAGAATACTGCTGCCGTAGATTATCTTTAAATGGCTTGTTGACTACAACATCAAGCACTTGGAGTTGGGATGTCATACCCCCTGGTATTACAACCAGATCGGATTTCAAGGATGCAATCTTACTTTTTACATCAGGTGTTAAATGTCCTTTAAAGGCATCCAATACCAGCATTGCTTTTTTCGCAAGAAGAGCACCAGGCCTACTCTTCCAAACAACTGATAGCCAATCATTCATCAGCTCCTTGCTCATCCATCCCTTTTCATGACATCTGACAATTAAGCCTCTTGGAAGACTTTCTTTCGACATAGTTTTCCTTTTTAGTATTACATAAGGTGTGAGCTTATGACCATCAGCTGTAACAGATAACATTGCTGTTATACGTAGTTTTTCATTTCCTGTGGTCCTCATTAGAATGGATTTTGCTCCTTTTTGATCCACAGTTGTATTACTTGGCATATCAAAGAAAACTGGAGTTTCGTCAGCATTTCCAATTTGGCTCAATGGATAGTTGTGCTTTTTCCTGAGCTCTATGACATACCGTTGGAATGCAAGCAGCTTTTCATTGTAGTCAACAGGTAGTCTTTGTGCTAGTGTTGTCCTGCGTCTTAGAGAGAGGCCATTTCTGAGCATAAATCTACGGCACCATCCAATGCTTGCTTTAAATTCATGGCTGGGAATATTTAATCCACTGGCAATTTCTAATGCCTTCAATTGTATGATTTTTCGGGTGACAGGCATTCCATTTTTTCTTTGTTCTTGAATGAAGGGAAGCACTGCTGCATCAACTTCACAATACCTGCCTTTCTTAGGCCCTCTGAACGATTTTCTTGTAGAAGCAGAGATTTCTAGTTTCTCCTGCATCAGCTTCCATCTGCGTACATTTTTCTCATCTACGTCGTATTTTCTGGCAGCTTCCCTATTGCTTGTTTGTTCAGCGTATTTTAAGACTTTAATCTTAAAGTTTGAATCGTAACTTCGCCTTTTCCCTTGGCTGGTCGAACTCCGAATCTCCACATGATCAGCCATATTCGTACCGTATTTTATGTTCACTCCTGTACAAAAAAACAATAACCTCATCCTCAATTCTCAGGCTTTTAGCCCCCTTTTCTTTACACCCCACCTACTTACCCTCTTAGCCCTAACTCCCTCACCTAGCTCCCTCCTTACCCTCTTTGCTCTTCCCTCACTCACACACAACCCCCTTATCACCCTCTCTCCTAACCCACTTTTTCTCAATCACAAACAGCTTCTGTCTCCTTACCCTCTCAGCCTTACTCCTCACCCTCTCAGCCCCCTCTCCCTCGTGCACCCCCTGATTACTGTATTTCAGCCCCCTCTCCCTCATACACCCCCTCCCTCCTAAACAGTCTCTCCTTTCACTCTCAGCATCCTTTTCTAATCTTATTCTTTAAAACATCCCCTCTCATCCTCACCCTCTCAGCCCCCCTATTTCCCTCACACACAGACCCCCTCCTTAATCTCTTAGCCTCCCTCCCTCAATGACAGTCTCCTTACACACAGCCCCCTCTTAACCCACTCAGCCTCCTTTCCTCACACAGTGCCCACAACTCACCCTATTACAGGTAACTACGGTACCTCCCCTCAGCCCTCCTCACCCTCTCAGCCCCCTAACTCTCGAATACAGACCCCCTCTTTCCATGACAGGTAAGGTAAGTCTCCTTACCCTCCCTCCCCCCACACAAACACAGCCCCCTCAGAACCACAGGCTGCCTACAACTCACCCTATTACAGATACGGTAACTATGGTACCTCAGCCCTCCTCTCCCTCTCAGCCCCCTATCTCCCTCAGTCACAGACCCCCTCCCTCCATGACAGGTAAGGTAAGTCTCCTTACCCTCCCTCCCCCCACACACACACAGCCCCCTTAGAACCACAGGCTGCCTACAACTCACCCTATTACAGATACGGTAACTATGGTACCTCAGCCCTCCTCTCCCTCTCAGCCCCCTATCCCCCTCAGTCACAGACCCCCTCCCTCCATGACAGGTAAGGTAAGTCTCCTTACCCTCCCTCCCCCCCACACACACACAGCCCCCTCAGAACCAGAGGCTGCCCACAACTCACCCTATTACAGATACGGTAACTATGGTACCTCAGCCCTCCTCTCCCTCTCAGCCCCCTATCTCCCTCAGTCACAGACCCCCTCCCTCCATGACAGGTAAGGTAAGTCTCCTTACCCTCCCTCCCCCCCCACACACACAGCCCCCTTAGAACCACAGGCTGCCCACAACTCACCCTATTACAGATACGGTAACTATGGTACCTCAGCCCTCCTCTCCATCTCAGCCCCCTATCTCCCTCAGTCACAGACCCCCTCCCTCCATGACAGGTAAGGTAAGTCTCCTTACCCTCCCCCCCCCCCACACAGCCCCCTCAGAACCACAGGCTGCCCACAACTCACCCTATTACAGATACCATAACTACCTCATCCATCCCCACCCTCTCAGCCCCCTATCTCCCTCAGTCACAGACCCCCCCCCTCCATGACAGGTAAGGTCTCCTTAACCAACCACCCCCCACACACACAGGCTGCCAATATCCACTCTGGTAAAAAAACTTAAAGGAGAATACAGTATACTGTAAAAACAATTCTTTATTCCATGGTGCTTGAAAAAAACACAAAAGAAAGGAAGACGTTTTTTAAACCAGTCTTCCTTTTTTATCCTGTTTTTTAATGTACCATGGAATAAAGAATCATTTACCGGTACTTGACTTTATGGTATTTGATTTTATTTTTACTATTATGCAATCTACCGTAGATTTCATTACAATCTACTGACCAGAGGCTCCCTTTGATGTACCGGTATCCACTTATTCACCCGTTGCCAGCTAGCTGAGACCTTGCCTTCCAAAGGACATGCCCCCCAATGAGATCGTGATTGGACTGTGTATGACAGCTTGGACATTTATTGGATAAAACACCAATACCACGATCCTATTGGGGGGGTGTCCTTAGTTAACCCGGCAACTCCGATAACCAAAGGTAGCATAAGGGACCCACCTCGAATACCGGTACCTCACCCGCGGCATTCAGAAGCCCTCCAAGCGGTGGTGAAGACAGTGATTGATCCCTAGCCGGCGCGTGTGTGATGTCACAGTGGGGGATGGGATGGAAAGAGCCAACTGCTTCAAATTCCTAGATGTCGGTGGGTGTGCTGCTAATTACAGGTCCGTTCAGGAGGCTGTCATCCGTGCCCGGTACACATCCAGTGAAAAACAAAAGGCAACAGAGATACCGGTACTTCTTAAAGGGATAGAGCCTCCGGTCATCATAGCCACCAAATAAAGTCAAGTCCGGCAGGTAACAGGTTTATCTGGGGAAGCGGATGTGGATGCTAGCAGGCTGTTTCTATTGCTGCCGATAAGTGTATTTACCGGTAACTGCCTCCTTACTTCTTATGCATAGCGGTTTTGTGTAAGACCCCGAGTATAGGCCGCATCCCTAATTTAAAGGCTTGCAGTAGGGGAAAAAAGTGCGGCCTATACTCGGGACAATACGGTATTAGTTTTTTTGTTGTGATTAAATATTTCAAAATTAATATTTATATCTTGAAATATTATTAAAAATAAATTTTTGAAAAATTGATAAAAATATAAATTTTTCATATCTTATTGGCCAAAATTGTATTAGCGTTTTAATTTAACTAAATACTAAGCCAATATAATAATGTCTGTAACCAGAAGTGAATCATTTATTTCTATACATAGTGTTGAAATTTGTTCCCCAAAAATACCCCTCACTAAAGGCAATGTTCTTAAGATGGACATTATAGACCACATTAAAAGAGGTTTAATATTGCGGGTGAATTAAATGATTACATGGATATGCTTGAAATTAAGGCTAAAAATATTGCTATTGATGAAGAAAGGTGGAATGAAAAAAGTGAATTATTCCAAGAACTATTAAAAATTAATCAATGCAAAAATCTCAAAAAGCGAGACGAACTAATACTAAAATCTTGGCCCCTTGTAATATGCATTATTGACAAAATGTCACAATACCTCATAGATAAAGAATTCACGCAGATGCGAAGAGAATTTAAATATAGCCGAAAATAAAATTGATGAGTTTGCAAAAGACAAAGCCGCCTTAGATAAGCATAACCCAAATTGACTAGCAAAAATACAAGAGTTAAATAAAGAGCTTGCACAAAGCCAGAGAGAATTAAGTGGTTTAAAAAGATTGTATCGCCATAATGAAAACCCCTCTATTAGCAATGAGAATAATACAGATAATTCTAACTCCCTTAAAGAATGCATCAGGGATGAAATGCAGAAATTTAGGGAAGAATTTAGACAAAGAACCCCTATTAATTCAGGGAGCTGCTATAACTCAGCTGAGGAGGGGGAGGGAAGCTCTAGTAGTGAGTCAGAGGGCAGAGCTAGCTACCCAAATAGCCCACGTAGTACTAATGTACGTAGGGGGTCTCCCCATAGTAATAGGACAAATAAGAGATGCTCCAGCCCAAAAAATAAGACTCCTAGGAAATCCCAAGATACGTCTAATAAGGTATATGACACTCCTAAAATAATTAATTTCTTAAAGGATGCAGTACCTAAATTCTCCAACAAGGGAATAAACTCTATAATTGACCACTTAAAGACTTATGAAAATGCTTTGTTCATTATGATGTTACAAGTGAGCAGTCAAAAATTGACTTTCTACCCTGGGCATTTGAAAGTAAATATCACAAATTCTTTGCTTCACTAAAGGATATGAATATTCATTCCCTGGAATGAGACAAAACGACAGTGCAGAAAAGAATTTGGGCAATATGGCACTAAAACTGCAGTGAAAATAGCTGTATACAGTTTAAAATGTAGTGCAAATCAAAGCCCTATAGAATTTCTTTCTGTACTGAAAAATGCGTACAGTATGGCTGAAGATTATCCCATATTTGAATGCAAAGAATTTGTGAATTTATTTTTCTAAGAATTGCCCGTGCCCATCAAACTTAATTAAGCTAGAGATTTTGATGAGCACTGCTCATTGAATTGGCTGATCAAAGAGAGTACAAAGTTATACTTTATTCAGCAGTCTGGTGAACAGGGGGTTAAAAGGGAACCAAAGCCCAGTCCCAAAATTGTGGCAGAAACTAGGGTGTCACCTAGCCCCCTCAATTTGGAATCTAAAAAGAAAACCTATGCAGAGGTGGCCCGAGAAACAGGCCATCCCCACAAAGGTTTAACTCTGCTCCTCCCCCAACACATGCTGAGGCGCAGAGAGATTATGCTCAAGATGGGGAGCATACCCAGGTAAATAATTATTCCCAAAGAGATGAACGCCCACAAAATAATTGGTACCCCGGTAAAAATAAATACCAAAAATGGCAAAGATATTCTCAGGGAACCCAGACACCCCAAGTAAATAGTGCTCCCCAAAATACTAACGCTGAACAAGTTGAACCCCAAAGACAACCACGTCAAGATAGGAGAAATGGCTATGATTCTGAGGGGTCCCAAGGACCCAGGAATCAATACTCTGGGACATCAAAAATTCGATCCATGGGTAAAGATAGCTTGTCCATTCAAGTGGGCCAACTCAGCACACAAGTTAGTCAATTATGTACACTATTTACTAATATGAGTCAAGCTTTTACGGCTCAGCAACCTAACAATCCTTTTTTAGGGGTACAGCCAGTGACCTTCAGTGGGCCACAGGCACAGTCATTAATACTACAGTATCGCCTGAAAGAGAGGGGATAGATATACCAAATGAAATGATAAATGTCAATAATGGTACTAAACATATTCTCTCCCTACAGACCGAAAAACGGATGATTTAGCTGTGATGACGAGCAACCTCAGCCAGGAAACTTTAACAAATTTTTGTCTTTGCAGCATTCTCATCCTTATTTCCACATATGCAGTACACAGGAACCCAATCAGCACTATTATAGAAAACATGAATGGTAAGAGTGAAGTCTCTTCTGCATCAGGTAATACAGCGGATTCAGGTGACACGTGGCGAAGCCCAAAATTGTGTAACCATGCCAATTTTATGCCTGAAATGGTAGAAACTGCAGGGAGATATTATGTATTAGCTGAGCTGCAGGGTTCAGTCTCCAACCCTATCATGGGATTAATTGATACTGGGTCTCAGGCAACTATTTTATCCCACAGGTACTACACACAGCTAAATGAGCTAGCACCCTACAAACCAAAAATAATAACAATTTGACGGTTAACTAATAGGTGTTGGGGTGACTCTCTAAAAGTCTACAGTACGGCATGGTTAAAACTTAAACTTAAGTGATTGAGCATAATTGATTGCATAAATAATGTAATTTGGTCACAAGTGAAAAGGCCTATAAATTATGAGAAACCCGATATACCTCACACCTGACATAACTGTCACGTGGTGGAAGAGAAGCCAGATGCTGTGGAGATTCATTTCAGGAATAACTCTGTACTTGAAGTAACTATCCTGCAGATAGATGATCAGACTCCTTTAAGTGGCTCTGATGGTAATACTTTTAAAATTTCACCTGGAAAGATAGCAAATATTTCCTTAGACAGCGATGTATTAACCATATTTCTCCACAAGGGGGATCATAAAATCCCTAAGGGGGGAGGCCACGCTCAATACCTCACAGGAATTAAGAGAGTTAAAGAGGATCTATTTATCACTATACAAGTGCATGACTTTGGGAAAACCAAGTATGCTAAATTGAACTCAAAACAGGAAGCTAGCTATATAAGCGAATGCAAGATATCCTATGTATATTTGTCATAAACACAGATATATATGGATATCTTCTATTTTATCATAGAAACTGATAAAATACTGGCGTTTGGTATCAAATTATACATTTTCTAAATGAAATATAGATGCTGAAAAGAGAGTTTTATTAATGCAATAAGTTATAGTATGAAAATAATAACAATATAAGGAGATAGTTGGAATATAGCAGAAATTAATGATATTGTATTTGCTGGTTGTCTGCTGCCCCCTAGGGGATTAGAATGGTATGACAACCAAATAGATTGTCTATTAGAACACATACAGAGCCAGTGAGGGGGGCGTCCCCCAAAATGAACCAATCAATGCTATGCATCCGAAGCGCATCCGAAGCGCCAATCCAAGATAGCACCGTGACCAAAAACAGATAACTGATGATTATATACAGAAAAGCTGAATGCAAGAAAGAACACAGTCTGTTGTCTGCTGATACCGTGTGATTGAACTTGCTGCGATACTTGGGAACACAATCACATATCAAAAGCTGAGACTAGCTTCTGGATCTATGCAATAACTTATTTTCTTCATATGAGGTGATCTGAAAATATTTGGAAAATATTGACCTATTGGCTCAAACTGGTGATGTATGATTGTTCTATTTTTTTTTATATATTTAAATCAAAAGTATTTAGTAACCATAACAAATTGCAGTTCAGCAGATTTAAAAAGGTACTTTATATTTAGACTCATATTCACAGTCCTGTGTAGTTTAAAACTAGTCTTTTGTTTACCAAATAATTTATAGTTGCAGCCACAAAAATATATTATTGAATTTGTCTTAATTGTAGATAATTAAGAATTTAACTCAGCCTAGATAAATTGGCATTTAAACCGACTGTTTAAAGTAAGAATATATATAACTCCTGGTGTTTTAATTAGAGTTAAATAGAATATTTTGTGAGCTAAGTTGCCTAACTATATTTGTCTGGAAGTTAAGCTAACCATACCTTGGTATCTCATTGTGGTATTTTAATGAAATTCAATTGTGAATAAGGTTAATAAATAAGGTAACTTTTGTGATCTTTGCATAGCATATTATAACAGTTTAAACGTGTATAGTGTGATTTCGATCTGGGTTTTTACAAATATATTTCATATATTTTGATATATTTTAACTAATACAAAGAACTTAGGAATTTATATTAATTTTATGGTTATGTATATGCATTTTATTGGGGTTTTATTTTATAGAATAATTTTTAAATATATTGTGTTACAACCCGGCCATATACTGACACACCAATCTCTTTATGAGATGGTGGGAGTGGTTCCACATCTTTGGAGATAGAAATCCCTGGGCCCTGAAGAAAAAGATTATCTTATATGCAAGATTCATTGATGATTTGATTTTCATCATAGACAGTGACAATTATAACATAGAACAGTTTTATGAATATCTGAATGATAACAACAGTGGCATCAGATTAGTGGGTGAACTAAACGCTAAGAAAATCTGTTTTTTGAATATAACTATCTTATGAAATGAGATCACAGGGTGTAGACAAACCGATCTATATAGGAAACCAACCTCTGGAAACACCATATTGTAATTCAACTCTAATCACCCTAGACATATGATGGGTATATATGTGTGTATGTATATATATATATATATATATATATATGTATATATGTGTATATATGTGTATATATATATATTATATATATTATGTTATATGGGTAATTTGAATCTCACATATTAAGCATATTGAGGGTAACTTTAAATCTTGTATCAAATGTTTATAATGCAGCATTCCACAAGTTTCTTTTTGTATAAGTTGTAACATATGGTTCCAATATATGATCCTCTCTACAAATGGTTATATGGGCATATTCTGTTATGTGCTATAACAACATTCTTATTTCCTGTGGGCCCCTTATGCAGATGAGAAGTTAACTACGTTTTTTATATATTTCCTGTGACCTCATGTATGACGTATACATCACTATAAATTCTTTGTGTGTTCTTCAAATAAATGGGACTTTTGTGAAAACACTCAGTTGCATGTGTGTGTGATTTCAGTGGTCACCCCAGGGCCCTGAAGAAAACGTGTGCCGCACCCTTATCAGCCAGAGCAGAGCTAAGGAACAAAAGAAGTAACCCTACAAAACTGGTGTCAGAAGTGGGATGAAACAGGGAACTCTCGGAAGGTGAGCTGAACAAAGAGTCCTTTTTATTCTGACCTTTTTTCTCTTACCACAAGACCCCTTAAGTTTCATTTTACATAGGAATAGTTGGGGAATATATATATGTGAATCTTTGGTAGATTCTAAAAGAGGAATAGTAGATTTTTTTGGTAGAAATCAGGTTAAATATATATATGAATCTTTGGTAGATTCTAATCAAATCTTTGATAAAAAAAAATAAAAAATAAAAAGGGAATAATAGATTTCTTTGGTAGAAATCAGGTTATATTAAGTCTGGCTGAAGGGTTAAACCACACATTTTCTTACTGCTTGCTTTTGAAATATTGCTGTAGGCTAACATTGCTTTAAAGTTATAAGATAAATACTGCATTGTTTATATGAATTCTTATGCTGTTTGTTTTTAAATATGCTGTATGGCAAAATACTGTTTATTTGTATAAAGTGTTAAGGAAGTAAACTGTTGCTAATATGTATTGCTGTTTCTAAACGGATCAGCATAGTGATATTTTTTTTCTTTCTCTTGTTGTAAACTTAAGCATTAAGCACAATAACTAGTAACGGAGTACAACCATTCTAGTTAATGTGGTTTTTGCAAAAAGATTCAATAATTAATTGCTCTTAAAGGTAAAGGTATTGTATTTTTTTATTTTTATTATTTTTTTATTATTTATTTTTTTGTATTGTATTATATTTTGTTGTAAATGTTTTAAAAGATAAGTTAGGAGTTGAGAATGGGCAAATCCCAGTCTAAACAATTTCCATCACCTAGACCAGGAGAAACATTTAAAGATTATGTGGGAGAATATGGCAGATTGGACAGAAGCTATGAGAAGCTCTGATCCATTTCCCCAGAGAAGGGGATAATGATACATTTCATATGAATATGGTAAAAGGGTTGTGTCTAGGTGATGAAGAGGCATTTCCATGGTATAAAGGTGATCCAAGATGGAATATGGATTGTATGAAAAAGGGTGGGGAAAATTGGCTGACTGTTGCTCCATACTGGCGATATATTGATATAGATGGGAATAAAAAGAAGGGTAAAAGTGAGAAGCAAAGACAGAAAGCATATTCACCCCCCCCTGCCCCATATAATGCCCCTCACCTACCTTTGCCATCATATTACAGACTATATCCTAGCCTTCCATCCCCTAGTGACATAGATCTAGAGACTATTGCCTCTGTTCAGGTACCCCAGGAATGGACCTTGCCAGGACCTTCTGTAACTCCCCGATACCAGGTCACTAAACCCCCAATTATGCCCAAACCCCCGATTAAGGTTGAACCAGTAACACCTTCCTACCCCCCTACAATAACCCCACAATATAAAAGAGGGAATGAAGAAGTAGAGGAGGAGGAGGCAGCTGTACCAGAAGCTAGTATGCCATTTCTTACTGTGGGAGACCAATTAATTATTAAACCTTTGACCCCGGGTGAATTAAGGGAAATTACCAAGGGAGCCCCAAACCCCCGTCAACATCCATCAGCTTGTATTATGTATTTAAAAAGAATGTTACAAGGACAAAACATGACACAGACAGATATAAGAATTATTATTGATGCACTTCTAGACTATGACCCTGAATCAGGTTGGGAGTGGGGTAATGTAAAGAGTATTAGTAAATTGAGTCGAGATCCAACAATTAACTATGCCCTAAACACACGTGAAGGACTTGATGAAATGTGGACAGAATTAAGTATAGAAATGCATAGAATATGGAAGGATAAACAAAGTATGTCAATTGCACTAGCGTGCAAACAGAATACAAAGGAAACAGTAGTAGAATTTGTTAAGCATTTTTATAAATGCTGGAAAGAAGAGGCTGGAATGGAATCAGGAGATGCAATGGGCTCTCTGAAGGTCCAGACTTGCATTAGTAATATGCAACCTCAGCTTTCCTTGTTGGTGAAACAACTTGTCTCTGATTAGCCAGAGTTGACTCCAGCAGAATTCTTGAAAAGAATTCATGAAAAAGAAGGGGCAGGTTGTTTTGACATCAGGAAATTAGAGGGAAAAAACGCTGCTTTTTATCAAAAGCAGAGTTTACAACATTGTGATCCATTCCAGGCCAGGGAAAGGGATAATACAGGGAGTAATAGAATGTATGTGAGAGGTAGAGGGAGAGCTAGAGGAAGAGCTAGAGGGAATTATACTTCAAACAGAACACATTGTTTTAACTGTGGGGAACAGGGACATTGGAAAAATGAATGCCCAAAACCCCCTAATAATTCTGGCCCCCCTTACAATCCCCGACAGTATAACAGACAGCCTTACATAGCCCCTGCACCCATGGAGGCACCCAAACACAACATACAATGGCCATAGGGGTGCCTAGAAGGTAGCACTCCAATTTTTCCAGTGGTGTCAACAAGTTATCATGAGCAACCGTACTTAGTCCTAGAAGTAGAGGGAAAACCCCTACCATTTCTAGTAGACACAGGAGCTACATGCTCTGCCTTATGCTCAGATATGTATGATGGCATTACTGGAAAATCTGAACCTTCTCTAGGGATTAATGGAGTGCTGACTCAGACTCGCATCACACCGCCACTTGAAGTTAGGGTACCCTGTACTGGCCAACAACTTTTGCACCCATTTTGTATTATAACTGGGTGTCCCCTTAACCTTTTGGGTCATGATCTTATGGGTCCCCTTGGTTTGAAAGTAGCTGTCACTAGACAGGGTGGGTTAGACGTGAGTCTAGGGTCCACTAACCTGTGTTTTTTTAATGACATATTGACAGATGTCCCATCCTCTGTATGGGCATCTTCAAAACTTGATGTTGGTTTAGTTCAGTGTACCCCATATAAAGCCAGATTAAAACCTAATACTACTCCAGTGTTTATTAAACAATATCCATTGTCTAGAGAAAAGAAAGAAGGGATAAGACCCATGATAGAGGAATTCCTTAAACAAGGAATCCTCCGTCCAGTAGTTTCTCCCTATAATACCCCCATAAATCCGATCCCAAAGAAAGACAATGAATATAGGTTAGTACAAGACCTAAGGGCAATTAATGAAATAGTAATCCCAATTGCCCCAATAGTCCCAGATGTTACAACCTTACTCACAGCCATTCCACATGATGCCTGTATATTTACAGTCATTGATTTAGCTAACGCATTTTTTTTCAGTCCGATTGGACTTTTTTTTATTATGATGGGCGTCAGCTTACCTGGACACGCCTCCCTCAAGGCTATGTGGCCTCACCTGCGGTCTACTCGCTGGTGCTCCAACGTAACTTGCGGTCATGGACTCCCAGCCAAGGTTCCGTCCTCCTTCAATACGTCGATGACCTACTGTTGTGTAGTCCTAACCAGGAGGCTAATACAGTAGATACAATAAGTCTGTTAAAACACCTTGCTGCTGAAGGTCATAAAATAGCAAAACATAAGCTACAAGTAGGAGTGACAAAAGTGGATTACCTTGGTTTTGTGCTTTCCCAAGGCCACCGGTCCATTAGTCTCAAACGAATCCAAGCGATTCAACAGATCCCAAAGCCAGTTACTAGAAAGGACATGCTAACCTTTCTAGGTATGATTAATTATTGCAGACAATGGATTCCTGAGTGCTCCCATCATGATTCCATTCTAAGGCAAGCCACAAAAGGGGATAGCCCTGAACATATACAATGGACCACAGACATGACTAAATCCTTCATAGCTCTGAAGACTAGCATTATTAGTGCCCCTGCTTTAGGACTACCTGATTATTGTAAACCATTTCACTTGTATGCGAGGGACAATTGTAAAACCATGGCTGCTGTCTGTGCCCAAGAGCATGGTGGAGGCAATATGCGTCCCATAGCTTTTCTTTTCCAAAGTAGTTCCAATACCGGTACAAAGGATGCCGGCATGTCTCCGAGCATTGGCGGCTTGCGCCATGGCTGTAGAGATGGTTGAAACAATCACATTAGGCTATCCAATAGTACTACACACCAAGTTTTACATCTTGTAAAAAATGTCACTACCCAACACATGACTTCTCAAAGACTTTCTGGTTATGAATGTATATTACTGAATAATACAAATCTAACTATTAAATATAGTAGTGTATCCTCAGGGCCAACTCAAATACTTAGTGCCTTACTTACAGGATCACCAGACTTTCCAACAGATCATGATTGTATAGAGGTAATACACCACATTACCACACCAAGACCTGACTTGATGGATAAACCTTTTGACCATGCTGATGTGTTTGTTGATGGTTCTTGTTCCCGACCTAGTGATGGTATTTATAAGACAGGCTATGTCGTTGTGCAACTACCAGACATTGTTCTAGATGCAGGCCCCATTCCTTATCCTTCTGCACAAGCTGCAGAATTAATAGCACTTACAAAAGCATGTAAATTGTTTGAAAATAAATCTGTTAACATTTACACTGACTCTCGCTATGCTTTTGGGGTTGTGCACGATTTTGGTATGATATGGAAACAACGTGGTTTTGTTTCAGCAGATGGCAAGACCATCTCTCATACAGACCTGATTAATGACCTTTTAGAGGCCATACAACTCCCAAAGGACATAGCGATCATACATTGCCGTGCACATACATAAAAGTCTGACCCTATTTCCTTGGGTAATGCACTTGCAGATAAAATTGCTAAAGAGGCTGCTTATGTTTCTCATACACCCGGATCCACCATCCTTATGTATGCTGTTTTAGCCCCACCTTCATGTCCTACAGACCATATGCTTCTTGAACTCCAGGGACATGCCACTCCTAGTGACATATCTTTCTGGACTACTAATGGGTTAGCTTTAGATGAGAATGGTTTGTTTTCTAAAGAGGGGAAGGTGGGCATACCGGAAAGCAGTGCACCACTCTTTATAGCACAAGCCCATGGTGTTGGACACCTAGGTATAAAACCAACAACTAACTGGTTGAAGCAATCTTTCTACATTAGAGGTATAGGTGATCATTGCAAGGCATATATTAATAGATGTGTATATTGCTTACAGACCAATGCAACCATCCCCAATAAAGCCCAGCATGACCACTTACCCCCACCTACAGCCCCATTCACACATCTACAAATTGATTTTACACATATTCCAAAAACTGGCACTAAACAATTATATCTGCTTGTAATAGTTGACCAATTTTCTAAGTGGCCAGAAGCTTTTGTTACCCAGAGGGAAGATGCAAAAACATTCGCTAAAATTTTAGCCACTGAAATAATTCCCAGATTTGGTTGTCCGCTTCAGATTAATTCTGATAACGGTCCAGCGTTCATTAGTAAAATCACACATGAGTTAGTAGAATGGTTACAGATTAATTGGAACTTTCACATTCCCTACCATCCTCAAAGCTCATGGATTGTAGAAAGAATGAATCGCAATATCAAGGAAAAACTTTTAAAGGCAACAGCAGGTACATGGGTTAAATGGCAAAACTATTTACCTGCGATTTTAGCAGAAATCAGAATGACCCCAAATAGGACAACCAGGTTGTCTCCATTTGAGGTCCTAATGGGTAGACCATTCCCGACTCCATGGGTAAAAGGCCCACTTATCATTAAAAATGGTGATTTAGATTGTATTAAGGAACAATATGTAAAACAATTGATTGATAAATTGAATGGCATCTATGGTGATGTGTCTTCCCGTTTACCTCTTCCCTCACAGGAACCAACTCATCCTTTCAAGCCTGGAGATCTGGTCTGCATTCGCCAGCTGAATAAAGCAAAGAAAGGAGGTTTCCCGTTCAGCAAGCCAGTCACTGTGATCGCTGTAACCAGGACTGCCGTACTGACTGACGACAAGGACATCTGGATACACGCTTCACGAGTGAAACTCTGTCCAAAGAGAGGAGAAGCGGGTGACAAGCTATCGGTCACCCTTCACAAAGGAGAAGTGGGTGATAAGGTATCGATCACTCCTCACAAAGACCAGGATGACGATCTCAATCATGGATCCAAGACATTCCTGCAAGATCTTCCTTTTCCTAATGGGGATATTGATATTTGTGTATATCCCAATAGTATTAATAACGGCATGTTATTACTCACCTGAAGATGCTGGACACTTTACACCTATTTGTTTACTATTATTAACATTGTTTAACTGTTACATGTCTTGTACTTTATGAAAGAAAATATCAGGTATGATACAAGATGCAGAAAAAGTTCAACTGCAAAATTTAATTAGAGGTAGACCCAGATAGTTTATATTGTAGGAACATTACAGGTTATGTGATCACGATGTGATCAAAGAGGGGAATGATGGGTATATATGTGTGTATGTATGTGTATGTATATGTATATATATATATATATATATATATATATATGTATATATGTGTATATATGTGTATATATATATATATATATATATTATATATATTATGTTATATGGGTAATTTGAATCTCACATATTAAGCATATTGAGGGTAACTTTAAATCTTGTATCAAATGTTTATAATGCAGCATTCCACAAGTTTCTTTTTGTATAAGTTGTAACATATGGTTCCAATATATGATCCTCTCTACAAATGGTTATATGGGCATATTCTGTTATGTGCTATAACAACATTCTTATTTCCTGTGGGCCCCTTATGCAGATGTGAAGTTAACTACGTTTTTTATATATTTCCTGTGACCTCATGTATGACGTATACATCACTATAAATTCTTTATGTGTTCTTCAAATAAATGGGACTTTTGTGAAAACACTCAGTTGCATGTGTGTGTGATTTCAGTGGTCACCCCAGGGCCCTGAAGAAAACGTGTGCCGCAGCCTTATCAGCCAGAGCAGAGCTAAGGAACAAAAGAAGTAACCCTACAACATACTATACATTGTATGTCTACATATACATGGCATTTAATGGATAGTAAATATGATCTAAACATCTAAAATAAAGCTTGCACAGAGGTAGATATACTATCCAGAGATGAATTATTGAAATACAAAACCAAACAAAACAATAAACGTAATGGGGATGAAAAAAAGAATCCAAAATTCATTACAATATATAGTCTAGAATATAGAAATATTTGCAATATTGTGAAACAATGTATCCCTATATTACATACTGATCCTACATTAAAATAAATTGTGAAAGGAGTTTGTGATTTTATATCCAGAAAGGAAAAGACTATAGGAAATTATGTTTTCCCCTCAGACTGTTCATAAAGATTAACTAATAATTGCTGGTTGAAACAAATAAAAGGGTTTTTTAAATGCAGAAAAAATATCTGCAAAACCTGTGTTTATGTCACTAAAGGTGACAACTTTGTCTCAACCAGTACAAATAAAGTACATAACATCAACTTCTACATAAACGGTGCAACGACGCATGTTATTTATTTATTTACCTGTAGGGGATGCTCTAAGCAATATATAGGAAAAACAAAATGACCCCTAAAGGACAGGTTTCTAGCACATGTAAGATCAATTCAGACACCCCCATAACGAGACACTTTAGGGAATTCCACAACTCTAATGTAAATTTATTAACTGTACAAGTAATTGATCATGTCCCTGTGTGGAAAAGGAGAGGAGATAGGGAGGAAAAACTAGGTTTAAGAGAAGTTTTTTGGATCTTTATTTTAAATACCTCCATACCCTTTGGTCTGAATTTCAGGAGACATATTGACTTATGTGCTTAACCAAATAGAATAGATCAAAATGATTGAATATTCATGCTATAACAAGTAGTGACAGCATTTTAATAACATTATTTAACTGTATAGATGAAATCACAAAGTATATAGTTACTGGCCTACTGCTAAATATATATACAGTATATATATATATATATATATATATATATATATATATGAATAGCCTTAACAAGCAAGATATGGTTATAGAATTTCGACAAGGGATTTCAGCACTCTTTTTGAAAAAAGTCATATAAATGTATTTCAGAAACAGATCCAAAAAACAACGGACCCCTGTCTTATCTGTACATAATGAAAACACATTAAAACAGATGCATAAAACACTATTGACTGGCCAGTCTTTTCTAGCGATAACCCAATCAAAATGGTATTACTCTCATTTAGACAACGAAATGTTGAAAATTGAGACTGCTCTGTAATTGCAATCTAATTAAAACAACAGGTTATCAACAGCTAAATGAGAGCAGAAATTTTTTCTCTATAACATTTTTCAATAAGAATAGAGACGCTATACAAATAATTGAACAGCTGGTTATCACAACTTTGTTGAAAAGAAAAAACAGTCCCACAGACTTCTAGCATGTAACTTCAATGAAAGTCTTTTAAACTCCCCATGCTAGCACGACCGTAGTCGTGGATATACACACACACTTAGCACCATAGTTGATACACACATGTCCCGCAAAGCTGAAAAAATACAGCAATCAGTTCACTTTACCACATCAGTGTCCATTGTTCAGTATTGCTCTGTGGTAAAGTGAACTGATTGCTGTATTTTTTCAGCTTTGCAGGACATGTATGTATCAACTATGGTGCTAAGTGTGTGTGTATATCCACGACTGTGGGACTGTTTTTTCTTTTCAACAAAGTTGTGATAACCAGCTGTTCAATTATTTGTATAGCTCCTCTATTCTTATTGAAAAATGTTATAAAGAAAAATTTTCTGCTCTCATTTAGCTGTTGATAACCTGTTGTTTTAATTAGATTGCAATTACAGAGCAGTCTCAATTTTAAACATTTCGTTGTCTAAATGAGAGTAATACCATTTTGATTGGGTTATCGCTAGAAAAGACTGGCCAGTCAATAGTGTTTTATGCATCTGTTTTAATGTGTTTTCATTATGTACAGGAACTCTGCTCATGGATAAGACAGGGGTCCGTTGTTTTTTGGATCTGTTTCTGAAATAAATTTATATGACTTTTTTAAAAAGAGTGCTGAAATCCCTTGTCTTTTATATAGAATTTGTCGAAATTCTATAACCATATCTTGCTTGTTAAGGCTATCCATACTTTAATTTTGAAGGGTCTGCACCATAAGATGTGATTGCATCAAATTAGTAACCTGTGTATACTACCTAAATTAGTGATACACGTAATATCTCTCCCCTCCCACAAACATTTTATATATATACACACATATTTTCAAAAGCAATGAATATTTGTGCTATGTGCATGTATTAAGTGATGTATAATGAGGACAATTTGTTTTTAGAGCATATGCCTTTAAAAAATAAGCCTATAAGAATCGGAGGAGGCTGGGATTCCTGTGAGCAGTGAACAAGTGTTGTTGAGCAGGAAACATGTCTGCTGCACAGGATCCCAGCAGTCCTCATTCACTGTGTATAACTGTCAATTAGCGGAGTCTTTGCTGTTGACATTTTTTGTCTGCTTTTATATTTGGAATAAACTTTAATACTTTTTTACCTAAGGAGTGCCCGAATATCTATTGTTGCTGTATACGGATTAGGCGCTGTGGACGAACAGTGCTATCTACAGAGCATTCCTAGTAAGGATGTATGACTTCTTTCGCCATGCTCCAGTGTGCCGCAGAGAAGCGTGCAGGGTAAGGCATAGCGTGACGCTACTATCTGTGTATTGGAGGAATATATATGTATATGTGTGTTTGTGTATGTATGTGTGTATATATATATATATATATATATAGTTAGATTAAACAGATATATTTTGTTGCAGTGATTATCCCAGGAAAATAATATCATCCCCCCATATTTCTTGTGAACATGTAGTACATTCCATTGTAATCAAACTGGAACACTGTAGCTGGGCCATTTTTGGGAACTCTTGGTGTTATAGTTGGTGCTTGAAGGATGTGTATAAAAACATTTTTAATTTATTGTTATCCTGTCTTCAACAGCCTTATTCCAATGTAAACATTATTTCCCTCTACAGTGCCCATCCTCCTGTGCTTCCCTCCTCTTGAGCTGTCTCCCCCTTCCTCCAATCATAATGGAAGGGTCCATGCTCATTTCCTTATTCTGTAGAACCGCACTAGTCAGAAAGTTAAAACACGTGCAGAACAGTGTATGATGAAGCTGGATCCCTCTTGCTGTGTAATTGCTGCTGCTTACATTACTTATTTAACCCTTCTCTCTGTCAAGTCTTGATGCAAAAAAATATATATTGTCTGTATCAGGACTTGACAGATGCAGAAAAAATAGTGTGAATATAAAAATAAAAATATATGAAATAAAATCTATGGCAAGCAAAATTAAAAAAAACAATAAATAAAATCAAAACAAAAACTGAAAGTAGCAATTAATAAAATCAGATGAAAACAAATATAGTAAAATAAAAAAATGTGTAATATCCAAAAAGGAAGTCAAACTGTGAACCAAAGAATAAGAGTCTCTTATCAACTGACGAATGGTAAGGCAGCTCCCCTTCTCAACCCCAAAACGTGGTGTTCAAATTTTCCTAAAGATGAGAGCAAACAAACAAAAGGGTGCCTCCTGTGTTTATCAGTAATTCCAATCGATACTCTTATCACAATAATAAACCTGAAATTTAGGGAGCACCTGGTATAATTGTATTATATTATACTTTTTCATTAATGTCATGTATTTAAATGAATAATTGAATATGAATTGAAAAAATACAAGCCAATAAAATAAAATATCCAGACTTTTATTGAAAGTAACAAAGTATCAAAAAAGGACAAACAAAAATAAATATCAATATATATAAAATCATTATATATGCAAAAAAGTGAAGATATAAACTCAAACAACAGCTCTAGGCCAGCACCATGCAAGTACAAAAACCCAAACAAAATACCTTATCTGATGCACAAAAAGTAAGGAAAACAGGCAAAACACCTCTGTTTATGTAAACATATTTTAACTTTTTTTTAAATTAATACTATTGTGAAAAAGTAAAACAGTGCAAAACAGTAATAAATAGAACTACCCAACAGAATGGCAAAATGCCTCTATTCTGTTTCAAGTAATTTTTTTCACATTAATTGAACACAAAGTTATTGTGCAAAACAACAGTAATAAATATAACTAACAAACAGAAAATGGCAAAAGGCATCTATTCTGTTTCAAGTAAACATATTTTCACGTTAATTGAACACAGTTAATGTGCAAAACAGTAATAAATAAAACTAACCAAGAGAAAATGGCAAAAGGCTTTTATTCTGTTCCAAGTAAACATATTTTTTCACATTAATTGAAAGCAAAGTTATTGTGCAAAAGAACAGTAATAAATATAATTTCAACTAACCAACAGAATGGCAAAAGGCCTCTATTCTCTTTCAAGTAAACATATTTTCCCATTAATTGAAAACAAAGTGATTGTGCAAGTGACAATGTGTATCTTTACTACACAATTTTAAAATAGGAAATTGGACTGCTTTCTACTTAAGTAAAAGTGGCAGATTTATCTTCAAGAACAAAAGTTGCTCAGCTTTCTCACAGGAGAGACTATCCCTCTTCACATCAAGAACATGAGATGCTACACTGAATAGTCTCTCACTCTCTGTGCTGGTGCTTGGGGGAGATAAATATCTGCGTGCAAGCAATGGAAAGTGACCTTTGTTCATGCGTCAGTAGTCAAGGGGATTGTCGCTTCTGGAGATAGGCAGTTCCTCTAGATAAATCTCCAGCTGTTGTGTACCTGCGTGTAACGACTTGTATATTTTCTAATAAGATAAGATAATTGGATATGGGCCTGAATAGTGATACCTCTTTAAATGTGAGGATGTTTCAGATATATTAGATTGTTCACCAAGCAGTAAACAGTTCTAACACAAATGAGTGCTATATAGCCTTCAGAATACCTTCATCAAATATATCAGAAATAGATTTATCAACAAGTTTTAGATGCACAATAATAGTTGAAAGTTCTTAAAGAGCCCATACGTTTTATAAATTAGCCCCAGTTATAAGGTGTATTACTAGTAGATTAGCCAGATTTTATGAGGTGTGAGTAAAAGACGAATCATATAACACAGTCTGTATGCAGTATGAGTCTCCTTGGAACAGCTGAGGAAACGAGCAATCAACTTACAAGGAATTCCATTTTACTCACGGTTTTCTGGTCTGAAACAGCGTGGGCTGAGGGGTATCTACATAATTGGATCATTAGGAGTAACTACGAGGTTACAATGGGCTCAGGGTAAGCAGAAGGTGTAACAGCTTGAGTGTAATCCGACTGCGATGTGGAGGACGGAGTCCGATGACATCACAGCAGCTGAGTGAAATAAAATTAACGGAGACAAGATTCCTGTAGGAGTTAGACACAATTACTTTAGGTCAGTAAATGCAAAGGGTAACAGATACACTTCAATAATCCAACATTGAAGCATAGTAGGCAGAACTTATTTATACTTGTTAGGATTTATCGATGCCATTGTTAAGGTGGAACTGGGAAATGGGAGAGAATGCCATATTAAGGTGAAAATGAACATGACACTGCACTTGTTGTGGCACTGCTGTGGACCGGGGTGCTTTCCTGTAAAACCAAAAACAGAATAAATGGGAGCACCAAATGGCTAAATAATGCAATCAGGGATGGTTACACCAAAAATGGTGTCAGGGTACCTGTGAGTAGCATTTTAATAAACTACATATGTTTTACACAATTAATATTTCATGTCAGCTAATATCTCCCCTGACCTGAGTTGAGTGGGCTATAGCCACAACAGACCAACCGCCCTTTTCCTGATTACAGAAAATCAGAGAACAAAGGTTTTTTTCAAATGAATTTATAACATTGCACCCTCAGTTCTGAATGCCCTTATGTAGAGTTTCCTGCCTACAAGCTCCATACCTAGAAAACGACCCCCTGCAATGTCAGGGACAGTCTGAAATGATCAGTTCTTTGAAGCTGACAGAACCTCAGGAGAGTAAGTAATTAGCAATTGTATGATATACAAATGAGAAGTTTTTTTGAAGGTCTAATACACATATACGTCTGGAAAAGTTGCTGGCTCAGATAACAGCACATGGGAAGCTAATTCTCAAATAAATGGCTTGTGCAAAATTTTCATATAGTTTAAAATACTCTGATTTTATTAAAAATATCTATATATGTATTGAACTAAAAATATACTATATCAGATATTGTCTGCTGTGTTAAATAAATAACCACATATTTAAAATGTTTAACCAACTTGCTTCAAAATAGATAACATATTATTTTGTTTTTCAGACATCTGATGTACAGATTAAGGTGACAAATATGAACTAAAATAAATTAAATCTATGCTGAAAGTATATTATTATTATCATATAGATTTAATGTTATTCATAGACCTAATATTTAGAATGTATGGGAATAAATACTAAATCAATTTACTCGTGTTTGATATTGATATGCACATCTTTAGTAACATTAATTGGTCCCATATATGTTGAACATATAATTTATTAATAATAGGAAATATAGTATATTAAGTGAAAAGTTAAAAATATACATTTGGCTAGAATAGTATTTTGCTAACAAAGTCGTTTTCCTGGTCATGTTGCCCTCCAGTCATTTATGCAAGAATTGCAACCAAAGGGTATTGTAGTGTCAAAGAATCTGAAATCACCATATGCATTCTCAAAGAACCAATGGAAAGACAGCTCCGTTAGGGCCAATGAGAGACAAGCTTCGATTAGGGCATATCAAATTTTCACCAATGATTAGAATAGAGGTGGGCTTTATCCCTTGATAAAGTCTCATGCACAGGAAGTAAAAGAGGCTGGTTGAAGCTGCTTAAACTGACTGCTGAATTGACCTGATGCCTTGGATTACAGTCTCTTTAAAGCAAAATTGGGTCTACCATTTTACTTCCAGAATTGCACATTCTCTTTATATGATAGTGAAAATAATGTATCTGAAAAAGCTGGTTTATTTGTTAATGTATTAATGGTTATTTTATATTTTAATAGATTTTAGCAAAGAAATTCTTTATAGCATAGTTAAACTACAGCTGTGAGTTACAAGGTAATTTATTCTTATATTTAACATAAATTAGACCAAGTGTAGTAAGTTTCAGACCAGATTAATTGGCATATAAATTGGCTGTTGCATTAATAATATACAATTTCTCTGATTATTATAAGTTCAGCATTATAACTTATAGGGTTATATAGTGGCAGTAAATTAGAGTTATTGGCTAATTATAGACTGTTCTGGTATTCTCATTTGTGATATTTTAACCCCTTGAGTGCTAATGACGGCTCTGAGCCATCACAAATTGTCTCAGTCAGGTGTTAATGACAGCTTAGAGCCGTCACTAGCACTCTCCCACTTTGAGGGAGATCTGGGGGCTCTCAACAGCTCCTGCAGGCAATCTGTCCTGCATAGTGACAGGCATCACCGGGGCTTCACGTTATGCGTGGGGACATCACGCGCAATGACGTGATGACGTCACCGCGCAACTTTGACAACTGACAATTGTCAGTTACAGGGAGATGGGGGCATGCTGCTTAGAAGCCTGTATATTAGGCTTCTGAGCAGCTACAGACCCCCAAGACCAACTGTTGGAAAGGTAATCGCCTAACCTTTCCAACAGTATATAGTATGTGGTATCTGAAAAAAAAAAGTTATTAAACTAAATGTTGAAATAAAAGTAAAAAAAAGATGTGGGGGTCTTTAGGGGTCATAAATAAAAATCAAAACTACCTAGAGACCCCCAAAGTATATTTTCTAAAAATTAACCAATATATTTTTTTTAAAAAATATTGCTTTATATATTCTAACTAAATGATCACTGTAGTAATCAGTGTAAATGCAGTGATCATCAATAAAATGTCACATTCCCTTTTCCAATATGGCTCCTGATATTATATTTGTAATATTTGTAATGTTACAAATTACCAATGGTAGAGGGAAGCTTTTTATGAAAAATTAGTAATATTTTTATTATCAGTCTTTTGGCCTGTGTGTTAGGTGAGTAAGCATCTTCTTTGCTCAGCTCTCCCCTTAGTCTAAAATCCTTTTATTTTTGCTGCAAAAAGCTTATTTTTGCAGTAAAATATATATCTTTTATTTCTAGCAGCATCATTTCTTTAAAAATATCTTTATTTTTGTTAAGAGAATTATGGCTAAGCATCTGATGAGTGCTGAGGAAGAAGCTGAGATTCTTATGAACTTAGACCCTGATTCCTTCTCTGATGACACATCTGCTGCAGAAGATTCTGACAATTACTTTTTCCTTGGGCTGTCATCATATAGTGACAGTTCAAACAAGACAGATGAACCAACTGAGCCACGACGTGGCCGCAGACAGTTCAGAGCTGTCAGTTCTCGTGGCAGAGGGATGGCAACAACATCCGCAGTGGCCCCACAGCATACTGTGGGAGTCATGGGCATAGGGGATGTTGCAAAAACATCTGCAGTGGCCACACAGCATTCTGTGGGAGTCAGGGGCATGTGGGATGTTGCAACAACATCCGTAGTGGCCGCACAGCATACTGTGGGAGTCATGGGCAGGCCTGTTCCAAGCTACAACTGGACCTCCAATTCTGGCCTCTTGGTGGGCACTGCAAATTTTAACCCATCAACTACTTTCAGTTGTTTGTGGATGATGAGTTCTTAGAATTTATTGTTCAGCAGACAAATCTGTATGCTGAGCAATTTTTTAAAAATGCTGGTGCAGAATTGAGTCACCATGCCAGAGCACATCGATGGACTGTGACCAATTTGCAAGATATGAGATATGCTAATGGGGATTGTGCAAAAGCCAAGTATAGCCTCATATTGGTCAAAGCAGTCTACTCAGATGACCCCTATCTTCCCTGCTACAATGAGCAGGGACAGATATATGTTACTGCTCAAGTTTTTGCATTATAAAAATAATGCAAATGCTCTGCCATAGACAACCCAGAACATGACAGATTGTTTAAAATAAGCCCTGTTCTTGACCATTTATTGGCAAGATTTCAAGAGTGCTATACTCCAGGCCAGAACATATCGGTTGATGAATCCTTGATCTTATATAAGGGACGTATTGTTTTTAAACAATACATTGCTTCTAAGAGAGCTCGCTTTGGGATCAAGCTGTATAAGCTGTGCGAGATACACATATCGTTTTAGGGTATACACTGGCAAGGATTCTGTTCTAGCACCCCCTGACTGTCCCTCCTCCCTTGCTGCCAGTGAAAAAATAATTTGGGACTACTCCACCCAATATTTAATAAAGGTTACCATGTATATGCGGATAAATTTTACACTGGTGTGCCATTATTTAAATTGCTATATAGCAAGGGCACTGTTACGTGTGGCACAATCCGTGCAAATCACAAAGGCTTTCCGACTCACATGTTCAGAAAGCAAAAGAGAGGAGAGACCTCAGCTTTGCGCTCTGATGAGCTGCTAGCTGTGAAATTTACAGACAAGAAGGATGTGCATCTTCTCACAACTATACATGATGAGAGCACATCGCCTGTTTATGTCAGGGGGCAGAGCACTCCAACTATGAAACCCATATGTGTCCTGGATTACAATCAGCATATGGGAGGGGTAGATAAGACTGACCAGATGCTTGAACCATACTCTGCTTCTCGAAAAGCATATACATGGTATAAGAAACTGGCAGTCCACTTGATACAATTGTCAATGCTTAATGTATTTGTCCTGTATCAGGCTACCCAAGGAAGAGGGCTATGTTTCCTGAAATTTCAGGAATCTATTATTAAAAGCCTTCACTCCTCAGGGGATATACCAGTAACTGGGCCAAGTGAGGAGAATGCAAGGTTGCATGGCCGTCACTTTGCTGCATATATGCCAACTACTGAGAAAAAAACTTTCCCTAGTAGAAGGTGTAGAGTGTGCTTTCAGCATGGACGTCATAATGAGACCCATTACTACTGTCCAGACTGCCCCTCTAAACCAGGGCTATGTATGCCAGAATGCTTCTGTATTTATCATACTATGGAAACATACTAGCTGCATACCCTCACAACCCCAGGAGGCTCTGAAATGCAGATACATGTCCCTGGTTGAGGCTTACACCTGACCAGTCCAGAGCCCTAGTTGAGGCTTACACCTGACCAGCCCAGTACCCTGGTTGAGGCTTACGCCTGACTAGCCCAGTACCCTGGTTGAGGCTTTCACCTGACCAGCACAGTGCCCTGGTTGAGGTTTAAGCCTGACTAGCCCAGTGATTGAGTTGCCCCTAGCAAAAGGTACATATGAAGGGAGATATGAAAGGTATGTGACTGGCCAGTGGTAGGGGTTGTGTTTCTGTGAGTGAATAAAGATACAAAAGGTGTGTGTATGGTCAGTAGTAGGGATGAAAGTCTTGATGTATGTAGAGGTGGGTGCTTCTGTGAGTGAATCAGACATGAAAGGTGTGTGAATGGTCAGTAGCAAGGGTTGAAGCCTTGATGTGGCGTTACGGCTCACATGGATATCCATGTGCTATTTCAACCAGTGTGAGTGCCTGTAATGCTTGTGTGGGTAATGCAAAAAGAGTTATTTTTAAACATAAAACAAAATCATTTAGAATTAGGTTAATCAATTAATGATGTAGATAAAACTGTTATTGCATATATAACCCCTATATGTTTAAAGTGTTTAACAGCTGTAGCCACCTGGGAATTAGAGATACAGTATACAAGGCGCACAGTTTTGGAAAGTACACACCTTGACACATAAAATGAGGGGCTGCATGTATTGCTAGCACAAATTTGGAGTGCGCAATACATAAATGAACATGTCACTTTGCTTAGAAAAAAAATATTTTCTAAGCAAAGCACCATATTCCATGAATATTTGCACACTCCACTTTTGTGCTAGAAGTACATATAGCACCTCATTTGATGCGTCAGGGGGTGTACTTTCTACATATGTGTACTTTATGTACCATAATTTCCCAGGTGGCTAGAGTTGTTTAACTGCAGATATATGGCAACCTTAAAAATTATTTAAAATTGTCTTTAAACATTTAGGGGTGATGTCTGCCGTTTAAAAGCTGTAGCTACCAGGGAATTTAAGATACAGTATACAAGGTACACAGCTTTAGAAAGTACACCCCTTGGTGAATAAAATGAGGGGCTGCCTGTATTGCTAGCACAAATTTAGAGTGAATAAGACATAAATGAATGTGTCACTTTGCTTAGAAAAAAATATTTTCTAAGCAAAGCACCATATTCCATGAATATTTGCGCACTCCACTTTTGTGCTAGAAGTACATATAGCCCCTCATTTGATGCGTCAGGGGGTGTACTTTCTACAAATGTGCACTTTATGTACCATAATTTCCCAGGTGGCTAGAGTTGTTTAACTGGAGATATATGGCAACCTTGAAAATCTTATTTAAAATTGTCTTTAAACATTTAGGGGTGATGTCTGCAGTTTAACAGCTGTAGCCACCTGGGAATTAAAGAAACAGTATACAAGGTACACAGTTTTGGAAAGTACACCTGCATCAATTAGGGGCTACTTGTATTGCTAGCACAAATTTGGAGTGCGTAAGACATAAATGAACATGTCACTGTGCTTAGAAAAAAATATTTTCTAAGCAAAGCACCATATTCCATGAATATTTGTGCACTCCACTTTTGTGCTAAAAGTACATATAGCACCTCATTGGATGCATCAGGGGGTTTGCTTTCTACAAATGTGTACTTTATGTACCCTAATTTAACTTCCCAGGTGGCTAGAGCTGTATAAGTGAAGATATGGCAACCTTGAAAATCTTATTTAAAATTGTCTTTAAACATTTAGGGTGATGTCTATAATTAGACAGCTGTAGCCACCTGGGAATTTAAGATACTGTATAAAAAATACACAGTTTTGGAAAGTACACCTGTTGGCGCATCAAATGAGGGGCTGCATGTATTGCTAGCACAAATTTGGAGTGCGTAAGACATAAATGAACATGTCACTGTGCTTAGAAAAAAATATTTTCTAAGCAAAGCACCATATTCCATGAATATTTGTGCACTCCACTTTTGTGCTAAAAGTACATATAGCACCTCATTGGATGCGTCAGGGGGTTTGCTTTCTACAAATGTGTACTTTATGTACCCTAATTTAACTTCCCAGGTGGCTAGAGCTGTATAAGTGAAGATATGGCAACCTTGAAAATCTTATTTAAAATTGTCTTTAAACATTTGGGGTGATGTCTATAATTAGACAGCTGTAGCCACCTGGGAATTTAAGATACTGTATAAAAAGTACACAGTTTTGGAAAGTACACCTGTTGGCGCATCAAATGAGGGGCTGCATGTATTGCTAGCACAAATTTGGAGTGCGTAAGACATAAATGAACATGTCACTGTGCTTAGAAAAAAAAAATTCTAAGCAAAGCACCATATTCCATGAATATTTGTGCACTTCACTTTTGTGCTAGAAGTACATATAGCCCCTATTTTGATGCGTCAAGGGGTGTACGTTCTACAAATGTGTACTTTATGTACCCTAATTTAACTTTTCAGGTGGCTAGAGTTAATTAAGTGCAGATATGGCAACCTTGAAAATCTTATTTAAAATTGTCTTTAAACATTTGGGGTGATGTCTATAATTAGACAGCTGTAGCCACCTGGGAATTTAAGATACAGTATACAAGGTACACAGTTTTTTAAAGTATACCCCTTGGCGCATCAAATGAGAGATGGCATGTATTGCTAGCACAAATTTGGAGTGTGTAAGATATAAATGAACATTCCGCTTTGTTTAATTTTTTTTTTTTACACAAGTGTGATATTCGCTTATTTGTTGCACACTTCAGATCTGTGATACAAATGCATAAGACCTCATTTGATGCAACTGGGGCTGTAGTTTCTAAAAATATATAGTTTTGTTGTCATATCTTAATTTCCCAGACAGCTAGAGCTGTTTAATTGCTGGCAACAATACATTAAATTTAAAGATGCTTTTTGTTAAGGTCTATCAAATTGACACATCGGCAATAAAACAGTAGAAAAATGCAGTGAAATGTTATCAATTTCTGCTTATTTTAGACAGGTTACCTACTCCAAATATTTAGCAACACAGGTTTTGATGATAGAGTTTAGAAAAATAAAATTACAAACTAATTTTTACTGATTGTGGAGTACAAAATACACTTTTTTCATATTTTATGCTTTATTTTTAAAACCTGTAGAGACACACACATATAATAATGGTATATTTGCTAGGTCTGCTGAAAGAAACAATATATATTTTCTATAGTTTATTCACACAAACTTTACTTCTAAAAGTGTTTAAACGTCAACTGCAAAAAAAAAGCTCAAAACTAGCTTAGCACCCAGGTGGGAAATGGCTTAGCAGCCAAAAGGTTAATAAGCGATTCATTCTGAGTAAGCTTAATTTTTAGAGATATATTTTATGGTCTGTTTTGTATAGAAAATTGTAACAGAATAAGCCTGTATAATTGTTTCATAATATAGTTTTTACATAAATATAATTCAATGTGTCTATAAAGACAATTGATCAGAACAATGGATTAAATATTATTTTTTTATAATAATATATTTGTCAAATTTATAGATATCCCAGTAGTGATATTTTGGAGTACACTACAGAAATATAATATTTTACTGAAGTGTATTGACAAGGTTCTGCTATATTAATTGTAGATATCGCTGACAATATTTTTATACTGCTATTTATTATTAATATTCATAATTACAATACGTAACTCGTTGAAGGCACTGCTGAGATCATTATCTTTATAACATTGATATGACATATTTTGTAGTAAAATAAAAATATATTTTAAAATTAAAGTTTTTAGTTTTTTTTGGTCAAAATTGTATTACCCCTAGATTTAGAGTTCTGCATTAGCCGTCAAAACCAGCGTTAGGGGGTCCTAACACTGGTTTTGGCCACCCGCTGGTATTTAGAGTCAGTCAGGAAAGGGTCTAACGCTCACTTTCCAGCCGCGACTTTTCCATACCGCAGATCCCCTTACGTCAATTGCGCATCCAATCTTTTCAATGGGACCTTTCTAACACCGGTATTTATAGTCTTGGCTGAAGTGAGCGTTAGAAATCTAATGACAAGACTCCAGCCGCAGCAAAAAGCCAGGAGTTAAGAGCTTTCTGGGCTAATGCCGGTTCATAAAGCTCTTAACTACTGTGCTCTAAAGTACACTAACACCTATAAACTACCTATGTACCCCTAAACCGAGGCCACCCACATCGCCGCCACTCTATTAAATTTTTTAACCCCTAATCTGCCGACCGCACACCGCTGCAACGTACAATTTCCCTATGTACCCCTAATCTGCTGCCCCTAACATCGCCGACCCCTATATTATATTTATTAACTCCTACTCTGCCCCCCCAACGTTGCCGCTACCTACCTACAATTATTAACCCCTAATCTGCCAACCGGACCTCACTGCTACTATAATAAATGTATTAACCCCTAATCCGCCTCACTCCCGCCTCAAAAACCCTATAATAAATAGTATTAACCCCTAATCTGCCCTCCCTAACATCGCCGACACCTAACTTCAAGTATTAACCCCTAATCTGCCGACTGGACCTCGCCGCTATTCTAATAAATGTATTAACCCCTAAAGCTAAGTCTAACCCTAACACCCCCCTAAGTTAAATCTAATTTAAATCTAACGAAATAAAATAAATCTTATTAAATAAATTATTCCTATTTAAATCTAAATACTTACCTGTAAAATAAACCCTAATATAGCTACAATATAAATAATAATTATATTGTAGCTATTTTAGGATTAATATTTATTTTACAGGCAACTTTGTATTTATTTTAACCAGGTACAATAGCTATTAAATAGTTATTAACTATTTAATAGTTACCTAGTTAAAATAATTACAAAATTACCTGTAAAATAAATCCTAACCTAAGTTACAATTAAACCTAACACTACACTATCAATAAATTAATTAAATAAACTATCTACAATTATCTACAATTAAATCAACTAAACTAAATTACAAAAACCCCCCACTAAATTACAAAAAAAAACAAACACTAAATTACAAAAAAATAAAAAAAGATTACAAGAATTTTAAACTAATTACACCTACTCTAAGCCCCCTAAAAAAATAACAAAGCCCCCCAAAATAAAAAAATGCCCTACCCTATTCTAAAATAAAAATTTAACAGCTCTTTTACCTTACCAGCCCTTAAAAGGGCCTTTTGCGGGGCATGCCCCAAAGAAAACAGCTCTTTTGCATTTAAATAAACATACAATACCCCCCCAACATTACAATCCACCACCCACATACCCTTAATCTAACCCAAACCCCCCTTAAAAAACCTAACACTAAGCCCCTGAAGATCTTCCTACCTTGTCTTCACCATGCCGGGTATCACCGATCCGTCCAGAAGAGGGTCCGAAGTCTTCCTCCTATCCGGCAAGAAGAGGTCCAGAAGAGGCTCCAAAGTCTTCATCCTATCCCGCAAGAAGAGGAGATCCGGACCGGCAAACATCTTCATCCAAGCAGAATCTTCTATCTTCTTCCATCCGGCCCAGAGCGGGACCATCTTGAAGCTCTTTTTCCGACGTCCTAAGTCCGAATGAAGGTTCCTTTAAATGATGTCATCCAAGATGGCGTCCCTCAAATTCCGATTGGCTGATAGGATTCTATCAGCCAATCGGAATTAAGGTAGGAAAAATCTGATTGGCTGATTGAATCAGCCAATCAAATTCAAGTTCAATCGGATTGGCTGATCCAATCAGCCAATCAGATTGAGCTTGCATTCTATTGGCTGATCGGAACAGCCAATAGAATGCAAGCTCAATCTGATTGGCTGATTGGATCAGCCAATCAGATTGAACTTGAATCTGCCAATCGGAATTCGAGGGACGCCATCTTGGATGACGTCATTTAAAGGAACCTTCATTCGGACTTAGGACGTCGGAAGAAGAGGATGGATCCGTGTCGGCTGCTTCAAGATGGTCCCGCTCCGCGCCGTAGCTATTATATAGTTCTTAACTATTTAATAGCTATTGTACCTGGTTAAAATAAATACAAAGTTGCCTGTAAAATAAATATTAATCCTAAAATAGCTACAATATAATTATTATTTATATTGTAGCTATATTAGGGTTTATTTTACAGGTAAGTATTTAGATTTAAATAGGAATAATTTATTTAATAAGATTTATTTTATTTTGTTAGATTTAAATTATATTTAACTTAGGGGGGTGTTAGGGTTAGGGTTAGACTTAGCTTTAGGAGTTAATACATTTATTAGAGTAGTGGCGAGGTCCTGTCAGCAGATTAGGGGTTAATACTTGAAGTTAGGTGTCGGCGATGTTAGGGAGGGCAGATTAGGGGTTAATACTATTTATTATAGGGGTTTCGAGGCGGGAGTGAGGCGGATTAGGGGTTAATACATTTATTATAGTAGCGGTGAGATCCAGTCGGCAGATTAGGGGTTAATAATTGTAGGTAGGTAGCGGCGACGTTGGGGGCGGCAGATTAGGGGTTAATAAATATAATATAGGGGTCGGCGGTGTTAGGGGCAGCAGATTAGGGGTACATAGGGTTAACGTAGGTTGCGGCAGTGTACGGAGCGGCAGATTAATGGTTAAAAATAATATGCAGGGGTCAGCGATAGCGGGGGCGGCAGATTAGGGGTTAATAAGTGTAAGGCTAGGGGTGTTTAGACTCGGGGTAAATGTTAGGGTGTTAGGTGCAGACTTAGGAAGTGTTTCCCCATAGGAAACAATGGGGCTGCGTTAGGAGCTGAACGCTGCCTTTTTGCAGGTGTTTGCAAAAAGGCAGGTTTTTTTTTCAGCTCAAACTGCCCCATTGTTTCCTATGGGGGAATCGTGCACGAGTACGTTTTTGAAGCTGGCCGCGTCCGTAAGCACCGCTGGTATTGAGAGTTGCAGTGGCGGTAAATATGCCTGTATGCTCCCTTTTTGGAGCCTAATGCAGCCCTTCTGAGAACTCTCAATACCAGCGTTGTTTAAAAGGTGCGGGGGAAAAAAAGCACGCATAGCTAACGCACCCCTTTGGCTGCAGAACTCTAAATCTAGGCGTTAGTGTTTTAAATTAATTAAATACTAAGCTACAATAACAATGTCTATTACTAGAAGTGACTCAAATAAATCTATACTCAGTATTGAAATATGTTACCCAAGATTACCCCTTACAAAGGCAGACTCCATTAAAATGGATGCTATCGGCCACATCAAAAATAAATTTAATATTGCGGGTTATTTAAATGATTATATTGATATGCATACCACTTAGGCCAAAAATATTGCTATTGATAGTAGAATGTTGAATGAAAAAGTGAATTATTCCTGGATTTATTAAAAATTAATCAATGCAAGAATTCCAAAAAATGGGAGGAGCTAATACTCAAATCTTGGCCACTTGTAATATGCATTAATGTCAAAATGTCCACTCGCTCACCTTATAGAAAAGGAATTGCAATTACAGCAGCTAGAAGATGAAATTCACTCATCACGTAAATGCAATAAAAATGTAGAAATAGCCCAAAATGAAATTGTTAAATTTTAACAAGACATGGCCGTCTTAGATAAACAGAACCAAAAATTAGTAGCCCAAATAGGAAGTTTAAATAAACAACTCGCAAACCCCCTCCCTTAATAGGGAAAATAATGAGGATAGTGCAGGTATTATAAAAACCATAAAATAAATTATGTTAAATGAACTGCAGAACATTAGGGAATAATTTATACAAAGGTCCTCAACTTGCTCAGGAGTACAATTCCCAAATAAGCAGCCGCCTCATGTTTTAAATTCAGGGAATTCCTCCACCTCAGAGGGGCAGAGAAGCTATAATAGTGAGCAGAGGGCAGAGCCAGCTACCCAGATAGCCCATATAATACTAATGTACATAAGGGGTCTTCACATAGTAAAAGTTGGACAGATAGGGAGCGCTCCACTCCCAAAAATAAGGTCCCTAGGAAGACCCAAGATGCATCTAATAAGGTATATGACACCCCTAAAATAATTACTTTCTTAAGTGGTGCAGTACCTACATTTTCCAAAAAGGGGCCTTGTATAATTGACCACTTAGAGACCTATGAAAATGCTTTATCCATAATGAATGTTAATAGTGAGCAGTCAAAAATGTAACTTCTGCCATGGGTATTTGAAGGTAAGCATCACAAATTCTTTGCTTCACTAAAGGATATAAATATCCATTCCTGGAGTGAAACAAGGCAACAGTGAAAAAATGAGTTTGTTTTTTATCGCACAACAACAACTGCTAAAGCGGCTGTATACGGTTTGAAATGTGGCGCAAGTCAAAGCCCAATTAAATTCCTTTCTGCACTAAAAAGTGCATACAGTATGGCCAGACACTACCCCAAATTTGAAAGCTCAGAATTTGTGAATCTATTTTATGAAGCATTGCCCTCACACATCAAAATAAATCTGGCTAGAGATTTTGATGATAATTGCTCATTGGATTGGCTGATCAGAGAGAGTACAAAGTTATACTCTATTCAGCAGTCCAGTGAACAGGGGTTAAAAGAGAAACAAGGTCCAACCCTAAAATTGTGGCAGAAACTAGGGTGTCCCCTAGACCCTTCAATTTAGAGACCAAAAAGAAAACTTGCGGAAGTGGCCAGAGAAAACAGGCCTTCCCAACAAAGGTTTGAGTCTGCCCTTTTCCCACCAAGGGCTGAGGTACAGAGGGAATATACTCAAGATGGGGGGCATACCCAGATGAATAGGTATCCCAAAAGAGATGAATAACCACAAGGTAATCAGTATCCCCATAAAAATAAATACCAAAAGTGGCGAAAATACTCTTAGGGTAACCAGACACCCCAAGTAAAAAGTGCTCCCTGGGATATTAATGCTGGACAAGTTGAACCCCAAGGGCAACTGTGTCAAAATAGAAACAATAGCTATGATTCTGAGGGATCCCAAGGATACAGGAATCAAAACCCTGGGATATAAAAAAATCAGTCCATGGGTAAAAATAAATTGTACAATCAAGTGGGCCAACTTAGTACGCAGTTAAATTAATTATATACAATATTTTCTAATATGAGTCAAGCTTTGATGGCTCAGCACCCTAATAATCTTTTTTTAGGGGTACAGCCAGTGGCCAGCAGTAATAAATACTTCATTATTACCTGAGAGAGAGGGGATACAATTACCAAATTAAATGATCAATATCAATAATGGTAGTAATCATGTTCTCTACCTACAGCCCAGAAACGGAAGGCCTGGCTGTGATGACAGGTGTCCCCAGACTGAAAATATGAATAAATATCTTCCTTTGCAGTTGACCCTTAACCTTATTCCCACAGATGCAGTACACAGGAACCCTGTCATCACTATTATAGAGGCAGTGACCGGTAAGAGTGAAAATTCTCTTGCATCAGGTAAAGTGGTTGATACAGGTAAAATGTGGCGAATTGATACTGGATCTCAGGCAACTATTTTATCACACAGGTACTACACACAGCTAAATGAGCTAACACCCCACAAACCTAAACTAAAGGAATTATATGGTTCACTAAAAGGTGTTGGGGGTGACTCTCTCAAAGTCTGGGGTACTGCATAGTTAAAGCTAAAGCTGGGGAACAGGGTAATAAGACAACCTGTCATTATAGTGGATCTGCCAACTGTTCGTTTAATAATTGGTATTGACCTTCTTAAGCAATTATGTACCGTCATTGATTGTATAAATAATATTAGCAAGTTCAAAGACTCATTAATTATGAGTGGTCCAACATACCTCACACCAGACATAACTGTCAGGTGGTGGAAGAGAAACCAGATGCTGTGGAGATTCATTTCAGGAATAGCTCTGTACCTCAAATAACGGTCCTGCAAACAGATAATCAGACTCCCCTAAGTGGCTCTGATGGTAATACAATTAAAATTTCGCCTGGAAAGATAGCCAATATTTCCCTAGACGGCGATGTATAAACCATATCTCTCCACAAGTGGGAACCTAAATTCCCTAAGGAGGTGATCACTCTGAATTCCTCGCAGAAATTGAGAAAATGAAGGATGATTTATTTATCCCTATGCAAGTGTAGGACCTTGGAAAAACCAAGTATTCTAAATTAAACTTAAAACAGGAAGCGAGCTACATAAGCGAAGGCTTATTAGTGCAGATAGCTAAACCAAAGGTGATTAAATATCTTTCTCCCCATCACTGGGTCCATGACCTGGATGACAACTCTGAAAGCTATAACATCACAGCTAAATGTTTATTATCTATCTCCATAGGTAATAAATCAGCAAAACACCTGTTTTTAGTTGTAAATAATCCCCATAATCAAATATACATTGGCAAAGTTATCTTGCATAGATATGCCATACAAATAGATTTGATTAACTTTTGCCTCTGGAGCAGGTTAAAGGGGGACCCTGAAATATTTCAGGATGAAAACGCATCCCTGAAATCAAATCAGCAATTGCCATATGCTGTGAATATGCCGGTGTCTAATGCCAGTGTAATCCCTTCTGGGGCTGATAAATTCATATTACCCTTACAGGTAAAAAGGGTTCAGAAATTAAAAACTTCTGAAACACTAATATGCATCTCTAATAGAATGCAAAATCTGGTTATTGTGCATAACATGAGCCCACATGATATCACCTTATCCAGGGGAACTACCATAGGATATGCTCTAGAATTCAGTTATTATAGTTTTGGATTCTAGAATAATGTAATTGGGCTAATACCTGAAAGGTACTTAACTGAAGAACAGTTAATAGAACAATCTTTTGCATATATGCCAGAAGGATTATTCACAATTCAGTCCATTTATCCTATCGGCTCAGGGGAAGGCATCTGTAAAATTAAAGAAGCCTCCCTGATATTTGATCAGCCAATCATAGAGCAAGAATACCCCAATACCCAGAATCCTAGAAGTAATGTAAATTATAATCAAGGGGATATCACATCCAGGCTTGAAGAAGTCTATGAGATTGGACAGTCTGAAATCTTTCTAGGACTTCAGCAAATAGTCGAAGAGCAAATCTTCTTATGATGAACGCCAACAGCTATGAGAACTTTATGTCACAGCCGTCTGACACATTAGAGCCAATCAACATCAGACACTCCCTCACAGACCCTCCCAGCTACTCGGAATCCGCCATTTTAGACTCATAACGACCTTGCTTTCTTAATGAGAGGACGTGTTGTGTTTTTGCTCCTGACATTAATAGGAAAAACATAGCTAGGCTAGTGTATTTACAGTCCAGAAGGACTCCACTCATCTCTGCTGCAAGCACAGCACCCCCAAAAAGCCCTTTTTAGGGCTATATTTCGTGCCGTTTTTTTTTTTGTTTTGTTTTTTTTTTATTAGCATTTGCCTGGCTTTCAGGCTGTGTGTTTAAGGCTCACAGCATATGCTGCTGTGATTACTGCCACCACTGATATCTCCGTAACAACATTAGTTTAAATTTAACTAACCAAAAAATTTAATTATTTTGCTAGTGTAATTTTTTTTCATTTTCTATCAGGCCTGTGTCACACAGCATATACTCTGGTTCATTGCTCTGTGCCAGCCACCAGTGTTAATATCCGTTTATAACATTATTTTAAATTTAAAAAAAAAATAAAAAAATATTTTGCTAGTGTAATCTAATTACATTTACTATCAGGCCTGTGTCTGTCAGGCTCACTCAGCATTAATATACCTCATTTTTTTCAGTCTTTTGGTTAATTGGTCTGTGCCAGGCATCCACCAAGTACTCATATCTTCTTCACCTTAATTTAAATTTAAAAAAATACATTTTTAAATTTGTTTGATAGTGTAATCTAATATAATTTTCTATCAGGCCTGTGTATTTTGCTGACATACAGAGCCTACTGTGTTTATTTGCTGCCCTCCCTAGTCTATGAGCCACGACTCATATGTGTTTAACCTTTTTTTAATTTCCCCCCCAAAAAAATAATTTAAATCATTTTTCTAGTGTAATCTAATAGTATTTTCTATCAGGCGTGTGTGTATCTGACTTACAGAGCCTACTGTTTTTAATAGCTGCCCTTCCAAGGCTAGACAGCCACGACTCATATTTATGTGCTTAACCTTTTTCTTTAAATTGCCAAAAAAAAGTCTTTAAATCATTATGCTAGTGTAATCTAATTTTATTTTCTATCAGGCCTGTGTCTAACTGTCTATCTGACTTACAAAGCATACTGTTGTTAATTGCTGCCCTACTTAGCAGCCAGCCAGTGCGACCACTCATATGTGCATTGCACTTCTTAACATTATTTTAATATTAAAATCTAAAATTTTAAAATATAATATCAGCTATTAAACTAATAAGAACAGTACTACCAAAATACAGCCAATGAAGGGCCTTAGGAAGACTGAGCCAAGGTTGGATTGTAGTATTTGGCTAGGCTAATCATGATGGCCATGTAGACCACCACCGAGAGTCCTGGAAGTAACAGGGATGATGAGATGAAAGTGCTAAGAATAGTACTACTTGAAACAACAGAGTTAGCCATGGGTGTTAATCCAAGACCGCTTGGATTTATTTTTGTATTGGGTGCGGCTAATCTTGCAGGCCATATAGAGCTGCCACCATTCGGTGTTGTATCAGCTATAAAAATAATAAGAACTGTACTATCAAAATACAGCCAATGAAGGGCCTATGAAGACTGAGCAAAGGTTGGATTGTAGTATTTTGTTCGGCTAATCATGATGGCCATGTAGACCACCCGTAACAGGGATGAAAGTGCTAAGAATAGTACTAATTGAAACAACCGAGTTAGCCATGGGTGTTAGTCTAAGACCACTCGGCTTTTTTTTGGGTTTGGGTGCAGCTAATCATGAAGGCCAGATAGACCTGCCACCATTTGGTGTTGTAACAGGTATTAAACTGCAAAGAACAGTACTACTTAACACAACCTACTTACCATGGGTCCCAGAGCATATGTTTGGTTATTATATTTTGTAAGGGTAATCATGCAGGCCATATAGACCTCCACCGATAGAGTGAGTATGAGTAACAGCTATTAAAATGCGAAGGACATTACTAATTAACACAACATAGTTACCATGGGTCGCAGACCAAGAGCAGATGTCTTATTATTATATTTTGTATGGGTAATCATCCAGGCCGTATAGACCTCACCAAATAGGGGGAGTTACAGAGATTAAAGTGCTAAGAATGGTAGTACTTAAAACACAACCTAGTTAAAATAGGTACCAGACCGCATGTCTTATTATTATATTTTTTCAGGGTAATCAGGCAGGCCATATAGAACACCCCCGATAGGGGGGGGGGGAACAGGGATTAAAGTGCTAAGAAAAGTACTAATTAACACAAGCTAGTTGGGTCCAAGAACGCATGTTTAATTATTAGACTTTATTAGGGTAATTATATATCTAACAAATCTATCTATTTCTCTTCTATCGATTCTATCTAACTATCAATCTATGTATATCTATCTATCCTATCTATCAATCTATCTTCTGTCCAGGATGTTTTGAGACAGCCACTTTGGGAATGTTAGTTGATTTAGGCCCATTATGGCTTAAAAGAAGACTCTGCATAAACTATGTAATTTTCCATGGGAGTTTTGCCAGGGATCCCCCTCCAGCATGCGACAGTCCAGGTGTTAGTACCCTTGAAACAACATTTCCATCACTATTGTAGCCAGAAAGAGTCCTTGTAGGTTTTAAAGTTCGCCTGCCTATTGAATTCAATGGCGGGTTCGCGATCAATACCGGAAGTTCGAGTCCGCCGTTCGCGAACCGAAAATTTTAGGTTCGCGACATCACTATTCTTAAGCCCAATGGACAATGGCATTTGTGTGCTGACTTAAGAAAGCTACACAAATGAGTGTACATGTCTGGCTGACTTAAGAAAGCTACACAAATGAGTGTACATATCTGGCTGGCCTGTGCCATACATTGACCAGTGCCTAGCACAGATGCAGGGATCTAAAATATTCACTGCCATTGATTGTGTGCAAGAATATTGGACCATAAAGGTACACGAGGAGGACCAGTATAAGCTAGCGTTTTCCTTCAAGAAGGTTCAATATGCATTTCCAAAACTTCCGTTTGGATATGTAAATTCAGAACGTGAATTTGCTGTATTCATGCATAAGGCTATGCCTGATTCACTGGAAAGGGGGACCTTATCTTATATTGATGATCTGTTAATCAAAAGCACTGACTTTGAGAAACAGATCACAGAACTTAAACACGTCCTCAGCCAACTTAAAAGGGCAGGTGTCAAAGTTTCCCGACAAAAAGCTCAATGTAAGCTTCTTGGGACATGAAGTTACTTCTGAAGGGTTAAATCCTCAGAATAAAAAGGTGGTAGCTATAATAAATTCTAAGAACCCAACTAACTTAAAGGAATTAAGATCATTCCTGGGTATGACAAATTATTCTCGCAAATTTATTGATAATTATGCAGAATTAGTGAAACCACTGCTACATCTTCTAAAGAAGGATGTGAAATGGCACTGGAATGAGGCTCAAGAGACAGCCGTAAGAGAGCTGAAGAGAAAACTCACTCAAGAACCTTGCTTAGCGTACCCTGAAGGTGGTAAAACTTTCTACTTAGAGACAGGTTACATAGATATTAGCATGAGTGCTGTTTATACCAAAAACATGATAATTTAAGCAAAGTCATTGCTTATGCAAGCAAAACGTTATCCCCAGTAGAAATAAAATTTAGTGATTGTGAAAAAGCCCTCTTATCTACTGTATGGGCTCTGCAAAATTTCCGCAGCTACATACAGGGTCAGAAAATTATTGTAGAAACGGCCCACCAGCCTTTGCTATATCTGCAAAGTGAGAGAATAAGAGATAGGAACCTGTCCAACAGCTCCATAACAGCTTGGACTATTTCCTTACAAGGCAGGCAAGGTATTCATGAATTTGTGATTATTACTGACTCAAATTATGTGCGTGACAGCTTTGTTGAATACCTGCCAACTTGGAAAAGAAATGGCATGCAGAAAACTAACAACAAACCCGTCAAACATGGTAAGTTGTTCTGTGAAATTGACAAATTAGTGGTGACCAATGGTTTAACCATACACTGGAAAAATACCAAGGTCCTGATAAGGAAGGTAATGATCTTGCAGATTCATTAGCCAAACAAGGAGCCATAACTGGAGAGCTCCTTAATATTGACCACTTAATGGGTGCAATTCAGGTTGTAGCCATTACCAGAAACCACGCTAAACAACAAAATGAACCTAACCTGGTACAATGGAGTCAAGATTCTCCTAGTGAGGACTTGATCACTAGTCAAAGAGAAGACCCCATTATAGGTATCGTCTATAAACACATAGAAGATCCTGAAAACAACCCCATCTTAAAAGAGGACTGTATTAATAAGGAAGATCTTAGAATCTTAATGAAGTCCAGATCACAATTCAAATTACAGGAAGGTTTGTTAATTAGAACCTCCAAAACAGGCATCCAACAATGTGTGGTACCTACAAAGTTCAGAGGTCTCATGCTTCCACATGCCCATGATGCTCTGACATCTGGTAATCGTGGTGCCAAATTAACATATGAAATATTGCGTGATTACACCTTTTGGCCGCATATGTTGAAAGATGTTCAAACCTACTGTCAAGGGTGTTTAATCTGTCCACAGTTCCAACCCACTGCGCCAATGCATAGAGCACCATTGCAGAATAGGGGGATGGTAATGCCATGGTCAGATATACAAATTGATTTTATTGGTCCAGTAACTAGGTCATCAAGAGGTAACAGATACATCTTTAGAGTAGAGGTAGTGGGAGGATGGAGTTAAGTAATGACAGATGTAGTCCCTTTATTTGTATTTGAATACATATATTTGATATATATATATGTTATAATGAATATTGTTAACTGGGATCAGTATCTGTTGTGGGATCTCAGAGAACAGAACTAAACAACTAGAAAAACTAATTGTATGAGGAATACAATAGAATTCACAGCAGAGATTGCCACAGATTGTTTATCATATAAACTCCAAATAATGGATTCAGATAGATTTTATATTATATTTTTTTAAAAGGTTCCATAACATTCATACCTTATAATCTTTATTAAAGCAACTAGGAACCAACATTCACACAGTGGTAGCGGTTAGAAAATTAAAAATACTTAAACCCAATCATGCATGTTAATTGTATATAGATATATAGGTCAACATGGGCGTACTTAGAATTTTATAAAAATAAGCTAAGCCCTTACAATCCGAGGGCTGTATTAACTTTTAACTATTAGTCTAAAGTAGGCACCATGATTGACCCGTTTTTAGCAAAAGAATTTCTATAGTTTATGCACAAGGGTAAGCAGTTAAAAGCGGCAGACAGGAGAGACAAAGCTACTCCTGCTGGACCCCAGCAGGAGTAGCTTTGTCTCTCCTGTCTGCCGCTTTTAACTGCTTACCCTTGTGCATAAACCACTGCTAAAACCTATTATGATCTCAAAACTACCAAAAAGGAATATGAAATTAATGATAAAGTTTATCTTTATAACTTTGGAAGAGATCAGGTTAAGGAGAAGAAATTTCTTCCATCATGGAAGGGTCCTTTTGTCATTACTAACAAAATATCTCCAGTTGCCTATAAAATTAGGATCCCTAAAAATGATACCTTTATGGATAAATGGGTCCATATTAACCAGTTGCGAGCATGCCATCCTAGATCCAAACTACAAGTCATAGAGGGAGAATGAAATGTCTAAAGTATGACTAAGATCTAGATAAAGAGCATAAATATGAGGATCAGAAATAATGGACTCTCTTTGTAGCAAGACTGTCTATGATGCATACTGTAAATACACTCCCCAAGTACCACTGACTTTAAGTCAATTCCAATACATGTGTCCTACATATATTAAATATTGAAAGGGGGAATTATGTCAGGGTACCTGTGAGTAGCATTTAAATAAACTACATATGTATCACACAAGTAATATTCCATGTCAGCTAATATCTCCCCTGACATGAGTTGAGTGGGCTATAGCCACAACAGACCAACCCCCCCCCCCCTTTCCTGATTACAGAACATCAGAGAACAAAGGAACAAACATTTGTATAGATAAAAAGATAGGTCTTTTCAAAGGAATTTTATAACATGGCACCCTCAGATCTGAACGCCCATATATAGAGTTTCCTGCCTACAAGCTCCATACCTAGATAACGACCTCCTGCAATGTCAGGGACAGTCTAAAATGATCCGATCTTTGAATCTGACAGAACCTCAGGAGAGTAAGTAATTAGCAATTGTATGATATACAAATGAGAAGTTATTTTGAAGGTCTAATACGCATATACGTTCGGAAAAGTTCCTGGCTCAGATAACAGCACATGAGAAAACTAATTTTCATATAGTTTTAAATATTATATTGTATTATTAATATCTATATATGTATTGAACTAAAAATATACTATATCAAATAGTGTCTGCTGTGTTAAATAAATAACCACATATTTAAAATGTTTAACCAACTTGCTTCAAAATGGATAACATATTATTTTATTTTTCAGACATCTGATGTACAGATTAAGTTGACAAATATGAACTAAAATAAATTAAATCCATACTGAAAGTATAAAAGGATCCTTTCAAATCCCCTCCTAAAAATGTGATTTTAAATACATCTCTTAAAATATAATAAGTAGAACTGTATGGAAGCATACATCAGATAGTTATATTATATAGTTTTAATGTTATGCATAGACCTAATATTTAGAATGTATGGGAATACATACTAAATCAATATAGTCATGTTTGATATTGATATGCACATCTTCAGTAATATTAATTGGTCCCATATATGTTGAATATATAATTTAATAAAAATAAGAGATTTAGGCCTAGATTTGGAGTTCGGCGGTAGCCGTCAAAACCAGCGTTAGAGGCTCCTAACGCTGGTTTTGGCCGCCCGCTGGTATTTGGAGTCAGTGATTAAAGGGTCTAACGCTCACTTTACAGCCGCGACTTTTCCATACCGCAGATCCCCCTACGCCATTTGCGTAGCCTATATTTTCAATGGGATCTTTCTAACGCTGGTATTTAGAGTCGTTTCTGAAGTGAGCGTTAGAGCTCTAACGACAAGATTCCAGCCGCCTGAAAATAGCAGGAGTTAAGAGCTTTCTGGCTAACGCCGGTTTATAAAGCTCTTAACTACTGTACCCTAAAGTACACTAACACCCATAAACTACCTATGTACCCCTAAACCGAGGTCCCCCCACACCGCCGCCACTCGATTAAAATTTTTAACCCCTAATCTGCCGACCGCCACCTACGTTATATTTATGTACCCCTAATCTGCTGCCCCTAACCCCGCCGACCCCTGTATTATATTTATTCACCCCTAACCTGCCCCCCACAACGTCGCCGCCAGCTACTTACAATAATTAACCCCTAATCTTCCCACCGCAAATCGCCGCCACCTACGTTATCCCTATGTACCCCTAATCTGCTGCCCCTAACATCGCCGACCCCTATATTATATTTATTAACCCCTAATCTGCCCCCCTCAACGTCGCCGACACCTGCCTACACTTATTAACCCCTAATCTGCCGAGCGGACCTGAGCGCTACTATAATAAAGTTATTAACCCCTAATCCGCCTCACTAACCCTATCATAAATAGTATTAACCCCTAATCTGCCCTCCCTAACATCGCCGACACCTACTAAACTTCCGATCGGAGCTCACCGCTATTCTAATAAATGGATTAACCCCTAAAGCTAAGTCTAACCCTAACACTAACACCCCCCTAAGTTAAATATAATTTTTATCTAACGAAATAAATTAACTCTTATTAAATAACTTATTCCTATTTAAAGCTAAATACTTACCTGTAAAATAAATCCTAATATAGCTACAATATAAATTATAATTATATTGTAGCTATTTTAGGATTAATATTTATTTTACAGGCAACTTTGTAATTATTTTAACCAGGTACAATAGCTATTAAATAGTTAAGAACTATTTAATAGTTACCTAGTTAAAATAATAACAAATTTACCTGTAAAATAAATCCTAACCTAAGTTATAATTAAACCTAACACTACCCTATCAATAAAATAATTAAATAAACTACCTACAATTACCTACAATTAACCTAACACTACACTATCAATAAATTAATTAAACACAATTGCTACAAATAAATACAATTAAATAAACTAGCTAAAGTACAAAAAATAAAAAAGAACTAAGTTACAGAAAATAAAAAAATATTTACAAACATAAGAAAAATATTACAACAATTTTAAACTAATTACACCTACTCTAAGCCCCCTAATAAAATAACAAAGCCCCCCAAAATAATAAATTCCCTACCCTATTCTAAATTAAAAAAGTTACAAGCTCTTTTACCTTACCAGCCCTGAACAGGGCCCTTTGCGGGGCATGCCCCAAGAAAATCAGCTCTTTTGCCTGTAAAAAAAAACATACAATACCCCCCCCCAACATTACAACCCACCACCCACATACCCCTAATCTAACCCAAACCCCCCTTAAATAAACCTAACACTAATCCCCTGAAGATCTTCCTACCTTGTCTTCACCATCCAGGTATCACCGATCCGTCCTGGCTCCAAGATCTTCATCCAACCCAAGCGGGGGTTGGCGATCCATAATCCGGTGCTCCAAAGTCTTCCTCCTATCCGGCAAGAAGAGGACATCCGGACCGGCAAACATCTTCTCCAAGCGGCATCTTCGATCTTCTTCCATCCGGTGCGGAGCGGGTCCATCTTGAAGCAGGCGACGCGGATCCATCCTCTTCTTCCGATGTCTCCCGACTAATGACGGTTCCTTTAAGGGACGTCATCCAAGATGGCGTCCCTCGAATTCCGATTGGCTGATAGGATTCTATCAGCCAATCGGAATTAAGGTAGGAATTTTCTGATTGGCTGATGGAATCAGCCAATCAGAATCAAGTTCAATCCGATTGGCCGATCCCATCGGCGATGTTAGGGAGGGCAGATTAGGGGTTAATACTATTTATGATAGGGTTAGTGAGGCGGATTAGGGGTTAATAACTTTATTATAGTAGCGCTCAGGTCCGCTCGGCAGATTAGGGGTTAATAAGTGTAGGTAGGTGTCGGCGACGTTGTGGGGGGCAGATTAGGGGTTAATAAATATAACATAGGGGTCGGCGATGTTAGGGCAGCAGATTAGGGGTACATAGGGATAACGTAGGTGGCGGCGTTTTACGGAGCGGCAGATTAGGGGTTAAAAGTGTAATGCAGGGGTCAGCGATAGCGGGGGCGGCAGATTAGGGGTTAATAAGTGTAAGGGTAGGGGTGTTTAGACTCGGGGTACATGTTAGGGTGTTAGGTGCAGACGTAGGAAGTGTTTCCCCATAGGAAACAATGGGGCTGCGTTAGGAGCTGAACGCTGCTTTTTTGCAGGTGTTAGGTTTTTTTTCAGCTCAAACAGTCCCATTGTTTCCTATGGGAGAATCGTGCACGAGCACGTTTTTGAGGCTGGCCGCGTCCGTAAGCAACTCTGGTATCGAGAGTTGCATTTGCGGTAAAAATGCTCTACGCTCCTTTTTTGGAGCCTAACGCAGCATTTGTTTTAACTCTCGATACCAGAGTTAAATTTATGGTGCGGCCAGAAAAAAGCCCGCGGAGCGTTAACAGCCCTTTTACCGCCGAACTCCAAATCTAGGCCATAGTATATTAAGTGAACACTTAAAAATATACATTTGGCTAGAATAGTATTTTGCTAACAAAGTTGTTTTCCTGCTCATGTTGCCCTCTGGTGGTTTATGCGAGAAATGCAACCAAAGGGTATTGTAGTGTCAAAGAATCTGAAATCACCATATGCATTCTCAATGAACCAATGGAAAGACAGTTCCGTTAGGGTCAATGAGAGACAAGCTTTGATTAGAGCGTATCCAAAATTTCACCAATGATTAGAATAGATGTGGGTTTTATCACTTGATAAAGTCTCATGCACAGGAAGTAAAAGAGGCTGGCTGATGCTGCTTAAACTGACTGCTGAATTGACCTGCTGCCTTGGATTACAGTCTCTATAAAGCAAAATTGGGTCTACCATTTTACTTCCAGAATTGCACATTCTCTTTATATGACAGTGAAAATAATATATCTGAAAAGCTGAAATTCAAATTGGTTTATTTGATAATGTATTAATGGTTATTTTATATTTTAATAGATTTTAGCAAATAAATTCTTTCTACAAGGTAATTTATTATTATAATTAACATTTATTCTTATATTTATTCTTATATTTAACATTAATTAGACCAAGGGTAGTAAGTATACTGTTGTTAAATATTAACATTTAGAAATCATTTTTGTATTTTAATGTCTTAAGATAATTGCTGCTATTGCGATATATTTTAGAACTTGTTTTATTGTGGCTAAATAAGAGGTTGTTTCAGGCCAGATTAATTGGCAGTGTGGGGGTTGGTGGTTTAGAGGTTAATAGTGTAATTAGCTTTATTGTGTTGTGGGGGGTTGGCGGTTTAGGGGTTAACCTCTTAAGGACATATGACGAAATTTTTCCGTCATAAAACAATTGAGCAAACTGAAAGCTGTGTCCTTAAAGGGTTAATAGCTTAATTAGGTTTATTGCAATGTGGGTGAATGGTGGATTAGGGGTTAATAGTTTAATTAGGTATATTGCGTTGTGGGGGGTTGGCGGTTTAGGGGTTAATACTTATTAGTTGCTATGTGGGTGGATTGCGGATACAGGGGTTTTGACATGTTGGGGTTATTTTTGGGAGGCGTGATAGACTTTTACAGAATATTTAACTTTTTTTTTATGCGTCTGCAGTTTCTAAACCGCCGTAAGTCACTGGAGACTCCAGAAATGTGTATTTACTCACATTTCTGGACATCGCTAGTTTATTCAATTTACAGCAGTTTATGAACTGCTGACGGGGTTTATGTGATTCCCCGATGTGCAGGGTGAAATTACGGGGTTTCAGCATTTACACTGAAGCTTGATCCGCATATGAAATTTCGCCCTATATGTTAAAGTATATGGCTCCATAAATTAGGGTGAAATTTGAGTGCACTTTGTGTGACCGTGAATAACCCTAATTTCTCTCCACATCACTGGATGTGTATATATCCTGTGTGTAACTATTTTGTGTACTTTTTTGTAAGTAATTTACTGAATTTGTTTAAGTTAGTCACTGTCTTTTTTAAATCAATAGCTGGGGTTTAGTTCTCTTCCAGTGGCTCATGCAACATATTGAGCTGCGTTTCACACTGCCAAGCAGACGCTATTTTGCAGAAACACATTAATGAGCTCATGACCACTGACATCCCAGCTCTAAATTTTACTACAAACATCTGGAGTTCAGATGTAAGTCCAACTCGCATGCTTAGCTTTACAGCGCAGTGAATAGCTGCCGATTTTAAGTTGCAAAACATCCTGCTTGACGCACATGAGTTTGTTGGATCACACACTGCAGCAGCAATATTTTTAGCTACCATGCTTGAAACTTGGCACATTAACAAGTCTAAAGTGCATCTGATTGTCAGGGACAATGCGCGGAACATGGCAAAAGCTATGTAGGACAGTGGACTTAACAGCATACCATGCATGGCACACACTCTGCAGTTGGCTGTGCATGAGGGTTTGCTAAGTCAGTGCACCATATCAGAATTAATATCAACAGGGAGAAAAAGTTGTAGGTCACTCATTCTCCGCTTGCTTATTTCCGATTACAAGCTTTGCAGATACAGTTTGGAATGCCACCCAAACAACTGTAGCAAGATGTAGCCACTCCCCGCAACGTTAAGTGCGCATCAGTGGATGTTAGTGGAAAATATCTTGTCTCTTCTCAATCCATTTGAACAGTTAACCAAAGAAATAAGCTCATCTAATGCATCTGTTGCTGAAGTTATTCCTTTGATTGCAGCACTGAAGCATCTGCTAGGAAGAGAGTTGCAAGTAGACCATGGCATAACAACAGCTAAAAACACTCTATTGGAGACAAACATGCACTTTCAAAACAGAGTCCAATCCTCTGTACTGCATTGCAACATTGCTAGATCCACAATTTAACGAACATTACTTTGATGCTGAGAAAAGCAGTGTGGCAGTGTGCATGGGAAATGATACAGGCACAGCTGGTGGTGACGGAAGCATCTGATGAAGAGTATTTGATGTGCAACACAGAGGACAGTGTGCCAGAGAAACTGTTACGTACAAGTGAAGAGGAGCACACTCCTTTGCTTTCTGATATGTTTTATGAGATTTTACAGGAAAGCATTTATTGCAATTGTAGTGTAGTAGACAATACCCGGTTGAGCATACGGGCTCACTATTGTGGATCCCCTAACAAGATACCAAACATATATACAACCAAAAACAGAATAAATAGGAGCGCCAAAGGGCTAAAGTATCAGGGGTGGTTAAACCAAAAATGGTCACAATAGCTACTAATATTAGAAGTATAACAAATTTATTAAAAACCTTAAAAGTAACTTCCAATAGGTATATCTACAAGAATGGAAAATGTGGAAGCCAAAGTCCAAGCACAACTGGATTGGCTAGTGGTGATTAATGTCCTTAATCTTCTCGGAGAAGAAAAAGAAAAAATAACGAGTACACGTATAGGTGGAAAAATATAAAAATATAAAAGGGAAATATATCCTAGTAACTATTACTATGGGTATTGGGTAGAGGGTGTTCTTAATCTGTCATGTTAGACGGCGCTGCCGCATATGTAATTGCGCCTATAGTATGTAACCTTGTATCTACAGGTCGAATATTTGTTCAGTCCTTCTCCATAATGTACCATTGAGCAGCCAATAGGATTTCAGTAGCTCTCTTCCTATTGGCTGATTTGATAATATCAGCCAATAGGAATGCATGGTACCCCATTTTTAAATGGGTACCTTGAATTCAATCCTCAGTGTGCAGTGGTGATCGTACAAAGAGGATCTCCACGCCTTGGTCCTGGATGAAACTAGAAGATGTCGCTGCCTCCAAGAAGACTTCACTGCCTGGAAGAGGACCTTCTCCGCTGGACTTCAGGAACGATAAGTACTTATTTGGGTGTTGGATTTAGGCTTTTTGTTTTATTTTTCGGGGTGACTTTTTTTTAGATTAGGGTTCTTTTGGGCTGTAAAAGAGCTGAATGCCCTTTTAAGGGCAATGCCTATACAAATGCCCCTTTAGGGGCAATGGGTAGTTTATGGGATTTTTTAATGTTAGTTTTTTTTTATTTTGGGGGGTTTGGTGGGTGGGGGGTTTTACTGTTAGGGGGGGACTAAGTATTTTTTAAATGTAAAATAGCTGTTTAACTTAGGTCAATGCCCTACAAAAGGCCCTTTTAAGGGCTATTGGTAGTTTAGTTTAGATTAGGGGGAGTTTTTATTTTGGGGGGCTTTTTTATTTTAGGTTTCATTTTTTCATTTTTGATAATTTGGTTTATTATTTTCTGTAATGTTAGACTTTTTTTATTTTTTTTTAATTTTAGATTAATTTAATCTTTTTTTTATTTTTTAAGTAATGTTATGTTTTTTATTTTAATTGTAAGTTAGTATTTACATTTATGTAATTGGGGTTAATTTAGGGGGTGTTAGGATAGGGGGCTTAGTAATTAAATTAGTTATTTGCGTTGTGGGGGGTTGGAGGTTTAGGGGTTAATAGTGTTATTAGCTTTATTGCGTTCTGGGCGGTTGGCGGTTTAGGGGTTAATAGTCTAATTAGCTTTATTGTGTTATGGGGGATTGGCGGATTAGGGGTCAATATGTAGATAGCGATGTGGGGGGTTGGCAGATTAGTGGTTAATATGTAGATTGTGATGTGGGGTTTGGTGGATTAGGGGTTAATATATTTTATTAGTTATTGTGGTGGGGATGGCGGTTGACAGGTAGATAGATAGATATTGTGCATGTGTTAGGTGTTTGTTAATACTTCCAGGGAGTTACGGTGCTCACATTTTGCGTGTGCCTATGTGTGGCAAGGTGAAAATGGAGTAAAATGTTTCCATTTTTGCAGCGTAAATCCTTGCACTAAATATGTGATACCGATTTGCGACACTGTTCTATATTAGTTTATGGGAGTAAAATTAGCGGGCGACGGGTGAAATCTACGTAACGCGATGCATTTATATGCGGTGCCGTATATGTGATAGCAATACCCGACTAAAAATGACGCATATGTAATCGCGCCTATAGTATGCAACCAGGTCGAATATTGGTTCATTCCTTCTCCATAATGTACCATGTAATGTAAGGGATTTAATACCACTGTAGTTTGACATTTCTAATTGCAAATCGAGTTATTAAAGTGACATTCTAGTCCAAAATACATTTTTACAATTCAGATAGGGCATGTAATTTTAAACAATTTTCCAATTTAGTTTTATCACCAATTTTGCTTTGTTCTCTTGGTATTCTTAGTTGAAAACTAAACCTAGGAGGTTCATATTCTATTTTCTTAAACCTTGAAGGCTGCCTCTTTTCTAAATACATTTTGACTGTTTTTCACCACTAGAGTGTGTTAGTTCATGTGTGTCATATAGAAAACACTGCTCATGCACGTGGAGTTACCTAGGAGCCAGTACTGATTGGCTAAAATGCAAGTCTTTCAAAAGAACTGAAATAAGGGGGCAGTCTGCAGAGGCTTAGATACAAGGTAAACTAATCATAGAGGTAAAAAGTATATTAATATAACCATGTTGGTTATGCAAAAGAATGGGTAATAAAGGGATTATATATATTTTTAAACAATAACAATTCTGGTGTAGACTGTCCCTTTAAGTAAGATTTAGTGAGCAATGCATGAGAAAAAAAGGTTTGGCACTGGGACAGAAACTCAGATAACAGAATCCTGTCATAGTGCACTGTATAAAAACTAGGGACTGTCTCTCAAATTCTGGGACAGTTGGTAGCTACTGGATTTGCAATAATCTCTTGTGAGATGTACTGCAGATCTCTAGCTTTTCAGTCTGTACCTGTCGCAACATTCTGCTATTCATACCTTCTCAGAACCCATTAAGCAGCCACATATAGAACCAATTAGCAGTAGCAACTAACTAGATTTACTGCAGCTGCAGCCCTAAAAGGGACATTAAACCCAATTTTTTATTTAATTGTTCAGAGAGAATACAATTTAAAACAACATTCCAGTTTACTTCTATTATCTAATTTGCTTCATATTTTAGATATCCTTTGTTAAAGAAATAGCAATGCACATGGGTGAGCCAATCCCATAAGGCATCTATGTGCAGCCACCAATCAGCAGCTTCTGAGCCTATCTAGATATGCTTTTGAGCAAAGGATATCAAGAGAATGAAGCAAATTAGATAATAGAAGTAAATTAGAAAGTTGTTTAAAATTGCATACTATTTCTAAATCATGAAAGAAAAAAAATGGGTTTAATGTCCAAATAATTTTAAGAGAACCAAAATGTGTAGCTCACATTATTCTGCCTCCCCACCGCAAACTAAGCTTCTACACTGTTAACTCTTTAAGCCGCCAGCACCCCACATCACAAAGTCCCCACTACACTATTAACACTTAAACCGCCAGCCCCACACCGCAAAGTAACCCACTAACATCTAAACCCCCTAACCTAACACCCATAAGTTAACCCAAAATAGACTAACCCTACCGTTACCATAAAAAAACTAACTACCTTTAAAAAATAAAAACTTACCTGAGAAAGCAAAAAAAAAACTAACCTTACCTTTAAAAAAATAAACCTAACATTACTATAAAAAAAACTAACACAAAATAAAAAAACATTACAAAAAATAAAAAAAAACTAACATTACTGTTAAAAACAAAAAAACTTACATTACAAAAAAAAACAACTATTACATTTTTTTTTATTTACCAAAAATAGTTATGCCTATTCTAACCCCACAAAAAAAACTATAACACTAAACTACAAATAGCCCTTTAAATGGGCCTTTGTAGGGCATTTCCCTAAAGTGATCCAGCTCTTTTTGTTACAACAAAACTACCAACCCCCACCCCAACAAATAAAAAAAAATATCTAAAAAGTGCCCTGAAAAAGGCATTTGGCTGAGCATTGCCCTTAAAATGGCATTTAGCTATTTTGCTGCCAATAGGAAAAAAAAAATCAATAATAAAAAAAAAAAATAGTTTTGTTTTAACATAAAGAGCTGGATCACTGTATGGCAATGTCCGACAAAAGGCCCTTTTAAGCGTTATTTGTAGTTTAGTGTTAGAATAGGTTTTTTTTTCCCCCTCTTACAAAATCTCCATAGACTTCTATGAGATAATAGGTTATCGCACGTGTGATAGTGTAAGGTGTTTTTTGTGCGTGTAGGGTCTGCATACATTTAATGCTTGGTCTGATGTTAATTCAAATTCTTATATTATGGGGATGAGTTCTTAGTGATAGTAAAACCATTTGAATTGTAATCTTTTCAGTGTCAGTAAGATGTGAGGTGATATACATAGACTGTAAAGAGGAATTTAAAAATACATGTAAATAACATTTTATTAACACAAGAAAGAGTCTTGTGGATGCCAGTAATACATACCACTTATCTGTAGGGACTAATAAACCCCCAGAGTATAAACTCTAAAAATATTTTTTTTATGTCAAGAAGAATTCTGTAAATCACATATTTAAATAGACCTTGCAAATCTGTGTTTTTGCACCTCTCTACGTGGTGGGAAGTGTATTAGAATCTAACAATGGTTTATTTTGGAATAGTTGTGTACAAAAGAGAAGTAATGTCAGTAACTCATAAATGTAATGTCCTAAATATTAACAAATTTATTGTACATTATTTTACTCTTTTTTTTGGCACATCAACTCTCCATATATTTCACCTTAACATACATTCAACACTTTTCTCCACATATCTACTAAGTTGAGCTTTGGTGCTGAAAAAATATTTATTTAACCCTTCACTCTGCCATATCTTTTTGTTGAACAAATATTTATCCCCTTCTCATTGCCAAGTCTTGGTGCCAAAAACATATTTATTTTACCTCATTTTATCTCTACTTGTGTATGTCTCTTATGTGTGCATGTGGTGCTTGGTTTTGTGTTTGTTCATATGTGTGGATGCTTGTGTATGTGTCTATGGGAGCCTGTGCTTGTCTATAGGAGCCTGCATCTATGTCTATGGGAGTCTATGTGTATGAGTGTGCAGGTGTATGCCTAGGGGAGTCTCTGTGTGTGTGCGTGTGCAGGTGTATGTATATGGGAGTCTCTGTTTATGTGTCTATGGGAGTCTGTGCAGGTATGTGTCTATCGGAGTCTGTGTGTATGTGTGTGCAAGTGTGTGTCTATGGGACACTGTCTGTATGTGTGTGTCTATGGTAGTCTGTGTGTTTGTGAGTGTCTATGGGAGCCTGTTTGTGTATGTCTGAGAGTCTGTGTGTTTGTGTGTGTCTGGGAGTCTGTGTGTTTGTGTGTGTCTAGGAGTCTGTGTGTTTGTGTGTCTTTGTGTCCACACATGTGTGTCTATTGGGAATCTGTGTATGTGTGTGCAGGTGTCTACGTATGTGTGTGGATTACTGTATGGTACCTGTATGTATGCAAATGACATGAAAGGTCCATGAATTTTGCATTGGGAGCCAGACTCTGTAGAAACTGCCAAAAAGGGGCAAAAAAAATCAGATAATGGCCAAATATATAAAAGTATATTATAAAGAATATTATAAAAGTGCTGAGCTACCAGGGATCTTTAGTAAGTAATTAGCAACATATGCACTCATTTAAATAACTTGCTTACTCTCCTTTTTTTTTTTTGTCTGATGCATGCGTCCTACAAAGTGCAGTGGCTCCTAGTTCATACTTTCCCTCCTTTCAGCAAATGGCCCCATCTAAATAAAATATGCAAGATGATATTTAGTTGTCCCTCATGTATGTATATATGTGTGTGTGCTATGCTAGTGTGTGTATATTATTATGTATGCTGCATACTATGTGTTTGTGTGTGCATGTGAATGTTGTGTAGTTTATGTATTTATATGTGTTTATACATGTAGTGTGTGAACGATATGTACTATTTGTATATTTGTGTGTATGCTGTGAATTGTGTATATGTTGTGTAGTATGTGTGTATGCTCTGTAATGTGCGTTTCTCTGTGCGCTGTGTAGTGTACTGTGTCTGGTGATGTGTGCATGTGCAATGTATATACTGAAACATTTAACTAGTTCCCTGTGTACTTCCTTACTTAGCTGTAACATACATTTTAGCATACCTCCCAAAATTTCAAAATTCCAAAGAGGGAAACCCTTTTGAGACACACACACACACACACACACACACACACACACATATATATATATATATATATATATATATATATATATATATATATATATATATATATATATATATCATAGTGGAAAAGGAGGGCACTCACAGGATTTGTTAAATCTGTTAACGTATTCATTTATTCCATTGATCATTTCAAATCCTATGAGTGCCCTCCTTTTCCACTATGCTTTGTATTTGAACTTTGAGGATTGCACCCAGGTCCCTATTACGTCACAGTGGTTGGAGTGCTGGGCCACCGGCTATTTGACATTATATATATATATATATATATATATATATACACACACAACCCCAAGTCCCAATATATTTTTTATTTTTTTCTGCTGTTGGTACAGGGAAGTTAATTGTATTAAAGTATTATTTTTTTTCCATTGAGGTTAATATTTCTTGGGTTATCGGTAATACCTTTACATTTTCCTGCTTAACGAAACTGCTATTGAGAACAGGAACAAGAATACTAATAAATGTGTCTGTGAAAGAGCATAAATAAAGCCCCTGTATGCCTATTTCTGCAAATACTATCACTCACACTTTTTTATACATATAGGGGGGTAGTTATCAAGCCGTCAACCTCAAATACGCTGGAATTCCGCAGCGTATTTGTGGCGAGGCTGATTCGCCTTAGTTATCAAAGGCTACAGACCGGCAAAAGTAGAATTTTGTGACATAAACTTCGATCCGCTGGACACAAGTACGGCACAATCTGACTACTTTTGCTAGTTATCAAAAAACTAGCAGGTACGCTCGGCACTTTTACGGCCCAGCGTACCTGGTTTTCAAACCGCCACCCTGGAGGCGGCGGATCCCATAGGAGTCAATGGGATTCTGACCATAGCGAAAGTACATGTTCGCTGCTGGCAGACATCCCATTGATTTCTATGGGAGCTGTCTACAACTAACACCCTAACATGTACCCCGAGTCTAAACACCTCTAATCTGTCCCCCCCTACACCGCCGCAAATAGATAAAATGATTAGCCCCTAAACCGCCGCTCACAGAGCCCACCGCAAGCTACTCTATACATATTAACCCCTAAACCGCCGCTCCCGGAGCCCACCTCCACCTACATTATACCTAGTAACCCCTTATCCTGCCCCCCCTATAATAAAGTTATTAACCCCTATCCTGCCGATCCAGCACCTCGCCGCAAATAAATAAATAGTTTAACCCCTAAACCGCCGCTCCCTGACCCTGCCACAACCTATATTAAATGTATTAACCCCTAATCTGCCCCCCCTACACCGTCGCAACCTATAATACATTCATTAACCCCTATCCTGCCCCCCACTACATCGCCGCCACTGTAATACATTTATTAACCCCTAAACCTAAGTCTAACACTAACCCTAACACCCCCCCCTAACTTAAATATTAATTAAATAAATCTAAATAATATTTCTATTATTAACTAAGTTAATCCTATTTAAAACTAAATACTTACCTATAAAATAAACCCTAATATAGCTACATAGCTGATCGGAACAGCCAATAGAATGCGAACTCAATATGATTGGCTGATTGGATCAGCCAATCGGATTGAACTTGAATCTGATTGGCTGATTCCATCAGCCAATCAGATTTTTCCTACCTTAATTCCGATTGGCTGATAGAATCCTATCAGCCAATCAGAATTGAAGGGACGCCATCTTGGATGACGTCCCTTAAAGGAGCCTTCATTCGTCGGTAGTCCGTCGGGAAAGAAGGATGTTCCGCGTCGGCGGGATGAAGATTCAAGACCCGGCTTCGAAGATGACCTCGCCCGGATAGAAGACTTCTTCAGCGCCTCTTGGAAGATGACCTCGCCCGGATGGAAGATTTCTTCAGCGCCGCTTGGAGGATCACTTCATCGGATGGAAGATTTCTTCAGCGCCCCTTGGATGATCACTTTTGCCGGTCCGGATGTCCTCTTCAGTTCCATCGGTGGCTTGGCTGAGTGAAGACGACTAAAGGTAGGATGATCTTCAGGGGATTAGTGTTAGGTTATTTTAAGGGGGTTTGGGTTAGATTAGGGGTATGTGGGTGGTGGGTTTTAATGTTGGGGGGGGTTGTATTTTTCTTTTACAGGCAAAAGAGCTGAACTCTTTGGGGCATGCCCCCACAAAAGGCCCTTTTAAGGGCTGGTAAGGTAAAAGAGCTTTGAACTTTTTTAATGTAGAATAGGGTAGGGCATTTTTTTTATTTTGGGGGGGGTTGTTATTTTATTTTATTAGGGGGCTTAGATTAGGTGTAAGTAGCTTAAAATTGTTGTAATATTTTTTTAAATGTTTGTAACTTATTTTTTTTATTTTTTGTAACTTAGCTTTTTTTATTTTTTGTACTTTAGTTAGTTTATGTAATTGTATTTAATTGTAGTTATTTGTAGGTAATTTATTTAATTTATTTAATGATAGTGTAGTGTTAGGTTTAATTGTAACTTAGGTTAGGATTTATTTTACAGGTAATTTTGTATTTCTTTTAGCTAGGTAGTTATTAAATAGTTAATAACTATTTAATAACTATTCTAACTAGCTAAAATAAGTGCAAAGTTACCTGTAAAATAAATATAAATCCTAAGATAGCTACAATGTAATTATTAATTATATTGTAGCTATCTTAGGGTTTATTTTACAGGTAAGTATTTAGTTTTAAATAGGAATAATTTATTTAAGTGTAGTGTAGTGTTAGGTGTAATTTTAACTTAGGTTAGTTTTTAGTTTACAGGTACATTTGTCTTTATTTTAGCTAGGTAATCTATTAAATAGTTAATAACTATTTAATAGCTATTGTACCTAGTTAAAATAAATGGAAAGGTGCCTGTAAAATAAAAATAAATCCTAACGGCTAGATTTGGAGTTTTGTCGGTAACGACCCGAAAAACTAACGCCGGCTTTTTTCTGGCCGCACCATAAAAATAACTCTGGTATTGAGAGTCCACATAAAGGCTGCGTTAGGCTCCAAAAAAGGAGCGTAGAGCATTTTTAATGCAGCTTCAACTCTCAATACCAGAGTTGCTTACGCAAGCGGCCAGCCTCAAAAACGTGCTCGTGCACGATTCTCCCATAGGAAACAATGGGGCTGTTTGAGCTGAAAAAAAACCTAACACCTGCAAAAAAGCCGCGTTCAGCTCCTAACGCAGCCCCATTGTTTGCTATGGGGAAACCCTAACCTTTGCGCAGTCTGTATAACCTTTTGTAGATTATGGGGAAACACTTCCTACGTCTGCACCTAACACCCTAACATGTACCCCGAGTCTAAACACCCCTAACCTTACACTTATTAACCCCTAATCTGCCGCCCCCGCTATCGCTGACACCTGCATTTTATTTTTAACCCCTAATCTGCCGCTCCGTAAACCGCTGCTACTTACATTATCCCTATGTACCCCTAATCTGCTGCCCCTAACACCGCCAACCCCTATATTATATTTATTAACCCCTAATCTGCCCCCCTCAACGTCGCCTCCACCTGCCTACACTTATTAACCCCTAATCCGCCTCACTAACCCTATAATAAATAGTATTAACCCCTAATCTGCCCTCCCTAACATCGCCGACACCTAACTTCAATTATTAACCCCTAATCTGCCGACTGGAGCTCACCGCTACTCTAATAAATGTATTAACCCCTAAAGCTAAGTCTAACCCTAACACCCCCCTAAATTAAATATAATTTACATCTAACGAAATTAATTAACTCTTATTACATAAATTATTCCTATTTAAAGATAAATACTTACCTGTAAAATAAATCCTAATATAGCTACAATATAAATTATAATTATATTATAGCTATTTTAGGATTAATATTTATTTTACAGGTAACTTTGTATTTATTTTAACCAGGTACAATAGCTATTAAATAGTTAAGAACTATTTAATAGCTAAAATAGTTAAAATAATTACAAAATTACCTGTAAAATAAATACTAACCTAAGTTACAATTAAACCTAACACTACACTATCAATAAATTAATTAAATAAACTACCTACAATTACCTACAATTAACCTAACACTACACTATCAATAAATTAATTAAATACAATTCCTACAAATAAATACAATTAAATAAACTAGCTAAAGTACAAAAAATAAAAAAGAACTAAGTTACAAAAAATAAAAAAATATTTACAAACATAAGAAAAATATTACAACAATTTTAAACTAATTACACCTACTCTAAGCCCCCTAATAAAACAACAAAGCCCCCCAAAATAAAAAATGCCCTACCCTATTCTAAATTACTAAAGTTAAAAGCTCTTTTACCTTACCAGCCCTGAACAGGGCCCTTTGCGGGGCATGCCCCAAGAAGTTCAGCTCTTTTGCCTGTAAAAAAAAACATACAATACCCCCCCCAACATTACAACCCACCACCCACATACCCCTAATCTAACCCAAACCCCCCTTAAATAAACCTAACACTAAGCCCCTGAAGATCATCCTACCTTGTCTTCACCTCACCAGGTATCACCAATCCGTCCTGGCTCCAAAATCTTCATCCAACCCAAGCGGGGGTTGGCGATCCATCATCCGGTGGCTGAAGAGGTCCAGAAGAGGCTCCAAAGTCTTCATCCTATCCGGGAAGAAGAGGCGATCCGGACCGGCAACCATCTTGATCCAAGCGGCATCTTCTATCTTCATCCGATGATGACCAGCTCCATCCTGAAGACCTCCACCACGGACCCATCTTCTTCCGGCAACGTCCAACTGAAGAATGACGGTTCCTTTAAGGGACGTCATCCAAGATGGCGTCCCTCGAATTCCGATTGGCTGATAGGATTCTATCAGCCAATCGGAATTAAGGTAGGAATATTCTGATTCCTCGGAACAGCCAATAGAATGCGAGCTCAATCTGATTGGCTGATTGGATCAGCCAATCGGATTGAACTTGATTCTGATTGGCTGATTCCATCAGCCAATCAGAATATTCCTACCTTAATTCCGATTGGCTGATAGAATCCTATCAGCCAATCGGAATTCGAGGGACGCCATCTTGGATGACGTCCCTTAAAGGAACCGTCATTCTTCAGTTGGACGTTGCCGGAAGAAGATGGGTCCGCGGTGGAGGTCTTCAGGATGGAGCTGGTCGTCATCGGATGAAGATAGAAGATGCCGCTTGGATCAAGATGGTTGCCCGTCCGGATCGCCTCTTCTTCCCGGATAGGATGAAGACTTTGGAGCCTCTTCTGGACCTCTTCAGCCACCGGATGATGGATCGCCAACCCCCGCTTGGGTTGGATGAAGATTTTGGAGCCAGGACGGATTGGTGATACCTGGTGAGGTGAAGACAAGGTAGGATGATCTTCAGGGGCTTAGTGTTAGGTTTATTTAAGGGGGGTTTGGGTTAGATTAGGGGTATGTGGGTGGTGGGTTGTAATGTTGGGGGGGGTATTGTATGTTTTTTTTTACAGGCAAAAGAGCTGAACTTCTTGGGGCATGCCCCGCAAAGGGCCCTGTTCAGGGCTGGTAAGGTAAAAGAGCTTTTAACTTTAGTAATTTAGAATAGGGTAGGGCATTTTTTATTTTGGGGGGCTTTGTTGTTTTATTAGGGGTCTTAGAGTAGGTGTAATTAGTTTAAAATTGTTGTAATATTTTTCTTATGTTTGTAAATATTTTTTTATTTTTTGTAACTTAGTTCTTTTTTATTTTTTGTACTTTAGCTAGTTTATTTAATTGTATTTATTTGTAGGAATTGTATTTAATTAATTTATTGATAGTGTAGTGTTAGGTTAATTGTAGGTAATTGTAGGTAGTTTATTTAATTAATTTATTGATAGTGTAGTGTTAGGTTTAATTGTAACTTAGGTTAGTATTTATTTTACAGGTAATTTTGTAATTATTTTAACTATTTTAGCTATTAAATAGTTCTTAACTATTTAATAGCTATTGTACCTGGTTAAAATAAATACAAAGTTACCTGTAAAATAAATATTAATCCTAAAATAGCTATAATATAATTATAATTTATATTGTAGCTATATTAGGATTTATTTTACAGGTAAGTATTTATCTTTAAATAGGAATAATTTATTTAATAAGAGTTAATTAATTTCGTTAGATGTAAATTATATTTAATTTAGGGGGGTGTTAGTGTTAGGGTTAGACTTAGCTTTAGGGGTTAATACATTTATTAGAGTAGCGGTGAGCTCCAGTCGGCAGATTAGGGGTTAATAATTGAAGTTAGGTGTCGGCGATGTTAGGGAGGGCAGATTAGGGGTTAATACTATTTATTATAGGGTTAGTAAGGCGGATTAGGGGTTAATAACTTTATTATAGTAGCGCTCAGGTCCGCTCGGCAGATTAGGGGTTAATAAGTGTAGGCAGATGGAGGCGACGTTGAGGGGGGCAGATTAGGGGTTAATAAATATAATTCAGGGGTCGGCGGTGTTAGGGGGAGCAGATTAGGGGTACATAAGGATAACGTAGGTGGCGGTCGGCAGATTAGGGGTTAAAAAAAATTATTTGAGTGTCGGCGATGTGGGGGGACCTCGGTTTAGGGGTACATAGGTAGTTTATGGGTGTTAGTGTACTTTAGAGTACAGTAGTTAAGAGCTTTATAAACCGGCGTTAGCCCAGAAAGCTCTTAACTACTGACTTTTTTCCTGCGGCTGGAGTTTTGTCGTTAGATGTTTAACGCTCACTTCAGAAACGACTCTAAATACCGGAGTTAGAAAAATCCCATTGAAAAGATAGGATACGCAATTGACGTAAGGGGATCTGCGGTATGGAAAAGTCGCGGATGAAAAGTGAGCGTTAGACCCTATTTTGAGTGACTCCAAATACCGGCGGTAGCCTAAAACCAGCGTTAGGAGCCTCTAAGGCTGGTTTTCACGGCTAACGCCAAACTCCAAATCTAGGTCTAAGATAGCTACAATATAATTATTATTTATATTGTAGCTATATTAGGGTTTATTTTATAGGTAAGTATTTAGTTTTAAATAGGATTAACTTAGTTAATAATAGAAATATTATTTAGATTTATTTAATTAATATTTAAGTTAGGGGGTGTTAGGGTTAGTGTTAGACTTAGGTTTAGGGGTTAATAAATTTATTACAGTGGCGACGGTGTAGGGGGGGGCAGGATAGGGGTTAATAAATGTATTATAGGTGTAGGGGGGCAGATTAGGGGTTAGTGGCGGCGGTGTAGTGGGGGGCAGGATAGGGGTTAATAAATTTATTATAGGTGGCGACGGTGTAGGGGGGGCAGGATAGTGGTTAATAAATTTAATATAGGTTGCGTTGGGTTCAGGGAGCGGCGGTTTAGGGGTTAAACTATTTATTTATTTGCGGCGAGGTGCGGGATCAGCAGGATAGGGGTTAATAACTTTATTATAGAGGGCGACGGTATAGGGGGGGCAGGATAGGGGTTACTAGGTATAATGTAGGTGGCAGCGGTGTCTGGGAGCGGCGGTTTAGGGGTTAATACATTTATAAGACTTGCGGCGGGGTCTAGGAGCAGCGGTTTAGGGGTTAATACATTTATAAGACTTGCGGCGGGGTCTAGGAGTGGCGGTTTAGGGGTTAATACATTTATAAGACTTGCGGCGGGGTCTAGGATTGGCGGTTTAGGGGTTAGTAACTTTATTTAGTTGCGGGGGGCTCCGGGGGCGCCGGTATAGGGGGTAGAACAGTGTAGTTTAGTGTGAGTTCTTAGTGACAGGCTAGCAATAAAGCTGGGAAAAAGCCGAAGAGCAGCGAGATCGGATGAGTGATAACTCTCACAGTCCGCTGCTCATCGCCCCGCGGCTTTTTGACAGCTTTATTTGATAACTTAGGCGTATTTTTTCAGGTTCGCGGCGGCGAAGGTAGGCGAGCTTAGGCGAGCGTATTGGGCCGGCGAAGGCAGGAAAGTTGACACGATGATAACTACCCCCCATAGTTTCACACTTCAGCACACCTACACAAACCTGTATCAGCTAAGACAAGATACAGACACACACATATCTTGATTAAAAGCTATATAACATGCAATAAATAAGCATACAATCAAAATAAAACATGCAAACTTGCATTAACAATATCATACAACACACACACACACTTCAAGCTTAGACATACTTTCACACTGCGTACTCAGCTGGTCCCTGCAGCTCTGATATTCCTCACTGCTAACTCCCTGCCCATTCAGGAGCTCAGACTCACAGCTGCATCACTGGGTATTTTCTGGATCAGTAGTACTGTACATTGGGGCACCCCTAAGGATTCAGTGGCACATTACTGTGTTCTTTGGAAGACAGACAACACTAAAAACTACGGGCTTAAACGGCTTCCTCTCAGGCAGTTACCTCGGCTCGCCCTCTACTGGTCAGTATAAAAAAGAGCCAAACTTTTTTTAAATGAATGCAAGTAAGGAACAAATTGGGGCTTTGGGATGCTGACCACTCCATTTTATTTTCTTAAATCAGCATCTCTACATGCTTTTCAGTTTGTAAGTCTGTTGAATTCCAACACAGGTACACCCCATTCTACTGATCAGGTGACTCCACAGTATAGTGCACCCACATAGGGTCTGATTCAGCCTATTCAGCATCCTCCCTTTATCTTCTATATATATTCCTATTTTCCTTGCTGCAACATAGGATGGAGACCAGTAATGACCCCATTGGGGCGGATACAGCCACTGGGGCCGCTATTCTGGAAGAAAAGTATGAGGACATCTTTATGTTCACGGATGAAGATGCAGATCTGATTAGATTCGGCTCAATTGAGGAACAACAGGTGGAGGAATCTAATCAATCCCTGTACAACATGTTGGCAAAGTTAAAACAATGAGAAATTGACCTAAACCTTCACAGCACCTATTTATCTGAGTATCACAAAAAGAGAATGCTACCGAGAGGTTTCTGGATCAGAAACGTTCCAACAATTGGCAGATCTAGAGCAGAATTTTGTACCAATTGGTGCAAAATTCTGAACAAGTGTTCATTTGATTTAATGTTGCTGGTGATCCGGGAGGCCGGAAGGTTATTACAGGAGGTCAGGATAGAAATACAAATCTTTGAGAATGAACAACTAGCTAGGTTGAGGACTGACAATACGTGTGATTGGCTAGACAAACTAGCCAAACAGGTCAAAGTATATAAACAAGAGTTAATCTCCTTTAAGAACCTCAAATTACAAACGGTGGGATTGGAATATACACACAAGAGTGTCTACTGCTGGATGCTGGCACCCGATGAGAGTAAACATCTCAGACCTAGAAGGGAGAGGAGATATAACAAGAAGCTATCGACATGGTCGATACTAGCTGAGGTGTGAGCACAGAACCTGAGAGTTCTATGAATCCTGAAGCTCCCACATTTGTAGGAATTATCACTAGATCTAGGGGGTCTAGCAACAAATAACAATGGGACAATACACATGATGATTTCTCCTCATGACCACCACTGGTGCCCTACTCAAAACCAACAAGTTTTTTAGGACAAGGAGACAAGGACCCGGCCGCACATGAGGAGGGGGGGGGCATGTCCCGCCACCCTCCAATTTGGAGAAGATAGAGCATAATGTATTTAACATTAGTTCCAGACAACTGAATGCAGCTGAAATGTCATTACTTAAAGGGACATTCTACACCAAAATGTTTCTTATTTAAAAAGATAGATAATCCCTTTATTACCCATTCCCCATTTTTGCATAACCAACACAGTTATATTAATATACTTTTTACATCTGTGATTACCTTGTATCTAAGCCTTTGCAGACAGCCTCCTTAGCTAAGTGCCTTTGACAGACATGCAGTGTAGTCAATCAGTGAAGACTCCTAAATAACTTCACGGGAGTGAGCACAATGTTATCTATATGACACATGTGAACTAGCACAGTCTAACTATGAAAAACTTTCAAAATGCTCTGAGCTAGGAGGCGGTTTTCAACTGTTTAGAAATCAGTTTGAGCCTAGCTAGGTTTAGCTTTTAAAAAATACCACCAAGGGAACAAAACAAATTTGATGATAAAAGTTCATTGGAAAGTTGTTTAAAATTGCATGCCCTATCTGAATCATGAAAGTTTAATTTTCACTTTACTGTCCCTTTAATAAAGGACTGTCATTTGTACCCACTACAAGAATGAACGCTTTTAACACATATATACATTTTGGAAGATCACCTCATTTGAAGGAACATTTCAGAAGTGAAATTGACATCAGTCTAAAGTTCAGAACTGCTGGCACATTTGACCCTGCCTCCTGTAATGCCTCAATCACTACCTATACCAACTATCTTACACGGTTAACTCAAGAACCCATAATCATCAAAAATGGAATGACAACTTATCCAAAGAAGAAAGACAAGCACTGAAGTCATTGAGTGAGGATCCCATGATTGTGATATGCCCTGCGGATAAAGGTGGAGCTGTCGTGTTGATGGATGTGGAGGACTACAAAAAAGAGATCACTCGACAACTTGCGGATGATGTAACCTATACTGTTTTGCAGAACGATTCCACTGTGGCACTTAAAGGGACACTGAACCCAATTTTTTTCTTTCGGGATTCAGATAGAACATGCAATTTTAAGCAACTTTCTAATTTACTCCTATTATCAATTTTTCTTTGTTCTCTTGCTATCTTTATTTGAAAAAGAAGGCATCTAAGCTTTTTTCGTGGTTCAGAACTCTGAACAGCCCTTTTTTATTGGTGGATGAATTTATCCACCAATCAGCAAGGACAACCCAGGTTGTTCACCAAAAATGGGCCAGCATCTAAACTTACATTCTTGCATTTCAAATAAAGATACCAAGAGAATAAAGAAAATTTGATAATAGGTGTAAATTAGAAAGTTGCTTACAATTTCATGCTCTATCTGAATCACAAAAGAAAAATTTGGGTTCAGTATCCCTTTAAACGTGAAATTGACAATAGGATATCCGAATGGAAACAGACTGGGGCAATCTCTGACCAAGAGGCTCAGTTCCTACAGAGGGATTTCCCTATAACTCCAATATTATACACATTTCAGAAAATTCACAAGGACTAGAGGTGTCCCCCTGGAAGACCGATCATTTCAGCCAGAGGATCTCTCCTCCAACCCCTGGCTGTATTCGTAGATCACTTCCTTCAACCTATCGTTAAATGCATGAGATCGTATATACAGGACTCAACTTCATTCATTCAACATGTCACCCATTTGGAAAACATCGAAAAGTCGGACCTATGGACGTCTCGAGCTTATACACAGTGATTCTGCATACAGCAGGTATAGCAACAGTTGCCAACGGCCTGAGACAAATGCCATATATTGGCCCACCTGAGGATGTCTTGATTGACCTGCTTACAATCTGCTTGGAAAGAAATTTCTTCCACTTTGATGACAAATTCTACCTCTTAATTGCCGGCACAGCGATGGGTCTAATTTGGCCCCATCGCTGGCGAATCTATTCATGACTGAGTATGAGACCTTATGAATGAAGGTATATGAGACACTGTCTATAAAATTCTACTGTAGATATATAGACGACCTATTTCTGATCTGGCAGGACGATGTAAAGTCATTGCAGCAATGGATTAATACACTTAACACACTGGAAACAGTGGATTACTTGGACGTGAGGGTGTTTAAAGCTAATGGAGCACTTGGCACCACTCTGTTTAGGAAGTGTACGGACAGGAATTCTATTCTTCAGCTGTCACCAACCGTCTCTTATTCGGAACATACCTAAAGCTCAGTTCCAAAGGGTATTACGGAACAACACGGACCCAGAACTGATCCAGGTCCAATGTATGAACTGCGTTACATGCAACAGCATGCATACAGGGAACACATTTCAACATTCGGATAAAAAGAAGAAGTACAAGATCAACTTCTTCCTCACATGTACTACACCTTATATCATATATCTTCTCAACTGCCCATGTGGGATGTTCTACATTGGAAAGACGATTGATGATGCCAGGACTAGGATGGCGAACCACCGGTCGAGTATAAGAACTGCTCTGAAAAGTGGGAAATCTGACCAACCGGTAGCCCGACACTTCTTAGAAGAGGGACACACAGTGACGGACTTGAGATTCCATCTAATTGACCATGTGCCCACCCTGAGAAGAGGTGGTAATAGGGCAAAGATATTGCTGCAGAAGGAGGCCCATTGAATTCATGAGTTGGGAACTTTGGCACCGAGAGGCCTTAATGCACACTCAGGGTGGCAAGCGTTCCTTGGATGAATGACCTAGATGACTGAAGGTGGTCATTTTGAACCATTGAGAGTCCAAAACCAGATCTATTTTCATATGAGAGTACACAATTCTATTATGAATTGTAATATAACCCCACTAGTGTATCTGCTTCCATCCTATTTGGGGTTTTGGGCATTGATCTAGCCCTTATAGAACGTGTCCCTTTCCATGGTTGCACACTGTTGGTTCTATACTTTGTGGGAACCAGTGTTTAGTTTTGCATGGATAGGTATATTTGTTTTTATCTGTATTGTTATATTTGTATTTTAATGGGTTCTATTTGTCTTATATATACACTATGCACTTTATTACACTTGATTTATGTACACATATTTATGTTGATCCTATGGCTCCGTCTCCGTGCCTATATATGACCTTGGGTGGTCCTTTTGAGTCTGTTGGGTTTGGAGTTTGGTAGAGGGTAGTCCTCCTTGTGGGGGAGCTGTAGGGGATCTGCAGCACCCCTGTTTGCTATATATACATGATTTTGTCTGTAATAACATATTGGATCTTTTCAGTTTTATTATTTACAAAAATTTGGTTTTGTGTATATTGGTTGTTTATTGTTGGTGGTTGAGTATGATGTTCTCTTACCCTTTGGGGTGTTTAGTTATAGAATAGGGCTATTGTATTTTTCTTAGGGATTGGTCATTCCCTTTGATGTGTTTTGATGTGTTTAGGTACATTTTCCAGTGGCAGGGATTATTGGTTGGCCCTTCTTCCAGTTTTGATTGTGTGTATGATGTGTAATTGAAGATTACTAGTATGATGGCGACTGTCCCATCCTATATGACAGGGGGTTACCGTTGTTCCTATGGGGTTGGGTAGATTTGAGTCTTGTGGATGAGTGTGTTGTTCAGTGCGGCCCCCGGGGCTTAATGTGGCTACAGGTTTGACAGCTTTAATAGCTACAGTCACATCTATATCATTTAAGATCGATGATCACTTTTGAGGCGTGTTTGTTTATCGGTCTGACCTATGTAAGAGGAGGTGTGCCCTTCTGGCGCCTGTCATACTTAGGGGGATGGTCTCACATTGATGTAATCAGTATTGAGGAATTAATATGTCATTTAGTGTTCAGTGAGCTGAATTTGATCTCAGAATGGATCGTGTTGATCTATAGTAGGTAGTTTTGAAGGTCACATTGTGGCGATACAGTACCCACTATTGTAAGCTCCAAGGGTGATTATTTTATTCTATTCTATTGTGATGGGGTTAGTACCTATTTGGTATGGTACATGTGCACATGAAGGGGAGTGTTCTTCCGATATCTGTGATGTATGTTGAAGTGAGTGTTGCTCATTTGCGGCCCCTTGATAGATCGGGGTTTTACGTTTGACAGCCACATTGGTAAAAAGTGATGATTGATGGCTATCATTAAGGCGTGGGTTTGGTGCTCTGACCTATGAGAGAGGAGGTGTGCCCTTGTGGAGCCTATCAGGTGTAAGGGGAAGGTTTCCGCATTGAGATGGGCAATGCTGAGGTTTTAGTGTGTCATTTAGTCTCCGGTCAGGCGGATTTGATCCCGGAGTGGATCGGGTGAATAGCTCTGAGGTCATATCGTGGTGATACAGTATTCACTCCTTGAAGCTTTTATTATGTTCAGACTGATGGTGGTTAAGTGCCTAATCTGCGAGTGACGATTATAAACATGAAGGGGAGTGTTCTCCCGATATGTTTACAACTTGTAGCCTTGACAACGCCGGACACCTATATACACATTAGGTGGTAATTGTGGTCCATTATCCAATGAATGATGCAAGTTCTGGATTGTTCCATTTATATGCATCTGGGGTATATATAGGCGTGGGATGTAAGAATTGCTGTGTGATCAGTGTATATACATACTTTTCACTTTGAATTCACATTAAATCACAGAACTGGAGGTTTTTTATACATGTATACACTTATACATGAATAGCTACATTTGCTTTCACAGTTTTTTTGTATTAAGATTTTATTGTTGTTTTGGGCTAACATAGGCCTAGATTTGGAGTTCGGCGGTAAAAGGGCTGTTAACGCTCCGCGGGCTTTTTTCTGGCCGCACCATAAAATTAACTCTGGTATCGAGAGTTAAAACAAATGCTGCGTTAGGCTCCAAAAAAGGAGCGTAGAGCATTTTTACCGCAAATGCAACTCTCGATACCAGAGTTGCTTACGGACGCGGCCGGCCTCAAAAACGTGCTCGTGCACGATTCCCCCATAGGAAACAATGGGGCTGTTTGAGCTGAAAAAAAACCTAACACCTGCAAAAAAGCAGCGTTCAGCTCCTAACGCAGCCCCATTGTTTCCTATGGGGAAACACTTCCTACGTCTGCACCTAACACTCTAACATGTACCCCGAGTCTAAACACCCCTAGCCTTACACTTATTAACCCCTAATCTGCCGCCCCCGCTATCGCTGACCCCTGCATATTTTTTTAATCCCCTAATCTGCCGCTCCGTAAACCGCCGCCACCTACGTTATCCCTATGTACCCCTAATCTGCTACCCCTAACACCGCCGACCCCTATATTATATTTATTAACCCCTAACCTGCCCCCCACAACGTCGCCTCCACCTGCCTACACTTATTAACCCCTAATCTGCCGAGCGGACCTGAGCGCTACTATAATAAAGTTATTAACCCCTAATCCGCCTCACTAACCCTATCATAAATAGTATTAACCCCTAATCTGCCCTCCCTAACATCGCCGACACCTAACTTCAATTATTAACCCCTAATCTTCCGATCGGAGCTCACCGCTATTCTAATAAATGGATTAACCCCTAAAGCTAAGTCTAACCCTAACACTAACACCCCCCTAAGTTAAATATAATTTTTATCTAACGAAATAAATTAACTCTTATTAAATAACTTATTCCTATTTAAAGCTAAATACTTACCTGTAAAATAAATCCTAATATAGCTACAATATAATTTATAATTATATTATAGCTATTTTAGGATTAATATTTATTTTACAGGTAACTTTGTATTTATTTTAACCAGGTACAATAGCTATTAAATAGTTAAGAACTATTTAATAGTTACCTAGTTAAAATAATAACAAATTTACCTGTAAAATAAATCCTAACCTAAGTTATAATTAAACCTAACACTACCCTATCAATAAAATAATTAAATAAACTACCTACAATTACCTACAATTAACCTAACACTACACTATCAATAAATTAATTAAACACAATTCCTACAAATAAATACAATTAAATAAAATATCTAAAGTACAAAAAATAAAAAAGAACTAAGTTACAGAAAATAAAAAAATATTTACAAACATAAGAAAAATATTACAACAATTTTAAACTAATTACACCTACTCTAAGCCCCCTAATAAAATAACAAAGCCCCCCAAAATAAAAAATTCCCTACCCTATTCTAAATTAAAAAAGTTACAAGCTCTTTTACCTTACCAGCCCTGAACAGGGCCCTTTGCGGGGCATGCCCCAAGAATTTCAGCTCTTTTGCCTGTAAAAAAAAACATACAATACCCCCCCCCCAACATTACAACCCACCACCCACATACCCCTAATCTAACCCAAACCCCCCTTAAATAAACCTAACACTAAGCCCCTGAAGATCTTCCTACCTTGTCTTCACCATCCAGGTATCACCGATCTGTCCTGGCTCCAAGATCTTCATCCAACCCAAGCGGGGGTTGGCGATCCATAATCCGGTCCAGAAGAGGCTCCAAAGTCTTCCTCCTATCCGGCAAGAAGAGGACATCCGGACCGGCAAACATCTTCTCCAAGCGGCATCTTCGATCTTCTTCCATCCGGAGCGAAGCGGCAGGATCCTGAAGACATCCAGCGCGGAACATCCATCCGGACCGACGACTGAACGACGAATGACTGTTCCTTTAAGGGACGTAATCCAAGATGGCGTCCCTCGAATTCCGATTGGCTGATAGGATTCTATCAGCCAATCGGAATTAAGGTAGGAATTTTCTGATTGGCTGATGGAATCAGCCAATCAGAATCTAGTTCAATCCGATTGGCCGATCCAATCAGCCAATCAGATTGAGCTCTCATTCTATTGGCTGATCGGAACAGCCAATAGAATGCGAGCTCAATCTGATTGGCTGATTGGATCAGCCAATCGGATTGAACTTGATTCTGATTGGCTGATTCCATCAGCCAATCAGAAAATTCCTACCTTAATTCCGATTGGCTGATAGAATCCTATCAGCCAATCGGAATTCGAGGGACGCCATCTTGGATGACGTCCCTTAAAGGAACAGTCATTCGTCGTTCAGTCGTCGGTCCGGATGGATGTTCCGCGCTGGATGTCTTCAGGATCCTGCCGCTTCGCTCCGGATGGAAGAAGATCGAAGATGCCGCCTGGATGATGACTTCAATCGGATGGAAGATCCTCTTCTGCCCCGCTTGGATGAAGACTTTGACCGGATCATGGACCTCTTCAGCCCCCGCTTGGGCTTGGATCAGGACATCGGAGGAGCTCTTCAGGACGGATCGGTGAACCTGGTATGGTGAAGACAAGGTAGGAAGATCTTCAGGGGCTTAGTGTTAGGTTTATTTAAGGGGGGTTTGGGTTAGATTAGGGGTATGTGGGTGGTGGGTTGTAATGTTGGGGGGGGGGTATTGTATTTATTCTTTTACAGGCAAAAGAGCTGAAATTCTTGGGGCATGCCCCGCAAAGGGCCCTGTTCAGGGCTGGTAAGGTAAAAGAGCTTGTAACTTTTTTTAATTTAGAATAGGGTAGGGAATTTTTTATTTTGGGGGGCTTTGTTATTTTATTAGGGGGCTTAGAGTAGGTGTAATTAGTTTAAAATTGTTGTAATATTTTTATTATGTTTGTAAATATTTTTTTATTTTCTGTAACTTAGATCTTTTTTATTTTTTGTACTTTAGCTAGTTTATTTAATTGTATTTATTTGTAGGAATTGTGTTTAATTAATTTATTGATAGTGTAGTGTTAGGTTAATTGTAGGTAATTGTAGGTAGTTTATTTAATTAATTTATTGATAGGGTAGTGTTAGGTTTAATTATATCTTAGGTTAGGACTTATTTTACAGGTAATTTTGTTATTATTTTAACTAGGTAACTATTAAATAGTTCTTAACTATTTAATAGCTATTGTACCTGGTTAAAATAATTACAAAGTTACCTGTAAAATAAATATTAATCCTAAAATAGCTATAATATAATTATAATTTATATTGTAGCTATATTAGGATGTATTTTACAGGTAAGTATTTAGCTTTAAATAGGAATCATTTATTTAATAAGAGTTAATTTATTTCGTTAGATAAAAATTATATTTAACTTAGGGGGGTGTTAGTGTTAGGGTTAGACTTAGCTTTAGGGGTTAATACATTTATTAGAATAGCGGTGAGCTCCGGTCGGCAGATTAGGGGTTAATAATTGAAGTTAGGTGTCGGCGATGTTAGGGAGGGCAGATTAGGGGTTAATACTATTTATGATAGGGTTAGTGAGGCGGATTAGGGGTTAATAACTTTATTATAGTAGCGCTCAGGTCCGCTCGGCAGATTAGGGGTTAATAAGTGTAGGCAGGTGTCGGCGACGTTGAGGGGGGCAGATTAGGGGTTAATAAATATAATATAGGGGTCGGCGATGTTAGGGCAGCAGATTAGGGGTACATAGGGATAACGTAGGTGGCGGCGATTTGCGGTCGGAAGATTAGGGGTTAATTATTTTAAGTAGCTTGCGGCGACATTGTGGGGGGCAAGTTAGGGGTTAAGAAATATAATATAGGGGTCGGCGGGGTTAGGGGCAGCAGATTAGGGGTACATAAGTATAACGTAGGTGGCGGTCGGCAGATTAGGGGTTAAAAATTTTAATCGAGTGGCGGCGATGTGGGGGGAGCTCGGTTTAGGGGTACATAGGTAGTTTATGGGTGTTAGTGTACTTTAGAGTACAGTAGTTAAGAGCTTTATAAACCGGCGTTAGCCAGAAAGCTCTTAACTCCTGCTATTTTCAGGCGGCTGGAATCTTGTCGTTAGAGCTCTAACGCTCACTTCAGAAACGACTCTAAATACCAGCGTTAGAAAGATCCCATTGAAAAGATAGGCTACGCAAATGGCGTAGGGGGATCTGCGGTATGGAAAAGTCGCGGCTGAAAAGTGAGCGTTAGACCCTTTAATCACTGACTCCAAATACCAGCGGGCGGCCAAAACCAGCGTTAGGAGCCTCTAACGCTGGTTTTGACGGCTACCGCCGAACTCCAAATCTAGGCCATAATGTTTTAGCGCCTGATGTTTGCACACAATCTCCTGTGATTGGAGTCTGATTTGGGGGAGGGGGCTGAAGGCCTTTATAAGTTTGTTCATTTGCACATATTGATTGTCAGAAGAAGGGACGTTAGAGGTCCCGAAACTAAATAAATGTATCACCTTGATGTCAAAAGTCCAGTGAGTGCTTCATTCTGTTCTTTGTTGCATACTCCTCAAGAGCACCCTGGCAGCTGCAGGACGGTGGTGAGAGTGCATATACCTCTGAACTTTTGCTTATATATATATATATATATATATGTATAGCATAGTGGAAAAGGAGGGCACTCACAGGATTTGTTAAATCTGTTAATGTATTCAGAATAAATTCCATCAATCATTTCAAATCCTGTGAGTGGCCTCCTTTTCCACTATGCTTTGTATTTGACCTTTGAGGATTGCACCCAGGTCACTATTACGTCACAGTGGTTGGAGTGCTGGGCCACCAGCTATTTGACATTTTATATGTATGTATATATATATATATATATATATATATATATATATATACATATACACACACAACCCGAAGTCCCAATATATTTTTTATTTTTTTCTGCTGTTGGTACAGTGAAGTTAATTGTATTAAAGTATTATTTTTTTTCTATTGAGGTTAATATTTCTTATCGGTAATACCTTTACATCTTCCTGCTTAACGAAACTGCTATTGAGAACAGGAACAAGAACACTAATAAATGTGTCTGTGAAAGAGCATAAATAAAGCCCCTGTATGCCGATTTCTGCAAATACTATCACTCACACTTTTTTATACATAAATATAGTTTCACACTTCAGCACACCTATACAAACCTGTATCAGCTAAGACAAGATACACACACACACATATCTTGATTAAAAGCTTTATAACATGCAATAAATAAGCATACAATCAAAATAAAACATGCAAACTTGCATTAACAATATCATACAACACACACACACACACTTCAAGCTTAGACATACTTTCACATTGCTACTCAGCTGGTCCCTGCAGCTCTGATATTCCTCACTGCTAACTCCCTGCCCATTCAGGAGCTCAGACTCACAGCTGCATCACTGGGTAGTTTCTGGATACATTGGGGCACCCACAGCCTAATGATCCAGTTGCACATTACTGTGTTCTTTGGAAGATAGACAACACTAAAAACTGCGGGCTTAAACTGCTTCCTCTCTCTCAGGCAGTTACCTCTGATCGCCCTCTACTGGCCAGTATAAAAAAAAGCCAAACTTTTTTTTAAATGAATGCAAGTAAGGGACAAATTGGGGCTTTGGGATGCTGACCACTCCATTTTGTTTTCTTAAATCAGCATCTCTGCATGCTTTTCAGTTTCTAAGTCTGTTGAATTCCAACACAGGTACACCCCATTCTACTGATCAGGTGATCGCCAGAACCAAATCTTATTTAATGGGCAAAAGTATAAAAAACACTGCTGTGGTCATCACTATTGTATTGCAATAGGACAAGCTGGATAACAAAAACAGTGCTAGAAATAACTATTGGCCATGCCAAAAGAGTTGAAAAGAAATGTTTTGAGTGAGGAAAAGAAGGGTTCTGGCTTCACTGGCAGAGGGATACAGTGAGCATCAGGTTTCTCCATCCTTAAAATTTCAAAGATGGTGGTTCATAAGAACAAGATCAAGCAGCAGACATTGGTTGCAACAAAGCTGCAGACCAGCAGAGGGCGAAAACAACTCTTTACTGCCCAGATGACTGACAACTCATTTGAATGTCACTCAACAAGCGTAGGATGACATCAAGTGACCTACAAATAAAATGGCAAATGGCAGCTAAGGTGAAGTGCACAATGAGGACGGTTTGAAACAGGCATCTTAGCGGCAGGGCTGAAGTCATGCAACCCATTCATCAATGAGAAGCAAAGAAAAGCCAGGCTGAGGTTTGCAAAAATACATAAGGATTGAACCGTAGAGGATTGGAGTAAAGTCATCTCCTCTGATGAGTCTAATTTTTAGCTATTCCCACCACCTGGTCGTCTAATGGTTAGACGGAGACCTAGGGTGGATGATCAATGGTAAACTGAGGGTGCTTCAGCAAGGCTGGAATTGGGCAGATTTATCTTTGTGAAGGACACATAAATCAAGCCACCTACAAGGTTATCCTGGAAGAAAACTTGCTTCATTTTGCTCTGACAATGATCCCCAATTCTGAGGATGTTTTTTTTTACCAACAATGCCCTATATGCCACACAGACAGGTCAAACAAGGTGTGGATGGAGGACCCTGTCATGGTGTCAGGATCACATAGGCTCTGTTTGTATTAAAATGTTAACTGCACGACAGGGACATCACTGGTGACCTAGTTGCTGGGCCCTGAATGGGATTAAACCAGGGATTCCAGGGTCAGAGTCTAGTTTGCTCTGTCTGTGCTACTGGAGGATGTTCACTTGCAGGGGTTTATTTTGGAATATTAACATCAGTAAATGTGTCTCTCAGCTTCTTCCTCCCTGGATGCTACCCAATCATGGAAGTGCTCTCTGTTTATACAGTATATTGAGCAAACCTATGCCTTCACTGCTTGCTTTGGCATTGAAATCTACCCTGTTCCTGCTTCCTGTTTGTTGCTGGACTTCCTGCTGGTGGCATTACCTAAGTCTGGATACTTGCTGCATGCCTTGGAACCTTGGACTCTTCTGACCTTGTCTTTGCATTTGCACAGTAACTACTACTGCTTGAACTTTCCCTGTTGCTGTTTCCCAGCTCCAGTACCTTATTGCTTGCTGTGCCTATTTGTTTATCCTGTCTCTACTTTGCTGCTGCTTGCAGCTTGTATTCAGCACATTGTATTTCCTTTGATTAGCCCAGAAGCGGGTATTACCTTTGCTTTGCCAAGGATCAGCATTTACTTTGTTTAGCCCAGAAGTGTGTACTACAGTCCGACTCCTTAGCCCTGAAGTGGCATTGTTGGCTAAAATTATTCAGGACTTGTCTCTTAAGATATCTTTTATTACACAGCCTTTGCCAACTACTTCCCAGGCAGTTATGTTGAGCAACAATTTTACTCATAAGAATGCGAAGCCTTAATTTGACAATTTTTTTTCATCTAAGTCTTCAGCCAGACTATACAGGACAGCTTCAGCATAGTTGAGCCAAGCACATCGCAAATATGAAGACACATCAGCAGTGTCACCTGGCAGTAAATACTTACCCCTTTCTAAGGAAGAGATGTCTTGGTGGAGGTTCAAAGCACTTTTGCCTAGATTTAGAGTTCTGCGTTAGCCGTCCAAACCAGCGTTAGGGGGTCCTAATGCTGTTTTTTACTGCCCGCTGGTATTTAGAGTCAGTCAGGAAAGGGTCTAACGCTCACTTTCCAGCCGCGACTTTTCCATACCGCAGATCCCCCTACGCCAATTGCTTATCCTATCTTTTCAATGAGATCTTTCTAACGCCGGTATTTAGAGTCTTGGCTGAAGTGAGCGTTAGAAATCTAACGACAAAACTCCAGCCGCAGAAAAAAGTCAGTAGTTAAAAGCTTTCTGGGCTAACGCCGGTTCATAAAGCTCTTAACTACTGTGCTCTAAAGTACACTAACACCCATAAACTACCTATGTACCCCTAAACCGAGGCCCCCCCACATTGCCGCCACTCTATTATTTTTTTTTAACCCCTAATCTGCCGACCGCACAACGCCGCCACCTACATTATCCCTATGTACCCCTAATCTGCTGCCCCTAAAATCGCCGACCCCTACATAATATTTATTAACCCCTAATCTGCCCCCCCCCCCAATGTCGCCGCTACCTACCTACAATTATTAACCCCTAATCTGCCGACCGGACCTCGCCGCTACTATAATAAATGTATTAACCCCTAAAGCTAAGTCTAACCCTAACCCTAACACCCTCCTAAATTAAATATAATTTAAATCTAACAAAATAAAATAAATCTTATTAAATAAATTATTCCTATTTAAAGCTAAATACTTACCTGTAAAATAAACCCTAATATAGCTACAATATAACGAATAATTATATTGTAGCTATTTTAGGATTAATATTTATTTTACAGGCAACTTTGTATTTATTTTAACTAGGTACAATAGCTATTAAATAGTTAAGAACTATTTAATATTTACCTAGTTAAAATAACTACAAAATTACCTGTAAAATAAATCCTAACCTAAGTTACAATTAAACCTAACACTACACTATCAATAAATAAATTAAATAAACTATCTACAATTATTTACAATTATATCAACTAAACTTTTTTTTTTTCACTTCTTTTTATTTAGTTTTCACAGAAAAACAAACAAACAAAAAATTAGTTCAATGTACAAACACTTTTTCATAACAAAAATTGCCACTTTAGCTTACAGAGTACCATAGATTATAACAATTCTCCTGTCTGAGTATTATAAACTTCTCTATTCTTACATTTTCTTTCCAAACAAACAAAACAAAAAAAAAGAAAAATTAACAAATCCAAGCCATATGATATAATATAGATCAATTTATACTTTCTCACAATCTTGCGGATGTAGCAAGTAATATGGCAGAAACCCTTCTACTATTAAAGTGATAAAGGGTATTGTGTTTATTAATGGGGCAATAAATTGTAGCTGAATTGGCCGAGGCCAAGATAGAGTAACTGTCTTCCATTTAGAAAAAAAAGATCTAAATTGTTTTGCTGAGGTTGGCTTCAAATCTTGCAATTCGATAGTCATTTGTAATTTCATACTATCTACGAATTCAGGGATTCCAGGAGCACCAGGGGATCTCCATCTCTTAAATATCAGAGATCGCGCAGCCAAAATGGCCATATTTATCAATCTTTGTTCTCCGGGTTCTGTCCTGCCTTTCAGTAAGAAAAGACTATGATGTAGTGTCATCTGGAAGTTGTCATGTAAAAATTTATTTATCCAATAGTTTATCTTGGCCCAGTATTGCTTAATTTTGGGACAAGACCACAGGCAGTGTATCAAGTCTGCTTTCTCCTTATAACATTTAAAGCAGTTACTAGTTTGGTTTCCTTTTGCCCATTTACTCATTCTGTGTGGCGTTAAATAAAAATTGTTAATAACTTTCATTTGTGATTCTCTCCAGCTAATTAGTGTCGTGGCTTTTTCTGCAAGATCTATACTATTTTGTAGGTCTTTAGTTTGGGTTGCAGGATAGTATTTAGCTATATTATCCTTTAGCTTATTTATATGTTCTGTTCCAATTTTTGTTAGTAGGGTTTTATACCAATATGAAATTGAACGTTTGCCCGCTTTATATAGTTTAACCCCAGAATCTATTTCAGGTTTATTCCAATCATATCCATATAAGGATATTTTTTGGAGAAGGTAATTTCGTATTTGAAGACATGCATAAAAATCTTTTGATGGGGCCCTATATAATTGTCTCAATTCCTGAAATGTATATATTAATCTTGAGTCAGGGTGTTTTAGCTGTGTCAAATGAATCAATCCACTGTCCCCCCATTTCCTAAATACTTTATTTTCTATACCTGGAGAAAAATCCAATATGCCTATAATAGGAAGATATCTAGAGATCTGATAAGAATACTCCATTGACTTTAAATACTTCTGCCAAGCTTGTACTATATTTGCCATTATGCTCATAGTGCTGATGTTACTTGGTAATTTGTTATATGGATAATGTAATATCGCTTTTTAGGTTAAATGGCTTTACCAGCTCCGTTTCTGTTTTGTAATACGTGACATAGTTGGCTTCTGTAATCCAGTCCACCCCAAACTTCACTAATTTCACCCAATTATAATATTGTAGATTAGGAAGTGAGAGTCCCCCACATTTCTTTAATTGTGTACGCTTCTTTATCGACATAGGATGCCTTTTTTTCCCCCAAATAAAATTAGCACATGAAGTATTATATCTGTTTATATCTTTCTTTAAAATAAATAAAGGCAAGTTTTGTAGTAAGAACATTATTCGGGGGAAGAAGATCGTTTTTAAGAGCATTATTTTTGCCGATAGTGAAAAATAATGAATATTCCATCTTTTCATATCAGTAATCAATTTATCAAAAAGTATATCATAATTAAGATGGTACCAGGCTCTGGGATTCCTCCCTAAACTGATTCCAAGATAATGTATATGATCTACTTCTTTAAATAAATGTTTTGAGTAGCTCTTTGTAGTTTTATTTATCCATAATATTTCAGATTTGTTTGAATTGATTTTATAACCTGAAAATTGACTGTAACATCGGATTATTTCTAAAATTTTTGGGATATTAATATTGGTATTTTGTAAGAATAGAATTATATCATCTGCATATAATGAAATTACCAAATTTTGATTGCCTAGCTTGATACCTTCAATTTCATTTCTTAGACTGACAGCTAAGGGTTCCAATGCTATATTAAATAACAGGGGTGAAAGTGGACAACCTTGCCGTGTCCCTCTATTCAGCCTAACATACTGTGTTAACTCCCCATTAACTAGCAGTTGTGAACGTGGCTTATCATAAATTAGTCTAAGGAATTTGACCAAATTTCCTGTAAAACCAAAGTTGGTGAGTGATGTAAACATGTGATCCCATATTATGGAATCAAATGCTTTTTCAGCATCGATTGTTAATAGTGCGAGATCTGGTATTCTCTTTTTATTAGGATATTGTAATTTGTGGAAATAATGTTCTAAAGTTAATAACACTCTACGAATGTTACGTGCTACGTTTCTACCTGGCATAAAACCTGATTGGTCTTCGTGAATTATATCACCTACCAATTTTTTCATTCTATCTGCTATGATAGACATACAGATCTTATAGTCATTATTTAATAATGATATGGGTCGATAGGACCCCATATCTTCATTCGATTTCCCTTTTTTTATGTATCAAGGTTATCGTTGAGTCTGAAAAATAAGGTGATTTCATTTCGTTCTGAGTATAATAAATATTAAAAAGCTTTGTTAATATAGGTGTAATGTCATCTTTTATAATTTTATAGAATTCTGCAGTAAGACCATCTGGTCCAGGAGCCTTGTTTATCTTGGCTTTGTTAATTGCTATGTCCACCTCCGCTTCTGTAATAGGTGTATTAAGTTGTTGCAAATTATCAACTATTATTTGCGGTAGCTTTATTTTTTGCCAGAATAACGTTTTTTCATGGTTATCGATGGGTGTCTCTGCATATAATTTTTTGTAGAAATTATAAAATGCGTTAGATATTTCAGTGTTTTGTGTGTATGTTTTTGTTCCTGACTTGATTAATGTAATCAAGTTCTTACTTTTTCTGAACTTAATAATTTTTGCAAGATGCTTGGCGGATATCCCCTGGTGCCCCTGGTAAATGGCTCTAGTCTTCAGATCTTCCCTCGCCCATTTATCTTTCAGAAACAATTCCCTTTCGAGTTTTGCTTCCATGTATCTCTTCCATGTAAATGGACTTGGGTAATTTAAATATCTATTATACATATTTCTGAGTTGGTTTGCAAGTTGGAGTTCCCTGTACTTGTTTTTCTTTCTCATTTTTATCATGTAGGCTTTAATTTCACCTCTAAGAACCGCTTTACCTGCCTCCCAGAAAGTTTCAATCTTATTTCTATACGTCTCATTAAGCATAGAATATTCTTTCCATTTTGCACTCAACCAATTCACAAAAGCTTTATTATTCATCATATAGCTTGGAAATCGAAAAGAGTTAATACCATTTCTGTTTTGTAGTGTTTTAATTTGCATGGTGATAATTGCATGGTCAGAAATAATTATTTCCTTAATCTGCGTTTCAATATCCAGACCCAGCAGTCCTTCTTCTATCAAAAACATGTCTATCCTGGAAATTTTTTTATAAGCTTTGGATTCACATGAAAAACTACGTGTGTCTGGATTTTGTAAGCGCCAGATGTCATTTAAGTTTAATGTCTTGCCCAGTTCTCTCAGTACTTTTGCCTCCCTCTGGTTAGAATTTTTATTCTTTACTTGGAACCTATCCATCTCTGGATACATCGTTAAATTAAAGTCTCCTGCAACTATTAAATTTTCCCCTATGTAAGGTACCAGTTTGTTTTTTATTTTGTTCCAAAACTCATTGTCCAGCTTATTTGGACCGTATAGATTACACAATGACCATATCTTTACGTCAATTTCAACTTGTAGGATTATGTATCTACCTGCTGGATCTAATTCTTGTTTTCTTATTTTATAGGAAATTTTGTTACTAAACATTATTGCGACCCCACATTTTCTTTTGTAGCAAGGAGTCGCTATAATTTCTGACAGCCAGTTGGTTTTAAGTTTGGGGGTCTCCAATTCTTTCAAATGTAATTCCTGTAGGAAAATTATATCTGGAGTATGTTGTTTTAGGGTTTTTAATATATATTTGCGTTTAATGGGGGAAGAAATACCTCCCACATTCCATGAAACTATGTTAAGAGACTGCATTTTAATACTATCTTGCTGATATAAAGTACAGAATATTTGATCCTCTGTATCCCTAGAGTCCTTACTGGGCTCCTATTAAAACCGTAGTAGTATAGAAATTTAAAAAGCATTAACTGCCATGAAAAAGAATAATAAAAAAAAAAGAGAGGGCTGCACAAGAAAACAAAAATATAACAAAAATAGTACTTACTCTCTTCAATTTCTCTGCTCTCAAAGTTAATTGCCTGCTTTAAACCCATAAAGTGATCAGGGAGTATAGTACTGTGCAAAGTTGCCAAAACCAATACAATTATATTTATCCTTTTACCACTTAAACTATCTCTGTCACTACCTTGCATCTAACTTGATGTTTCTTTTAGTGCAATAGGCTTCTACCTCTTCTACAGTGTTTAGAATAGTTGAGCCTTCTATCTCTGTAATTATTATTTTAGCCGGGTATCTTAAAATGGCTTTACAACCGGCTTTTAGTAGCCCTGTACAAAATGGGGCCATCACCTTTCTTTTTGATGACGTGTCAGTTGAAAAATCTTGAAATATGTAAATTTGTTTTGTGCCAATCATCAGGGGTTGCATTTTCCTATACTGTCTCATTAGATTTATTTTGTCTTGGAAGTTTAGATATTTTATAATGGCCATACTAGGTCTTATATTTCCATCTGGATATTTCCTACTACTCCCAGTTCTATGTGCTCTCTCAACCATTATCTTCTCAGCTGATGTCTGTATCCCCAATAATTGGGGTAATGTGGTAGCCCCAAAGGTTAACAAGTCCAGATATTCTGGGGTCTCAGGTAGACCAATTATTCTGACATTATTTCGGCGGGACCTATCTTCAAGGTCATCTACTTTCGCCTGCAGACTACTAATTTGTCCCATATATTTTGCATTAATCTCCTCCTGTAAATTATGTTTGTCTTCTAGCTCAGAGACTCTTGACTCCACTTCTATAAATCTCTGTGAAAATTGTTTAATCTCAGCAGAGAGTCCTGCAATGTCTTTCTTAACTAAATCAAATTGCGGTAACAATAAGTCCGCAAGCTGATTAAGTGTCATTTGCTTTTCAAGGTTGAGGGTTGTGTGTGGTTGTGTTTCTACGTCTACCTCTGGGCCTGTGTCAAGTGCCATTTTGTTTTTTTTATCTTTTCTGGGTGGCATTGCAGGGGATCTGGGTTTTGTGTTTGTGATGTATTTTTCCATAAGTTATATATTTGTCTATTAGACAACGTGAAGTGATTATAAAGTGTATTTTTGTTGACTGTACTTAAAGTGTATTTGTTGGTATAAATGTGAACCTTACCCTACTATATATACCTGTATATACACAGATGTACAGGGATACGAGTGTGTACAATGGTGGGTGCTGGGTGGGGGCTATTCGCCCAAAAATTCTGATATGTGTATAGCAATTGTGTATCAGTGAGAAAAAAAAAAAAAAAAAAAAAAAAAAGAAAAAAAAGTGCAAAAAACTTAAACTGAGAAAAAAAAAACAAAAAAAACCACAAAGTGCCCAGTGATACTACCCAAATCCCTTTTCTGAAGGTTTTCTCTTTCTATTAATATCAGACCTGAGTCCTTCACCAGATCCTGGTGTCTAGACCTTCTCTAAGAGGCACTGTTCAAAGCATGTATCTATAAATTTATCTCTCTGTCTATTTTTGCATATATTTTACAAAGGATAGAAGAAGAACAAAGAGAGAAAAAAAAATAGCAAAACCAGATTCAAAGCAATCAGCTAGTTCTCTCCCATACTATCTCCTGTTAGCAGTTTAGTTTTAGACTGATTGCTCGCAGTATTCTACAGCCTATTATCTATGCATGTAATCCCTTACTTCCTGTTTAATTAAACACCTCAAATGCCAATGCTACAATACTATTATATTAGACTTCTACTTTGAATATCTTAGACAATTAGAATTATAAATCAGTCATACAAAGTCAAAAGGCAACCTATAAAATTTGTCTTAAATCTATTACCAGGAGACCATTATGCCAGCCTATGGTTATGTACAAATATTAAACTTATCAGTCCATGGTTTCACTGATAGGGGTTTAGTTAGATCTTGTGTTTGGGTGTTTTAACAGTTGAGAAAGTTCCATTTTCTTTTACTCCACATTCATACAACACCCCAACTCCTTCCTGGGCTTATTACAGCTTTCAAGACTTCTTCTCTGAACACAGTTACTTGTATTTTCCCTTTGAAGTACCACTTCTGCCAGCTTCTTTATCTCGCTTGCCTTTATATTAGACTTTCTATTTGGTAAGCTTGAAATTTATCTTCTGGGTAAGCCCCTATGTTTTTAAGAAAGTCTATAACTCTGTATAGAGACAAAGGCTCCTTAACCCTTTATATCTTGCAGTCTTGTCCGTTTACAAGTGAAGAGTGTTATCTACAGCCTCTAGAATCCTATTTATTACACAGTGAAATAAGGTAATGATTTTCCGTTATTGGCAGATACACCTAAAGTCAGTCTTATTTATCATCTAGAGAGAGCAGTAATCTCCCAATCATTAAAAGTACCGTCTCCGCCAGGCAACACAGTGCATTATTTCACACAATTGCTTGTATCAGCGTACTTACCCCCTCCAACTTCTTCACGGCTCTCTTGTTGTACTCTCTCCGAGTGAGACCGCCGTTCGGGAGACCTCTCTCCTAGGCGGTCCTATTGCTGGATAGTTTTGTTGTGAGCTCCTGCTTGTTCCTTGTTCTGCACGCCGTCTTCTACGCGACCATTGTGCGGGTTAGCGGATGTAGCGTCACTAGTCAGCGCCGGCTTACGGAGGAGGGGGTAGGAAGAGTTCTGCAGTCCGTTATCTCCACGGGCAGGTGCCACCTGTAAGTAGCGTGAGTGTAGTTTCTGGCTCTTATGATTTCCTCCTCTTGTACTGCTGCTTTTGTGTGCCAAAGTTACTAGGATTCACCTACAGGGAATGTAAGTCCAGTAGCTAATATTCTTAAAATGTTATCACTGTAGGCTCTGTTTTTAACACTCTTGTGTTTGCGGCTAGGCCTAACTAGCCTGTATAGGAACAGGGGACTTCCGTCTTCGGCTTCTTAGTCTCCCCAGGCGGGTAATGTTTTCTCCCGACAATAGGGCTCGGCGTTTGGGGTTCTGTTGGTAGTTAGCTCTACCACCTTGAGAGCTAGAGCGCACGCTGCTACCTGAACTCTCCTCCCACCGGAAGTGTATATCAACTAAACTTAATTACAAAAAAACAAACACTAAATTACAAAGAAAACAAACACTAAATTACAAAAAATAAAGAAAGATTACAAGAATTTTAAACTAATTACACCTACTCTAAGCCCCCTAAAAAAATATCAAAGCCCCCCAAAATAAAAAAATGCCCTACCCTTTTCTAAAATAAAAATTGTAAAGCTCTTTTACCTTACCAGCCCTTAAAAGGGCCTTTTGCGGGGCATGCCCCAAAGAATTCTGCTCTTTTGCCTGTAAAAAAAACATACAATACCCCCTCCAACATTACAACCCACCACCCACATACCCCTAATCTAACCCAAACCCCCTTAAATAAACCTAACACTAAGCCCCTGAAGATCTCCCTACCTTGTCTTCACCACGCCGGGTATCACTGATCCGTCCAGAAGAGGGTCCGAAGTCTTCCTCCTATCCGGCAAGAAGAGCTCCTCCAGAGGGTCCAAAGTCTTCATCCTATCCAGGCAGAAGAGGACATCCGGACCGGCAGACATCTTCATCCAGACGGCATCTTCTATCTTCTTCCATCCGGCACTGAGCTGGACCATCTTCAAGCAGCCGACGCGGAGCCATCCTTCTTCACCAACGGACTAACGACGAATGAAGGTTCCTTTAAAGGACGTCATCCAAGATGGCGTCCCTCGAATTCCGATTGGCTGATAGGATTCTATCAGCCAATTGGAATTAAGGTAGGAAAGATATGATTGGCTGATTGAATCAACCAATCAGATTGAAGTTCAATCTTATTGGCTGATCCAATCAGCCAATCAGATTGAGCTCGCATTCTATTGGCTGATCGGAACAGCCAATAGAATGCGAGCTCAATCTGATTGGCTGATTGGATAAGCCAATCAAATTGAACTTCAATCTGATTGGCTGATTCAATCAGCCAATCAGATTGAGCTTGCATTCTATTGGCTGATTGGAACAGCCAATAGAATGCAAGCTCAATCTGATTGGCTGATTGGATCAGCCAATCGGATTGAACTTCAATCTGATTGGCTGATTCAATCAGCCAATCAGATTTTTCCTACCTTAATTCCGATTGGCTGATAGAATCCTATCAGCCAATCGGAATTCGAAGGACGCCATCTTGGATGACATCCCTTAAAGGAACCTTCATTCGTCGTTAGTCCGTTGGTGAAGAAGGATGGCTCCGCATCGGCTGCTTGAAGATGGTCCCGCTCCGCGCCGTATGGAAGAAGATAAAAGATGCCGCCTGGATGAAGATGTCTGCCTGTCCGGATGTCCTCTTCTGCCCAGATAGGATGAAGACTTTGGACCCTCTGGAGGAGCTCTTCTTGCCGGATAGGAGGAAGACTTCGGACCCTCTTCTGGACGGATCGGTGATACCCGGCGTGGTGAAGACAAGGTAGGGAGATCTTCAGGGGCTTAGTGTTAGGTTTATTTAAGGGGGTTTGGGTTAGATTAGGGGTATGTGGGTGGTGGGTTGTAATGTTGGAGGGGGTATTGTATGTTTTTTTTACAGGCAAAAGAGCAGAATTCTTTGGGGCATGCCCCGCAAAAGGCTGGTAAGGTAAAATAGCTTTACAATTTTTATTTTAGAATAGGGTAGGGCATTTTTTTATTTTGGGGGGCTTTGTTATTTTTTAGGGGGCTTAGAGTAGGTGTAATTAGTTTAAAATTCTTGTAATCTTTTTTTATTTTTTTGTAATTTAGTGGGGGTTTTTTTGTAATTTAGTGGGGGTTTTTTTTGTAATTTAGTTTAGTTGATATAATTGTAGATAATTGTAGATAGTTTATATAATTTATTTATTGATAGTGTAGTGTTAGGTTTAATTGTAACTTAGGTTAGGATTTATTTTACAGGTAATTTTGTAATTATTTTAACTAGGTAACTATTAAATAGTTCTTAACTATTTAATAGCTATTGTACCTAGTTAAAATAAATACAAGTTGCCTGTAAAGTAAATATTAATCCTAAAATAGCTACAATATAATTATTATTTATATTGTAGCTATATTAGGGTTTATTTTACAGGTAAGTATTTAGCTTTAAATAGAAATAATTTGTTTAATAAGATTTATTTTATTTCGTTAGATTTAAATTATTTTTTAATTTAGGGGGGTGTTAGGGTTAGACTTAGCTTTAGGGCTAGCGGTGAGGTCCGGTAGGCAGATTAGGGGTTAATAATTGTAGGTAGGTGGTGGCGACGTTGGGGGGGGGGGCAGATTAGGGGTTAATAAATATAATATAGGGGTTGGAGGTGTTAGGGGCAACAGATTGGGGGTACATAGGGATAACGTAGCTTGCGGCGGTGTACGGAGCGGCAGATTAGGGGTTAAATATAATATGCAGGGATCAGCGATAGCGGGGTCGGCAGATTAGGGGTTAATAAGTGTAAGGTTAAGGGTGTTTAGACTCGGGGTACATGTTAGGGTGTTAGGTGCAGACTTAGGAAGTGTTTCCCCATAGGAAACAATGGGGCTGCGTTAGGAGCTGAACGCTGCTTTTTTGCAGGTGTTAGGTTTTTTTTCAGCTCAAACTGCCCCATTGTTTCCTATGGGGGAATCGTGCACGAGCACGTTTTTGAAGCTGGCCGCGTCCGTAAGCACCGATATTTAGAGTTGAAGTGGTGGTAAATTATGCTATACGCTCCCTTTTTGGAGCCTAACGCAGCCCTTCAGAGAACTCTAAATACCAGCGGTATTTAAAAGGTGCAGGGGGAAAATTACACGCGTGGCTAATGCACCCCTTTGGCCGCAGAACTCTAAATCTAGCCATTTGTTTTTACTGTGGTGGTTTAGGACACTTCATCCAGGCCTGCCTCATTCAGCAAGCAGTCAGCTATTTCCTAATTTGTTTCCTGATTTGTGGGACATTAACTCAAATATACAGTAATATACTAAACTCTAGGTCTATATATATATTTTTTTTTTAATTGCAGTTCTTATTTTTTTTTATTTATTTTACCTCAATAAAATTGAATTTTTCAACTTCATTAGAGTGATACCAAGCCTTTTTTTTTATCGCACCTTTATGGTTTTGTTTTTAGACTGAGATTGTCGATTTGGGGCAGTTTTTTCATTTTATTTTATTACTTCTTTGGGTTGCATAGTAGTATTGTTTTTAAAACTATATATTGTGTATATTTGAAAATTATGGGTTCTCTACCAAAAATTTATTTAACTCTTGCTAAGTTAAAACAATAGTATTCTGTTATTTAAAAATGAATATATACTAGTTTCCTTTGCATTATTCGGAGGCTGAAAATACTGCATCTTTGTTATTTTTACCAGTTGTAATTTTTGTCAAAAAATGCTCTAAATAACATTGGACTAGATTACAAGTGAAGTGGTAAGTACAGCTCCTGCTCGAGAGTTAACTTTGCTAGATGTTAACTTTTTCTGCACGTCGGATAGTGCTCATATTACAAATTAAAAGTAAAAATGTTGCACTCGCACAAAATCTGACACGCGCAATATCATTTTCATCCCATTGACTTAAATGGAGCAGCAAAGTTAAAAAAAAATAACACCTATACTCACACGCAAACCTCCATCACAATAAACCCCTTACTCTAATAACCCCTAAACTGCCACATCCCCCTACTCTTTTAATTTGGCTACACTATTAACCACTACACTACACACACCCTACTCTTTTAACCCTGCTACACTATTAACCCCTAATCTGCCACATCCTCCACCGCAATAAATCTCTAACCTTTAAAGATTTAATGCAAATCTTCCCCCTTGTCCTTGGATTTCTGATGGCTGATTTTGGAATTCCAATTCAAATCAGGCAATTGAAAAAGCTTTCAATCTATTGGCTTGGCAATAAAAAAAAAAAAAAAAAAAAAAAAAAAAAGCATATAGAGAGACATTTTATTATTTTGTTTCTAATGACTTCAATGATTGTATAAAATGTGTTAACTGAGAGGGCAAGGAGGGTTTTGTATAAGTGTAAGAAGGCCAGGAGGATATTCTGTGTTGGGGGAAGGAGAAACATGCTATAGGACAGTGGTTCTCAACCATGATCCTCAAGTACCCCCAACAGGCCAGGTTTTATTACAACTGAACCAGTGCACAGAAGAAATAATCAGCTGATAAGTAACACCATTGTTGCCAACCTGCTCTCACCCATCAGCTCATTATTTAACCTGTGCACAGATTCAGCTACAATGAAAACCTGGCCTGTTGGGGGGTACTTGAGGACCGAGGTTAAGAAACACTGCTGTAGGAGATAAGGGAAGGCTAAGAAAATTAAACAAGGGATGTTGTACAAGGAAAAACAAGAGAACAGAAGAGGCTGTGTATGTTTGAGGAATTAGGGCAAGATAGGGTAAAGAGCGGTTTGAGAATGAAAAAAATGATGTGTATGAGAGACAAATATAAGAGGGTGAGAAAGAGAAAGTTATTAATAAAAAAATTAAGTACTCTGTATGAGGAAAAGGGGGTTACAAATACAGGAAGGGTAGAGTAACTAAGAGGATTGCAGGTACATATTAGGGTAATTTAGGGTCATCAGGTATTGGTGTGATGTAGATGTGGCTGATGGAAGGGGCAGCAGAGGGCAAGGTAGCTTTTCTACTATGTTTTTCTACTATGTGTTTAACCCCTTTGCAGGGGTTAAACACACAGTATTAAATGGTCACTAAGGACATGCGCTAATGAATTACAGCTTGTAAATGTTTCACTATAATGACCCTTTAACTTGTGTACAGCTGAACTGGACCCTAAGGTGTCAGTTAACTGCTTTAGGGTTGTTGTAACAATTGTTTAACCTCTTGATTGCTCACAAATGTGTAATGCAGTAATTTAACTTCTTAATTAACCTGTTGCTTTTTACGCACTCCAAATGTAACTTTAATTATCTAAGTTTAAAGAATTCCCTTTTCCTCCCCATCATTTCTAGCATTCAGCTGTCTTTGTTAGAATTTTAAGGGACGTGAAACACTAAATACATTTTATAAGCATAGTATTAAGGTTATTCCCTGCCTCCCTCTAGTCATGGGTACCAAAATGTTAAAATCCATCTTCCACTACATTACAGTACTGACCTGTTGGCACATGTGCAGCAACTCTCCTTCAGATACCTGCAGTGTAGCCTAGGTTCAATAATGGCAGCACCCATGATTAGAGGGACTTGCATGACATGTATTTATTATTCCTTTAAGATCTATGCCTATTATTTCATATCAACAATTAAACTTAGGGAATTAAGAATAAAGATGATATCATGGGAAAACTTCTAAGTGTTTTATAATCTATTTGTAAACCAATAATTATTTTATATCAGTCCTAGCAACTTTAGTTCTTAAGTTATGATGTATAATTAGTAATGCTAATGAGCACAGCCGGTATTTTTTTTTTTTTTTCAGAAAAGGTGGCCATCCTATTTAAACTGTTGGTTAAACAGAAATTTCTACTTTGTTTCAGACATAAATACACAAGACTCCTTATCGTGCCCCTAAATACATAATCCATACACTAAGCTCATAGTACATTTTTTAAAAGTATAACAAACTCACATCCACCACACACAGCGATTCCTTACCCCTTTTTAACCCTATTTTCCTCACCATAGCATATTTTTTGCTTTTAGTCTCCCTCTCTGCTGCTGGGTTCTGTAGCTCTTGTAGAAGCTTCCCACTTCAGTAAATTACAATGCTGCCTCCTCTCTTTGCTCTGTCAATTCTATGGCATGAATACCCATGTATTGCAATGGCAGAGTCAGGTATTTTTGCAGCTAGCCACGATTCAGAGATCACAATGATCTTGGGCTTGTATTGTAAACACCAAGCTTGTAGTGCATCGATTTTTTGTACCAAGTTGTGGATATTACATCTAATATTCACTGCTTGCTATTGTTTTTAACATTGTGATTGCGATTCTGTTTATTTGGTTTATTAAAAGTGTACATTTAATCTGCACTTAGATGCGTTTGGGCGCTTCTTTCCTTTTGCTGTTTTTTCAGATCTCCATATAAAGTTCGTGATGGGACTTGTTTAAGGAGCAGCCTTTTTTACAAAACTTAAAGAACTACAGTTCAACACTAACAAAGCATTGCAATTGCCTTGGAGGAACTGTAAGGACTTTTTAACATTTTGATTGTATTTAATCTATGTACATTTATTTTAAGCATACTACGGTATTACATGTGTTTAGGAATTGATATATATGCATACCCATAGGTATATATACATGCATTTTAATTGATCTTACACATATTTTTATATGTTTTGAGCAGCGCCTTGTATAAAACCTTTTTATTGAGGGAAATAAAACCATTAAACAAGCAAGATATATGGTCCATCAATGTACTCCAATATGCATTTAAAATAAAGAATAAAAATAATAGCCAATACATATTACAACGCACACATTAGTAATAACAGGGTAGAATATGAGATAGCTATCTTGCAGAGGCTACCTGTTGCAGAGGGCTGTGTGGCAGCTGAAGTAAGTTGGTCTGTGAATTTTCTTTACAGACTGTGGCAAATATATACAATTAGTCTTATGGAAAATTCATTCAATATTTCATTCCAAGAGCTAAGAAAGTCAGAGTCCTCTACTTTAAATGTGGGGTATTTAGTAATTCTGAGTCCCCTGGGTATTATATTTAAATCAATGTATTTCCCCATGGTCCATACATCACATTGCAACTATTTGAATCAGCTTATCCATCTCTTCAAAAAGATCACCTAGTGAAAAGTCAGACTTGATGGTAAATAAAACTTTTGCCAGTTCTTGATCTGGTTCCTCATAGGGAATAGCTGTTAAAAGAGAATAAAACTGTGAATCTTCCATACTTGTAACCTCCCTATATGTATAATACAGCCTTTCAGTGCTGCCTGAATGCACTCACCAAAGAGGCGCGGCTGATACCAACACCACCCACCCCGCAGAAACTGGAACAACATAACCAAAGACCAACTGCACTCCACCCTGAACAAGTGCCCCCCAGCTACCTCCACAGATGCCAACTCCTCCGCCCGCAACCTCCACCACTGGCTCACAGACTGCGCCAACACCCTCGCCCCTCTCAAGAAACCGTCCAACCGCCAACCCACCAACAAGGCTAGTTAGTTCACCCCTGCCCTCCAGGACTCCAAACGCCACTACAGGCGATTGGAAAGGATCTGGAGATCCAGCAAGACCCCCTCAAATAAAACAGCCTACAAAGAAGCCATCACTACCCACCACCACCTCATCAAAACCACCAAGAAGACAGCCATCCAAGATAGAATCAATGCCAACGTCCACAACAGCAAGGAGCTATTCACAGTCATCAAGGAATTCTCCAATCCCAACAGCGACACCAATGACATCCCGCCCTCCCAGGACCTCTGCGATAACCTTGCAATGTACTTCCATCGCAAGATCGTCAACATCTATGACAGCTTCGCACCCCAGAACTCACTCACCACCGCCTACCCACCAACTCCCACCAATACCTCACCCAAATACACCACCGCCTACCCCCACTGACCATCTGGAGCCCCCTCACCACAGAGGACACCATCAGAATCATGAGATCGATCCACTCCGGAGCACCCTTGGACCCATGCCCGCATCACATTTTCAACAAAGCGGGTGACACCATCGCCCCGAGCTCTGCAGCACCATCAACCGAAACTGGCACCTTCCCGGATGACTGGAAGAAAGCAGAATTAAAACCCGTACTGAAAAAACCCACGGCTGACCCCAATGATCCGAAGAACTACCACCCAATCTCTTTGCTCCCCTTTGTGGCCAAAGTCATCGAGAAGTCCATCAACGCGCAACTTGTTAACTACATCGAAGCCAACCACACCCTGGACCCCTCCCAATCCAGTTTCAGGAGCAACCACAGCAACGAGACCGCCCTCCTCGCCACCACAGACAACATCCTCGCCCTACTCGACCGAGGAGAGACCACCGCCCTCATTCTCCTAGTCTCCCACCTCACCCTCCGCAACCAACTACACGATGCCGGCATACGCGACAAAGCCCTGGACTGGATCACCTCCTTCCTCACCGGCAGAACCCAGAAAGTTAGACTCCCACCCTTCACCTCCAAGCCCACAGAAATCAGCTGCGGTGTACCCCAAGGCTCTTCACTGAGCCCCATCCTATTCAACATCTACATGGCCCCTCTCTCTGCTATCGCCTGACGACACGATCTCAACATCGTCTCCTACGCCGACGACACCAAGCTAATCATCTCACTCACCAGTGACCCCACCACCGCCAAGAGAAACGTCCATGAAGGGCTGACAGCAGTCGCCACCTGGATGAACTACAACTGCCTAAAGCTGAACACAGACAAGACTGAGATCCTCCTCCTCAGTCCCACCACATCCGCTTGGAATAACTCATGGTGGCCCACAGCCCTTAGACACCCTCCAACCCTCACCGACCATGCAGGAAATCTAGGCATCATCCTGGACTCATCGCTCTCCATGGACTGGCAAATCAACGCCGTCTCTTCTGCATGCTTCCACACACTTCACCTGCTGCGAAAGATCTTCAAATGGTTCCCAACCGAGACCAGGAAGACTGTCACTCTTGCCCTTGTCAGCAGCCGACTGGACTATGGTAACGCACTCTATGCCAGCACCACCATCAAGCTCCAAAAGAGACTACAGCGCATCCAGAACTCCTTGGCCAGACTAATCCTTGACATCCCTCATCAATGCCACATCACCAAATACCTGCAGGACCTGCACTGGCTCCCCATCAACAAAAGAATAACCTTCAAGCTTCTCACCCATGCATTCAAGGCCCTCCACAACATCGGTCCCGAATACTTGAACCACCGCGTTACCTTCTACACCCCTACCAGACAACTTCAATCGGCCGACCAAGCCCTCGCTGTCATCCCCTGCATCAGGAAAACCACAGCGGGAGGCAGATCCTTCTCTCACCTGGCAGCCAAGACTTGGAACACCCTCCCGCTGCACCTCAGACAAGCTACCACCCTAACTAAGTTCAGAAAGGACCTCAAGACCTGGCTCTTTGACTGAACTGCAACCCTCAGCGCCTTGAGACCCTTAAGGGTGAATAGCCGCGTTTTACAAGAACCCAATAGATAGATAGATAGATAGATAGATAGATACTACCCTGCTGTATACTAGGCGGTAGCGACAAACCTCAAGCATTATCTGATTGGTTGTGCATCTGGTGATCTCACAGAGACACGGGCAAATTAGATTATGCATTAATGCCGCAACTGCCTAACCTAACCATAGGTCCCACCACCTACTACGTGCTTTTTAAGGGTTTTGGACAGACTGGACTGTTATCTGTCAGATTATTATCAGTTGCACACGCATTCTGTCCGAGAACCTTTAAAAGCACGTTGTGGGGTGTGGGACCCATGGTTAGTTTCCCAGAGGTAATTGCAGTGCCCAAGGCTCTGATTAAACAGAACTCTCTGGAACGTATCTGTCCTTGGGCGTTAATGCATGATCTGATTGGCTCGTGTTTCTTTGAAGTCAACGGATGCACAACCAATCGGATAATGCATAGGGTTTGTCGCTAGCACCTTGTTGCTGTAGTTCTTGTGGCCCTTTAGCCACAAACTATGATGACATCACAGAACATTTAGCTGGATAGGAACTCAATGCTACACTGCTTCTATTCCTAGGATTCTGTGCATCTGCATAAGCTTCTGCATGCCAGGTGTGGCACATGTGCCATAGATCTGTCAACGCTTCGCTAAACTTCTCTTTCTATACAACAGGTATAATTAATTCTGAAAAGGGAGCTTACTTCTCAAAGCACATTAGTCTTTTAACCAAAAACCTAGTTATTGGCTCTAATGATAAAAATTGGACAAATGTTTTGATCACTATCAGCTTTTAATTAGTTTGCAAGTGTTTGTATCCTCCTAAAACACACACACACACACACACATATATATATATATATATATATATATATATATATATATATATATATATACATATATACTTATCTATACTAAATTCATTCAGATTACCAATTTCATACAGTTTATATATGGAAGGGACAACAATGCTTCCAAGACAGAAGACAGCACAACAATTTTAGATCTGGTAATACTAATAGATGGAATAGGTCTAGATCATTTAAAAAATTCAGAAAAACAAGTTACTTATCTGGAAGCGAGGCCAATTCAGGGGGTGAGTGGATTTTCAAGTAATGAAGATCCTAAACAAAATCCACCAGGTATATTAAAAAACACCTACTTTGATACAAGATCAGCTAATCATAAATGATCCAGACAGACTTATTCTTCTGGCTCTGACCCACAAACAATGAAATATGTTCCCACCAATTCCAATTGTTTGTCTGACAAGTTCCACCCCTCAGCCTCCACCTCTGGGATAATGAGTGATAGGGACAGACATGACCTAGAATATGTTTTTACCATTCCACAGACTCTGACAGAAAGGGGGGCAATAAATACAAACCATCAAAGATACCCTCAGAGGACCAACCAGTACTATTAGAAATATCTACCCACAAAGTGATCAAACTTTCCAATTATGTCCTCTCTGATACAGAGTTGAAAGTTCTAAAGATGGGTCTGGGTTTTGTTCCCACATGTGATTTTAATCTTTTTTCAAACCATCATAGATGTCAACCGCATCATCAGAAAAGTGACATTAAAGAAACACTTCCAGGATTCTAAATTTGAGTCTTTTATCTCTATACCTGACCAAAGGTTGTCTGAGTTGTCTTTCAGATAATATTGTGACATTCATTTACTAAACTTTCTGTGGCAATAGGAAAATAATGGTGCTCATATAGAAAAAATTAACTCTTTCAATGGCTTTTTAAACCTACATCTACCTTCTATCCAATTCAGAGTAGAGGGCCTATGTTAGAAACTTTCTTTCAAAGAGTAGAATGTAATCTCATCAGTCTGAAGCAAAATGGATTTACCAAATTTAACAATCTGTCTAGGAGGTTTCGGTTCCGGTGGGAGGAGCTAGCGCAGCACGAGGAACGCTGAGTGCTGCTGCGGAGAGCTCGAACTACACCAACCCCTGCTTCTAGCCCATTCCTGCAGGCCATCTGCCTGCCTAGGGCGCTTGCACTAGATCATTGGTGCACAGTTCGGAGACCTGGAACAAGCCGACTGGCTCGGTCGCTGGAGCCTGACACGTAGACCCTGCTAAAACTATTGCTTGCCTGGAGGTCCGCCGCAGGAATTAGCCTTGGTGGCTTTATAGAAAGTCCTGCTGGATGTAAGCACAGTATGGGAGGCTGACAAGTTGAGCAGTATTTCTCGGCGGAGGGACCAAAAGAGTAAAAGCTTACAGAAACCCCCTGGCTACGGGTAAGACAGCACTGGATAAAGTCTTTCCTGGTAAAGACTGAAGTAACAAGCAGAGGACATGCTTGGGGAAATCTTCCAGAGCTGATACATCACGGTTTGCCAATTTCTTGTGCTATTTGATCTACAGACTGTAAGTAGAGATTTTGGTACTTATAATTGATTGATCTACAATCTGTAAGCAGAGACTTGGGTACTTATAAACGAGGTTGTTGCCTGGAAAAAGTCCTCAGAACTTTCAGAGTTACTTTGCATCACAGTCCTTTTAATCAAAAAGGTTCCCGCACACAAGTAATCTTTCCCTAAAAGTTAATCCAAGGGAAGGGGAAAGCTGACGTTAAGGGAAAGGAAGAAAAGGGGGGAAAATAAGGGAGGAAAAATCCTATATTGACTCGCATATTATCCAATGTTGGGACCCACAGCCCTGCTACCGCTGTATAAGTCAGAGGGCACAGGTTCTCATCCCCTTTTCTTTTGGTTGCAACTCTGACACAGCAGTTCATAGAGTCTACACACTCCTAAACCACGCTAGCAAGCTGTGCCCTGGATCCCCAACTGTGAGGGTTAAAGGAAGGGACGACTGTCATATATCTGCAAAACAGACCCCAATATAATACCCCACAAGCAAATAAGAATCGGACTTCCAAGGACATGTCTTATGAATATATCCCCCATAATTAAAGGGAAAAAAAAAAAAATCTGTTGAAAAGTGTATCTAATGTGTCTATTTTCATAGCAACAGGCATATGGTTAAAGAGAGGATATGTGATCTTATCATAAAAACACAGTGTATTGTCTCTCCTGCAAATTTTCCTGTTCAGCCTGATACATTGCAATACTGTTGTTTGTTGTATAAAGGTATCCTTCGGTAATATATTAAGTAATACAGACCTCATTTTAATTGTCACAAGAGCTAAAGAAGGAGGTCCCTGATAAACTCTTATTATTATCTGTAAATAACACCTGTTGACTACACAGTAGCACCGTTTAGTATCACAGTTTTAAGCAGTAAACGGGTAATAGAGGTGACATACAAGAGTTTAATATAAAGCGTATAGGCATGTTTGACCTGTAGAACTTGTTTATGTTATCTGTATAACAGTAGCATCCTCCTAAAAAAGGGGGAGAAGGAGAAGGGAAGAGAAAAGGGAACCTCACATATTATTACACTTAAACTTGTCTTATTGGGCGACATGATTGGCTAGGAAGACACACGCTTCACTCCCCTTTTTTTTTTTTTTATCACTAAGGACATTTGCATGATCACACTTGCACTGGACAGAGATTAAGCAGTATCACTACACTCAATACACTTTTTCACTTAACTATTGGAATTTATGGGGTTATGCCCGCCCTGGCTTGTAACTAAATTCCCTCCCTGCACTCTCTTTTTTTATAGATTAAATGCACATGGATAAATTTATCACAAACTTTAAAGCTAACTCGCCAATCATGCCCCCCAAATCGAAAGACAAAAAACCACGCACATCTGATGTACATACAGACACTGTAAATGAACCAACACTGCATAGACTTGATACTCAACCATTAGTCAATCAGATGTCGGATCTGTTTCTGCCACAATTTGAGTTGTTAAAAACCCAAATGACTGACATAATGTCAGAATTTAAACAGTTTTCTAATCGACTCACAGAAGTTGAAAACAGGGTATCGGCAAATGAGGATATATTACATAAGCAGGAACAAAATATAGATGCAAACACTAAAACCTTGAAAGTGCTCCAAGCAAAAATGCATGAGTTAGAAGATCGCTCGAGGCGAAATAACCTTAAAATAATTGACCTCCCCGACAATGGGGATTATGTAGATTTAATTCATTTCTCAAATATAACTCTCCCCATGGCTGTTGGTATCTTACAGAAAGATATACCAATACCAGTAGAAAGGGCACATAGGCTGGGGCCAATCAGGGATGCTATAAATGACAAGAATTATAACAGACCAGTAATGGTTAAATATCTCAACTATCAGGATAAGATGAATATCTTAAAACTTTATAGAAAGATGGAGAATCTATATATTGGCCAAAGTAAAGTTTTAATATTTCAAGACTATTCCAGTGAGACCGCCTCTAAAAGAAAAGAGTTAGCCCCATATTGTACTAAATTGATCAATGCTGGCTTCAAGGCTAGACTCGTTTACCCAGCTAAAGTTGTAATAGAGGAACAAGATGGTAAATGTATCCTCAATAATATGTTAGAAGCCAGAGAATTTTGTAAAAATAAGAAAGTTATCTGGTAGAAATTGCAGACAACGATAAGTCAAACTAGAAGCATACACGAGTATTATGTGTTTTTTTATTTTTAAACTGTGTGTTAGCCGGCTGTGGCTAACATTGTTGATGTGTTTTGAGATGTCTAAACTAGTAATTTGTCCGCAGCTCAGGGATTTGAGTGCTGTCTCCTGTCTTTCTTTCTTATCCTTTTTTTTTTTTTTTTTTTTTTTTTGTTTCTTCGCCCCCTCTCTCTCCTACAGTCCATCTCTCCTCCTTGGTCCATCTCCCTGTTAATACGAATATGGTATACTCTATGAATTATTACTCTACTCCTGACACCCCAGCACAATGATAGATAAACTAAAATGTCTCTCTTGGAATGTTGGCAGAATAACATCTCCCATTAAAAGGAAAATAATTATCAAACAACTTGCTAGACACAAGCCAGATATTGTATGGTTGCAGGAGATGCATTTAAAGAGAGCAGAGATGGAGAAGTTTAAATGTAAATGGATAGGTAAGGTCATCTCTTCAGATTGTTCCAGGAGAAGGAAGGGGGTCGCTTTCCTTATTAACAAAAATCTACAACATAGCATTCAGAATATCCAAATTGACACACATGATAGGTGGTTAATTTTACATATTGAGATTGCTGGGGTTCAATATGTTCTGGGCAATATATATGGGCCTAATAATATAGACCAGGCTTTCTGGGATGACATTATTATCAAATTATCACCCAATTTAGATCAGAAAATTATAGTGGCGGGCGACTTCAATCTAACCCCTATGTCTTCCCTTGATAGATGTACACCCAAACAGTATATTCCCCCTCTTAAAAAAACTCGCTTATTTTGCCAGATTTGTAAAAATCTTAAACTATATGATATTTGGCGTATTCAACACCCCGATACTAAACTATACACCTGTGAATCTAAATCCCATAGATCTTTTTCACGGATTGATTTCTTTTTAATTTCTAGTCCCCTTCTTAAAGTCAGAAGTAAAGCTCAGATAAATGACATTGTAATCACTGATCACTCTATAATCTCTCTCGAAATGGAATTTCGACCTCCTCTAGCAGAAGCAACTAACAATTTCTATTTCCCAAAACACCTAATAAACAACATCCCGTTCCAACATTGGATACGTCATAAATGGCAAGAATATAGCTCTGACAATTATTTGCACGCAGATAAACCAGACATTTTCTGGGAAGCCGCAAAGGCATTCTTACGGGGACAGATTAAAGCCTATATGGTCACAGCCAAAAAGAAATACATTGCACGTGAACTGCAGCTATCAAACACAGTCACGAATGCTTACAGAAATTATGTAATTACACCGTTAAAGAAATTTTGGGACAAATATAAGATGGCTAGGCAAGATAGGGATCTCTTCTTAAAATCTAAATTGACCATGGAAGAAATGAGAATGAATGCCCTTTACACAGGACATTATGGTAAATCTGCAAAATATCTTGCCAGACTTGACAAAGTCAGGAAAAAGAATAATACGATTGAGCAGTTAGTAGTGGGTGATAAGAACTATACAGCATTGGCGGATATCAAAAATGTGTTTTTTGATTATTATCAAAAGATATATACTGCAAAAACAATTGACCCAGAGGACAGTGAGAGGTTCTGGAATAGTATCTCATGTCCAGCAGTCTCTCCTGATCAGATCGAAGTATTGAATCTCCCCATAACAACTCTGGAAGTTACAAAAGCTTTAGAGGAAGCTAAACTAGGCAAGGCCCCTGGTCCAGATCAACTACCTGCTGAGTTTTATAGATTACTTAAAGATGAGATTGTGCCTATCCTTACCCAGCTGTTTAATGAGTATTATGTTAAAAAAAAGGCCATGTCCAGATTCTTCTCGGCGTCAATCATCACCCTCATTCTTAAAAAGAATAAAGATCCTTCAGACCCTGGTTCATATAGACCGATTTCTCTACTGAACGTAGATTATAAACTGCTCACAACTATTATTGCTAACAGACTTAAAAACGTATTACAGGAGTTTATTCACCCAGATCAGTCAGGCTTTATGATGGGCAGATCTCCTACAAAAAACATTCGTAGAACATATATGATTCTTGAACATCTATGGAATAAACTTCATGGAGACAAAGTAACATGTAAACAGGATTTTGCCATGGTGATGATTGACGCCGAGAAGGCTTTTGATTCTATTATTTGGCAACATCTTCACAATTCTTTGTTCAACTTTGGTTTTTCTGGAAACATAATCCATTTTGTGAAAGCCATCTATAATTTCCCCATTTCCACGATTCTGGTTAACGGTAGCCAAACCGCGTCTTTTAAATTAGAAAAAGGGACACGACAGGGCTGCCCTCTCTCTCCCCTGCTTTTTAATATTGCAATAGAACCTATGGCAATATATCTTCGCAAATAAATCTCAGGCATAAAATTAGGTCCCCAAATTTGTGTTCTTTCTTTATACGCCGACGATCTACTACTCTATTTCAAAAACACTAAAAGAAACATCCCAAAAGCGCTTGAAATTCTAGAACAGTTTAGTCTAATTTCTGGCTATAAAGTAAATACCCTTAAATCAGAGATACTATGGGTTCATAAACATAAGGAGAGCTTCCAGCAACATAATTTCAGAGAAGTGGAAAGTTTTAAATATTTAGGGATCCAATTACATAGAGATCCTGAGCTATGGTATAAACTTAACTATACAGCTTTCTTTGCTAATATTACACATAGAATACATCGATGGTACCTATTCCCACTCTCACTAACTGCCAAAATAATGCTCATTAAATATATTCTCTTTCCCCAGCTATTGTATATAATGAACAACTTGCCGCTATTTATTCTGGATAAAGATATTAAGTTCTTCAATAGTGCGTGTGCGGATCTTATTTGGAACAAAGGTAGACATATGCTCTCTATTAGAAAGCTCTCTCAAGCTAAGGAATTTGGAGGCCTTGCATTCCCGGACATTAAGACTTATAATATAGCCATATTGGCACGATTTGGAGTAGACTGGCTACTCTCTGCCGACTATTTAACAAATAGTAATGCGGAGGAGGAGCTTATTAAGCCATTCTCCCTTATAGCGGCCTTACATTGCCCCCATAGACGACTCCCTGAAAAAATTAAAACATTAGCTAGTATTTCTAATACTGTTAAAGCATGGCAGCAACTCTGTTCACGGTTAAAGATTAACTTTCATGTATCTAGCTTCCTTCCTATTAGAGGTAATCCAGAGTTTCAGCCAGGATTTCAATACACAATATATGATGGCTGGGCTAGTAAGGGCCTAACTTCGATATTACAATTATTAGACAATGGATTTGGGGTACGCACGTTCGAGAATATCGCCATACAGTATAATCTTTCGAACAAATTCTTTTATGCATATTTACAGATCCGACATTTTATACAGGAAAAGCTGCAGATGGGGCCATGGCCAGGGAAATATGAGAGGGTCGGAGACTATATTAACTGATATAGTCAGGGGAAGCTCTCAATCTCGCTATTGTACAAAATATTGCTCGCAAAACAAGGCCAGCTAATCATGGAACAATGTTCAGCACACTGGGCTAGACATTTTGACGAAATTAATGATGAAATAATTAATAAAAGCATTAAATGGGTGAATGACGCGCCCCTTCCCTTCTTCTGGAAGGAATCTCACTTAAAACTTCTCAATAACGCATACATTTCACCCAAAAGACAGGCTCGCTGGTCATCAGAACAGCAAGGACAGTGCTATAAATGTAAATCTCCGCTAGCAAATTTATTTCACTGTTTCTGGTACTGCCCAAAAATAAATCAGCTTTGGCGCAAAGTAAATTATTGGTTAAATAAGAATATACAGGAGCCCTTTTCATTTGATTAAAAAAAATTTTTTTTATGGTATCAGACTCAGTATCCCATAATCTAAGTAATACCATCATCTTAATAGTTAGGAATCTAATACTGAAAAATTGGAAAAATAATAAAACTCCTCCTTTTAGTCTATTTCTCCAAGCGGTCAAAGCACAGATTATGTTTGAGCAATATAATGTTTCCAGTACAAGTGAGAAGCAAATACAACGATTCTTTAACAAATGGCTGAAAGTAATACAGACTTATCCGCTCCCTACACAATACATACTTACCAAAGCATTTCAGAGATCTGTATATTTTGAAGGCCTAATTTTACGCAATATATTCCCTGTATCTTGGTACTAACAACCCTTTGTATAGGATGAGGGGGACAGGGGGAGGGGGACGTTGGAGTAGAGAATTCATAACATTTCCCCTTTTTCCTCTTTTTTTTTTTTTTTCTTTCTTCTCTCTTTCTTTCTTTCCCTTTCTTTCTTCTATCTGTTTTGCAAGATTCACTTACGAGAAAAGTATGTCAGCAAGATATTGAGAATATGTAAATATACAGATGTATGTTATATTTGTCAAGATAGGTATAATTATTTTCATTTGTTGTTTATATTTTCTTTAAGCATGTATTTTGTTTTTTATGGCTGACTTGAAAATAAATAATTAAAAAAAAAAAAAACAATCTGTCTAGGAAAGAAAGAGAATGCCTTGAGTCATTAAAAGAAAATACTAATATAGTGATCAAGGTGGCAGATAAAGGTGGATCCATTGCCGTCTCTAACCATGAGGATTACATACGGGAAGCCTTAAGACCTTAAACAATGAGGCAAATTATGAAAAATTGCCCTATAATTCCACCACTAAATATCAAACACCTAGATAACAAGTTTAGCGTTATACAGGGTTCGAAACCAATGCAACAAAAGTTGTGTTATTTCACTCTCCATATCGCTGCCATTATGAGTTTCTGAAAAGCCTCCTTCTGTGTGTGATATGGTGGGGTTAAGCTCCATACAGCACAAAAGCCAAGGGCTGCTTTTACATGCTCGTGCATGCTTTCCCCCATAGACATCAATGGGGAGAGAGTGTTAGAAAAAAACTAACACCTGAAGTGCGGAATGGTGATCTCCCTAAAGCAACCCAATTGATGTCTATGGGGGAAAAAAAGTTATGTTTAAACCTAACACCCTAACATAAACCCCAAGTCTAAACACCCCTAATCTGCTGCCCCCGACATCACCAACACCTAAATAAAGTTATTAACCCCTAATCTGCCGCTTCCGAGATCACCAGCACTAATAAGTTATTAACCCCTATTCCGCCGCTCCCCGACATCTCTGCCACTATAATAAAGTTATTAACCCCTATTTTGCCGCTCCCCAACACTATAATAAAGTTATTAACTCCTATTCCACTGCTCACCGACATCGCCGAAACTATAATAAAGTTATTAACCCCTAAACCGCCAGCCCCCCCCACATTGCAAAATACTAAAATAAACTATTAACCCCTAAACCTAACACCCCCTAATTTAAAATTAAAATTACAATATAACTCTATTTAAATAAAACAAAATTTATGCTTACCTGATAAATTTCTTTCTTTCTTGACACAATGAGTCGACAGATCATCTAATTACTATTGGGAATATCCCTCCTGCCCAGCAGGATGCGGCAAAGAGCACCACAGCAAAGCTGTTAAATATAACATCCATTCCCTCTAACCCCAGTCATTCGACTGAAGTAAAAGAAAGAAAGAAAGCTATAAGGTGCAGAGGTGTCTGAAGTTTATAACATACCAACAACCTGTCTAAAGAACAGGGCAGGCTGTGGACTCATCGTGTCAAGAAAGAAATACATTTATCAGGTAAGCATAAATTTTGTTTTCTTTCTAATGAACAATGAGTCCACAGATCATCTAATTACTATTGGGAATCAATACCCAAGCTAGAGTACACAGATGATAAGGGACAAGACAGGGAACCTAAACGGAAGGCACCACTGCTTGAAGAACCTTTCTCCCAAAAGCGGCCTCAGCCGAGGCAAAAGTGTCAAATTTATAAAATTTTGAAAAAGTGTGAAGAGAGATCCAAGTTGCAGCCTTGCAAATCTGTTCCACAAAAGCTTCATTATTGAATGCCCAGGAAGAGGAAACAGCCCTCGTAGAATGAGCCGTAACTCTCTCAGGAGGCTGCTGTCCAGCAGTTTCATAGGCAAAGCGAATGATACTCTTCAGCCACAAAGAAAGAGAAGTACCCGTAGCTTTCTGTCCCTTGCGTTTCCCAGAGAATACCACAAACAGAGCAGAAGACTGATGAAAATCCTTAGTCACCTATAAATAGACTTTTAATGCATGTACCACGTCCAGATTGTGCAGAAGCCGTTCCTTCTGAGAAGAAGGATTAGGACACAAGGAAGGAACAACAATCTCCTGATTAATGTTCTGGTCTGAAACTACTTTAGGGAGAACCCTAATTTAATACGTAAAAACACCTTATCCAAATGAAAAATAAGGTAAGGAGACTCATACTGCAATGCCAAGAGCTCTGACAGAGCAGATGAAATAGCAATAAGAAACAAAACTTTCCAAGATAACAACTTTATATCTAAGGAATGCATAGGCCCAAATGGAGCCCCTTGAAGAAACTTAAGAACTAAATTAAGATTCCAAGGAGGAGTAACTGGTTTGAACACAGGCCTGATCCTGACCAAGGCCTGACAAAACGATTGCACGTCTGGAATGTCCGCCAGATGTACATGTAAAAAAATAGACAAGGCAGATGTTTGACCCTTTAGGGAACTTGCCGATAAACCCTTCTCCAAACCCTCTTGGAGAAAGGACAGGATTCTAGGAATCCTAACTCTACTCCAAGAGTAGCCCTTGGATTCACACCAATATAGATATTTACGCCATATCTTAGGGTAAATCTTTCTAATCACAGGTTTACAAGCCTGAATCATAGTCTCAATGACGGATTCTGAAAATCCACGCTTGGATAAAATTAAGCATTCAATCTCCAAGCAGTCAGCATCAGAGAAACTAGATTTGGATGAAGGAAGGGCCCTTGAAGTAGAATGTCCTTCCTCAATGGAAGTCTCCAGGGTGGAAGAGATGACATGTCTACCAGGTCTGCATACCAAATCCTGCAAGGCCACGCCGGTGAAATGAGGATCACTGACGCCTTCTCCTGCTTGACTCGAGCAATGACCCGAGGTAGAAGAGTGAATGGAGGCAATAGGTATGCGAGACTGAAATTCCAAGGTACCACCAGAGCATCTATCAGTACAGCCTGAGGTTCCCTTGACCTCAACCCGTACCTCGGAAGCTTGGCATTCTCCTGAGATGCCATGAGATCCAATTCCGGCTGACCCCATTTGAGAATCAGGCTGGAAAACACCCCCGGATGGAGTTCCCACTCCCCCGGGTGAAAGGTCTGCCTGATTAGGAAATCCGCCTCCCAGTTGTCCACTCCTGGAATTTGGATCGCCGACAGACAACAATTGTGGGTCTCTGCCCACTGAATGATCTTGGCTACCTCTGTCATGGCCAGGGAACTCCGAGTTCCTCCCTGATGGTTGATGTAAGCCAATGAGGTTATATTGTCTGACTGGAACCTGATGAACCGGGCCGAGGCTAACTGAGGCCAGGCCAGAAGAGCATTGAGGATTGTTCTCATTTCCAGAATGTTTATGGGTAGAACAGACTCCGCCCGAGTCCAAGTTCCCTGAGCCTGTAGAGAGACCCAGACTGCTCCCCATCCCAGAAGGCTGGCATCTGTTGTCAAAATCACCCAAGAGGGTCTGCAAAAGCAGGTCCCCTGGGAGAGATGATCCTGAGACAACCACTAAAGTAGAGAATCCCTTGTCTCCTGCTCCAGCTGTAATCGCGGAGACAGATCCATATAATCTCCGTTCCACTGCCTGAGCATGCTTAACTGCAGAGGTCTGAGGTGGAAACAGGTGAACAGGATCATGTCCATTGCCGCTACCATCAGCCCAATTACCTCCATGCACTGAGCCACTGATGGCAAAGGAGAGGACTGAAGAGCTAGGCAAGAATCGAAAATCTTTGATTTCCTGACATCTGTCAGAAAAATCTTCATTGATAAGGAATCTATTATGGTTCCCAAGAAAATTACTCTTCTATTTGGAACAAAGGAACTCTTTTCCAAATTCACCTTCCATCCATGAGACCGCAGTAAAGTTAACATTTCCGTGTGTGATCTTGCTTGTTGAAAGGAAGGCACCTGAACCAGAATGTCATCCGGATAAGGTGCCACTGCAATGCCCCGCAATTGGAGCACTGCCAGCAGGGATCCCAGAACCTTTGAGAAAATTCTGGGAGCTGTGGCTAAACCGAATGGAAGAGCCACAAACTGGAAGTGTTTGTCTAGAAATGCAAACCTTAGAAACTTGTGAAAGTCCCTGTGGATGGGAACATGCAGGTACATGTCCTTTAAATCCACTGTTGTCATAAATTGACCCTCCTGGACCAAAGGAAGAATGGAACAAATAGTTTCCATCTTGAAGGACAGCATTGGGAGAAATTTGTTTAGACTCTTGAGATCCTAAATTGGTCTGAAGGTTCCCTCCTTTTTGGGAACCACAAACAGATTGGAATAGAACCCCAGACCCCTTTCCTGCATTGGGACAGGAACTATCACTCCCAGGTCGGAGAGGTCCCATACACAGTGTAAGAATGCCTCTCTTTTTGTCTGGTCTACAGATAATCTTGAAAGCAGAAACCTGCCCCTGGGAGGAAAGGTCTTGAGCTCTAGCTTGTATCACTGGGACACAATGTCCACTGCCCAGGGATCCTGAACATCTCAAACCCAAGCCTGAGTGAAGAATGAAAGTCTGCCCCCCACAAGATCCGGGGGCAGGCCCTTCATGCTGTCTTTGACTCAACAGCAGGCTTCTTGGATTGCTTTCCCTTGTTCCAAGATTGATTGGGCCTCCAGGAAGGCTTGGACTGCTCCTGCTTGGAGGAGGGAGTGGAAGGATTTCCCTTGAATTTTCGAAAGGAACGAAAATTACTCTGACGTCCTTTTTGTTTATTTCTCTTAGCCTGAGGTAGGAAATGTCCCTTTCCTCCCGTAATATCAGAAATTATTTCCGTCAAACCAGGACCAAACAAGGTCTTTCCCTTGTAAGGAATCGCCAAAAGTTTAGACTTAGATGACACATCCACAGACCAAGATTTTAACCATAAAGCTCTGCGAGCCAGAATGGCAAAACTTGAAATCTTAGCTCCCAGCTTAATAACCTGAAGGGAAGCATCAGTAATAAAGGAGTTGGCCAACTTAAGGGCCTTAATCCTATCCTGAATTTCTTCGAGGGGAGTGTCTGTTCGAATGGATTCAGACAATGCATCAAACCAATATGCGGCCGCACTAGTGACCGTAGCAATACAAACTGTGGGTTGCCATTGTAAACCCTAGTGTACATACATCTTCTAGAGTAACCCCTCTAATTGTTTGTCCATAGGAACAACTATCCTCTATTGGAATAGTAGTTCTCTTGGCTAGTGTGGAAATTGCCCCTTCCACCTTGGGTACCATCTGCCAAGATTCCTTGATAGAATCTTCTATAGGAAACATCTTTTTAAATATAGGGGATGGAGAAAAAGGGATACTGATCTCTCTCATTCCTTAGCAATGATCTCTGTAGCCCTATCTGGTACAGGAAATACCTCCACCATGTTTTTAGTTTACTAGACTTCTTAGGATTGACTACGACGGTAATGTCAGAATCGTCCAGGGTAGCTAAAACCTCCTTAAGTAACAAACGGAGGTGTTCTAGCTTAAACCTGAAGGATACAACTTCAGTAACAGCAGGAGGAATTACACTGTCTGAGTCTGAGATTTCACCTTCAGATGCTACCAAATTATTCTCCTCCTCAGGCTTCTGGGAGGGTGCATTTGAAATAGCAACAACTGTGTCAGTAACCTCACTTACTGATTGTTTACTTTTCCTCTTGCGCTTTCCCTGCAGCATGGGAAAAGCAGACAATGCATCAGAAACAGCAGAGGACATGAGAGAAGCGATATCTTGCAAAGTAACTCCAGATGGAATAATGGAGGAAGCGCAGGGCACTGGCTGTATGGACGCTAAGTTTTGGGACACTTGAGGAGAAAGCTGCAGCATATTTTGAACATTGTCAGAAGGCTCCTGAACAGCATCCACCCTAGACAATGTTGGCTCAGAAAAAAGTATTTCCCTATAATGTAAAGTTCTCGCAATACATGAGGAACAGAAAGGGATTGGTGGTTCAACATTAGCATCAAAACATAAAGAACATGTAACATCTTGCAGGGCCTCTTGGTCCATCTTTATTCACCCCAAACAAACTGAATAATTAGATAGAATTTGATATTTTATTAAAAAATACCTCCCAAAAAACGTTACCGTTCCTTTAACTCTTTTAAACTAAGTTGCTTTATTATTTAGCAATAAAATAAAATGACATAAGTAGTAATTAAATACTCCGGACACCTTTACACCTCAGCTTAACTTTGCTGAGGTACTTACCTGCCTGACTAACACCGGAGATTATACGCTGTTAGTCGATGATCCAGACTCAATCTATTTATTCTGGAGATGAGGTCTGCAATACTGCCAAAAAGTAAGACGAAATCTTCTGTGTTACAGAACACTGGAACTATGAGGGGAAAGTGCGCAACAACATTTGGCGCTTCCGTTAGCCCCACTCATCGTGGGCGTTACAAGAAAAAAAACTTCCCTCATGTCTTTTAACTATAGTGATGCCGTTTTATCGTTACACAAGTTAAAAACACCACCTCTGGGCCTGCTCCTCATCCCCAGTGCCTGCAATTACTGCCCAAAATAATTATTCTTCAAGTCATAAGAGAATCATTAATATTATGTCCCATTATATAAATTATATTAAAGTGCCATCTTTTATTCTGAATGTTCCCCAGAAAATAAAAAGTCAGCACTTACTTTTATACATCTTCCTGGCAGCAAGGCAGCTCACTAGTTTTGAGAGGCAAGATCCCTCGCATGGACCTGTGGAAAAAGCAAAGACTGAATAATCTTATTCAGGCTTTAGAAATAGGACAGCATCAGTATATGGGAGGCGCAGTGACGATTATACCCCACAAGTTCCCATTGCTCTAAAGCCACCACTGCTCTACTAAATAGACTGATATGGACTACATCTACACCCTAGGACAAAGCAGCACAATCTTGCACTACTTAAAAAAATAATAAAATATTGCTTGATGAATCTTTTTCTAACACCTAACTTTACCACTTCCGTTCTGTAACATAGGCAAAGAGAATGACTGGGGTTAGAGGGAAGGGAGGTGATATTTAACAGCTTTGCTGTGGTGCTCTTTGCTGCCTCCTGTTGGGCAGGAGTGATATTCCCAATAGTGGACTCATCGTGTCATTAGAAAGAAATAAAAATTTGCCTGTGAAATAAAAATAAACCTAACATTAAACTATAAATTAACATTACTATTCTAATAAAATAAAAAAAACTAAAAATTAAAAATACTAAATTACAAATTTAAAAAAAACCTAGCACTATGAAAAAAATTACAAAATCTAAATTACAACTAAAAAAAAAATCCTACAAAAAATTAAAAAAATCTGTTTACCAAAAATAATAAACACTAAAATCACGAAAAATAAAAAAACACTAAGATTACAAAAGAATAAACAAAATTATCCAAAATAAAAATTATTACACCTAATCTAATAGCCCTGTAAAAATAAAAAAGCCTCCTCAAAATAAAAACACCCCCTAGCCTATAATAAATTACCAACAGCCCTTAAAAGGGCCTTTTGTAGGGCATTGCCCTAAAGAAATCAGCTTTTTTTTACCTGTAAAAAAATACAAAGTCCCCCCCAACAGTAAAACCCACCACCCAACCCACCCCCCAAAATAAAAAACCTAACTCTAAAAAAAACCTAAGCTACCCATTGCCCCTAAAGGGTCATTTGTATGGGCATTACCCTAAAAAACGCATTCAGCTCTTTCCCATTGCCCTTAAAATGGCCTTTAGCTCTTTTTCAAATTACCCATCCCTAATCTAAAAAAACAAAAAACTAACACTACTCATGGTTTCTGAAGTCCGGACATCTAGGCAGCGAGAAGTCTTCATCCAGGTGGCAAGTGCTTCATCCATCCTGGGGGCGTCTTCTATCTTCATTCTGGCAGCGCGGAGTGGAGCCATTCTGGAAGCTGATCCCATCCTGCACGGAGCGTCCTCTTCATACGGTCGCCGCCGTACACTGAAGTTGAATGCATGGTAGCCATTTCAAAATGGCGTCCCTTGCATTCCTATTGGCTGATTTGATTCTTCAAATTCAAATCAGCCAATAGGATGAGAGCTACTGAAATCCTATTGGCTGTTTTTATCAGCCAATAGGATTTCAGTAGCTCTGCAATAGTAATGCAAGGGACGCCATTTTGAAACGGCTAATTTACATTCAACTTCAGTGTATGGCGGCGACCATATGAAGAGGACATTCTGCACAGGATGGGATCAGCTTCCAGGATAGCTCCGCTCCGTGCCGCCGGGATGAAGATAGAAGATGCCCCAGGGATGGACGAAGAACCTCGCTGCCTGGATGCCCGGACTTCAGAAACCTTGAGTAGATCTTCTGCGTTACAAATTTTTAATTTTTTGGGGTGTTTTTTTTTAGATTAGGGGTGGGCAATTTGAAAAAGAGCTGAAGCTCTTTTAAGGCCAATGCCCATACAATGCCCCTTTAGGGGCAATGGGTAGCTTAGTTTTTTTTTAGAGTTAGGTTTTTTATTTTGGGGGTTGGTTGGGTGGTGGGTTTTACTGTTGGGTGGGACTTTGTATTTTTTTACAGGTAAAAGAGCTGATTTCTTTAGGGCAATGCCCTACAAAAGGCCCTTTTAATGGCTATTGGTAGTTTATTGTAGGCTAGGGGTTGTTTTTATTTTGGGGGGGCTTTTTATTTTTTTATGATAAAGTAATTTTTATTATTTTGATATGATAGCATATAAACAGAGGAGGGAAAAAAAACAATCCGTAACAACATAAATCGTAAAATCACAAGGAAACTAAATTAGTAAGAAATGAAAAGGTTACCATGTCCGAGATCATCATAAACAGTTAATTACAGATCCCTTCATCATAGAAAACAGGATTACATTAAATTCTGTAATGGTGGAACTATTGAAATAAAAAAAACATAACTAATCATGGAAATTCAATGTAACATATGTCAATAAATCACCTATAAACATTGCCAAACAACATTTCACCAAGTAAAAGGAAAGATAGTCAGAGAAGAGAAAAAAAAAAAAAAAAAAGGAAAAGAGATAAAGTTAGAGAAGGAGGGTAAGGTTACAGAGGGTGGACTATCTCATGATCACAGTGTTGTGCCTATAGAGTTTATTTAATTTCTATCCTATCACAGAGGGACTTTAAGTATGTAAGGGAGATGGGCAATCTGAAGGAAACATCCTGTTACTAGCTATGTATCTACTATGTCGAATCGTGTAAGATCCAATAATACCAAGTCTTCTGGAAGGTTTCTTGTGTGTCTAGTAAAAATGCTGCTTGTGCAGACATATTGTAATAATGTTTGATCTTGACTATGACTTCCTCCCAGGAAGGAGCCCCCTCCCGCCAGTGGCGAGCTATACATACCTTTGTAGCTGTACATGTTATCTTAATAAATTGATTAATGTGTTTATTAAATTCCTTAAAGGGACATTCTAGTACAAAACTTTCTTTCATGCTTTAGAAAGAGCATGCTATTTTAAACAGTTTTCTAATTTACTTCTGTTATCTAATTTGCTTCATTCTCGTGATATACTTGGTTGAAAAGCATATCTAGATATGCTCAGTATCTGCTGATTGGTGACTGCACATAGATGCCTCTTGCTATTGGCTCACCCATGTGCATTGCTATTTCTTCAACAAGGGATATCTAAAAAATTAAGCAAATTAGATAATAGAAGTAAATTGGAATGTTGTTTAAAATTGTATTCTCTATCTGAATCATGAAAGAAATATTTTGGGTTTCATGACCCTTTAAGTCTAACATGGAGTAAAGCTTGGGCTTTTTATTTTTATAGGGCTATTAGATTAGGTGTAATTGTTTTTATTTTGGATAATTTTGTTTATTTTTTGTAATCTTGGTGTTTTTTATTTTTCGTGATTTTAGTGTTTATTTTTGGTAACCTTAGATTTTTTAATTTTTTCTTAGTGTTAGGTTTTTTTAAAATTTTTAATTTAGTATTTTTAATTGGTAGTTTTTTTATGTTATTAGAATAGTTATGTTAGGTTAATTTATAGTTTAATGTTAGGTTTATTTTTATTTCACAGGTAAGTTTTAATTTTTTAAATAGAGTTTTATTGTAATTTTAATTTAAAGTTAGGGGGTGTTAGGTTTAGGGGTTAATAGTTTAATTTAGTGTTTTGCGATGTGGGGGGACTGGCGGTTTAGGGGTTAATAGTTTAATTTAGTGTTTTGCGATGTGGGGGGACTGGCGGTTTATGGGTTAATAGTTTAATTTTAGAGTTTTGCGATGTGGGGGGGGACTGGCGGTTTAGTGTTTAATAGCTTTTATTAGTGACGGCAATGTTGGGGGCGGTAGATTAGAGGTTAGTAACTTTATTATAATGGCAGCAATGTCGGGAGCGGCGGATTAGGTGTTAATAATTTTATTATAGTGGCAGTGATGTCGGGCGTGGCAGATTAGGGGTTAATAGGTTTAATATAGCGTTTGCGTTGCGGGAGGGTGGCGGTTTAGGGGTTAATAGATAGTTTATGGGTGTTAGTGTACTTTGTTATTAGGAAGAAGGACAGAGAAAGTGAAGCATATTGGGCACACTTTGCTGGGGGTCAAAACCAATGCTGTGAGTAGTGTGGTGTGTCGTGTATTGGTTTAAAACTTAACTTTTACTTCAAATATATTTTATAAAAAAAAGGAGTGGAGTTATCCACCAGTGAGAATAAAATGACAAACAAATAAAAGATGTGTCCAAGTGATACTCGGTACACAGGAGCTCCTCTCAGGTGTGATACAGTGATCAGTCTGTATCACAAAGTCCGGTGTATAGCTTGGACAATAATTATCAATGTCCTCACCTATATGATTAAACTTATATTTAGAGTACCATTATCATCAGTGGTATTAATAAATATATTACTTCAGTAGTACAAATAGGGATATCTCGTCAAACTTAATGTGACAGGTACCACGCCCCCTTTATATGCAAACCACGCCCCTTTATAGGCAAATCCCCGCCCCTTTATAGGCAAATTCACGCCCCTTTATAGACAGATTCACGCACCCCTTTATAGGCAGATCCCCGCCCCTTTATATGCAGATCCCCGCCCACTCTCCTCCCAATATTTCCACCCTACCCGCCCACTATTTTCCATATTTTACGCCCCTTTTATGGCTTCTTCTAAGAGCATTTTAACATTTATTTTAATGTTAAAATAATTCCCTTTAATGGCTTCTTTTTAGAGCATTTTAACATTTATTTTAATGTTAAAATAATAAACAATATAATTTTATTTTAAATAGTATTGTGTTAATGTTTTTATGTATCATTTAACTGATATTTTGTAACATTTCAATGCGATTAAATAAAGCGCAGAATTTATTTTCTTTTTTTTAAAACTTTTATTTGAGTCCTAAAGCAGAAAAAAAAAAGTTTTATACAGAAAACAACATTTGATAAAATTTACAAAGTCAACCACGTTGAAGGATTAAAAAGTGATCTAGGTCTTTTCTTTGATGTCAGGTAACCTTGAGGTGTGGTTAGTCCCATGGTGGGTGTTGAAGGTACTGGTAAAATATCATGTTGCGGCAATGTCTCTGGTAAATGGGTAATATCCCTAATTTCCATTTTTAGATGTTCAAAATTATCCCTTTTTCTAGCATTACCAATAACTGACGATGGAATATTCAGTTCAGCCATAGCTTTCATAAAAGACTCCCAACCTTGCGGTGTTTTGCGCATGGTCACATTGTGACTTTGTGTAGCGCAACGTACTAAGTCTAGTATGTTTGAACCAATAATTGTTTGGTTTTTGTAAACAAACTCCCCATTATCATTCCAATTAGTTATATGTTTGGATTGTGCCATTTTAGAAAGAAGTAATTCAGCATTTTTCTTAAACCTGTCATGCACATTGTTAACAACTTCATGAAATACTCTATCACCCTTTTCAATAGATACACTACTTGTGTTATTATCAGTGTGAATAGTTTCTCCTGGGGGCATTAAAAGTCTTAAAGTAGTATTGTCTCTAGAATTTTGTTTAGCAAAACACCAGATATTTTTGCAATGCAGCATTGTACTTTTTAATTTTTACATCTTCAGGTAAATTAGAATTATTTAAGATATCAGCAATTTCATCATCCAATCGTGTTGTAACTGCGTGACGAATATCTGTATCACCCTGTTGTGTACGTTTCAAGCGGTCCACATCCTGTTTTGGTACCAGGTACATTTTTTGAGTATGCTCCATTTAACGGTTAGTTAACAGACTTGTCAGTAGAGGTATAGCAAAGCCTAAAAGTGGTGCTAAAATCCACCAGATTGATTTACCAGCTTCTTCTTTTTGCTAATCGATATTGTCCTATTACTAAGACTTTTTATAATTTTGCTCCACTTTTTAAGACGTCCTTTCTGCTTTGCTGTCAAGGGCAATCTACCTTTTAAAATGTTCAGTGCTATTTCACATATAGCAGATATTAAGTCTGTAGAAGCACCACGTAAAATAGTCTTTCTCTGTGTTGGTGAGGCATGACTTAACGTTTTTTAAAGCTTCCCAATTGTGGAATAGCCTGCTAGACATGTTTACACACTCCTAATGTTTTAAGTTGAATGATGGATAAACCAAAAAAACTTTACTTTTTAGAGGGCGACTTTTTTAAAAATATATGCAACAGGTGTATCTGGTGGGAAGAGACATGTTCTTAACCTGAAACTCATCAGGTGTGGTGGCTCTTAAATCTACTAACAAATAACCATAAGGGATATGTGTGGCATCTTCAAAAGCTTCTAAAAAGTAATTAGATTTCCCAGGGTACATCTGTCGTGCTAAAGTAGTGATTTTGTAACTTATCTCTTGGGTTTTTGAAAGTACCATATATTTTGTGTTTAAAGTGATAGTTCTGTTTTTTTTACCCTGACAAAAAACATTTTGTACAAGATACATGATACTCAGGTTCCTGTGGTGTACATATTTTGTAAATACCTTCTCAATTTCAGAACTGTCACTGGCAGCTTCCATCAAATCATCAACAATTGTTAAATTAATTTTATCAGGTGGAAATAAATCATCATCGACAAATGTGTTTGGAAGACCTTCTATAAATTTAATATATGGAAAGTATATAATAATTCATCATACAATTTTTGCCAGCATGCATAAAAACCACACAATATTATCAGGTTTGTGGGACAGAAGTGTGTCAGAATGTTGTAAAATTTGTTTTACAAAATAGCTTTTGCCTGAATTTGAAGGACCTGCTAAAATACAAGAAAAAGGGTGTTGCAAACGCGTGTCCATTGTTAGTGTTATATTAGTAACCAAATGGTAGTGTCGTAAAATCGTGTGCTAACTTTCTTTTTGTATAAACACACTTTTGTGTTTTCCTTAATGGACGTGTCTCAATCTGCCAGTAGCGTTTGTTTCTGGTAATACACTGTTGCTCTACCACAAGTCCTTTTTTGATTGTCTATGTTACAATTTAAAGGGGTAGTCCAAACACCAAGTCTTTTAAGCTTTCAAAATTGATTATATCTGTGTTAGCACTGTTCAAGGTTATCCCCTTTACTTTAAGATTTGTTTTTCCATTGCTCAGTTTATACCCATACGTCTTGGGGCCTGCAGAAACAAATTCTGTGATGTGTTCTCCCGGTCGGTAGTTCACTAGTTAACTCCCCTAGATAATCACCCAGAGGTGGATTCCAGTCACCGTCCTTGCTCACAAAATATTACAGAATCTGTGTCATGATAGAGGCACCTCTCTTGCAGACCTGTCCAGTACTCTGTACAATTCAAGTCTGGCATATGCTGTAGTAAAACAAGCTATAAATATGTTAACATTTTTACTGGTTGTGTACCTCTCTTTTGCATATTTCCAACTAAGCATTGCTGTTTCATCATCTATGAAATCCAAAGAAGACACCTCATAGTATGGTAAAAAAAGCATACCTGAAAAGCTCATCAGGGTCTGTCACAATGCATGTGTTTGGTAAATTAGTTCTTTGACCAAACTTACCCCACAGGGAATTTAGAAACAATTTAGAAATGTGTCTTTTTGCAGAGTTTACTGTGATATGATTTGGTCTTAATTCTACATCCTCTTTTTTTTTGTAATCTTGGATGTACTGTGTCTTTTTTTCATCATCAGAACACCATGCAGGGTAGCCAGAAGCTTCCTGTTTATCCCTGAGATGTAGTTTAATGTAGTTTTCAAACAGATTTTTTTTATAATTTTCAAAATGCCAAATCTCATAGATTTTAGAAATTTTATATCCTTTTTCCACAGCTAATTGTATTTCAATTGTACACCATGTGCCAGTCAGAGCGCGTTGTTCATCACTATGATCACACCTGTGTCACGCTGTTATTGGTGGCACAGGTCAAGCAAAGTGGGAACATGAGCTTACCATTTAATTTTAAGGTAGGACCGGAAAAAATAAACCTCTAGGTGGAAGCATTTTTACTTTCGCCAAACCAAAATAAAAATTCATGTTCCTGAAATTCTCATAAATAATTCTTGGGTGTCCTACAGGGTAAGCTTTTGTCTTGTTCACAAAGGGGTACAAACTTGTAAAGTCATAGTAGTGGATACTTTCACCAGGTGCTGTTTTGTGGTACAGTTTAATCGCATTTGTGCGACCACCGTAAAGTGCATCTCTGGGGTCCATGGGCTGTGGGAACTCGTTTTTACTAATAAATGCTTGCAGCTCTTTGTCTTTGGCTAACATATCCAACCCACTCGTGTTCCCACAGCACTCTGACCCTCAAATCCGCACGACTGTAAAAAAGCTTTTTTAACAATGTATTTATTATACAGCTGACTGTATGTGGAGTCTGTTACCTCATTTGTATCATTATCATTGTACCAAACAGGGGCAAGCAATGGTAAACAACCAACCTTGAAATTCAAAAGCTGTAAGGAACATTGTTTATTACAGCATAGCCATCCAAGCAGTATTTACCTACCCTGCGCTCACCACCGCGTTAAAGCATGTTGTATTGCAATACCCTCCTTATGTGCAACATACATCAACCAATGAATGGCTGGTGTTAGAGTAGCCGTTTTTGCGTTTTGTGATAATTATCACAAGGGAGTATCTGCTATAGCTGTGACTTAGGTATAGAATTTGAATCTGTACAATAGCCATTACACATTGATGCTAATGTGGTGAGTTGAAACGGGTCAATACAGTTTATGTCTTCAATCAACTCACCATTTTTGTTAAATTTGATTGTTTCTTGTCCAAGTCATGTCCATTACGCCTTTCTCTAAAACACACACATGCAAGTCTTAAAACCCTCAACATCTTGTTTACAGTAGATTTTAAGAGCAGTCTGAAAGTCAAATGTCTCATGCTTATACTCTTCTATACCACTTACAAAAAATTTCAGCTTTCTCATCGGGGCATCATGTACTCAACACCATAGTGGTCTAACAGGGCATAGACCCCTATTATAGTTTTGATTTTGGACTGTGTTAAAAAAATTGAGGAACAACGGCCTTTAGATTCTTTAAAACCTAGGGCTTCTTCGGCAGTTTGCTGAGTTTCATTGGTAGAAAATTTACGAGAATCTTATAAAACGGATTTTTAAGTCAGGGCACTGTGACACACAAGAGTTTACCACCTTGCGCCAACAACTTAATTGCTAATTTCCTCTTTAATTAGCTGTTGAACCACTAAATAGGGAATCATATCTACCCACCGTTATGTGCTATAAATGTAACAGACTGGAATTCGTTGTAACAAAATGGTTCACAAAATCCTTCAAACAATCAGACCCCCTGAAACTCCCCATGACTTTGAATCATCTAACTTTTTAGCATAAACGTAATTAGGTATATGAACACCTGTTTCCTGCATACATTCAAAATCATAAACAATGTTAATCTGTCTCTTTTTTTGGTGGTTTGTATGGCGTCATGTAACAGAGATGTGGTGTCAAAAAATGTCAATTTCACCCTGGCATATGCTACATGTTGGGGGTGTACAAGTCATGACCATCTTTCCTAACATATGCACAACACACGTCACAATACACTTTGGTATGACACTCTACCCTTACCCTCTTGTGCTAGAGCATTATGCAAAGCCAAACACTCAACTGAGCGACAAAACCAAACGACAACTAAGGCATCTACATATTTCAACTTTAACCTCAACACAATTCTGTCTGTGACATGTTCTGCAAAAATATTTACAAGAGTGATTATTCTTGTGGTGAAAAATAGAGTGGCAATACTGACAAAAATAATCATGACCTATAAAAGCTTTGATGTTTTTATGCCGTTAATAGTGCTCATTGTGATGCAAAACAAACAGCACTTTAATCCTTACAGGGTCCATCAGTTATAAAAATACTGCCAAGAAACCCTGATTATGGTAAAGTATTTTAATAGTGACATTCAATAGCTTTTCAAAAGCCTGAATGTCACTAAAATTAACAAGATGTTCATCTGGTATGCACAGTGTTTTGTGCATCTCTCTGGCTTGTACTATTAGTTCTGAATCAGTAATGTTACGATTTTCATCTAAAAGAGCTTTGAGACTAGCAGCCAAGCAACAAGTTAGAGTCATAGTTGTTAAAATTAAATAGCCAACGTCTTTTTGTGTTTATGAGTGAACTATATGTAGTTGAACGTATCTTCCTACGTTTCATAACACCACCAGCCCTGTTTCTAAGAATTATGATACAAAGTCTTAAACAACCACTACCTATACACTCGGCATTGCTTTGCAACAAACCAAATACATTGTTTAAAAAAAGACTCAGCATCTAGACCATCCATGCCCATTTCTTAAGGAATATAAAGGCCTGTCAAAATCCATCACCTTCAAATCTTAACTGAACTAGGTCCACCAGGTCTTACTTCAGATTGCAAATTATGTAGAACTGTTTGTATAGCTTCATGCACGCCCCTGAACTGCTGATTCAAACGATCTTAACTTATCTAGGTTTTACAAACCTGAAATGCTCAAAATACATAACAGCCACCAAAACGATTAATGTTTCTTTGGTACCCATCTATGTGTTGTAAAATGACAGGTGGGTCACTTTGATGCTGTCCAGCATTATGTTGAAGCTCTTGCTCAGGGGGTGATTGGCAATCTACAGTTTCTGATTGGTGGGGTAATTGTGTTTCTGATACAGGAGTTGTGCCCTGAGATACATGATACCTATCATGAGTTTTGTCCTCATATTTAGTGCTTGGTTACCCCCAACTCCCTGGATAACATACTATGTTTTAGTCGGTCAAACTGCCGTAATATCTTTATTGCTTTTCTGGACAGCTCTATTTCTATACTGTCTTCCTTAGCGACCCACCGTCGCCCCCTACTACGTCGAATTCCCCTGCCAACATGTCTAGTCAATTTGTCATGGGTGTCTGTTGAAAATATAAGATTACTGGTCTTTAGAATACTGTTGATAGTCCTCCTAGACGATTGTTAATGGTACTGTCTTTTTGAATGATAACTGCTTCTAAGCTCTCACACCTTGAACTACATATCGTGGAGCCCCCTACGCTTAAAACCTGTGTTCCTTTTTTACTGTGTTAGTGATATCCTGCAGTGGAACAAACAGGTTTTAAGATATTACCAGAATTTTTTTACTATAGTTCTTTTTTTTGTATTTTGAGCATTATTCTCACCACTAGGTTTTCTTTTAACACAATGATTTCTTAGTTGTGCTTGTGTGTTGTGTTTTCTGTCCCAAACCTGGTAATTGTAGAGAATTCAAAGATTTTTTTTTGGGATTGTTAGAAAAACCCTTGGCTCTGCAATGTCGTGGGAACTGCTGTTGGAGACTTTTCATCATCATCAATGGTGGTTATGATGTCTTCTACAGCTATAGATTTTCTAGAAGCCACAGATGAAATGGGGTGTGTTTGTTTACTTCTGGAGCGTGATGAGACTAGTGGAAAAAAGAAATAATTGTAAAGTATTGTGCTTTTTAATTCTAAGTAAACTACAAAATAACAAGAGACCCCAACAATTTGAACTCACCAGTAGTAGAGGCTTTTAGTGCTTGTTTTACACATTCATTGGGAACCTTATTTACTGGTTGCTTGTGAACTATTGCCGTAACGGACTGTTGTTTTAGGTTTCAATGTTACATCTGTTAAAATAAAAAAAATTATTAATTTAAAAAAAAAAAATAAAAAAAAAAATAGGAATAGGTTTTAACGAACATCACTCATAGACTAACCACTTTTTGGTGCCTGTTGTATTTTATCACTCCCACAATCAGTAGGTCCATCAATGCTGTTAAAATTCAGCTGTCGTTTTAAATCTGTTTTACAAGGTCTCTTTGGTGTCTGCATCCTCCAATCTGCTTACACAGGGACTTGTCAAATTAGTAACGGTCAGGAAATATTTAAATAACATCTGCATTGTTGATTTTTGTAAAATCTGTTAAAATAGAGATTATAAATCACTATTCACACTGAAAAGAAAACAGCTAATTAAACACATTTTCATTTCCACAGGCTTAACCCATTTGTTCAACAGCATCTACAATTTCCAGCAATTCTGTATCAAATGTTACACCTGTTAAAAAAAATATATATATATATATATATATATATATATATATATATTTATATTCTAAACTTGAACAATTTCCGTTTACAAATGTAATAAAATTAATTACTTACACTCAGGAAAAAGGCACACCTAAAATCATCATATATTCTCTGAATTTCTGCATCCTTTAAAAAAATAAATAAAAAAATTAATAGCTTTAAGGATTTTGTGATGTAAACAACAGTAGGATATAGACACAAATACACAATATTAAAGACGTGTCACAAATTGCTAGTATTCTATACAGACTGTAACTAAAGGTATACCTCACTTTACAGCAATCATAGTGATATTGGGAGAAAATTCACTAGCTTCATTACTGTGGGATACTGTGTCTTAGTGCTAAGTACTGGCAAATTTTACTACAGTATATGTCCACTATTTTTACAGCTACAGTATTTATTGAATATGCTGTGCTGTGTTAGTGTTAAACTAAATATAGCCACATGTTAAACTAAAGTATACACTCTATTGCACCCCTAATATACTGTATGTTAGTTAAAGTCTGTGTCCTTAGTGCTATAGCTCTGGCAAAAATTTTACTAACAGTATATGACACTATTTTACAGCTACAGCTATTTATTGAATACTGTGCTGTGTTAGTGTTAAACTAAATATAGCACCATGTTAAACTAAATATAGCACTATTGCACCCCCTAATATAATATAAAGGGATTATCTATCTTTAAAAAAACTAAACAAATGTATGCAAAACTGGGGGAATGGGTAATAAAGCGATTATCTATCTTTAAAAACAATAACCAATTCTATGGTAGACCGTCCCTTTAAGTATTATACCAATACAAATAATTAAACAAAATAAATATTTAACAAAAGCCAAGTCATCCAGTTATTTAAAAACAGAAACAGAACATTAAAAAATAAAACTGTAAATTTTAAAAACCTAAATATAAATAGAAATATAACAATATATTATAGATTAAAAATAAAGAAATAATTACCGTTTCATAGACTAGTGATGAAATGTTCATTTCAGTCTTCTCCATTCTTGGCAAATGTTGATGTAAGCAGTGTTTTGTTGCTCTGCTTATATAGACCCCAGCCCCCATGGTGTCTCACCATCATGGGGCTGTCACAACTCTCAAAGGGGAGGGGGGGATTTTTTTCTTTTTTTATTTTAACTTTTCTTTATTCTTGAATATTATGTTAATTTTATTTAATTATAATTGAGAAATCAAGAAGAACAACAATGAATGTATGTTTAACAATTTTTATTAAATGATTATTTATAAACAATACAATAAAAAGAAAATATTTAATGTAACAGCTGTTGATCCAGTGAGTGTTTACGTCTGATCACAGCAAGGTCTGCATGTCTGGACATGTTCATTACATATAATTCTTGTACGCCCATAATTGTCTTACAATCCCTTAAAAAATAAGACACCTATTTTATCATTTTTTTTTAAATCTGATGAAAAGTAAGCTCAACACTTTATTAACCTCATACCTTTAGCCATACAATGTATAAAAAATATACAATATTCACCCACATACAATAGAAAACGTATCTTGTAACAGTTTATTCTGAACTACTATACGCTTTGCATTTCCTTTTTAAGAAAATTAAAAATGATTTAGGAAATATGGGGTCTCCTGGTGGCTATACCGTAAGAGTCAAAGAAATAGCCAGTCCTCTTATCATCAAAAAAAAATGGAAACCCCAATGTTCTCCCAGCATTTGTATGGGGGTCAGTGTTAATAATAAAACATGCAGGATAGTTTGTTAATTTCTGCTTTGGCAGTAAATCCACATGGAAATACGCCAACAAAAGTAGAACGGTGCATATGGATCAGCTGCTTAAAATTCTATTTACTTCCCAATGTATTCACTTTTTTTTCTTTTTCTTTTATAAATAATCATACAAAACTTCTCGTCCTTTGATTGCTTTTCAATAATGTTGTCAAAAACACTGTATACAATCACTGTTAACAGTTCTCTCAAGTGCTCCTTGAAATCGAATCTCAGCTCTCAAATTTCCGCTACCGTATAGGGAATAATGAGATCCACTTTCTCCATCGGGTGTGGAGATCAAAGGCAAAAAGGGTGTATCCATTTTATATATTCATCTCTGTTAATTAGGATGCAGAGCCACAAATTCTGCTTTCCTGCAATGTTCACTAGAGAAATATATTCACGTTACTGCATTTCCCATTTTCAAAATCCTGGTTGAAATGGCTTTGTTGGTATTTGCTCACCATCCAGAATAGAGTGCAGCAAATTTACATGGTTTGTGTTTGAAACATAGAGATTCTTGTCATAAGCTCCTGAGAAGGCATCATTGTTACAAATCCTATAAACACAAGCTTTGGTAATTGTCCCAGAAATAAATTTTCTTGATTACATACACGGCTACCCCTGCCAGCGATAGAATACACTTTCAGTCCGACTCTATCCACGAGCATATTTTGCATTTGCCTGTTAGCAGGCCCTTGCGCATGACCTATTCGCACTGCCTGGTGATATTTGCACTCTTTTGACAAAAAGTGATGCATTCAAGATTTGTACTTTATACTGTTCTGCTTCTGCAGACATAAGACAAAATGCATCTTATTTCTAGTAAGTTTCTATTTTCAAATCATTCCGTCCCTGTTTTAACATTAACTTTTCTCTGGAAAAACAGGTCACTGTGAAGATGACCTAGTAATTCAAAGTTTTACCCCTTTCTAACATGTGCGCTCTTTTGTTAAAAACCTTGATTGTCTCCACCAAGGACACGGTGTGTCATGGTGACCCGCTGTATCTTTCTAAAACAGCTCCACCCTACGTGAATTGCGTGTGATAGTGTATCTGCACTATAATTAAGAATTGTCTTCAATGTACCCACGGTAAGCGTAAAGATTATTTGATTGTGATACAAGTCTGTCTCCTAATGTGACATCCACTTGATTAAACAGTGTGGACAGTGGATAGTTGATGAGGCTGACTCGGGCCCCCTCAGGAGGTGGTGTATTGTCTTGTTTAACAATTTTGCATGTTATGAACAAAAGGGTGTTGTTCAGATCAAAAATAATGATCTCCACTTCCAGCTATATAGAACTCTAAAGGTGCATTTTCAATAATTGCTGTCAGGGGTTGTATTTCCACATAGAGTGATTTTTCTATACTTGTTTGTGTAGGCTGTATTTGAACAGATATTCCCAATTCTGACTAGGCACATTCTAAGGATCCATTATGAATAAACGCCCATAGCTTTTTTTTTTTTTTTTAATGACAACTGTGTGGTTATTAGAAGATGTCACCTGAGTGAACGCCTTGGTGGCCTCTGTCTCTTTCTGCTTTTGCGTGCACGGTTTTTAATTATGTGTTGTAGTTAACATTGGTGGAAAAGCAATATCACTGCTTTCTTTTTGTTTTTCTCTTGTTTGCAATATACACAATGCCAGTTCCCTCTTGTGGACCATTATTCATTTTATTCATAAAGCTGAGGACACACGGCTCACCACCCCATCCTTTGCTATACCCTGTGCTGCTGTTTTCATATGTGGTTTTTACAATTTCAAACCCACGCCTAAACAAAGGTACTGCATCCTGAATAAGTTCCCTAAACACACACCTATTCCCACAGCCATACATGTATGAACTACCATGAAATCCAGGTAGACCATTTCCTGCTTGTCTGTTCTGTAATAATTGCTGTATATGTCGGGGTCACCCATAAACTTTCATTGCAAACCATTTCTATCTCTTTTTAGAACAACTCTTTTTTACGTGGCCCTAAAGTGTAGCTTAATGATCACCTTTCCGTACTTAAATGCCACGTTTTTATCCTGGTCCGTTCCTTTATCTCAATTGCTAACACCGGTCAAAATGATGTTTACTGACAGGCACATAGTCTGGATCGATATAACGATGCGTAACTAATTTCGTTATTTCCACCCGTAATATCGACAGCGAGCAGCAATGGTACAAAGCTGTCACCTACACGCTGATGTTCTATGATGTCGGTTGTAGATAAAAAGTGTTGTAGAATCCTGCTTTTATATCACAATATATCTTTCCATTCTCATTCTTGACAGCTGTGTGTTACGTACATTTCTTAATCCCGTAATTATTAAGTCCTAAGATATGAGTTAACTTTTCTGAAACCGTAACTGATACTGCCACTACCCTACCTACTACTCGAACTGTCCGTGATATTCATCGTACTTTAGCTTCACGTCATACTTAAATTTTGAAGCGTGGATAATTTATCATTAATAGCTCTAACCTATATCATTCATATCTTTATAATAACCAGGCTTCAAAATGCACATAAGTGATTGGTTTGTTCTGCGTTGTTATAGTTATTTTGGAATCAGCGCTTCAAGAAGATCAAAAGTGTGGGGGTACATAACCTCCTCTTACGCCAACCTCCATTCGCCTTTTAATGTAACAGGTTTAGCTAGCTTTGTTGTAAAACTAGAAATTTCATTGTTAGGGAACCATATGATAGGAGGCGTATACCTTAGTAGAGTTAAATAAAAAGAGGACTGCTCCATTATACTATAATGTAGTTAACTGACTTTTGGGTATCCAACTGTTGAATTTAATTGGGTAACCCTCTCCACTTCACATAGCAGTATAGTTTTCTTCTAATATGTTTCCTGTTTTAGAACCCTTTTCAATTCTGTACACACGAATTGTCATCATGTGATATTTTTTGAATTTCTTCAGTGTAGAAACTTCCTTCAATAATTTCACCTGCTAAATCTTTCAGTTTATAAAGAGGTTTAGAAACCACGTGTATTCAACCCATCTATTACAAATATCTCGTCAGTAAAATTTTCTTCAGTAACCTTTGGCGGAAACAATTTTTAACTTGAAATCCCTGACATGGTCACCAACTTTTAAAGCAGGCTTAATGTTCTTAGATTTTGAAGAAAACACCATAAATAATTTTTCCAAATGACGCAGTGAATTTTCCTGTGTCACGTTTACAGGTGAACAACGTATAGTCCTGTGATATGTATTGTTGTAGCTAAATATAAGAGCATTTAACACATCTATATATCTGTAGGTATTGTGGTATGTAAAATACCGCCCACATTTTAGTTTTTAATGTACGATTTAAAGCGTTCACAAATGGCTGCTTTAACAACATTGTTTGCTACAAAATGTTGAATTTTATATTTTTTAAATACTTTTTGGACAGAGTCACGTTTAAGAACTCCGTACCCCTTATCAGTTTGAATCTTTAAAGGTATACGACGACCTTGAAAAATTTCTTGAACTCCCTTTTGCAACGGATGAGCCTGTTTTATTAGACAAACAGACAACCCACGCATATTTAGAAAAAACAGTCTATAACGGTGAGAATATACTTGATACCATCATTATATTTTAGCAAATTCAATCATGATACCAAGTCAGCCTGCCATTGAATATCTATAGACGCTGTATATATTTTGTTTCTTTCAAAACACGTCTAACAGGCTTATGGACCGTGAACTAAGTATCTTGAGATTTTAAAATGCTTGAGCTGTTGCTTTGCTAATATCATATTGATTAGCCACACGATACAGATTATGTACCCCTCCAAAAGACCCGGTTTTTAATGGACTTATAATATATATCTCTTAATACAACTTCATGGTTTTTATCCGGTGATCTCCCAAAATCAGACATTTTTTTTTTTTTCATATAGTTTAGCAAAACTGTTAAAAGCTGTAAATATTGACATGTGTTATCAATAGCCATTCACCAGGAAAAGAAAGCATGTCTAAATCTGAAACAGAGGCCTATTTAGTCTTTAAAAAAAAAGATGTAAACATTATCTCTTTTTGTCATCTGCACCTGAAACTGTGCCCTGTGGTCATTTTGACACAAGGATGAATGTTGAAATAAACATTCTGACAGTGTTTAACAAACCCTATCCTAATTTTATACATGTGTTATCAATAGCACATTCCACCAGGAAAGCATGATTTTGACAAAGGATGAATGTTGAAATAAAACATTTTGACAGTGTTTAACCAAACCTATCTAATAATTCTAGACATGTGTTATCAATAGCGAATTCACCAGGAAAGAAAAGCATGTCTAATCTGAAACAGAGGCTATTTAGTCCTTAAAAAAAAGATGTAAACATTCTTTTTGTCACCTGCACTGACCTGTGTGACCTGTGGTCATTTTAAAGCATGGTGGAATGTTGAAAATAACATTGGACAGTGTTTAACAACCCTATCTAATTTTAGACATGTGTTGATACATAGCATTTCACAAAGAATGTGAAAAGAAGAAATAAAATTTATTTGCTTTCTAATATTAAGTACATGTAGAATCAGTATAAATTTGATACAAGAAAATCTATACTTAAAAGAGTTGTGTCTATGTGGGAGGTTTTTTTTCAGTTGGGAGGGGTAGTGCAGGGGGAGAAAGCTTCTGTGCAAGAGCTGTGTGATTAGCACACATTATCTACAGACAGCAGTTTTTGCAGGGAGAATACTTCTGTCTGTGTAAGAGATATGTGAATTAGCTCATATTTTCTCAGCATGTATCAGACAAACTGCATGTTGAACACTTTTTAGATTCAAAAAGACTGTATAGCCTTAACAACTTTTGGTTAATTAAGAAAGATACAAAATATCTTCTCTGTCTAATGATCGAGTCCCATTACGCAGAGAAGATATCTATTTTTATATCTTCTCTGCGTAATGCCCTGGGACATACGCAGAGAAGATATTTTGTAATCTTTTTTTTTCTTAATAGCCTTATTAGGAATACATTGAATTAAAATGTGTTCTGTTTTGTTTTTTGTTTTGTTTTAAATTTAAATGCATTGAAATGTTACAAAATATCAGTTAAATGATACATAAAACATTAACACAATACTATTTAAAATAAAATTATATTGTTTATTATTTTAACATTAAAATAAATGTTAAAATGCTCTAAAAAGAAGCCATTAAAGGGAATTATTTTAACATTAAAATAAATGTTAAAATGCTCTTAGAAGAAGCCATAAAAGGGGCGTAAAATATGGAAAATAGTGGGCGGGTAGGGTGGAAATATTGGGAGGAGAGTGGGCGGGGATCTGCATATAAAGGGGCGGGGATCTGCCTATAAAGGGGCGTGAATCTGTCTATAAAGGGGCGTGAATTTGCCTATAAAGGGGCGGGGATTTGCCTATAAAGGGGCGTGGTTTGCATATAAAGGGGCGTGGTACCTGTCACATTAAGTTTGACGAGATATCCCTATTTGTACTACTACTTACTTCATTCTTGTTAGTTGATTTTCTATACGATTAACTAGAGTGTTATATCTGTTAGCTTCATTTGTATGTGGATATATGCCACACATCTACAATATAGATATATGTTCAGGAGTGTTTGAGGTTAAAGAAGGATATATTTATCTTTATACTGTTCACTTAGAGTTTCCCAATAGCACCAAACTACCATTATTATGTTGTAGGGATGTTCCCTCAAATTAAAGAAATAAGTGTAGGACTGAGGGAATATGTGACTCTAGTAATGTTAGGTCTGCATTAGGTCTGAATTTATAAAGGAATATAAGCAACGGTAATCCTGCCTGTTGTATTCCACTATCATAAAGACTATCCGTAGTCTAAACTCATTCAAGTAATATTATGCCAAACTTCGCTTTTTCAGACATACACTGATAATATTGTAATGGAATAGTTTCCAGATTAAGTGGTACCACGAGAGATTTAACTATAATAATAGCCTAAGTCTGAGCATATCGCTCCAACAAAGTAGGGCTGAAAACAGCCTAAGTAAGTAATTTTCTAGGCTAAAATTATTTAGGTTTAACAATAGTTTAAGTTTCTAAGTTTTTTAAGTTTTTTAAGGTGAAGGATAAGGTGCCTAAAAGAGGCCAACAATTAAAGCTAATAAACAACCCGGACTTGTAAGAGAGGAGCAGTGCAAACGACTGACGCGCGTTTCGCAACTGCTTTTTCAGAGGCGTCCGGTCCGACCGCCACACACGGCTTATAAAGGATCATCAGCCAATCACATGGCCGATTCCATTTTTCCAAGTTCTGTCAGCATATCAGCAGTCATTCTTACACCTTTTCAGTGTAAGGATGACTAGGGGCGTCATAAATCAGCTGTGACCTATTGGGTACGGAGGAGTGTCTGCTCAGTAGCCAATAGATTTCTGTGTAGTGTTTACTTTTCGTGTCGTTCCTTTCTATTTGTATTTATTGACGAATCATATTAGGTTCTTTTTGATTTATATATTGTGCAAGCTGTATCTAAATTAAATCACAAAGGATTCCATATATGATTCTGTGTTAATATTTGTGCTATGTTTCGCACTATAGCCAAATAAATGATCAATGTGTGCTTATTTCCGCAGATGGTATTATGCGGTTTTGCTTATTTAGTTGCGGTTTACATTTTAGTTCTGATAAGAATTTTCAGCTGGTTATTTAATATTTGCGAACAAGGTGTATCTGCTCACTTAGGCCAATGGATTCATTGTGTGCTGTTTCTACTATTATGTCGATCATTTATATTTGTATATTCAGTATTTGACATGGTTATGTTTATCACACATATACTGCATAAGGCTTCGTTCTCTCTGTATTACGTAACTAGTAATTCCTCTGTATGAATGTTTGTACTTTGTTTCCCATTATCTGAGGTTTATTATGTTATCAACAATCATTGTTTAGCACTTTTGAAAGGAAATTTCATGGGTTTAGGTTAGTAGTATTATTAAACCACTTGATTTATTATTGAGAATTATAATAAACAGATAATTGGAAAAACATAGGGTGATTACTCATAGTGCTAATGCTATTGATATCCCCTTAGATAACTTCTGATGAAGTGTGAATTATTTCGGATTAAGTTTTTTATTTCACAATATAGTGGTGGACTTCCATTAAATTTTCTATATACTTATATACTGTTACATAGGATTGGAATACATGACTTTTTAAGTTCTTGTCTAATGAGAAACACCCTCTAGTTCATAGTTTTTTAAATCTTGGTGGGACACCCAATGAATACTGGTTATCAGTAAATTATTCCATTGGTCAGTTATCATCTTATATGTTGAGAGAGTGAAAAAATGTAATCAATAGGATTTGTCTCTTGTCAGTTCAGAAAGGCACTATATTGTATCATTTCGTTTAGTCCGTTGGGTGCTATACTCTGTAACCAGAAAATCCATTTTGATTCTGCCTCTTTAAGAGGGTATTTTCCATATTACCTCCTCTAATACCCAGGTTGAGTTTTTTGTAGGACCCAACATTTCAAATCTGGTTTACTATTATGGCAGTCTAGAAAGTGTTTTGCAACTGATGTCAGTTTTTTTCCTTTCTCCAGATCTTTTTTGGCGTTTTTTATATTTCCCAGGTGTTCACCTAGTCTTCTCCTGAGTTCCCTAGTGGACATTCCCACATATTTTTTGTTGCAACTGCATTCCAAGCAGTATATTATGTTGCACGTCTTGCAGTTGAATAGACCATTAATTCTTTTCACCCCTTCTGGGAAAATAGATATTTCTTTGATATTCTTCATATAGATACAGAATTTGCAGGTACCACATGGATATGTGCCATTTAGACCATCTTTTCTGACACTAGGTCTTCTTGAAAAGTGACTCTTCATGACTTTATCTCTGATTGTTGGAGCCCTTTTCCAGCTAATTGCAACTTTGTTTCCCACATTTTTGGCTAGGTCTCCATCAGTATGTAGTATATGAACATGTTTGTTGAGAATGTTAGTTATTACTTTTTAGTTATGAGTTTTGTGAAACATTTTTGTTACACAAAATCCATAACTACTGCTGTCAGATGGCGGTATGGATCATGTCGTTATAGGCTGTAACACAAGCATTTTAGCCTGGATGCACACCCTGTAATACCGGCGCTATGGAAATCCTATGCAAAAACATCATTTTTTTGAGTGCGGGCTTGACGTTGCATTACAGGCTAAAATGCTTGCGGTACAGCTATACTGACACGACTGCCAATAGTGAATTATTGCTTTACGCTGAAATTGCCATTTTTTCAGCGTTAAAAGCCGCAATGCAAAACTCATAATCTAGATGAGAGAATTAAGACATCTTTTAGACAATGGATTTGGGAAGGGCTTTTTTGATAAAGACACCATATCGTACCTCATGATTAAAAATTCAGTAACTCCTATCTTCTACCACTTTCTAAAGGTCCATTAATCTTTTGGTGAATGTGCAGAGTAGACCAATAGTAGCTTGAAAATTATCTCAGTAGCTATATGCCATACTTCAACCATTTGTTCTTGGCCCTGCCTAGTTATATCCCGTGAAATCAAACATCTACTAGGAACGATAACCAGATCCCTTGTCAAGAAAGGAATAGCTGGTTAACGATCTGCCATACCACACAGTAAATGGATTCAAGATTTACAGTTTTTCTTGGCTGAATGTTCTAACTACACAGATGAAATCCAAGCTTATGTGATTGAGGTTACCATTTTTCTTCTTACCACACAACTTCTTTAAATTCGAAGGAGCATATTACCTGCAAAAATGTGGTACAGACATGGGGGCTAAAATTTGCCCCCAACCTACGCAAACTTGTATCTTAGCTGGTGGGAGTTGTCCAACATTTTTTGCAGACAATAATCCCTTCTCCAATAACATCCTAATCATTCAAGAGATATATATATAGATGACCTACTTATTGTCTAGCAAGGGGAAACAAATAAGCAGAGTTGTTCCTACAATGGATCAACACTAATCACTACAATCTGACATTCACCGTTGAATTTAATGCTAAATGCATTAACTTCTTAGATGTCAATATAATGGGCCGCTCAGATGGTAGAATAACAACAGATGTATTTAGGAAACCAGGTAGCACATTACTACATGCATCCAGCTGTCATCCAAAACACGTACCATATGCAGTAGCCAAAGGCCAGTTTATCTGAATGAAGTGCAATTGTACAACACATGAAACATCAAAACCAAGTGAACTCACTCACTAATTTATTTAAAGCAAAGAGGGTATTCATCTAGCACAATCAAAAAGGCCAACAAAGAAGTTGAGATATTGGATGGTGCTATTACTAGAAGAAAAATCTAGAGAGATGAAAGAATTCAAGGTGTCATTTTTGTGACAGAATTTAGTTCTTATTACGATCAAATGTAAAATTATACGTAAGCACTTCCGACTTTTGGCAGCTGATGATTAACTGGCGAACGTGGTATATCAGTCTGATTCTGCCGACATGGTCAGTTCAGCAGCAAAATACCAGGCAATCACTGACGATGCCCAATGAAGGCCAAAATGATCATCTGGGGTTGCTAGTGTTCCATGTTCTGAGAGGAATTGCCTGGTATTTTGGATTGGACTGACTGTAATAAGGCAGCATCAGACTAATATACTACAGGAAAGTTCTACTCTGTGAAAAGCATTTCTGGGCCAAAAAAGAAGCTGCACCCAGGTGGTAAATTGCCACAGAACAGGCTAACAATGGTATTGAGCTGGTTGTTCATCCTGTGAGTGCACTTCTCTCTATATGTATTTACTCTTATTATTATTATCGGTTATTTGTAGAGCGCCAACAGATTCCACAGCGCTATAAACAAAGGGGGAGTACAACAAAACAATTATAGGGTAGAGGGCCCTGCCAAGAGTTGCACTGTTGTAGTCAGCTCTTAAGAAGGGGAATCTACAAACAGCTGGACTTTTTGGCTTACATGCTAGAGGGTTCAGGGATTGCAGTGGAGGAGAGGAACTGGTATTAGGAAAGGTTAGCGTTAGGTTATATGCGTCCCTGAACAGTAGAGTCTTTAGGGAGCACTTGAAGCTTTTAAAACTAGAAGAGAGTCTTGTGGAGCGAGGCAGAGAGTTCCACAAGAAGGGAGCCAGTCTGGAGAAGTCCTGTAAACGGGAGTGTGATGACGGTGACAAGAGAGGAGGAGAGTAGGAGGTCATGAGCAGAGCGAAGGGGAGGGAGGGAGAGTATCTGGAGACAAGGTCTAAGATGTAGGGGGGAGCAGTGCAGTTGAGGGCTTTGTATGTAAGAGTGAGAGTTTTGTGTTTGATCCTAGAGGCAAGAGGAAGCCAGTGAAGGGATTGGCAGAGAGGCGCAGCAGATGAAGAGCGACGTGTAAGGAAGATGAGTCTGGCAGAGGCATTCATTATGGATTGTAAAGGAGCTAGGCGGCAGGTGGGGAGACCAGAGAGGACAGGTTGCAGTAATCAAGGCCGGGGAAAGAATGAGAGAGTGGATTAAAATCTTAGTTGTGTCTTGTGTAAGGAAGTGTCTAATTTTAGAGATGTTTTTAAGGTAGAAGCGGGCAGGCTGTAGCCAAGGACTGAATGTGAGGAGTGAAGGAAAGATCTGAGTCAAAATGTGACCCCGAGACATCGGTGTGTGCGGCGGGGTAGGGGTAATGATGGAGTTGTCGACAGTTATAGAGATATTGGGGGTGGAGATTTTGGAAGAAGGGGGGGCAAATGAGGAGCTCAGTTTTGGGAGAGATTTAGCTTGAGGTAGTGAGAGGACATCCAGGAAGGAGATGTGAGAGAAAGACAGTTAGTGACACGGGTTAGCAAGGAAGGAGATAGTTCTGGTGCAGAGAAGTAGATTTGGGTGTCATCGGCATACAAATGATATTCGGAAAACTGTGGGACTTAATAAGGGAACCTAGTGATGACGTATAGATTGAGAAGAGAAGGGGACGAGGACAGAGCCTTGCTGTAATCCGACAGAAAGTGGTGACGGGGCAGAGGAGGCCCCAGAGAAGGCTACACTGAAGGTACGATTTGACAGGTAGAGAAGAGAGCCACGAAAGGGCTGTGTCACAGATGCCGAAGGATTGGAGGGTTTGGAGCCAAAAGAGGGTGGTTGACAGTGTCAAAGGCTGCGGACAGATCAAGGAGGATAAGCAGAGAGAAGTGGCCTTTTGACTTTAGCTGTAAGTAGGTCGTTGGTGACCTTAACAATAGCTGTCTCTGTGGAGTGATAGGGACGAAATCCAGATTGCAGCAGGTCAAGAAGGGTGTTTAACATAAGGAAATGGGATAGGCGTGCATATACTAGTTTTTCGAGAAGCTTTTAAAGCAAGAGGGAGGAGGAAATTGGGCGGTAGTTGGATGGGGAGGTAGGATCAAGGGAAGGTTTTTTGAGGATAGGTGTGACCAGTTTCATCGATGAGGGAAATGTACCAGTGCTGAGGGAGAGGTTGAAAATGTGTGTTAGCATAGGGGTAAGGGTAGCAGAGAGAGAGGGGAGCAGCTGTGAGGGGATAGGGTCAAGGGGACAGGTAGTGAGGTGAGAGTGCAGTATAAGTGCTGAAACTTCTTCCTCAGTAACAGGGGAGAATGAACTAAGTTTCAGGTTATGAGGGTTGTGGTTGAGTGAGAAGTTGTGGTTGAGTAAACATATGGTATTGAGTTGTGATATACGACTCTAAGAGCACCTTCTTGTGCACTTGTCCCTTCGTTTTTTTCAATATACTGTATATATATATATTTATATATATATTTATATACATGATAGGTATAGACATATACAGATATATAAAGGACATATTCCCCTATGTGCAGAACATTTTAATGTAAAATATTTACATTAAATACATATAACACTTTATTAAATATGAATATTGCATAAATATGATCTTTCATGTTTTCATCTGCTTGAATGCAAAGGGCTCCAATTAATTTTTATATATAGAACACAGCAACCAATAGCATACTTCATATCACAAGTGCGCACGCCCCCAAAAAATCAGGGCATTACGGGCAGGTGAATTTCTCTGAATGAGAAGACACTGCTTGACAGAAGAAAACTACAAACTTAGAGCAAAAGAACTTAACGATAGACTTCCCCTAAGAGGGTATAGTAAAAGATCTATTAAAAAGGCAGAATACAGAGCCAGATCAACCCCGAGACAGGAACTACTAAACAAAAAGTCAGATTTATCACAACATATAACTCACAGACCAAAGATGTTGTGAAGATCTTATAGGACAACAGGACCCCCATATTGTCACCTATATTAGGAGAAAGGGTCCAGGTGGGCTATAAAAGAGCACACAATTTAAAAGATTTGGTAAACCAAGCCACTTTGGGACAAAAACTAAAAGTAAACTGACTCAAGTGTCTTTCAAATGTGGTACATGCAGTACTCGTAGTTTTATGTAAAAAACTGATTCCATCAAGATCGGTTTGGATAAATCACATCAGATCAATGCACACATCAACTGCCAAACAGAAGGGGAGATTTATGGTTCAGATGTAAATGTGATAAAATCTATGTTGGGATGACAACTAGGAAAATCAGATCCAGATTACAAGAATATCTGAAAAATATCAAAAATGCAAATAAAGACTTACAGGCAGGTAAAACAATTACTTCAGTTGCAAGACACTTCCTTTTGTCACATCATTCCAAACAATCTGATTTCAACTTCAAGTGCTTTAGGATCCAGAAAATGTATTTAGGAATAAGAGGGGGTGACATAGCAAGAGCACTGCTACTTGCAAAAAGTAGATGGATATTTTTATTGAATGCAGTCCATCCTTTTGGACTCAATGAACAAAATAACTGTGTTCCATTCTTGTAATATCTATAAATATGTTTGCATTATGTTCAACCTTAATCCATCCACAGGATCTATCTGACTAGGTGGTATTCCACAAACCATCTAACTACTAAATAGAATCAAAAGAAAAAACTTGAGTAAATGTTTCAATAACCTAATAAATCACATGACAGTTACTAATAGATCTTAGATCAAGTGTATTATTACATGCACATAACTAATATTTTCCAGATCAATGAGCATGAGGATCTGGTTCTTACCACCAATTGTTACACAATTATATAAAAAAGAATCCATCAGCATGGAGTACACATATCATTTGTCAATATGAGATACCATTTTGGGTCATATTTTTTAAACTATTCTCTCATATACACAGAACTTCACAATGTCACTGTCTTCACTAGAGGTTATGAGTTGGATGATATATTTCCTATATTTTTTCTGTCATCTTATTTCACTTGGACCTTCTAGTTCTTTGTGTTGTTTACTGTAAGTCACGTAACAATATGTAATGTGACAACCCTGTGGTACCTCTGGATTATGCACAATCACCATTACACACAATCCATTTAAGTCACTTGCATCATCACTCTTATTAACACTTTTACACCCATCACCCCTTTAATCATTCATTTATTTGAGGAATAGGTGTATTTCAATACCTGTCAAAATATCATATTCCAACGTAACTCCAAACTGTGAAATAATACCTCAAGTAATTTCAAGTATCTATTATAGACTCAGATGTCAAATTGTAGAATGCAGAATACAACAATGTCGCTGATAGAAAATGGATTCTATTGGCGAGCATGACATCACATAGGAGGCGTGGTCTGACTTCACATGCAATAAGAACCCCCCACAAGCGTGGCGCGTGCTTACCATTTGAGAAAGCCGGTTCGCGGCGGAACATGTTAGGGCACTGGTGAGGTGTCCTTGGGAGCTCCTGTGTTTTAGTTTAGCAACTAGTAGGATATGCAGACTTATTTACACAGCTTACTTTGATTATACTCTTTAACAAGTGGAGGTTATTTTCTATACTTTGGCCACTTTTTTGGGGCTATAATTGATATGATATAGTATCGTTAAACTCTGCAACAATATAGATACATGACGTTAACTCAGCTAATGGACATGGTTTCATTTCTCCAGGGGCTCTGCCTAACATGAGTTATTATAACCTCTAGAAATATAATGCATTGAGAAATATCAGTGTGAAACTTTGATAAAACAGTAATTGCATGATCTCTGCAATCGGTAGCAATTTTTACCTAACTAATCACGATATTCCATGATTAAACTACAGATGCTCTTATTGCTGTGCAACTGACCTAATGATAATACGTATGATCTCTTTATAGGAAGTTTATGTTTCCCCCACACATTTTTATTATTTAATGTGGAGCCCTACCACTCAGCCAACATTATCGTGACCTTTTGGGGGAACTCCTATATTAACTAATATCCTTCAGTAAGGGATTTTCATTAGTAACAGTTGCAACTTTCAGTTACTGTGTTGCCCATCTCAGTACACATGTATCTTATTTGACTTTCGAAAAGCGAGCTTTGTCAGTCTCATAAGTTATATGCACAGACCACAATTGCTCAGTATAGTCTTATGAGCAATGCTCATGAACACTCTTATTATTATTATCTGTTATTTGTAGAGCGCCAACAGATTCCCACAGCACTATAAACATAGGCGGAATACAAGGAAACATTTATAGGGATCAGACGGGTAGAGGGCCCTACCAAGAGTTGCACTGTTGTAGTCAGCTCTAAAGAAGGTGATCTACAAACAGCATGGCTCTTACGGGATAGCAATGGAGGAGAGGGAATGGGATAAAGAAAGATTAGTGTAAGTTGTATGCATCCCTGAACAGTAAAGTCTTTAGGGAGAGTCTTGTGGAGTGAGGCAGAGAGTTCCACAAGATGGGAGCCAGTCTGGAGAAGTCCTGTAAGCGGGAGTGTGAGGCAGTAACAAGAGAGGAGAGTAGGATGTTATGAGCAGAGCGAAGGGGACGGGAGGGAGAGTATCTAGAGACAAGGTCTGAGATATAGGAGGGAGCAGTGCAGTTGAGGGCTTTGTATGTCAGAGTGAGAATTTTGTGTTTAATCCTGGAGGCAAGAGAAAGCCAGTGAAAGGATTGGCAGAGAGGTGCAAGCCTGGCAGAGGCATTCATTATGGATTGTAAAGGAGCTAGGCAGCAACTGGGGAGACCAGAGAGGACAGAGTTGCAGTAATCGAGGCAGGAAAGGATGAGAGAGGGGATTCAATTCTTAGTTGTGTCTTGTGTAAGGAAATGTCTAATTTTAAAGATGTTTTTAAGGTAGAAGCGGCAGGATTTAGTCAAGGACTGAATGTGAGGAGTGAAAGAAAGATCTGAGTCAAGTGTGACCCCAAGACATCGGGCATGCAGGGTAGGGGTAATGATGGAGTTGTCAACAGTTATAGAGAGATTGGGGTGGAGACTTTGGAAGAAGGGGGGAGAATAAGGAGCTCAGTTTTGGAGATATTTAGCTTGAGGTAGTGAGAGCACATCCAGGAAGAGATGTGAAAAAGACAGTTAGTGGCACGGGTTAGTAGATTTGGGTGTCGTTGGCTTACAAATGATATTGGAACCCGTGGGACTTTATTAGGGAACCTAATGATGATGTGTAGATTGAGAAGAGAAGGGGACCAAGGACAGAATTTTCCGGTACTCCAACAGAAAGTGGTGACGGGGCAGAGGACGTCCCAGAGAAGGCTACACTAAAGGTATGGTTTGACAAGTAGGAATAGAATCACGAGAGGGTTGTGTCACAAATGCTAAAGGATTGGAGGGTTTGAAGCAAAAGAGGGTGGTCAACAGTATCAAAGGCTGCGGACAGATCAAGTAGGATAAGCAGAGAGAAGTGGCCTTTTGATTTTGCTGTAAGTAAGTCATTGGTAACCTAAATGAATGCTGTCTCTGTGGAGTGATGGGGACAAAATCCAGATTGCAGTGGGTGAAGAAGGGAGTTTAATGTAAGGAAATTTGATAGGTGTGCATATACTATCTTTTCGAGAATCTTTGAGGCAGGAGGGAGTAGGAAAATAGGGAGGGAGTTGGATGGAGAGGTTGGATCAAGAGAAGGTTTTTTGAGAATAGGTGTGACCAGTGCATGTTTCAAAGATGAGGGAAATATAACAGTGCTGAGAGGGAGGGGAGAAGCTGTGAGGAGATAGGGTCAAGGGGACAGGTAGTGAGTTGAGAGTGCAGTATAAGTGCCAAAACATCTTCCTCCATAACAGGAGAGAAAGAGCTAAATTTATGGCTATGTGGGTTGTGGTTGATTGAGAGCGTTTGAGGGGGTGAGAGAATGGTAGTATGTTGAGAGCTGATTTTATTTCTGATGGAGTCAATTTTGTTATTGAAGTGGCAGGCAAAGTCTTGAGCTGACAGAGAAGTTGTATTAGGAGTGGGCGGAGAAGTGTATTGAAAGTGGAGAACAGAGATTTTGGGTTTGAAGAAACAGTAGAGATACGAGTAGAGAAGTAATGTTGCTTATAGAGATTAAGGGCAGAATAGTAGGAGTTCAAAATTAACTTGTAATGAAGGAAATCAGCTGAACTCCAAGATTTACTCCAGTGCCGCTCAGCAGTATGGGAACATCTGCATAGGTACTGTGTCAGAGGAGTATGCCAGGGCTGAGGATGAGTGTGTGATTTCCGAGCAATGGTAAGAGGGGCCAGATTGTCAAGGACCAATGTAAGGGTGGAATTATAGTGGCAGATAGATTGGTCAGGGCAGGAAAAGGAGGAGATGGATGAGAGGAGAGGTTCAAGGGAATTAGCAAGCTGTTGCTGATCTAATGATATAATGCTTCTGTGAAGTTTGGTGTGAGGAGTAGAAGGAGGGAGAGTTGTAGGGAGGGATGAGATTTTGCAAGTGAGGATGGTGGTCAGAAAGAGAAAAAGGAGAGTTTGTGAAGTTTGAAATAGTGCATTGATAGCTAAAGATCATGTCAAGGGAGTGACCATCTTTGTTAGTGGGAGAGTCAGTCCATTGTGACAAACCAAAAGAGAAAGTGAGTTGCAGAAGTTGTTTTGCAGAGGAAGCAGTGGGATTGTCAAGAGGAATGTTGAAATCGCCAAGAATGAGAGCAGGTGTATCTGAGGAAATGTAATAAGCTAGCCAGGCAGCCAAGTGATCTAGAAATTGAGTTGAGGAGCCAGGGGGTCGGTATATGACTGCAACACGTATAGAGAGGGGAGAGAATAAGCAAATCATGTAGGATTCGAATGAGGAAAATGTGAGGAAAGAGATGGGTTGTATTTGTTGGAAGGTGCAACGAGAGGAAAGTAAAATACCTACACCACCTCCTTGTCTATTACCAGACCTAGGAGTGTGGCTGAAGTTGAGACCCCCATGTGACAGAGCAGGAGTGGATGCTGTGTCTAGGGGAGAGAGACAGTTTTCTGTTAGAGCCAGAAGGTTGAGGGAGCGGGAGATAAAGAGGTCATGTACAGAAGGGAGCTTGCTCTAGATGCAAGAGGAATGTGAGTAAGGTTATAAGAGTTTTATTTTCTGAGTCTATGGAATGGTACACATGGATGTGCATGGCTAGGAAGTTGTTGGGGACCAGGATTAGGAGAGATGTCACCAGCAGCTAGTATAAGCAAGAGGGAGAGTGACATGAGATGAGATACTGTCATATTACCAACCCTTATGGCTGGTCATCTGACACCCTATAAATACTCACCTGTGTCTTCCTATCATTGCTTGTTATTTTGAATCCTCTAGCTTCTGACACTTCATTGTGTAGCGCTCTGATTCACTCACTCAAGTCATCTGCCGGGACGCCTCTGACGTCATCAGCTACAGCCGATCCTGTCTCCTCTCCCTCAGCTCAGAGTACACGCTTCCAGCACTCTCTCGCTCTGCATTTGCTGACAGGTTTCTCAGCTCACTGCAACTTCTATTACCTTTAATCCACAGTGTTGTTCTCTGCCTGAACTCCGGTTGATCTCAACTTTAAGGTACCTCCTGAAAATCATTGTTTTACATATGTAACAAACTTTTGGCTTTTAACAAATAGAGCTCATATTTTTTCTATTACATATTTTCTTGGTAATTAATGGGTACCTAGTTTATTATTTTATTATCTGAAGGGTTTTATATCTCTGTTGACATATAAGAACTTCTCTTAACAGTTACTCAAATCCTTTATTACATAAATTACAGTGCTTTAATATTATGACCTTAGCTGTGGTTTTAGGCTAAAAGCTACTGTTACACACCTTTTTATATTCAGCATGAGGTTGTTCAGCAGCTGAGTTGTCTGCATCTCCTTTTTTCAGAGTATAATCTACTTGGATTATAACAGATACAGATTTGCAGTAATGAGACTGTTTTTGAGATGAGGTGCAAGGGGGAGAGAAAGTATTTAGGAATAGATAAAGTTCATAAGTACAAAAGTAAGGTGAGTTTAAGAGAGATGGGCTAATGAACAGTGCAGGTGGTGAGGGGGAAGGAGTAATTGAATAAAGTAGTTTGTTATAGAGACAAGAGATAGCAAAAAGGAATATAAAGATGTTGAGCATTTTTGCACAAGTGGGAACCAATTAAACACATAAGACACAGTATAACAGCAGCACTTGCATAAGGAAACAATGAGATACATAAAACACAATATTACAAGAGTACTTGCCTGGTCCTGCATGAATGATATCTATACCAACTGTTTATGTCTGATTGTAATCACAATACTACCCTTTTTTAAGATTGTCTCTAGCTACTAAATTATTAAGCAACTTATTTGCTTACACTTGGATACACTTGGATCCTCTTGATCCCTCCTAGGATCAGCATAGTTTGTCTTTAAGTTTTCATATCTACTTTGCTTGACAATGTCCTTTAAGTGTACACCAATCATACTGACATAGTTAAAGGGGCATAAAACCCAACATCTTTCTTTCATGATTTAGGTAGAACATACAATTTTAAACACATTTCCAGTTTACTTTTATTGTTAAATTTGCTTCATTCTCTTGGTATCATTTTTTGAAGGAGCAGTACTGGTTTCTAACTGAACACATGGGTGAGCCAATGACAATCTGTATATATATGCAGCCAACAATCAGCAGCTAGAACCTAGGTCCTTTCTGCTCCTGAGCTTACTTAGATAAACCTTTCAGCAAAGGATAACAAGAGAATGAAGCAAATTAAACAATAGAAGTTTAGCTCTGTCTAAATCATGAATATGTAATTATGCCTTTACTGTCCCTTTAACCCTTACGCGATCTTTACCACTGGCTTCATTGCTCAAGCAATTATTCTGTATACTCTATCCTGCCCACTAGTTGTAATTTTAATTTAATTTCCCAGTTTTTATTTGCGAACTAATAAAAGTTATGTTTTATTTTATTTATTGGATGTCTTCTTGTTACCAGAGGTTACATTAGGTGCTTATCTCATTACTCACTTGTTTCTCCAGACTTTTGAGTGCTATAGGTGTATTCTTTTGAGTGGATTCTATACCCACTCTTTGGTCCCTTAATTTATATATATATAAAAAATCAATGATTTTAATTTTGAGACATGGAGGATTTTAATTTCAGTTTTTTATCTCCCCCCATAATTTTAATGAATTTTGGTTTAACCTTTAAAATAACTTTACCAATGCAGCAACCAGAAATCTATCTCCTACTGATGATTTCCAAAAAGAACGAAACAGGCTGTCTAGTGAGTGATTTCTAGTTTGCTGCAAGAATCCTGTTAAAAGGATAGCTGTGTTAAAACAGTATTTTTAAGCAAAAAAACTGAGAATTTGCATATCTAATTTGCATATCTTACCCAGAATTCTCTTGTGCATTGGTAACATTGTATATGAGGTATTTCTGGGGAAAAGCAAGCGGGGATTCTTGCCTAGATGTGCTAATTTCCTATGCAAATATTTACATTGATTTAATTTTGAGACATGGAGGATTTTAATTTCAGTTTTTTACCCCCCCCCCATAATTTTAAGGAATTATATATATATATATATATATATATATATATATATATATATATATATACACATACATGTTTATATGTGTAAATAATTTTTATTAGATACTGTTATTATGTGTGTAACTGTACTTTTAAATGTATTTTCAATGTGTTTTGTGATGCTTTTTTGTTAACCAGAGCTCTGGAGTCGCGGTAATCCTTCTAACGTAAATCACGATTGTGCTCATACGTTTGCATTTTCTTTCAAATTGTAATACCAGCGGAATTTAACTTGTGTGCAAACAGCCACCAAAACCTGATATCGCTTGTATGCAAACGATAGTGCTCCACTCATAATCTAGCCCTAAGTGTTGAAACTGTTGACTCCAATTTAACATTAAATAAAAGTTTATGAGACTAATATAACAATGTTTATTGCTGCTAACTGGTCCGACATAAAATAAAACCTTGGAAACAGGTTTATGAAACTAACAAAATAGAGCTTATTGCTGCTAACTGCCACTTGCAGCATGTCTTTAACCAGGATCGATTGTGATTAAGTGGAATCACTACAAATAAGATGTTAGTTTATGTCTTGGGAATAAAAGGACTTCAAACTTGCTCAGTTTTGCACTTGCACTTATTTATATTTACTTGTCAAAGTTAAACTTAAAAGGACAGTCTACACAAGAATATTTATTGCTTTAAAAGATAGATAATCCCTTTATTACCCATTCCCTAGTTTTGCATAACCAACACAGTTATATTAATACACCTTTTACGTCTGTGATTATCTTGCATCTAAGCCTCTGCAAACTGCCGCTTATTTCAGTTCTTTTGACAGACTTGCATTTTAGCCAATCAGTGCTGGCTCCTAGGAACTCCACAAGCATTAACACAGTGTTATGTACATGAAACACATGAACTAACACCCTCTAGTGGTGAAAACTGTCAAAATGCCCTGAGCTAAGAGGCGGTCTTCAAGGGCTTAGAAATTAGCATATGAACTTCCTAACTTTAGCTTTCAACTAAGAATGCCAAGCGAACAAAGCAAAATTGGTGATAGAAATTGGAAAATTGTTTAAAATTACATTCTCTATCTGACTAATGAAAGTTTGTTTTGGATTATACTGTCCCTTTAACACTGTTTGAAGTAACTTGATTTTTATTTTTTTTTAACAGACAATTTTTATATCATGCATGGTATGGTAAATGAATTGCTTTTGGATCAAATTATTTTTAATTAACCTCTAGTGACCAGACCATTTTTCAATTTTCTTACCGTTAGGGACCAGGGCAATTTTTACATCTCTGCGGTGTTTGTGTTTAGCTTTAATTTTCCTCCTACTCATTTACTGTACCCACACATATTATATACTGTTTTTCTCGCGATTAAATGGACGTTCTGAAGATACTATTATTTTCATCATATCATATAATTTTCTATGAAACCAAATATATAAAATATGATGAAAAAATGGAAAACAACACACTTTTTCTAATTTTGAACCCCAAAATCTCTTACGCATCTACAACCACCAAAAAACTCCCATGCTAAATTGTTTCTAAATTTTGTCTTGAGTTTAGAAATTCCCAATTTTACATGTACTTTGGTTTCGCAAGTTATAGGGCAAGAAGTACAAGTAGCACTTTGCTATTTCCAAACCATTTTTTTTTCTTTCAAAATTAGCGATAGTTACATTGTAACACTGATATCTGTCAGGAATCCCTTTACATGTATATATATTTTTTTAGTATACAATCCAAAGTATTGATCTAGGCCCATTTTGGTATATTTAATGCCACCATTTCACTGCCAAATACGATCAAATAACAAAAAATTGTTAACTTTTTCACAAACTTTAGGTTTGTCACTGTTATTATTATTATTTACAAACAGCTTGTGCAATTATGAAACAAATGGTTGTAAATGCTTCCGCTTTGTTCAGAAATAGCAGACATTTATGGCTTTGGCATTACTTTTTGGTAATTAGAAGGCCGCTAAATGCTGCTCCGCACCACACTTGTATTATGCCCAGCAGTGAAGGGGTTAATTAGGTAGCTTGTAGGGAGTTTGTAGGGTTAATTTTAGCTTTAGTGTAGTAGACAACCTAAAGTATTGATCTAGGCCCATTTTGATATATTTCATGCCACCATTTGACCGCCAAATGCGATCAAATAAAAAAAAAAATGTTAACTTTTTCACTAACTTTAGGTTTCTCACTGATATTTTTTACAAACAGCTTGTGCAATTATGGCACAAATGGTTGTAAATGTTTCTCTGGGATTCCCTTTGTTCAGAAATAGCAGACATATATGACTTTGGTGTTGCTTTTTGGTAATTAGAAGGCCGCTAAATGCTGCTGCGCACCACACTTGTATTATGTCCAGCAGTGAAGGGGTTAATTAGGGAGCTTGTATGGTTAATTATAGCTTTAGTGTAGAGATCAGCCTCCCACCTGACACATCCCACCCCCTGATCTCTCCTTGACCCCTCTCAAACAGCTCTCTTTCCTCCCCCACCTCACAATTGTCACTGCTATCTTAAGTACTGGCAGAAAGACTGCCAGTACTAAAATAAAAGGCCTTTTTTTTATATTTTTTTATATTTATTCTGCAGTGTTAGATTCTCCCTTAGCCCTAACCTCCCTGACCCCCCCAAACAGCTCTCTAACTCTCCCCCCTCTACCTATATGCAGTCATCGTGGGTACTGGCAGCTGTCTCCCAGTACCCAGTTTGTTCAAAATTTGGCCTTTTTTATTACAAATACCCCATTTTTCTGTAGTGTAGCTGCCCACCCTCAATACTCTACCCCCATCCCCCCGATCCCTTTCGCAACACTGACTATGCCTTATTTCCCCCTCCCTGCCCCTCCCTCTCCCTCCTTCCCAGAGACTGTCAGTATATGATTTAATAGCGCATGCGCGCCCCCGCCATCAATATCGAGGCATCACTGCAATACCTTGAAAGCGACTGGAAGTGATCACGATCGCTTCCATCACTTGAAACCACAGAGGACATGTCAGGCACGTCATTGGTCCTTAACTGTATTTTTTTTTGTAGGACGTGCCTGGCATGTCCTTGGTCGTTAAGGGGTTAAATTAAAGGGACATGATACCCAAATGGAGAAGCACTTGAAACTAATGCAGCATAGCTGTAAAAATTGACTAGAAAATATCACCTTAACATCTCTATGTAAAAAAGGCAGAAATGTTACCTCCTATTTGCTAAGTATTCACACCCCACTGTAAAGAGACTTTAAACAGCCAGTCAGGATGCACAGTAATGTTATTTTCCTATTCAGTTTTTTATTCAGATGCTCAGGTGGTATTTTCTTGTCAGCTTTTTGCAGTTATGCTGCATCAGTTTCAAGTATTTTAGCATATCAGTATTATGTCTTTTTAAAATTGTTGTTTTTGTTTTAAATATTTAAAAATAATGTCAATTCATTTAAGATATATACATTTTTAAAGAATTAAATATTCATATTTCATAAACTAGCTGTGGGATTTAGCCTTTCTTTAGGTGCACACATGATTACGTATATATATATATATATAGATAGATAGATAGATAGATAGATAGATAGATAGATAGATAGATTGTATAGCCTGAGGAAACAGCCCCTGAGAGGCTGAGAAATGCGTTGCTTTGTTTTAATAAAATACTGCTTTTATGATACACTTGCTGCTGTTTGGAACTTTTCTATGGTTGTGAGTGGATCCTGCTGACATGGAAATACAGTCTACTGGGCGTCTGAGAGGTCCCAGATTGCTACTACTGCACCTGGAGATGCGCTACACACTGTAAGTGTAACCATTAAGTATCATATCTGCCTGTTCAAACTGTGCTAGGCTATGGTAGCTCTATACTCTCACTCACAGGAATGAATGCTCCGTTTATTCACCGTCTGACTGAGTGCTAGATCGGCTGGCACACAGTGAGCTTGACCACTGCTATAGTTCCAGCCTGCCCCCTTAGCACCATTGAGTGCTTCACCTTTGTGAGTACCTATCTTATTTACACATTGATTATTCTATGTACAGACGTTACTAGGCGATATTGGCGCCTCTGTGTTCTCTTCTCTTCAGATTACCTACTACCAGGGATTGACCATCCGTTTGACAGAGTGCTGCCTACCCATTGGATTACAAGGACTTTTTTGTCTCTGTTTTGTTGTATTGTGTTTTACCATATTTAGATACCACATATTTTTAAGAGTTGTTTAACATATCTGGTTTTGTTAGTACAATTGCATTATCAGTAAGGAAGCGCCCCCTATGGGAATTTTGTTGCATCTTTCCCATTTATTATTCTCACAATTACGTATACAATCTAAAATCCTTGTATATCATATCAACTGATTCCACTTTATTTATATGCTTATTTACATTGTCATTGAATCGAATTAGGTTAGTTTGACATGTTCTGTTTTTCATAAAATTATGCTAATTTAAACTCAAAATCTTGTTTTTACAAATATACTCTTGAATATTATTCCTTATAATCCATTCGAGTATCTGCTGCACAACCAATGGCAGGCTTACTGGTCTATAGATTAATGGATAAGCCCTGCTTACCTTCCTAAAACCTGGCACCACATCATCTTTTACACCATTCCTGGAGTGCTATGCCTAAGGTGCCTAAGTATGAGTCTTAAAAAATTAAAATAAATTAAAATAACACTATAATGCTCTATCTACAATGAGTCCCACAGGTTGATGGGACTTTGTGTTTAAATATATATATATATATATATATATATATATATATATATGTATTGCAGTCCATGTCCCTTGGGGCCCGACTGCCTATTAATGCTGAAGCTGCTCAAACTTGCGATACCGCACAAAACCCACGGCCTGACTTTACGTGCTTGTGCACGCTTTCCCCCATAGACATCAATAGAGATAAAGTGTTAGAAAAAAACTAACACCTGCGATCACGGAATGGCAAACGTCGTAACGCAACCCTATTGATCTCTTTGGGGAAAAGAACGTTATGTTAAAACATTATACCCTAACATAAACTCCTAGTCTAAATACCCCTAATCCACTGCTCCCCAACATCGCCGACACTAAATAAAATTATTAACCCTTAATCCCCACCCCTGACATTGTCAACACTAAATAAACCTATTAACCCCTAAACTGCTGGCCCTCCACATCGCTACTACTATAATAAGCCTATTAACCCCTAAACGGCCACCCCCACATCACTACAACTTTAATAAACCTATTAACCACTAAACCGCCAGCCCCCCACATATATATGTATTGCAGTCCATGTCCCTTGGGGCCCAACTGCCTATTAATGCTGAAGCTGCTCAAACTTGTGACAATTTTAGATAACACTCGGATGCTGTATCCATCGTGTGAGGTCCACAACTTGCTGTGACTTTGCTAATGTTTCAGTTCATCTTCTGCTTCCCTGTGTGCCTTCCAACCCATTTGTACTGCTGCTGCTCCAGCTCATGACAACTTTAGACAACACTCTGATGCTGTATTTACACTGTGAGACCCAAACAAATTGCTGTGAAATCTTTACCTTTAAATTCCAGTCCATTTCCTGCTGCCCATAGGTGCCAACCTCAAAACTTGTGAAATTTTTAGATAACACAAAATTTTAATTTGTATCTTTTACACATTACATTGCACTTTGTATTTGTTCTATGTAAAATAAAACTGACAGTTTCAGAAAGTGAGGACAGGGAAGTTCCCAGGGTCTGAATGAATCTCTCTTACAATTCTTATGATATGCTCTAAATATTTTACATCTTCAGGTCTCACTAATTTATTATAATTAGTGCCAGGTGCACCATTAGCTTTAATCCCCATTGAGCGATTCTGCATCCCAGAGAGCTTCATTACTTTCTATGGGACCGATGATCAACGTTTCTCCAGTTGGAGAGAAATTATAGTACATACTTCACAGGAGCTTAACTCACTGAATTCTCTATTACCTTACTGAATTCACATCCTATAGAGATGAGAGCTGCCTTCCATAGAAAAAAATAAGGCTCTCTGGGGTACAGAATCTCACAGTGGAGAGTTAAGTTAACGGTGGACTAGCTAACACTTATATAAATTCTCAGCTTGCAGCAAATACAAATAAAAAGAAACTGTTTTTACTACAATTTAACTTGTATGTGCCTCTAGTTTAGCATGTTAGTTAAAGAAGTGAATTTTGAACAAACCACCTGCATACAGCTTGCGAGATAAATCATTGAGGACTCCTGGTTTAAAATGTTTAGAGCATATCATGAAAATTGTGAGAGAGCTTTAGAAATACCCTGGGAACTTCCCTGTTCAGCCCAGTGAATCCCCCTGTCCTCTCACTTTCTGAAACTGTCAGTTTTATTTTACATAAAATTCAGGGCAATATAATTTGCAAAATATACACAGAAATATATATGATCCAAATTTGCCAAATTAACACATACATTTTCAAGGCATAATCAGAATTTGTAAAATCAATCCTGTTTACAAAATGTACTTCTATTAAAAATGTGCTCAATTCCAATGGTATTCTTTTTTTAATCTATACCTAGGTAGATGTCTGGAGCACTACGTGGCAGGAAATAGTGCTGCCATCTAGTGCTCTTGCAAATGGATAACATTCTTACAAAACTGCTGCCATATAGTGCTCTAGATTTGTGCATGTTCCTGAGCTTACGTCCCTGTTTTTTAACAAAAGATACCAAGAGAACGAAGAAAATAGAAGTTAATTAGAAATTTGTTTAAAATTGCATGCTCTATCTGAATAATCAAAGAAACATTTTGGATTTATGTTCCTTCAAACCAGGGTTCTTCAATCCACGGGTCGTGACACATTATTGGGTCACAATGCCATGTTTACTGGGTCACGACAGACACGCACAAAGATTTTAAAAAGTGTGCTCAGGTAGGAAGAACCAGCTGTACATACATATATATATATATACTATATATACATATATATATATATATATATTGTAGAGACTTTTTTGTAGCGAGCTAACACTTCGGCGAGATTTCAAGTTTTGCGCTATACTAGGAGCGTAAATAAGGCAAAAAAAATTGCGTTATCGCACTTTCCATAGCGCTGCCATTACAAATTAAGCCAAAACATTCTTTTGTTGTGCAGAGTATGGTGCGATAAGCTCCATACTGCACAAAATCCATGGCCTGACTTTACGTGCTCGTGCGCACTTTCCCCCATAGACGTCAATGGAGAGAAATTGCTAGAAAAAAACTTACACCTGCGATCACCGTAACGCATCCCCCCATTGCTGTCCCCCTAACATAAACCCCTAGTCTAAACACCCCTAATCCGCCGCTCCCCGACATTGCCGACACTAAATAAAATTATTAAGCCCCTAATCCGCTGCCCCTGACATCGCTGACAATAAATAAACCTATTAACCCCTAAATCGCCAGCCCCCCACATCGCTACTACTAAAATAAACCTATTAACCCCTAAACCGCCAGCCCCCCACATCACTACTACTATAATAAACTACTATAATAAACCTATTAACCCCTATACCGCTGCCCCCCCATGCCACCCCCCCCCTTTTTAAGGGCTATTGGAAGTTTATTGTTAGGTTAGGGTGTTTTTATTTTGGGGGGCTTTTTTGTTTTTATAGGGATATTTGATTAGGTATAATATTTATTATTTTGGATAATTTCGTTTATTATTTTTTATAATCTTAGAATTTTTTATTTTTCATAATTTTAGAGTTTTTATTTTTTGTAATGTAATTTTTTGTTATTTTTTCGTAGTGTTAGGATTTTTTTAATTTGTAATTTAGTTTTTTTTATTTCTAGTTAATTTTATTGTTTTAAAATAATAATGTTAGGTTACTTTATACTTTAAACTTAGTTTTTTTTATTTCACAGGTAAATTTTTATTTATTCAAATATAGTTATATTGTAAATTTAATTTTAAATTAGGGGGGTTTAAGGTTTAGGGGTTAACAGTTTAATTTAGTGTGTTGCGCTGTGGGAGGCCGGTGGTTTAGGTCTTAATAGGTTTAGTTTAGTTGGGGTTAATAACTTTATTATAGTAGTTGCGATGTGGGGGGCCGGCGGTTTAGGGGTTAATAGGTTTATTTCGTGTTGGCTATGTGAGTGGGCGATGGATTATGGGTTAATAAATTTAATATAGTATTTGTGATGCAAGAGGGTGGCGGTTTAGGGGTTAATAGGTAGTTTATGGGTGTTAGTGTACTTTGTAACATTTTAGTTCTGAGTTTTTGTTTCGCTAAATCCATAACTACTGGTCTCAGATTGCGAAATTGATCACGGTGGTATAGGATATAACGCAAGTATTTTAGCCGGACCGCAGAACCTGTAATACAGTGGTATGGAAAATCCTGCACTCGAAGGTAATTTTTTGAGTGCGGAATGGATCGTTGCGTTACAGGCTAATAATAATATAGCTATTCCGCCACGACTTGTAATTTGGGAGACCTGACATTCCATGTGCAATGGCCAGTTTTTCAGAGGTATAGCCGTACCGCACCATACCGCAAAACTTGTAATCTCGCTGACTGTCATTATTTAGCGCCAATAGCAGGTAACATGGCTCCTTGTAAACATGTTCTATTATAACTCCAGGTTGCCATGACACTGTTTTGATGCCAGGTTGCTCCGTCTCATGTCACTCTCGACACATCACGTCACCTGTGACACATAGCATCACCTGTGGCGCCTCAGGCTGGTTTTCCCAAATCCTGTCATTTCCGATGCATTGCGCCACCTTTGGCACACTTTTTCCTTCAAAATGCCATTCAGTTTCTCTGTCTCATTGCCATAGTATTGAGTGTATCTCGTGGGTGTGCCTTGAACTATATTTTTTGATATCGAATTTGTGGCTTGTGACCTGGACCTCTTTTTGACCATTCTTCTGCCTGCTGATTCAACTCTGTTTGTTGTCCGATGCGTTCTGACCTTGGATTTCCTTGACTAAGCTTTTGGACTCTAATTCTGTTTCCTGTGTCTGTTTGGTTTGATCCCTGGCTTGTCAACTCTGCTTTGACTTTCCTGGTATTTAGCTCCTTGCTATTCTTCTGATACTGGCATCCTTCACCTGGGTCCTTCCGCTACTATTCCAAAGATTTTTCCTTATCACTTCACTTGACGTCAGGATAACAAGACTACTGGCCAGGATTGGTTTGATAGTGAAATATCTGAAGGATTATAACATGTTCTTGGTTCACACAGTTTCCCCTCAGCAGTTTGTGCCTTCTTCTCCTTCCTGCTGCAGCTCCATCTAATGGAGGGAATTGCCAGCACTGGTGCAGAGTACACCACGGTTCTGCATATTCCTTATCCACTGCCCTACTGTTTGAAAAAAACTATATGGGATCTTCAGTATTGATAATGTAGGGTCTAATATCGATATAAACTGTGACTAATGCATAAGAATTATGGCATAACCGCTGATTGGTACTGGAACATATATTAGTCAGATTTTGCAAGCAAAAATCATTGCACAGATGTGTACCAACCTATTTCATATTTTCTATGAATATTATTCAATAAAAACATTAAAACAATGGGGATCACGACGTCTACTCAACTCCGCTGACATTGCCACTTGTCAGCACTTTCAGTGGGTGAGGGGCTAAAGTGTTTCAAATAATAAGCAGTTTCATTTCTATGCAATAATTAAAATGATATGCATTTTACATAAAAATGCATATCATTGTAACATTGTATAGAAATGTAATGCTACTCTATTAACCCCTTATGCACCCTCACCCCAGTGCAACCTAATTTCACTACACTATTTACCCCAATCTGCCATAACCTGAAGATCTAACCACCCCATATCTATTAACCCCTAAACTGCAAGAAACCCCCTAACCTGTTAACCACCTAAACCATCACAAACTCCCCAATGCAAACTATCACTACATTACTTAACTATCTAACAGCTAACCCCCCCAGTCCTAACGCCCTCTAAAATACATAAAATAGCTAACACTAAAATTACAAATTACAAATAACACAATAAAAAAGCAAACAAAGCACTACCAAAATACCCTCCCCCCCGGTTATGTATATCCTAAAACTAATGTCCCCTTAAATAAAAAGCCCACTTCATAAAAAAAACCTGTACTAACACTAAAACTTACTCAAAGAATCTTAAAAAAACCTAAACTAACAATTTCCCTAATAAGGGCATTTTGTAGGGCATTGCCCTAAAGTGAGTTAGAGCTTTTACGTTTAAAAAAAAAAATCTATTCTAAAAATAAACTACCCTAAAAAAAAATTCCTATCCTTAAAAAACATTGCTCGGATAAGGGCATTTGGTAGGGCATTGCCTTTACAAGGGCATTTGGTAGCATGATCAAGCTCTTTAGCCTAAACAAAAATAAATAAAAACTATTCTAAAAAATCACTGTTATCTTAAAAAAAGTTACATTGAAAAAGACATTTGGTAGGGCATTGCCCTAAATACTAACCTAAAAAAAAAAAAGCTAAGGGAAAAAAAAACCTATCCTAAAAAACAACCCACACCAAAAAATTCTAACTCTAAACCGAAAGTTTCTACTCTCCTAATTTGAATCTGGCTCCTATGTGCTCAGTTCCAGCATTACTTGTCTTCATCCAGGAGACGGTCCATCTTCAGCCATCTTCTTCAATGCTGCTAATCCGCTGGGGAAGTCTTCATCCATCTTCCATCTGATTCGTCTTCTTTGCTTCTCATCTTTTTATCTTTGCATTGTCCGTCCCTGACATCCTCTTCATGCGGTCACCAACGCACACTAAAGTTTTAATACAAAGTACCCTTGTATAAAGGAATACCCTTGCATTCCTATTGGCTTATTTTCAAAACTCAGCCAATAGAATGAAAGCTTTTTATATTGGCCAATTTAAATTTAGTTTTGAAAACCAGCCAATAGGAATGCAAGGGTATAAAACTTTAGTGTGCGGTGGTGACCGCATGAAGAGGACGTCGGGGACGGAAGATGGGCCACCACCTGGATGAAGATGGACCACTGCTTGGATGAAGAGGTACCACCAGAGCTTAACATGTAGGAGTCGGATTCAAGTTGGGTAGGTAGAAACTTTGGGGTTTAGAATTAGGATTTTTTGGCCGGTGTTTTTTATTTTCCCTTAGGTTTTTTTTAGGTAAGAATTTTTGTTGAAAAGGGTATTTTTTGTTTTATTCCCAAAAGAGCTTGATCTGCTTTAAGGCAATACCCTACCAAATGCCCTTCTAAGGGTAATGCCCTACCAAATGCCCTTTTCAGGGAATTTTTTTTTCTAGGATAGAAATTTTATTAGGGTATTTTTTTTTAGACAATTTTGTTTTTAAATTTAAATAAGCTAAATCACTTTAGGGTAAAATACCCATATCAGAGGAATTGTTAGTTTAGGTTTTAGTGGTAGTATAGAGTTTTTTTATTTTGGGGTGGGCTCTTTTGAGGGGACTTTAGTTTTAGGATAGGCATAACTGAGGTTTTTTTATTTTTGGTAGTGTTTTTTATTTTTTATTTTTGGTAATGTGTTTTTTTTCTAATGCTAGTATTTTTTTTATTTTCTGTAACTTAGGGTGTTTTAGGTTAGAGGTCTTGGGGGTTAGCTGTAAGGGGCTTAAGTAGAGTAGAGATAATTGTGGTTGGTTTATGGCAGTGTAGAGTTCAGGGATTAATGGGTTAGGGGGTGTTTGAAGTGCATTTGTGGTGGTGTAGGGGTTAAGTTGAGTAGGGGGTGTGGTGGTGTAGGGGTAATAGGTTAGGGGGTGTTTGCAGTGAGCTTGTGGGGGTATAGGGGTTAAGTTGAGTAGGGGTTTTTGCAGTGGGCTTGTGGTGGTTTAGAGGTTAATAGGTTAGGAGTTTTTGCGGTGGGCTTGTGTCGGTGTAGGGGTTAAGTAAAGTAGGGGTGATTGCTGTGTGCGTGTGATGGTTTAGGGGTAAATAGGTATATTTATTAGGCTCAGTGCTATATTTCAAAGCAATCCTTTACGATACATCTTCAATGTCGGTGATAATGCTGGTTGGAATATATTGCTAGCATTGCCCCCCATTGGGATAAATAGTAAAATACCTCTTGGCGATACTGTGTGTTAACAATGATGTCGGCAGCTTGGAATATTTTGCTGGCTTGCTTGTCATCACTGCGGATCCCTTTGGAATATTTTGCCTCCTCATAGCACTTTCGATAATCAGAGCCAAAATGACTAAATGTCTGCAAAACGTTTGTGAAACATTACTTAAACAGCAAATTGAACAAAATTACAATTTTTTCCCCCCCAAAACAAACAGTGCCCCAAATATAGACTTTTGCATGCTATGGAAGACTCATAAATGCAATGTAAACCGATAAAACTGAAAGCCCATAGATTCATGGAACAAAAAGTGCAATACAATACTCTTGCACAATTAATTCTTCAATTTGATCACACTCACAAACTTTACCCCGCAGACACTAGTCTTCGGGACTAACTTGAAAATTGCTTTTAAAGACTCTATGGACAAGAAACCCCAAAAACAAGCATTTATGCAAAAAACAAAAATGTATTTATTGAGGTTAATAAACCAGGGAGACTTTTCACTAGGGCACTTAGACAAAAATAATTGGCCAGTTATATCTCCTGCCTCTTGTAGAAGAGAAAAAGTGATAGCTAACAGCTAATTTTCCTTCCAAAACTGGGGAAACCTCCCACACTCCCATCCAATTTCATATTAATCTCCCTGCTGAATGTGGATTTCAAAATTTACGGTAAAGTTATAGCTAATAGACTTAACCTGATCCTCCTTTTGCTTATACACCCTGATGAAGTTGGATTTGTGCCAGGGAGGCTAGGGACAATACAGTCAGTGTTAGAGTTCTTTCAGTTTGTGTCCTATAATCATATTTCATCAGTCCTCCTATAAACTGATGTTGAAAAGGCAGTTGGGATTGGACTTTTCTTAAAGAAACACTACACATATTTTGTTTCCTTGATTAATTTATCCAGTGAATTTTTGCCCTCTATACTTTCCTTCAGCAAAGGACAAAGTTAATTCTCTCTGAGCAACGTTTAATTAAGAATGGAAATTGTTATACATTTGAGGAGCAATGAAAATGTCACAGAAATTCATGTTTAAAACCGTCAATACAAATTAGCCATATTAACTGATGACTTACTTATATAAACTAATTACTACTTAAGCAATCCCTCCAGAAAATAAAACTTCTAGATACTTACGGTATTGTCTCTAACTACTAAATGCTAGTAAATCAGGGGGTGGAGCTGGTAGCAGTTAAGATGACCCCATAAATTCTCAGCTCCCTGTAGGCAGCTATCAAATAGGGGCACAAAAGCACTAAAAACCGGCTTATGTGGAGAAATTTCTACACCACCGGTAATCGGATTGAGCTGCACAACTATAAATTAACCTAAAATAATTATTCTAATAAAATAAAAAATACTACCAATAAAAATATCTAAATTACAAATTTAAAAAACCTAACACTACGAAAAAAATGAAAAAAAAAAATCTAAAATTACAAAAAAATAATAAACTAAATTATCAAAATAAAAACAATTACACCTAATCTAATAGCCTTATAAAAATAAAAAAGCTCCCCAAAATAAAAACACCCCCTAGCCTACAATAAACTACCAACAGCCCTTAAAAGGGCCTTTTGTAGGGCATTGCCCTAAGTTAAACAGCTCTTTTACCTGTAAAAAAAAAAAAAATACAAAGTCCCCCCAACAGTAAAACCCACCACCCAACCAACCCCCCAAAATAAAAAACCTAACTCTGTATGGGCATTTCCCTTAAAAGGGCATTCAGCTCTTTTTCATTGCCCTTAAAAGGGCATTTAGCTCTTTATAAAAAAAACCAAACCCTAATCTGAAAAAAAAACACCCCACAAAATAAATAATACCTAACACTAACCTCAGAATATCTACTCACGGTTGCTGAAGTCAGGACATCCAGGCGGCGAGAATTGTTTATAAAGGCGGCGACATCTTCATCCATCGTGGGCATTTTCTATCTTCATCCCGGCGGCACAGAGCTTTGAAGACATCCAGTGCGGAGCGTCCTCTTCATATGGTCCCCGCCGTACACTGAAGCTTCAATGAAAGGTAGCCATTTCAAATGGCATACCTTGCATTCCTATGGGCTGATTTAATTCTTCAAATTCAAATCAGCCAATAGGATGAGAGCTTCTAAAATCATATTGGCTGTTCATCAATGCCCCCAACAAAAGGAATTAATATATCTGCCCTGCTTGTTAACAACGGCATTGTAAGGGTTACTGTCTGATATCACACTGTCAATGTCCCTTTAAGACCTTGCCTATTTAAGGCACCTCCTTCCAGCACTCAATGTGGGTTAATTGAGTTTCCATTACCTAGCTCCTGTGACAGTATCTCTGTACATCTCGTTTCCTGAACCTATTGCCTGATTCTAAGCCGTTGCAGCTCAGCACTTACAAGCCGTTACCTGGATTCAGCGCTTTCAAGCATCCACTCCTGGCAGATCAGCTGGCTCTGCTCACACCTCTCCTGCTAAACTGCCGTCGGCCCCTTACGTCATCAGCTGCAGCCGAGTACCGGTCTCCCTCTCTGCCACGCTCACTTACACTCTGTGCGCAGATTGTGCAGGAACTTGCTCCGGGACTTACACAGGTCAGATCTAAAAATTACTTACAATATACCGACTGCATTTCCTGTAAGTAGACTTTACCATCTTCTCATGATATTACGGCTAACAATTTGAACCGCTACTAAGAGTGTACTTGCAGAGTTTACTTCATATTCCTTGAGAGACGTTAGTTACACGCTAACAGTTTCTGACTACCTCTCATCTGGCACATATTAAAACACTAGGGCCTAGATTTGGAGTTTGGCGGTAGCCGTGAAAACCAGCGTTAGAGGCTCCTAACGCTGGTTTTAGGCTACCGCCGGTATTTGGAGTCACTCAAAATAGGGTCTAACGCTCACTTTCCAGCCGCGACTTTTCCATACCGCAGATCCCCTTACGTAAATTGCGTATCCTATCTTTTCAATGGGATTTTTATAACTCCGGTATTTAGAGTCGTTTCTGAAGTGAGCGTTAGACATCTAACGACAAAACTCCAGCCGCAGGAAAAAAGTCAGTAGTTAAGAGCTTTCTGGGCTAACGCCGGTTTATAAAGCTCTTAACTACTGTGCTCTAAAGTACACTAACACCCATAAACTACCTATGTACCCCTAAACCGAGGTCCCCCCACATCGCCGACACTCGAAAATTTTTTTTTAACCCCTAATCTGCCGACCGCCACCTACGTTATACTTATGTACCCCTAATCTGCTGCCCCTAACACCGCCGACCCCTGTATTATATTTATTAACCCCTAATCTGCCCCCCTCAACGTCGCCTCCACCTGCCTACACTTATTAACCCCTAATCTGCCGACCGGACCTGAGCGCTACTATAATAAAGTTATTAACCCCTAATCCGCCTCACTAACCCTATCATAAATAGAATTAACCCCTAATCTGCCCTCCCTAACATCGCCGACACCTAACTTCAATTATTAACCCCTAATCTGCTGACTCGCCGCTATTCTAATAAATGTATTAACCCCTAAAGCTAAGTCTAACCCTAATACTAACACCCCCCTAAATTAAATATAATTTAAATCTAACGAAATTAATTAACTCTTATTAAATAAATTATTCCTATTTAAAGCTAAATACTTACCTGTAAAATAAATCCTAATATAGCTACAATATAAATTATAATTATATTATAGCTATTTTAGGATTTATATTTATTTTACAGGTAACTTTGTATTTATTTTAACCAGGTACAATAGCTATTAAATAGTTAAGAACTATTTAATAGCTAAAATAGTTAAAATAATTACAAATTTACCTGTAAAAGAAATCCTAACCTAAGTTACAAATAAACCTAACACTACACTATCAATAAATTAATTAAATACAATTAAATAAACTAAATTAAATTAAATAAACTAGCTAAAGTACAAAAAATAAAAAAGAACTAAGTTACAAAAAATAAAAAAATATTTACAAACATAAGACAAATATCACAACAATTTTAAACTAATTACACCTACTCTAAGCCCCCTAATAAAATAACAAAGCCCCCCAAAATAAAAAAATGCCCTACCCTATTCTAAATTACTAAAGTTCAAAGCTCTTTTACCTTACCAGCCCTGAACAGGGCCCTTTGCGGGGCATGCCCCAAGAAATACACCTCTTTTGCCTGTAAAAAAAAACATACAATACCCAAGCCCCCCAACATTACAACCCACCACCCACATACCCCTAATCTAACCCAAACCCCCCTTAAATAAACCTAACACTAAGCCCCTGAAGATCATCCTACCTTGTCTTCACCATACCAGGTTCACCGATCGGTCCAGAAGAGCTCCTCCGATGTCCTGATCCAAGCCCAAGCGGGGGGCTGAAGAGGTCCATGATCCGGCTGAAGTCTTCATCCAAGCGGGGCAGAAGAGGTCTTCCATCCGATTGAAGTCTTCATCCAAGCGGCATCCATCCGGAGCGAAGCGGCAGCATCCTGAAGACCTCCACCGCGGAACATCCATCCTGGCCGACGACTGAACGACGAATGACGGTTCCTTTAAATGACGTCATCCAAGATAGCGTCCCTCGAATTCCGATTGGCTGATAGGATTCTATCAGCCAATCGGAATTAAGGTAGGAATATTCTGATTGGCTGATGGAATCAGCCAATAAGAATCAAGTTCAATCCGATTGGATTTATAAGACCCAGTACATCCCCCGCTGGTGCAGGGATATTTTTCTTTACTAATAAGAATAAGGATTTAAGACCTATTATCGATTATAGGGAGCTTAATAGGCATACAAGGAAGAACAGGTACCCACTCCCACTCATTCCTGAGTTAATTGAAAGATTAAGGGGGCCTCGATTTTCACAAAATTGGAACTTCGAGGTGCTTACAATCTTATACAAATGAGAGCTGGAGACGAATGGCTCACTGCTTTCCGGACTAGATATGGTCTATTCGAATATACAGTGATGCCATTCGGTTTATGTAATGCTCCAGCAACATTCCAGTGTTTGATCAATGACATCTTTAGGGATATCTTGGATGTTTACGTAGTTGTCTACTTAGACGATATCCTAATTTATTCACAAAACCTTGACCAACACAGAGCCCATGTGAGAGAAGTACTCTCAAGGTTATGAAAGAATAGCCTATACGCAAAGCTTGAAAAATGCATATTCGAGTCTAGCGAAATTACTTTCCTGGGTTATGAAATTTCGCCTCTAGGTATTAGGATGCAAGGCGACAAAGTCCGGGCAATTCTGGACTGGCCTGTTCCCCAAACAAAAAAAGATGTTCAACGTTTCCTGGGCTTCTCAATTTATTATAGAAAATTTATTCTGGGTTTCGCTACCATCACCAAACCTCTGACGAAACTCACCAAGTTGAATCATACGTTCAGGTGGACAAGTCAGACTCAGACAGTATTCGACTTCCTAAAGTCTAAACTCACCTCAGCTCCCATTCTTCAGTATCCGGACTTGGATAAACAATTAATTTTAGAAGTTGACGCTTCGGAATTCACCATTGGGGCAATCCTTTCACAAAAAAAAATAATTTAAAGACCCATTGCATCCAGTGGCTTTCTTCTCTAGGCTTCTGCAACCAGCGGAATTAAATTATCCTGTGGGAGAGAAGGAATTGCTTGCAATAAAATGTTCCTTCGACCACTGGAGGCATTTGCTGGAAGGTGCTACACAACCCACGGTCATTTATACCGACCACAAAAACTTGCAATGCCTGCAATCAAATCAAACCCTGTCCTCCAGACAATTACGCTGGAGTCTTTACTTCTCAAGTTTTCATTATATCATTACTTATAGGCTGGGTACGAAAAATGGTAAGGCCGACGCACTCTCCAGACAAGGATCTAAACCCACCTCTCTCAATAAACCTTCCACTATAATTCCTAAGCAGTGCTTCATTGGTGTTCTAACCAGTCTAACGCCTATGATAAGAGATGCAACTGACAACGGCCCTTTAGTTCCCCATGCAGATCTCATCCAAAACTCAGACGGCTTGTTGTGTAAAGATGGGAGATTATACATACCTCCTTCCCTGAGACCCTCTATCCTGAAGTCTGTTCAGATAAAACTGCTGAGCTACTCAAACGTTCATTTTGGTGGCCTTCTTTACTCCAGGATCTTAAAGAGTATCACTCAAATTGCACTGTCTGTGCAACCTCCAAGCCTTCTAGACAGCTTCCTATGGGGCTCTTACAACCTCTACCAGTTCCACATGTTCCGTGGAAAGCAGTGTCCATGGATTTCATTGTTGACTTACCTGTGTCCAGTAATTATACCACCATATTGGTTGTCACAGATTTATTCTCGAAGATGGCACACTTTGTTCCTATCTCATCGTTACCCACTTCTAAAATGACATGTGATCTCTTCATCCAAAACATTGTACGACTACATGGAATTCCCAAAATCATCCTTAGTGACCGAGGATCCCAGTTCACATCTAAGTTTTGGAAATATTTATGTACAGCATTACATATTGAGCAAAAGCTCACCACAGCCTACCATCCCCAAGCTAATGGGCAGACTGAGAGGGTAAATCAGTGGCTTGAGCAGTATTTGCGTTGTTTTTGTTCTCATCAACAGGATTCCTGGGCCACTTATTTACCCCTTGCCGAATTTGCATACAACAACAACAAAAGTTCTACCACTGGGTCATCTCCCTTTTTCATAAATTATGGTTTACATCCAAGTTTTACCTTGCTCCCAAGGGTTGATACCCCTTGCCCACAGGTTAATGATCTTGTCAATGATATTTCAGCCATGTTTTACTCCGTCCGTGATAACATACTTCAGGCACAAACTTCTCAACAAAGTATTATGATCTTCGCCACCGACCTAGCCCTCAATACTCCGTAGGTCAATATGTATGGCTATCTACAAAAAACCTCAAGATCCCGTACCCATGTAAAAAACTGGGCAAGCTCTTCCTGGGTCCATACCCCATCATCCGTGTCAATGGATGCACTACAGTCACTTTACAGCTTCCACCATCTTTCAGGATCCATCCAACATTCCACGTATCTCTGGTCAAGCCTTGTAATTCGCCTGTGCCCGCTGCTGTTCCGGACGATCCGACCCTTGCTGTTTCCTCTGATGTGCAATATGAAGTTCACAGTATCTTGGATTCTAGACTCTGACGTGGGGTTCTCTTCTATCTTATTCATTGGATGGTCATGAGGATGATTCATGGGAGCCTGCCTCGAATGTTTTGGCTCCTCGGCTGGTCTCCCTCTTGCACAGACATAACCCTGACCGTCCCAGGCCGTGAACCTCGCTGTGGTTCTTTTTTTGGGGGGTGCTGTGTAAGGGTTACTGTCTGATATCACACTGACAATGTCCCTTTAAGACCTTGCCTATTTAAGGCACCTCCTTCCAGCACTCAATGCTGGTTAACTGAGTTTCCATTACCTAGCTCCTGTGACAGTATCTCTGTACATCTTGTTTCCTGAACCTATTGCCTGATTCTAAGCCGTTGCAGCTAAGCACTCACAATCCGTTACCTGGATTCAGCGCTTTCAAGCATCCACTCCCGGCAGATTAGCTGGCTCTGCCCACACCTCTCCTGCTGAACTGCCGTCGGCCGCTTACGTCATCAGCTGCAGCCGAGTACCGGTCTCCCTCTCTGCCACGCTCACTTACACTCTGTGCGCAGATTGTGCAGGAACTTGCTCCGGGACTTACACAGGTCAGATCTAAAAATTACTTACAATATACCGACTGCATTTCCTGTAAGTAGACTTTACCATCTTCTCATGAACCGCTACTAAGAGTGTACTTGCAGAGTTTACTTCATATGCCTTGAGAGACGTTAGTTACACGCTAACAGTTTCTGATTACCTCTCATCTGGCACATATTAAAACACTAGAGAAACTAGCTGAAACCATCCTTACAGTTTCTTTAATGAAACATACCAGCTATTTAAGCAGATATCCTAGTCTCTCATTAATACAGAGCATTATAGTTACAAACTACTTGTTCCATTACAGTCATGTAACCAATATATGACACATAGATTATAGAAACGAAAAAGCAGCATACATTAAAGGGGCCTGATAACGCAGATAAAAGACGTTGGCTGTACTCTGTATAAAAGAAAAGCAATATAAACAAGGACTTTTCCTGCAGTTGCTGGAAGGCTATCCATTCAACATAAAGGCTTCATGATTGGGAGATACTTCTATAAAGCACCATGATTCAAAACGCTATAGCCCCAGGCCGCCACCAATACAAAGAATGTTAAAGAAGCTCCCTCTCTTTTAAAATTACAAACTAAAATAGAAGAAGATCTGGAAAATAGGTCCAGAAGAAACAACATTCGGATAATTGACCTACCAGAAAATAAAACATATGAAAACCTGATTGAATTTATATCTACTACTCTGGTTAAATTATTGGGTATCCCTTCCACACACCACCTATCATAGTAGAATGTGCACATAGAATGGGAACATATCTAACTGATAAAAACAAGGATCATAGGTCTAGACTGGTGATTGCCAAGCTTCTTAATTATCAGGAAAAAACTGCTTTAATGCAGTATTACTGAAAAACTCAACCCATTCTAATAGGGGGCACCAAAATACTCCTTTTTCAGGATTTCTCATATGAGACATCCTTAAAAAGAAAAGATTTGTTGCCCATATGTACTAGACTTATAAATCAAGGTATACAAGCTACGGTAACATATCCAGCCAGACTCAGAATTACAATGCATGGCCAGAATTTCTTTTTTGATAACCCCAAAGAAGCCGAGAAATTTTTGGCAGAGAATGAACTAGGATAATAGGATTAGAAGAAGCTTTTCTTTGTATTTTTTTTCTTTTTCTGTTTGTTTTGGTGAGCTAATGGTGGTTTCCCTAAATTGGTTAAAGAGGGGGGGTTCCCTATTAATTTTTTTATTGGTAACTTTATAGTATATGTAAAACAATATGCAGGATATTACATCATCTGGAAGTAGTGGAGGGGGGGGGGGAACAGGAGGAAGAGAGGGAATCATTTTTTTTTTTCTTCCTCCTCCTTTTCTGTTTTATAGAAAATAAAAGATGGACTCCATAAACATAATTTCATGGAATATAGGAGGATTTACCTCCCCTATTAAACGTAAGACAGTCCTAATACACGTGAAAAGATACAAATGTGATATAGCCTTACTACAAGAAACACATCTAGATCTAGCTGAAATTACAAAATTAAAAACCTCCTTGGTCGGAGAGGTTTTTTCCTCACCAGGGGTTAAAAGGAAAAGGTGAGTAACTATTCTATTAAGGAAAAAAATTACTACAGTCTACAGTTCCATATAGACCCAGATGGCAGGTATTTGATTGTGAAGTTGAAAATAGCTAACCATATTTATACATTATGTAATATTTATGCTCCAAATGTAATTAGCGGCACTTTCTGGGACTTTCAATTTGGCTCCACAATATCCCCTCGATAGACACAGGAAAAAAATCACCCTTAATTAAAACCAAAAGGGATAATTTAGAGACTAAAATGTTTAAAAAAATATGTTCAAATTTAGCAGTAAAAGACATATGAAGGATAAATAAATCTGAACAATAGAGAATATATGTGCCTATCTAAGGCACACAAAACATTATCCAGGATTGATATATTTTTAATAGATGATAAGACTGCTAAACTACAAATTAAAACAGAGATACACCCTATATCCCTTTCAGATCATGCCCTGATCTCTCTCCTGATCGCTGTGCCTGACCGCAGATTCACTTCCAAATGTTTCTTTTTTCCAAAATACCTTTGTACTGATATAAAGTTTAAAGAATCAGTAAATCAGTAATATTCTGGGAAACGGCCAAGGCAGTACTGAGGGGGGATATAATAGCATATACTGCTTTACTAAGAAAGAAATATAAGGCAAAGAGAATACGAGGTCTTAAAATTTTTAAATAAGTCATATAATCTATATCTATTAGAGGGAACCAAGGAGAACTGGGATATTTACACCCGTGTAATAAAAGAAAGGGATACTTATTTAATACATAAAACAACGCAATCCAAAATAAGAACACAAGCCAAGTTTCATAAATTTGGAAACAAATCTTGAAAATTGTTAGATACTCTTGTTAAAAATACTAATAATTAATCAGCAATAAATAAAATAGAAATTGACAAATCAACTATTACAGCAACGGATGAGGTGGCCTGAATTTTTTCTGAATATCATACTAAATTATACACTCCACAAGACTCTAACATGCAAAAAAAGATTCAAAATCCTACTATTACATCAGAAGCACTGAAATTAATAGACCCATTACTGAAGCTATTAAGAATCTACCAATGGATAAGATACCTGGGCCAGATGCACTACCCAACGAATTCTATAAAATTCTAGAGCAAAATATCACCCCTATTTAGAAAATCTATTCAATTATTATTATATTGAGAATAAAACTATTTCTCCTAATTTCTATGCATCTATGACTACATTAATCTTAAAAACTGGGAAGGACCCGGCAAAAAAAGAATCATACAGGCCGATAACACTTCTCAACTCTGATTATAAACTTCTTACACATATCTTAGACAATCTTCTTCAAAATATCCTCCCAAAAATTATACATAAAGATCAGGCAGGATTTATGCACCAAAGAAACTCGGCTTCTAAAATTAGAGAAACTTTTTTGACCATTGACCATTTCAATTCCCTGAAAGGATCTACGAGACAGGCGGATAGATTTCTACCAGACCTAGCAATTATTTCAATTGATGCAGAAAAAGCTTTCAATTCTATTCAGCATGATCATTTGATATTTTCTTTGCTTAAATTTGGATTTAAAAAAACTTTGTTAGTTTTATTCAGAACTTATACAGAAATTCTACTACACAACTAATAATAAATTATAAGCTATTGCCTCCCCTAACTCTTAAGCGAGGCACGCAACAAGGATGTCCCCTGTCCCCCTTTCTTTTCAATCTATCCATCAAACCTCTAGCTATTATGATCCGGCAATATCAGGAAGGTATTAAAAAAATAATTAAAGATCACTTTGTATGCAGATGATGTCTTGTTATATATGTCTAACACAAAGATCAATATACCAAAATTAATATCAATTATTGAAATGTTTGGATCCTTTTCAGGCTATAAAGTAAATACAAACCAAATCCAAGATCCTTTGGATCAGAAAAAATAGTGAATCAGCAACGATAGTACCTTTCAAAGTAGTAACCAAGGCTCTTAAAGGGACAGTCTACACCAGAATTTTTATTGTTTTAAAAGATAGATAATCCCTTTATTACCCATTCCCCAGTTTTGCATAACCAACACAGTTATAATAATATACTTTTAACCTCTGTGATTATCTTGTATCTAAGCCTCTGCAAACTGCCCCTTTTTTCAGTTCTTTTGACAGACTTGCAGTCTAGCCAATCAGTGCCTGCTCCCAGATAACTTCACGTGCACGAGCACAGTGTTATCTATATGAAATATGTGAACTAACACCCTCTAGTGGTGAAAAACTGTTAAAATGCAATCTGAAAAGAGGTGGGCTTCAAGGTCTAAGAAATTAGCATAAGAACCTCCTAGGTTAAGCTTTCAACTAATAATACCAAGAGAACAAAGCAAAATTGGTGCTAAAAGTAAATTGGAAAATTGTTTAAAATTACATGCTCTGAATCATGAAAGTTTATTTTGGCCTAGACTGTCCCTTTAAATATATAGGTATTTTTATCTCAATTCACCCAGAGAACTGGTACAATTTGAATATACGCCCTATTTTTGATAGAGTTATAGAACATATGAAAAATTGCCAGAAATTTCCACTCTCTATATCAGGGCGGGTAGCGCTTTTTAAGATGGTCCTTATACCAAAAATCTTATATGTTATGCAGAATACACCATTTCTGGTAAAGGGTAGACTGGATTTTTACCTTGCCACTACGAAGGTTCATATGGCAAGGTAAAAAGTGGAGGTTTAGCACTTCCAGATATTAAAATATATAATTTATATAATTTAGTATCTTTATCCCGAATAGTGGTAGACTGGATTGTCAAAGCAGATTATTTCACTAATAATGATCTTGAATGTAATATGACTTATCCGTATCTTCCAATATCATTGATACACTGTCAACTTAGTAAGATACCCAAATACATAAAACAACTTAAATCTATTTATACATTGATTATAGCTTGGCGCAAAATTCTTAAAATATTACAAATCAAAGCTGACGCATCTAGATACCAAACTATTCTTGGAATTCCTGAATTCCAACAAGGCACCCAGTATTTCAGAGATGGAAGTAACTAGGATTTTCCAATTGTTAGAGTCAGGAAGGCAGGCAATTAAGACATTTGAAGTTCTAAAACACAAATTTAACCTCCCAAACAAAGACTTTTTTGCATACTTACAAGTTACACACTATACCTTTAGTTTGGTCATGGACCGTGATTGGGGGTGGCAGTGGGGTGGGATCGAGGAATGGATCTCATTGGCAAAAAATTGAATATTATCTATATCCATGGGATATCAAATTCTTGTTGCCCAGAAAGACGAGGTAAATTTGAGAGAAATAACCCAACAGGGGAGTAGTAAGTTTCACTACTAACGAAATAGAATATCTAATATACCCTTTTAGAAATAGTGAAACAGTTCTATTAAGGATCTGGTAACTGACACGAATATAACTTTTTTTTTCTTCCTCTTCTCCCCACCCCCCTTGGCTGGGCTCCCCCCCCCCCACCTATTTTTGCTTTTGTTTTTTAAAGCATATGGAGTAAGTTACTTTACATAGTTTATTAAATACATTTTGTATAATACATGTCAAATCTTTATAATGATACGCATTGCATATACTTAAAAGGATTCATTTATTTTTGATCCAAAGCTCAGACAGGTTTAAGAACGACACCCTGGGTGAGGGGAGGCAACTATCCAGGGGAAAGAGAGACTAGAGAGAGGGAGGGAAGGGGGGGAAAGAAAAAAAAGAGAAAAAGTTTATCTTACGGTTATTTTTGGATATATCTGTGATTTAACAGTCATGATTGTATATTTGTTTTATTATGATTAACCTTATTTTTATTTTTTTTCTCCTTCTTGCAATTAATCTTCTATGTTATCTGAAATATTACATCTTGGTATTAAAAAAAAAAGAAAAAGAAGAAGCTCCCTCTCATATACAAAAATCCCACTGAATTGATCATCTGAGTATCCAAGGTTACTTTGAAAAGCATACAATATGGCCTCAAAAAGAGCATAGGTTAAGTTACCAAAGGCAACACCAATCAAAGGCCAGTCAGTAGTGTAATTTTTTACTTCTAGAGAGGGACCTCCTATATCCACCTCTTAGACTTCTTAACCATTGAAACCATCATTCCCAATACATAACATGCAGAGGGAAACATCTACACATGAGCTGGTACAAATTCCATCCACAGTCTTATCAAACTTACCTTCTAAACAAGATGTTGCAAATATAGACCGAGCATGTATTCGGGAAGAGCTAGTTTATTTAAAGCAAGATATCAACATGTTTGGCTTCCGAGTAGAAGCACTGAAAGATGGAAATGACAATATGAGAGAGGAAGTTGACAAGTTACAGTCCCAAGTGGATTCATTTCATTCAACAATAGAATACCTACACACGAAAATAGAAGATCTGGGAAACAGAAGGAGGAAAAACCTCTGTATCAGGGGAGTTCCTGAATCAGTCCTCCCTAAAGATTTGCCTACATATTGACCTGCCTTGTTTCAGCACATTAAAGGTAATAAATCAAAAGATGAAACACCCTAGGACAGAGCTCATGGAGTGTTGAGAGCTAAGCCTCCTGATTCTGCACCACATAGAGATATCATAAAGTTTAAAAATTAGAGATAAGGAAGAACTTCTCAACTTATCCAGGAAAAACCAGCCAATTGAATTTCGAGGCACAGTTATTCAACTATATGCTGACCTCTCACAAAGAACACTGCAAAAAAGGAAGGAATTCTCCCCCCTCACCCAACTGCTGTGAAACAGACGTATCCCATATAGGTGGGGCTTTCCAATGCATCTATTAGTGATACATGAAGATAGACGCCTGATATGCATCAGATGTACAATGATTTTGTGATGCTTTGGGCCTGGATCTTCAAGATTTGCCAACTCTATCAGCACCAGCACCTTCTAAAAGCCCAAGTCAAGATTGCACTCACACTTGGTCCATGATTCCAGGTTAGCAAATAAGAAAATCTACGTCCCCTCAAGAAACGGTACCCTCAAACCTGGGTATGATACAACCTAAACCTCCTCCAATGAAGTCATAAGTGGTGTTTTTAGAAAATAATCCAATGACAACATCACAGTTATGCCATGTGATACAATAAGAATAACTAGTTAAACTACTATCTTGCACATATGATCACTGATAACACAGACTGGAGAAGTGGACAATGCCTTTCACCATTGATCACATTTCCAGCCGTACATCATTATATTCTATCACTCCTGTGCCTGGTGATATGTGTCTTACATATCTTAGAACTCTTCATAAGAACTCTAAAATATGGAAATCCTTCTAATAAATGTTTACCTATCACAAACTCTAGGGTAATACTAATTTAAACTAAACTAATAGGGTTTAACTAATCTCAGGATTCATAGTTATCTTTTTTGTTGTCGTATTTAAATTTGAAAAGACACTTGATGACAATGTGACCCTTTGCTTTAACATATTCAATGTTTACATTAAGAATTATTTACTGCCTACTATACACCCCCATTGTGTGTTTGTTTGTCTATTCAGAAACAGAGGCGTGATAGATGTCCACTATTATGACTCAAACAACTTATCTGATCCACCTCCTGGCATTACTGGCCAGGCTATGAATGCTATTATTATTTTTTATTCATTTTATCGGTTACAGTTACTGGTAAAATATAATGTTAAATATGCACCTCAATTTTTACACTATGCATATGGTCTTACACTGGAATACACAGCGGTAATACACCTGGTCCACTCACCGGTAGTACTCTAAGATGAATCCTAGAACTCACCCTATTCATATCATAACTCAGAATGATAAAGGGTTTAATTCCCCATGCAAACGTTCCAAAGCCCTCTCTGATTTACGTAAAAAGGGGGCTGACATTCTCTTCCTCCAAGAGACACATTTTAAAAAACTACAGGTACCTAGATATTTCAATAGACATTATACTCAGCACTTCCATAAAAACAGCATCCACTAAACATTGTGGAGTTAGCATTTTGCGCTGTAAACATATTCCTTTCATATTTTCACAAATGGTGAAAGATAGTGATGGTAGATTCATAGGAATAACAGGCCTAATGTATGGATGACCAATCACTCTGATTATCGCCTATGCCCCCAATATGAACCACATCCCCCTTTTTAGGTCACTCTTTCGCAGAATATTAGATATATCTAAAGGACCAGTCTTTGTAGGAGGAGACTTTAATTTCCCATTTCAACCACTGATTGATAACTCTAATCCATGATCCAGAATCTTGCACAACATCTTATCTATGGAAAAGTCTGAAAGATAATAATTTATATGATATATGAAGATTTGTTCATCCAGCAACTAGAGACTACATGTTTTACTCCCACCCCTCACACTCTTATAGCAGGATAGATTATGTCCTAACTAATCAACTAGGCCCCTCACTCATAACAAATTCTACCATTTTGCCCACATCATGGTTGGACCACTCAGCTGTATACAGATACAGCTGAGTGGTCCAACCATGATGTGGGCAAAATGGTAGAACTGTCCAAATACTTCCACAAGTCCATTCCAATGGCATCTGGATGAATCTCTGTTGACACATCAACCCTTCATTGATAAACTATCTAACACTATGTCAGAATACTTCAATATTAAACACACAATCAGTGGAAGATCCATAAATAGTATGGGAAGCACATAAATGTACACTTAGGGGTGAATTAATCAGATATAAAACACCTCTTCAAAATATCTATAAACAAACATACTCTACATTAACAACAAAATTATCTCACTTAGATTTCACACCTAAACGGGACCCTACCAATACTAGTATTCTAGAAGAAATTTGTTTAATTGAATAACCACCTTAATATAGAATATCAAAAATCCTCCTTAAAACTAAAACAAAAATTTTACCACAAAGGGAATAAAATAAAGTGGGAAAAATTTTAGCTAAATCTCTAAAATTCACTAAAATAAGATCCTTCATCCATGAAATTAAGACTGAACAAAACACCCTTGTTCAACTACGTCTGATATACTAGATCAATTTCACCAATATTATTAAAAATTATATCACATACAACCTGACCCTACAACATTGTAGTTCTACCTAAACCTGGTAAACCTTTAGACACTCCCTCAAATTTCCGCCCCATTTTTCTACTGAACATAGATACTAAAATGTATGCAAAAATTCTAGCAACATGCTTTAACAAAGTACTTCCCCACCTGAACCAAGTGGTTTTTACTCCATATAGAGAAGCCCGTGATAATACGCTAAAAATAATTAACCTAATAGAATAGAATACACTGCAAAATTTACTAACCCAACTATCTTAGCATCTATGGATGTGGAGAAAGTGTTTGATAAGTTAAATTGGAAATTTCTTTCTCACGCTCTAATTAAATTTGTTTTTCCAGAAAACATTATATCAAAGATAACAGCTTTATATTCTACTCCACACGCTAAAATAAAACTAAATAATTCTCTTTCAACTCCATTTTTAATATATAATGGCACGAGACAAGGATGTCCATTATCGCTCCTTTCATTCTCTCTGACTATAGAAACCTTGGCAAATAGGATTAGATCAAACAAAAAATCACAGGTATCAGAATTAACGAAAAAGAATATAAAATCTCCTTATACACGGATGATATTTTCCTTACTATAACTAACCCAATAGAATCATTCAAAGAAATAAAAAACGAATTTCAATTATATGGTAGGCTCTTTAACTTTAAAATAAATTATTCAAAATCGGACTTTATGGGCATAGCAGTACCAGACACAACTATTCATCATCTAACTACCACATACTCCTATGTACATCGAAAGATCTCTCTAAAATACTTAGGGATTCAAATGACTATAAAATTGTTACCTCTATTAAAAACTATTCAACAAAAACTAAACCTTATTTTGTTAGACAGGCTGCATGCTGTTAAGATGACTATACTACCAAAAATCCTGTATTTCCTCCAAACTGTTCAACTTACCTACATCTTTCCTTAATAAGCTTCAGAGAGTGCTAGACACTTTCTCTGGCACAATACACATCCTAGAATTGCCAAACCCATTATAAACAGACCTAAATCATAAGGGAAACTTCGCATGTGTCAGGGTATTGCTGCGTCACATTAGATAATATATAATATCTTGACTTCCGGCAAGAGGTGGGGCAAGTACCACGCTTGCAACTCCGCGCCTCTGCACTAAACTAAGGCTATCACACCGAGGGGCACAGTTATCCTTGGCCATTGTGAGTTCCACAGGCCCGGATTACAGAGGCTCTTCTCTGGCACCACAGAAGCCAGCCGAGTAAAGGAGGATCCAAAGCGGGAGCAAGTCCATTTCCAAACACAGACTCCAGACGATAACAAGCGGAGTAACTGACTAGCAAGTATCTAAATACGATACTCCTAAAAACTGTCAGCCGTAAAGAATCAGTCCAGGATTTAACCCAACTGCTAGCGTGATAAGAAAAACAGGAATGAATGACCAAAGCATTTAAGTGCCCCAAAATACAACTAATAGATAAATTCTTATTGTAATATAAGAGGCTACTGTTTAATATATTAGTTGACATTCGTCAGTAGGTAACGATATAAAGGTTAATTTTTTAACAGATCTGTGGTAGGCGTTCAAAGTTAACCCAATATAAGTTAAGATATATTTGGTTAAATGTACTGAAGGGTACACAATATATACTCATTTAGAGGAATGATAATATTATTGGGATCAATGGTAATGTGTTTTTTCTTTTTCTGATCCTGTTTATGTGGTATTGAGGTTACTAAAATTAACCAACTAAGACAATGCAATTGAAGAATATTGGCAATTGATTTGCATGTTATCACAGTAAACCAGTCGCTGGACAAATTCCAGCATACTGGTGCAGTATTCACTAGGAATTAATTTTCACAGGTTTTGGCCAGAGGTGGCGTATCTGTTTACACAGCTGACACAAACACAAAGTTTATTGATACACTTTCACTGCATCCCTAAATCTTTCACGAAGGCCCGCCCCCACAGTTTATCATATCTGTGTGCCTATTGGCTCAACTTCTTTTTTTATTATTATTCGCAATGGAAATGTATATGGCACACAGTAAAGAAAATTCACCAGCCATGGCCCCTAAACACAGAGAGAGAAGAACAAATAAAAATGCAGAAGTTAACCCAGAAGTGATACCAGAAATGACTGTAAGTCCTACAATTACAGATATCCCAGAGCTAGTCTTGCAGATATCTAAAATGATATCCCACAATTTGAGTCTCTAAAATTTGAGATTAAACGAGATATCAGTGCTCTTTCAAATGAAGTCAGAGAATATGCAGCTCGCCTGAATGAAATAGAAACTAGGGTATCAGAATTGGAAGACAGAGTTAATCAAATAGATCAGGCTAGCATATCACATTTAAGCAGCATTGACATTATGCAAAAAAAGATTAGAAGACTTAGAAGACCGTTTGCGGTGTAATAATATTAGGATTATTGGCTTACAAGAATTACCTGAATATCAAAACTTACTAAACTTTATTACTATTACGCTTCCAAAGTTGCTGACTATGCAAACAACCACACAACCCATACAAATAGAGAGAATCCACAGGACAGGCATTAGTCGCAGAAACCTGGATAGTACATTCCATGCTAGGCCTATAATTGCTAAATTTGTAAACTTTAATGATAAAGTTAACATGTTAAGATGTTGTAGGAACGTAAGTCCCCTGGTTATAGACCAACATAAGGTACTATTGTTTCAAGACTTCTCGGCCGAAATGCCAGCCAAGAGGAGATTGATGTCCCCCTTCTGCTCCAAGCTATTAAAAGCAGACTATAATGTTAAATTAATATATCCAGCCAAACTAGTGTTACTGGTTGATGGAGAAACAAAAATATTTACCACGCCTCAGGAAGCTAAAATATTCTGCAAAAAAAGTGGTATTGAATATAAACATTCCAAGCAGGGGTTTATTTCAAAAGGATTTTGGAAATGGAATTTTACTGTTGAGTAGTATGTATGATAGTTTCATTATTGTGGATAGCTGTGTGATTAGGTGGTACTATACATACAGTATGCTCAATTTTCTTTTTTTTTTTTTTTTTCTTTCTTTGTTCAAAATATAAAGATTGTACATAGTAAGATACGTGTTGATGTAAAGTATAAAATACAGGGATTAAAGGTACCCCGGGTGTTAGGATTTGCTAAGTTATTATAGAAAGCACTACTACAACAGCTTACTGCCAATGTAGGACCACTCAGTCTCACACCTTACCTCGGATTCCCACAGATTGAACTTACGGGAACCCTGATATGCTCATTGATCTGAGGGTCACTACAGCAGGGTAGCTGAGTGAATACGGAACCTTCACGCAACAATGACTGCTAGCAGCAGAAAGGAGAGTAATTCATAAAGGAAAGCAACTTCAACAGTAGTGAAAGAGTTAATTACTGCAGGTGCTTTGATTCACTCACACAAGCAGTGTAACATAAAGTTTATACAGCAAGCTTTAACAAACACACCAACAATCACACAGCACATTGTTATCTGAATGAACAAATCAAGCTGAGAGCATTATATAATCCATAATTTGATAATGAATGTTAGTTATATCCAAGCTTGTTCAATGAAAGCATAAGAAGCTGTGTTGGTCATTTGAAACAGATAAAGTTGAAGTTATACAAACAGTCATTTGCGAACAGATATGAGGGTAAACTGTGACTAAGACCAATGTATGCTTAGGAAGTCTGTTTTATGAAAGAATGATAGCAATATATATCCTTGTCACAGTTGTTTGTATGCAAGTTAGTAAGTAGAGAAAATAGATTAATGCATATTTGTCATCTGTAGCATATATGATTCTCCAGCAGGTGTGTGTTACACAGATAATATGGCAAGCTTGCAGATAAATGGAGTTGCAGTAGTACACACAGTTCGTATAATGCAAAATATACAGACCAGTATTACAGGAGATGGCAATGAGCAGAGTAATACTGTTACCAGACAGCAAACAGTCCCAGCGGTACCACAGCGAGCCTGAGTCAGAGCCGCGGCGGGAGAATGTCGGGCGTGACGTCACACGCTGCAGGGAGTAACTTCAATACAGGAGAGACAGAGAGGTCTCTGACTGAAATAAACGGTGAAAATCTCCAGACGCAAAAGAGCACAAGGAGGTAGATTCAAGCAGGCAGAAACTCAGGGGGAGTTTAGAGAGCAATGTAATGAAATACAAAGTTGTATAAACGGCAAGGTCTCTTCAGAAGCAGCTTGTCACTGAGCAACAAATTACCAAGCAATGAGTTCTGTTGGGAGGTGCCTTAAATAGGGCTAATGAGTTCACTTTCTTAAAGGTATAGCATGAACAGAGATGAATCCCTGACAGGACACCCCCCCAAGGAGCCGCTCCGCGGATCAAGGACCAGGACGATCAGGATTTCTACGATGAAACAAGGAGACAAGACGGGGAGCAGAGACATGAGTGTAAGGTTCCCAAGAGTCCTCCTCCGGACCAAACCCTTTCCAACTGACAAGATATTGGAGTTGATTATGATGGTAACGAGAGTCTAAGATGGACTCAATTTCATACTCCATGCCATCAGTAACTGAAGGATCCACCGTGTCATTCTGAGTTGTGTCTCTCATTGTACAGTACGGTTTCAAGAGTGAAACGTGGAATGTGGGATGTATCTTCAGAGAATCTGGTAGCTGAAGTGTTACAGCATTAATATTTACAACCTTTTGTATTAGATAAGGCCCTAAATATAGAGAAGCAAGTTTTTTAGAAGGAACTTGTAACCTCAAATGTTTAGTGCTTAACCAGACTTTGTCGCCAATCTTGTAATCTGGGGGCTTGGATCTACGTAGATCATAGTGGTGTTTCTGAACAGCCTGAGCTTCTTGTAAGACTTGTTTCAATGTTGTGAAATTAGTGGCAATGGTGTTAACAAGATCGTTGACTATAGGCATATCGGAATTGTTGATCTGATTTGGGTAATATGAAGGATGAAATCCATAGTTGATATAAAATGGTGTCATTTTAGTTGACGAATTTACAGCATTATTATGGGAAAATTCAGCAGTAGCAAGTAGAGAATGCCAGTTATCTTGTTGTTGGGTGCAGTAGCAACGAAGATACTGTTCTAATGTTTGATTTGTCCTTTCTGTTTGACCATTCGTTTGTGGATGATAGGCGGTACTCAATCGTTTGGAAATATTGAGAGAGGAGCACAGTTGATTCCAAAACCTTGAAGTAAATTGCGTACCTCTATCTGTGGTAATTGACTCAGGTAAACCATGTAATTTCACAATGTGATTAAGAAAAAGTGAGGCAGTTTCTGATGCTGTAGGCAATCCTCTATGTGGTAGGAAATGTGCCATTTTAGAGAATAAGTCCACTACTACTAATATGGTGTTATAATTAGCAGATGAAGGTAGGTCAACAATGAAATCCATAGCAATCGTTGCCCAAGGTACTGGAAATGAGAGAAGATAACCATATGGGCTCTTATACTGATGTTTCTTAGTTGTACATACCACACAGGATTCAATGTACTGTTGAATAGTATCATGCATCTTGGGCCACCAATAATTCCTTTTAAGCAAATGAGCAGTTCTATGAACTCCAGGATGACCAGCCAACAAGGAGTCGTGGGCAAAGGCAAGTACTTCATTCCTGAGAGAGGGAGGTATATACAATAGAGTGCCATGGTAATATAAGTTGTCTGAATGTTTTAGTACATCCAATTGATCCAAAGATGAATCATTCCTTAAATGTTCTTGTAGAGTGGTTTTAAAATCAGTTGTTAGACAGATAATTCTATCCGAAGGTATGATAGATGAAGGAGAAACCAGATCAGTAGGACGAGGGTCTTTTCTAGATAGAGCATCGGCTTTCATATTTTTGGATCCTGGTCTATAAGTTATAACGTAATCAAAACGAGAAAAGAACAAACTCCAACGAACCTGGCGTGCAGTAAGGGTCTTGTTTGATTTTAAATATTCTAAATTACGGTGATCAGTATAGATAGTGATTGGATGTGTTGCACCCTCCAGGAGGTGTCGCCAAAACTCCAAAGCTGATTTAATTGCAAGAAGTTCTTTATCACCGATTCCATAATTAATCTCCGCTGAACTCATGGTTCTAGAATAGTAGGAGACAGGATGCAAAGGTTCTTTATCTGAGTGTCTCTGAGATAAAACAGCCCCTACAGCAAACTCAGAAGCATCAACTTCCAGCGTAAATTGACATGTGGGATCTGGGAATTGTAATATAGGGGCTGAGATAAATTTACTTTTTAGAAGATTGAAGGAATGATCAGCATCTTGATTCCAGACAAACTTAATTTGTTTACGTGTTAGCGTAGTGAGAGGTCTGACAATAAGAGAGAAATCTTTGATGAACTTTCTATAAAAGTTCACAAAGCCCAGGAATCTTTGAACATCTTTTTTATTACGTGGAATAGGCCACTTAGTGATAGCGTCCACTTTGCTCGACTCCATTGAAATTCCAGCTGGTGAGATGCAATATCCAAGGAATGATATGGTGTTTGTGTTGAAAATACACTTTTCAAGCTTTGCATAGAGATGGTGTGCCCTTAAACGTGTTAACACTTGTTTGACATGTACAATGTGAGCCTGTAGAGAATTTGAGTAAACCAAGATGTCATCCAAGTATACGACAATACAGACATCTAACAAATCATGAAAGACATCATTTATAAAACATTGAAATGTCGCTGGGGCATTGCACAATCCAAAGGGCATTACAGTGTATTCATACAAGCCGTATCTTGTACGGAATGCAGTTAACCATTCATCCCCTGCCCTCATCCTGATCAAATTATAGGCACCTCTGAGATCTAGTTTAGTAAAAACTGTGGCACCTTGTAAACGTTCAATAAGTTCAGGTATGAGGGACAGGGGGTATCTGTTCTTTTTTGTGCATTTGTTCAACTGCCTATAATCGATAATAGGCCTAAGACTGCCATCTTTATTTTTTACAAAGAACATTGCAGCAGCTGCAGAGGAGGTAGAAGGTCTAATAAACCCTTTTTTCAAATTGTCATCTAAATATTGTTTTAAATTATTTAACTCTGGCTGTGACAACGGATATATGTGACCGTATGGTATGGAGCTTCCAGGTATAAGATCGATAGGACAGTCATAGTCTCTGTGTGGAGGTAAGGACTCAGCCTCTTTTTTATCAAAAACATCAGCAAACTCACTATAGCATTCTGGTAGCTTATGTTCAGTGATTTGACAAAGTGTGTACCCCAAAACAGGATTGCTTACAGTGATTTGAATCGAAAACTACTGATGCTGTAGACCACGATATAGTGGGATTATGTTTTATTAACCAATCCAATCCAAGGATTAGTGGATAAACAGAAGATGGAAGGACATCAAACGAAATAAGCTCTGCGTGTCCTGAAGAGGTAACCACTTTGAGTGGAATAGTGTGGTGAGTTATGGGACCAGAGCTAAAAAATGAACCAAACGAATAGATAGTGCAACATTCTTTTTTATTAGTGGTATGTGATTATTAACAACAAAAGTGTTATCAGCAAAATTCCCAGAAGCCCCTGAGTCAATTATGGCCTGAACGTTTATCTTCTGATGGGACCACTGTAAGGAGACATAAATAGATAGATGAGATTTTATGCTGTTAACCAAATTAACTTTATGGTCATTAGATGAAATCTTATCCTTCTTTTGTCGAATCAGTAAGGGACAGTCCCTAACTCCATGGTTCTTTTCAGCACAGTATAAACATAAATTTAGAAGCTTTCACCTTGCTTTCTCTTCGGGTCTTAAGGGTCCCCTAATGACTGCAACATCCATGGGTTCTTCAGTGGATCTAGTGGAAACTGTGGAAGGAGGTGAGTGATGATAGTTAGGAGTCCTTCTGGTGGTATTCTCTGAATAAGATCTTTCTGACTTCCTTTCCCTAAGTCGACAATCTATGCCAATAGAGAGAGTCATCAAGGCATCCAAGTCCTCTGGAATCACACCCCTTGCCAACTCATCCTTAACTGCATCGTTTAACCCCAAACGGTACTGATTGCGTAGAGCAGGAATATTCCAAAGGGTGTCAGGAGCCCATCTTTTGAATTCAGTAATGTAATCTTCTACCATTCTTTTGCCCTGTCTTAAAGATCTAATGGCAGTTTCAGCAGTTTTTTTCTTATTGTGATCTTCATATAAGAGAGACATAGCAGAGAAAAATTCTTCTAGGGAATTTAGAATGGGATCATCCTTTTCATAAAAGGCATTGGCCCAAGATCTGGCCTCACCTCTGAGAAATGAAATTACAGTTAGAACTCTAATCCTGTCAGTTGGGTATGACTTAGGTTTCAGAGTGAAAAGCAGAGTGCAGGAATTCCTGAAATCCCTGAACATAGATCTGTCTCCAGAGAACTTTTCAGGCGGACTAACAATGGGTTCTGGGGTTGATTCAACATTGGGAGTTTTGTTAGCAAGGTGATCATTAATAAAAAAAATTATATTCTGATTCCCTAATTGAATATCCCTTAAGCCTTGAATCATGTGATCCATACTCTGAGCTAAAGAACCAACTCTCCTGGACAGTTCACTTATGTCCATGATTTTAGCTGTTAGTAGTATTCTTTTTTAAGGCTTGGTAATATGTTAGGATTTGCTAAGTTATTATAGAAAACACTACTACAACAGCTTACTGCCAATGTAGGACCACTCAGTCTCACACCTTACCTCGGATTCCCACAGATTGAACTTAAGGGAACCCTGATATGCTCATTGATCTGAGGGTCACTACAGCAGGGTAGCTGAGTGAATACGGAACCTTCACGCAACAATGACTGCTAGCAGCAGAAAGGAGAGTAATTCATAAGGGAAAGCAACTTCAACTGTAGTGAAAGAGTTAATTACTGCAGGTGCTTTGATTCACTCACACAAGCAGTGTAACATAAAGTTTATACAGCAAGCTTTAACAAACACACCAACAATCACACAGCACATTGTTATCTGAATGAACAAATCAAGCTGAGAGCATTATATAATCCATAATTTGATAATGAATGTTAGTTATATCCAAGCTTGTTCAATGAAAGCATAAGAAGCTGTGTTGGTCATTTGAAACAGATAAAGTTGAAGTTATACAAACAGTCATTTGCGAACAGATATGAGGGTAAACTGTGACTAAGACCAATGTATGCTTAGGAAGTCTGTTTTATGAAAGAATGGTAGCAATATATATCTTTGTCACAGTTGTTTGTATGCAAGTTAGTAAGCAGAGAAAATAGATTAATGCATATTTGTGATCTGTAGCATATATGATTCTCCAGCAGGTGTGCGTTACACAGATAATATGGCAAGCTTGCAGATAAATGGAGTTGCAGTAGTACACACAGTTCGTATAATGCAAAATATACAGACCAGTATTACAGGAGATGGCAATGAGCAGAGTAATACTGTTACCAGACAGCAAACAGTCCCAGCGGTACCACAGCAAGCCTGAGTCAGAGCCGCGGCGGGAGAATGTCGGGCGTGACGTCACACGCTGCAGGGAGTAACTTCAATACAGGAGAGACAGAGAGGTCTCTGACTGAAATAAACGGTGAAAATCTCCAGACGCAAAAGAGCACAAGGAGGTAGATTCAAGCAGGCAGAAACTCAGGGGGAGTTTAGAGAGCAATGTAATGAAATACAAAGTTGTATAAACGGCAAGGTCTCTTCAGAAGCAGCTTGTCACTGAGCAACAAATTACCAAGCAATGAGTTCTGTTGGGAGGTGCCTTAAATAGGGCTAATGAGTTCACTTTCTTAAAGGTATAGCATGAACAGAGATGAATCCCTGACACGGGGACAGAGCCTTTTGTAGTGTTTTTTTTTCCTCCCCCCCTCTCCCTGCTTCTTGCACCCTCCCGCCCACCCACAATTTACTTATACACCGGGAGGGACAGGATATAGAGGCTTAGAGGTTATAAAATGACGGGAAGATATACTCTTAAAGTTTTATCATGGAATGTTGGCGGGATTACATCCCTAATTAAAATGGAAAGCGATAATTAAATTGCTGGGCACACATAAACCTGATTATTATTATTATTATTAGGTATTTGTAGAGTGCCAACAGGTTCCGCAGCGCTATGAACATAGGTGGTATATAAAAACGATTACAGGTATCAAATGGGGAGAGAGGGTCCTGCCGAGAGCTGCACTATTGTAGTCGGCTCTTATGAAGATGAACTACAAACAGCTGGGCTCATAGGCTTACATGCTATGGGGTTTTAGGGGATAGCAGTGGAGATAGGAAGGTTAGTGTAGGTTGTAAGCGTCCCTGAATAGTAGAGTCTTCAGGGAGCACTTGAAGCTTTTAAAACTAGGGGAGATTCTTGTGGATCGAGGCAGAGAGTTCTATAAGATGGGAGCCAATCTGGAGAAGTCTTGAAGACGGGAATGTGAGGAGGTAACAAGAGAGGAGGTGAGTAAGAGATCATGAGCGGAGCGAAGGGGATGGGAGGGAGAGTATCTGGAGACAAGGTCTGAAATGTAGGGGGGAGCAGTGCAATTGAGGGCTTTGTGTGTCAGAGTGAGAATTTTGTGTTTAATCCTGGAGGCAAGAGGAAGCCAGTGAAGGGATTAGCAGAGAGGTGCGGCAGATGAATAGCGACGTGAAAGGAAGATGAGCTTGGCAGAGGCATTCATTATGGATTGTAAATGAGCTAGGTGGCAGCTAGGGAGACTAGAGAGGATAGAGTTGCAGTAGTCGATGTGGGAAAGGATGAGAAAGTGGATTAAAATCTTTGTTCAGTCTTGTGTAAGGAAATGTCTAATTTTAGTGATGTTTTTAAGGTGGAAGCGACAGGCTTTAGCCAAGGACTGAATGTCAGGAGTGAAAGAAAGATCTAAGTCCAGTGTTACCCCAAGACATTGGGCATGTGAGGTTGGGGTAATTATGGAGTTATCAACAGTTATAGGGACATGGGGTGTGGAGATTTTGGAAGAAGGGGGAGAAATAAGGAGCTCAGTTTTGGAGAGATTTAGCTTGAGGTAGTGAGAGGACATCCAAGATGAGATATGAGAGAAACAGTTAGTGACACAGGTTAGCAAGGAAGGAGGTAGTTCTGGTGCAGAGAGGTAGATTTAGGTATAATCAGCATACAAATGATAATGAAACCCATGGAACTTTATTAAGGAACCTAGTGAGGATGTGTAGATTGAGAAGAAAAGGGGACAGAGGACAGAGCCTTGCGGTACCCCAACAGACAGAGGTAACGGGGCAGAGGATACCCCTGAGAAGGCTACACTAAAGGTACGGTTAGCCAGATAAGAAGAGAACCAAGAGAGAGCTGTGTCACAGATGCCAAGGGATTAGAGGGTGTGGAGCAAAAGAGGGTGGTCAACAGTATCACAGGCTGCAGACAGATCAAGGAGGATAAGTAGAGAGAAGTGGCCTTTTGATTTTGCTGTAAGTAGGTCGTTGGTAACCTTAACAATTGCTGTCTCTGTTGAGTGAAGGGGGCGAAATCCAGATTGCTGATATAGTTATGTTACAAGAAACACACCTACAAGAACAAGCTAATAAACTTAAAAGTAAATGGGTCAGGGAAGTTATTTCCTCTACATACAACACAAGGAAAAAAGGGGTGGCAATACTACTCAATAAGAATCTGACATCTAAGATACTCAGCCAAACTACAGATCCAGATGGGAGATTTCAGATTATAAATATTGAAATAGATAAGATTATGTTTATACTATGCAATGTAAATGGTCCAAATTTAGTTGATAAGCAATTCTGGGAGACACTTGCTCTAAAGCTAGCAGAATATAGAGGGATTTTTTTCTGGTGGCCTAACATGTCTAAAGATTGTAACCAGCATGTGCAGTCCTGTCATATATGTGTCATTTCCAAAACTGATAGACCACATTCTTTCGGATTACTCATGCCACTACAAAACCAATATAGACCATAGAAGGATGTAGCTATGGACTTTATAGTGGAACTAACAAGGTCAGAAAAGAATAACACCATATTAGTTATTGTTGACCTTTTTAGAAAAATGGTACACTTCATTCCCTACCATCATCTACCAACAGCACATGAAACATTAAGACTATTCATTGATAATGTGGTTAAACTACATGGATTCCCCTATAGCATCACTTCGGACCAAGGTACACAGTTTACTTTGAAATTTCGGAGAGACCTTTGTAAAACCTTACAGATACAACAACTACTCAGCACTTCATACCATTCCCAGACCAACGGACAGACAGAAAGAGTAATTTACAACAAGATAACTGGATGTCCTTTCTGTCTTTGGTGGAATCCACATTTAACAACTCTTACTCATTCCTCTTCCAAGTACTCCCCTTTCTTTGTGAATTATGGATTAAATCCAACCTACCATTTCTTCCCACATTTGGAATCATCATGTCCAGCAGTAAATGATCATATAAACGCCATTTCACAAATCTTCAAAGTTCTTTGGGATAACATTCAAACGGCCAAATCTAAACAAAGGAAATACTATGATTTAAGGAGACGTCCAGCTCCTGATTATCGAATTGGTAATTTGGTATGGCTCTCCACCAAAAACCTTAAATTGCAATTCCCTATTTGTAAATTCGGCAGCCTCTTCCATGGACCTTTTAAAATACTGAAAGTGGTTAAACCCAACGCAGTGACTCTTGACCTCTCATCCTCTTATAAAGTTCACCCGACCTTCCATGTATCACTCTTAAAACCTTATGAATGCACTCGTGACCCACCTCTCGCAAGTAAACAAACATCCTCTGTTATTACTACTGATGAAGAATTTGAGGTGGACACTATCCTTGACTCTCATTGGTTTAATAGAGTTTTCCAGTATCTAGTGCACTGGAAAGGTTATGGCACGGAGGACGATTCCTGGGAACCTTGAACCAATATATCAGCACCTCGACTAGTTTCGCTTTTCCACTGCAGACACCCTAGTCCTCCTCGTCCTTGATCCACATAGTGGCTCTTTGGAAGGGGGATTATGTTGTGTCTGTACCTTTTAGAGGATGGAGTTTTCTTTATTTGCTGCCTATTTAATGGTTCACCTGCTGAATCACTTTGCTTGATTATTGCAGTTTATCTTGTACTCCATGCAGGACTCAGCACAGTTAAAGGGACACTCAAGTCAAAATAAAACTTAATGATTCAGATACAGCATTCAATTTTAAACAACTTTCCAATATATTTCCATTAACAAAATGTGCACAGTCTTTTAATATTTACACTTTTGAGTCACCAGCTCCTACTGAGCATGTGCAAGAGTTCACAGCATATACGTATATGCATTTGTGATTGGCTAAAGGCTGTCACATGATACAGGGGGAGTGGAAATAGACAGAACTTTGCAATTTATTTAAAAAAATCTACTACTCATTTGCAGTTCATAGAGATAGCGACATCTCTATTTTTGCAGATATACTAAGTTAAGTAAGGTCATTAGGTCAGAGCAGGATAAACTTTCGTTACAAAAGGAACTGAAAAAATTAGAAGTATGGGCAGGTAAATGGAAAATTAGATTTAATACGGGAAAATGCAAGGTTCTACATTTTGGAAGCAAAAATAAGCAGGCATCATATTATTTAATGGGATAAGACTTAGCCAAACACAGGAGGAAAGGGATTTGGGGGTAGTAATAGATAACAAGCTAAAGATGGGTGCACAATGCAGGGCAGCGGCTTCAAAGGCTAATAAGATACTAGCATATATTAAAGGGACACTGAACCCAAAATTTTTCTTTCATGATCCAGATAGAGCATGCAATTTTAAGAAACTTTCTAATTTACTCCTATTATCAATGTTTCTTCATTCTCTTGCTATCTTTATATAAAAAAGAAGGCATCTAAGCTTTTTTCTTGGTTCAGACTCTCTACAGCAGTTTTTGATTGGTGGATGAATTTATCCACCAATCAGAGAGGACAACCTAGGTTGTTCACCAAAAATGGGCTAGCATCTAAACTTACATTCTTGCATTTCAAATAAAGATTCCAAGAGAATGAAGAAAATTTAGAAAGTTGCTTAAAATTTCATGCTCTATCTGAATCACAAAAGAAAAAAATTGGGTTCAGTGTCCCTTTAAAAGAGGCATTGATTCAAGGGAGGAAATCATAATTCAGTCACTATATAAAGCCCTGGTAAGACCTCACCTTGAGTATGGAGAGCAGTTCTGGGGACCGATCGCAAAAAAGATATTGCAGAACTAGAAAAAGTTCAGAGAAGGGCCACAAAGCTAATAAGAGGATTGGAGAATTTAAGATATGGGGAGAGGCTAGCCAAACTGGGTCTGTTTTCTTTAGAAAAAAGGCTCTTAAGAGGTGACATGATTACTTTATATAAATATATTCAAGGCCCATATACAGAGATGGCAGAAGCTCTCTTTATTCCAAGAAAATTGTTTGTGACAAGAGGTCACAATTTAAGGTTGGAGGAAAGGAGATTTAATCTCCTGCAACGGAAATGTTTTTTCACTGTAAGAGCAATACAATTGTGGAACTCATTACCAAAGGAGGTAGTGAATGCCAATACCCTAGATACATTTAAACATTTTTGGATACATTTCTGTCTATAAACAAAATTCATAGATATGATTGTTAGTATTAAATGGGTCACCTTTCAGTGGGATTATTTAAGTTTAACTGGAGCTATTTGGAAGTATTTTAGATTTGTATAGGTTGAACTCGATGGACTTTATTCAACCTCATCTACTATGTTACTATGTATTTTTTTCTTCTAGAGTTTAGAAAAACCCCACAAGCACACTGCTTTTTTGCAACCTTATTTATTAAAATTGTAATTAAAAAAAATATATTATATCAAACATTTTGTTGCAGAATTCTCACTTCATCATATATACAAGCTCAAAAAATTAACCAGAGGTCAGATCTCTGGTTAATTTTTTAAATGTCCACCAATTGCCTCCAAAATAAGATGTGAGGTCCCTTTAAAAAAAAAAAAGTAGCATTTTATTTTTTTAAATTGCATGAAGCAGTTTTTAGGGGTTAAAAAGTGCCTTTACATTGCAGTCTACGGGGAACTGTGTGTTCCATGTAACTATATATGTATATGCATATTTATGTGTTAATATGTGTATATACACATATTAACACATAAATATATATGTATATAAGCATATACAGGTATACCCCGCTCATACAGCGGGTTAGGGACCGGAGCCCCGCTGTAAAGTGAAAACCGCCTTAAAGTGAAACAAGGCAGTTTTAGCTTTCTTTCCACTTGCCAGTGTGTTTAAAAACTTGAAAAGATCTTTGAACTAACATATATTAGGGGTGCAATAGTGCTAAGTTTAGTTTAACACTAGCACAGCACAGTATTCAATAAAATAGTGTCAATTACTGTAGTAAAATTTGCCAGACTATAGCACTGAGACACAGATTGCACTGTAATGCTGTAAACAGAGTGAACTGGGCATAACAAAATGGTGCCAGTTACTTTTCTCGCAAACTCACAATGATTAAAGCACTATTTCATAATCCTTGGAGGTTGAACTTCAGCTCCACAAAGCGCTGTATTAGCGAATCGCTGTAAAGTGAAGCGCTGTAAAGTGAGGTATACCTGTACATATATATTTACATTTTGCTAGGTTCTCATGTCGTGTCTGACGGCATGAGGACAAGACTCCCATTGGAGCCTATGGAAGCACGCACTCGTGGTGAGTTTGCATTTGTATTCCACCTAACTTGTAATACCAGAGCACATTTGCATGCACTGGTATTACAAAGTGGAGTGCAAATATCACTTTAGCGAAAGCGATATTTTGCGCTCCACTTGTATTTTGGTCCAAAATAAATCAGCTGCAGTGCCATATAACAGATTATACTCTATAAATTTAGATGCCCGGTATGAGGACAACGACCCTATTCTTGCTACTATTGATTCATTTTTTAAGGCTATGTCATCCCAATATGAAGACAGCAACAGACAGATAACTGCAGAAACAGCTATTAGATCCCTCAGACAGCTTAAATGCCCCATAGAGGACTATATTGCTGAATATAAGGTCTGGGCGAGTGACACTCAATGGAATGACATAGCTCTTAGAAACCAATTTTGTCTGGGTCTGTCAGAAAGGCTAAAAGATGAGATTGCCAGAATTCAGATGCCAGACACTTTACAGGCTTTAATGAGCTATAGATCGCCATCTAAGAGAAAGAAGATTAAAAAAAACAGTAACTGAAGTTTGCCCACGAAAATATCAGAACTTCTCGCCAACCAAATCAACCACAAAACCTGTAAAGGAACCTATGGATATAGGTGTGATGATAGCAGGATGTGATGTCACTAGCATGTGGGCGGGGCTTAGGTCCGGTGTCTGTGTCGCAGTTAGTTTAGTACAATCAACCTGTCTGGATGTGTATTGCTATGCTCTGTAATAAAATAGAGTTGTACCATCATTGCTGTGTCCTGCATATGTCCTGCATCTCATGACATGGTGTCAGAAGTTCTGGACTACGCTTCTGTTTCTGATGATGACGATGTCAAAGTTTACCCCACCTGAGCCTTTTGACTTCTCTCAGCCTGCAGCTTGGCCCACATGGCGTCAGCGGTTTCAGCGCTTCAGGATTGCATCCAAACTGAACAAGGAGAGTGGTGAAGTACAAGTTAATTCTCTTTTATATTCTATGGGGAAAGATGTAGAGCCAGTGTTCAATGCTTTTACTTTCCAAGAAGGGGACGAAGTTAACTTTGATATAGTTATGGATAAACTCAGTGCCCACTTTGTGCCCAAAAGAAATGTGATTCATGAGAGAGCTTGTTTTCACAAACGTAATCAGCGTGTGGGAGAATCTGTGGAGTCATTTGTGCGCAGCCTGTATGAATTAGCTGAATTCTGTGAGTTTGGTGTTGCTAAAGAAGAGCAAATCAGAGACAGAATAGTTATTGGAATTGCAGATGCTGAAGTCTCCCTGAAGCTGCAGTTAGAGCCTGATTTAACGTTAGACGGGGCTATTAGGATGGCCCGCCAGAGTGAACTGGTGAAAAAGCAAAGTGCTGATCTGAGGTCTGAGAGTATTGTGGATGAAGTGCAACAGTCTAGGAAAATTACTAGTGAAAGGCACAGTGTGAGCGGTAGATCTAAAATACTGGAAAGGCCTAGAAGTGGATGGGCGCAACATGGCCGATGCACACGGTGCTACCGGGCTCATGATCAGAGTGCTATATGCCCGGCCAGAGATAAAAGATGCAGAAAATGTAACAGAATAGGCCATTTTGAAGTGGTGTGTAAAACTGAATACATTAAGGAGATGCAAGTGGACAGTGACCAGGAGGGTCAGGAAGTGTCTTTTGTGGGGTCTGTTGTGGAACGGACAAGCTCAGAGGAAGATTGGAAAGTTACCTTTACTGTAATGGGAGCCAAGGTTGATTTTAAGATTGACACAGGAGCTGATATCACTGTAATGTCTTTTGCTGAATTTATGAAACTGCCTCGACAGCCCCAGCTGGCGAAGGTTACTACAAATGTTCATAGTCCTGGTGGCCGCATTGATTGTGTGGGGAAATTTCTTGCCAGCTGTGAGTACAAACAAAGGAAGTTCACCATGTGGGTGCATGTGATCCGAGGTCAGTGTGTTAACAGTTTATTGAGCAGAAAAGCAGCCTGTGACTTGGGCCTCGTGGCCAGAGTGAATGAGATCTCTGAAGATATGTTTGGCGAGTTGGGCCTACTGAGCTGCAAACCTGTCCGTATAGCACTTAAAAGTGACGCAGTCCCGTACAGTATTTCTACTCCTCGTAGAATTCCGTTCCCGCTCATGCCTCAAGTGGAGAAAGAGCTCATGCGCATGAAGTCTATGGGGGTTATTGAAGAGGTTGTTGAAGCAACTGATTGGTGTGCCCCCATTGTTCCAGTTGCAAAGAAAAATGGAAAGGTGCGCATCTGTGTGGACCTGAAAAGGTTGAATGAGGCAGTGAAGAGGGAGAGATTTTTGCTGCCGACACTGGAAGATATAGCCCCGAAGTTGGCTGGGGCGAAGTTCTTTTCCACATTAGACGCTTCTAGCGGCTTTTGGCAGATCCCCCTGGATCCAAAGTGCCGCAAACTGACTACCTTTATCACTCCGGTAGGTCGGTTCTGTTTCTGCAGACTTCCTTTTGGGATATCCTCCGCTCCTGAGATCTTTCAGAGGGAAATGAGTTCTCTCCTGAGTGGCCACGTGGGCACAGCAGTCGTCATGGATGACATTCTAGTGTATGGGTCTACAGTGGAGGAGCATGATCAGCGTTTGAGTTGTGTGCTGCAGGCTATCAAAGAGTCTGGGCTGAAGCTGAATAAAGAAAAATGTCATTTTAGGAAAACTGAATTATGCTACTTTGGGCATATCATCAACGGGGATGGCATCAAGCCGGACCCCGAGAAAATTCGGGCTATCGAACAGATGAAAAGCCCTTCGGATGTACATGAGCTGAGACAGATATTGGGCCTTGTAAATTATGTGGGCAAGTTTCTTCCAGATTTATCTACAGTTTTGCACCCTATCACAGAGTTGCTTAAGAAAGATGTTGCCTGGGTCTGGGGACCCTCACAAGAAAAAGCGTTCCTGCATGCTAAGTCCCTGCTGGGGTCTGCCCCAGTGCTGGGGTTCTACGACCCTTCAAAAAAGACTGTGGTTAGTGCTGATGCAAGCAGTTATGGGTTGGGGGCTGCACTCCTGCAACTGAATGACAACAAACTACAGCCCATCGCCTACTGTTCCCGCACACTGACGGCTGCGGAGTCAAAATACGCTCAAATTGAGAAAGAGTGCCTGGCTGCAGTTTGGGCCTGTGAGCGCTTTCAGCGTTATCTAGTGGGTTTGGAGAAATTTAGTCTGGAAACTGACCACAAACCGCTAGTCCCTCTTATCAATTCTTATGACATCGACAAAACACCCTTGAGATGCCAGAGACTTTTAATGAGACTACTCAGGTTCAATGTTCAGGCAGTGCATGTGCCGGGGAAGCAGCTGGTTGTGGCAGATACACTGTCCAGGCTCCCGCTGGCTGCTGCTGAAGAATCCTCCACAGAGTCGGATGTAAAAGTGTATGTTGATTCAGTTCTGGCCTCTAAGTCCATTTCTTCAAGGAAACTGGAAGAGATAAAGAAAGAGACATATTTGGACACAGATCTGCAAGAAGTTATAAGGTACATAAGAGATGGCTGGCCCGAGAGCCGGGCAGCCTGGATGTCTTTAAATGCTTACCAGCCAGAGAGGTCACAGCTCACGGAGCTGGAGGGGTTGGTGCTGTTCCAAGACCGTATTGTAATTCCTGTCAGCGGCCTAGATTTAGAGTTCGGCGGTAGCCGTCAAAACCAGCGTTAGAGGCTCCTAACGCTGGTTTTGGCCGCCCGCTGGTATTTGGAGTCAGTGATTAAAGGGTCTAACGCTCACTTTACAGCCGCGACTTTTCCATACCGCAGATCCCCCTACGCCATTTGCGTAGCCTATCTTTTCAATGGGATCTTCCTAACGCCGGTATTTAGAGTCGTTTCTGCAGTGAGCGTTAGAGCTCTAACGACAAGATTCCAGCCGCCTGAAAATAGCAGGAGTTAAGAGCTTTCTGGCTAACGCCGGTTTATAAAGCTCTTAACTACTGTACCCTAAAGTACACTAACACCCATAAACTACCTATGTACCCCTAAACCGAGGTCCCCCCACATCGCCGCCACTCGATTAAAATTTTTAACCCCTAATCTGCCGACCGCCACCTACGTTATACTTATGTACCCCTAATCTGCTGCCCCTAACACCGCCGACCCCTGTATTATATCTATTAACCCCTAACTTGCCCCCCACAACGTCGCCGCAAGCTACTTAAAATAATTAACCCCTACTCTTCCGACCGCAAATCGCCGCCACCTACGTTATCCCTATGTACCCCTAATCTGCTACCCCTAACATCGCCGACCCCTATGTTATATTTATTAACCCCTAATCTGCCCCCCTCAACGTCGCCGACACCTACCTACACTTATTAACCCCTAATCTGCCGAGCGGACCTGAGCGCTACTATAATAAATGTATTAACCCCTAATCCGCCTCACTAACCCTATCATAAATAGTATTAACCCCTAATCTGCCCTCCCTAACATCGCCGACACCTACCTTCAATTATTAACCCCTAATCTGCCGACCGGAGCTCACCGCTATTCTAATAAATGTATTAACCCCTAAAGCTAAGTCTAACCCTAACACTAACACCCCCCTAAGTTAAATATAATTTTTATCTAACGAAATAAATTAACTCTTATTAAATAAATAATTCCTATTTAAAGCTAAATACTTACCTGTAAAATACATCCTAATATAGCTACAATATAAATTATAATTATATTATAGCTATTTTAGGATTAATATTTATTTTACAGGCAACTTTGTAATTATTTTAACCAGGTACAATAGCTATTAAATAGTTAAGAACTATTTAATAGTTACCTAGTTAAAATAATAACAAATTTACCTGTAAAATAAATCCTAACCTAAGATATAATTAAACCTAACACTACCCTATCAATAAAATAATTAAATAAACTACCTACAATTACCTACAATTAACCTAACACTACACTATCAATAAATTAAATAAACACAATTGCTACAAATAAATACAATTAAATAAACTATCTAAAGTACAAAAAATAAAAAAGAACTAAGTTACAGAAAATAATAAAATATTTACAAACATAAGAAAAATATTACAACAATTTTAAACTAATTACACCTACTCTAAGCCCCCTAATAAAATAACAAAGCCCCCCAAAATAAAAAATTCCCTACCCTATTCTAAAATACAAATATTACAAGCTCTTTTACCTTACCAGCCCTGAACAGGGCCCTTTGCGGGGCATGCCCCAAGAATTTCAGCTCTTTTGCCTGTAAAAAAAAACATACAATACCCCCCCCCCAACATTACAACCCACCACCCACATACCCCTAATCTAACCCAAACCCCCCTTAAATAAACCTAACACTACCCCCCTGATGATCTTCCTACCTTGTCTTCACCATGCCAGGTTCACCGATCCGTCCTGGCTCCAAGATCTTCATCCAACCCAAGCGGGGGCTAGACATCCACTGAAGAAGTCCAGAAGAGGGTCCAAAGTCTTCCTCCTATCCGGCAAGAAGAGGACATCCGGACCGGCAAACATCTTCTCCAAGCGGCATCTTCTATCTTCTTCCATCCGATGACGACCGGCTCCATCTTGAAGACCTCCAGCGCGGATCCATCCTCTTCTTCCGACGACTAGACGACGAATGACGGTTCCTTTAAGGGACGTCATCCAAGATGGCGTCCCTCGAATTCCGATTGGCTGATAGGAGTCTATCAGCCAATCGGAATTAAGGTAGGAATTTTCTGATTGGCTGATGGAATCAGCCAATCAGAATATAGTTCAATCCGATTGGCTGATCCAATCAGCCAATCAGATTGAGCTCGCATTCTATTGGCTGATCGGAACAGCCAATAGAATGCGAGCTCAATCTGATTGGCTGATTGGATCAGCCAATCGGATTGAACTATATTCTGATTGGCTGATTCCATCAGCCAATCAGAAAATTCCTACCTTAATTCCGATTGGCTGATAGAATCCTATCAGCCAATCGGAATTCGAGGGACGCCATCTTGGATGACGTCCCTTAAAGGAACCGTCATTCGTCGTCTAGTCGTCGGAAGAAGAGGATGGATCCGCGCTGGAGGTCTTCAAGATGGAGCCGGTCGTCATCGGATGGAAGAAGATAGAAGATGCCGCTTGGAGAAGATGTTTGCCGGTCCGGATGTCCTCTTCTTGCCGGATAGGAGGAAGACTTTGGACCCTCTTCTGGACTTCTTCAGTGGATGTCTAGCCCCCGCTTGGGTTGGATGAAGATCTTGGAGCCAGGACGGATCGGTGAACCTGGCATGGTGAAGACAAGGTAGGAAGATCATCAGGGGGGTAGTGTTAGGTTTATTTAAGGGGGGTTTGGGTTAGATTAGGGGTATGTGGGTGGTGGGTTGTAATGTTGGGGGGGGGTATTGTATGTTTTTTTTTACAGGCAAAAGAGCTGAAATTCTTGGGGCATGCCCCGCAAAGGGCCCTGTTCAGGGCTGGTAAGGTAAAAGAGCTTGTAATATTTGTATTTTAGAATAGGGTAGGGAATTTTTTATTTTGGGGGGCTTTGTTATTTTATTAGGGGGCTTAGAGTAGGTGTAATTAGTTTAAAATTGTTGTAATATTTTTCTTATGTTTGTAAATATTTTATTATTTTCTGTAACTTAGTTCTTTTTTATTTTTTGTACTTTAGATAGTTTATTTAATTTTATTTATTTGTAGCAATTGTGTTTAATTAATTTATTGATAGTGTAGTGTTAGGTTAATTGTAGGTAATTGTAGGTAGTTTATTTAATTATTTTATTGATAGGGTAGTGTTAGGTTTAATTATATCTTAGGTTAGGATTTATTTTACAGGTAAATTTGTTATTATTTTAACTAGGTAACTATTAAATAGTTCTTAACTATTTAATAGCTATTGTACCTGGTTAAAATAATTACAAAGTTGCCTGTAAAATAAATATTAATCCTAAAATAGCTATAATATAATTATAATTTATATTGTAGCTATATTAGGATTTATTTTACAGGTAAGTATTTAGCTTTAAATAGGAATCATTTATTTAATAAGAGTTAATTTATTTCGTTAGATAAAAATTATATTTAACTTAGGGGGGTGTTAGTGTTAGGGTTAGACTTAGCTTTAGGGGTTAATACATTTATTAGAATAGCGGTGAGCTCCGGTCGGCAGATTAGGGGTTAATAATTGAAGGTAGGTGTCGGCGATGTTAGGGAGGGCAGATTATGGGTTAATACTATTTATGATAGGGTTAGTGAGGCGGATTAGGGGTTAATAACTTTATTATAGTAGCGCTCAGGTCCGCTCGGCAGATTAGGGGTTAATAAGTGTAGGCAGGTGTCGGCGACGTTGTGGGGGGCAGATTAGGGGTTAATAAATATAACATAGGGGTCGGCGATGTTAGGGCAGCAGATTAGGGGTACATAGGGATAACGTAGGTGGCGGCGGTTTACGGAGCGGCAGATTAGGGGTTAAAAGTGTAATGCAGGGGTCAGCGATAGCGGGGGCGGCAGATTAGGGGTTAATAAGTGTAAGGTTAGGGGTGTTTAGACTCAGGGTACATGTTAGAGTGTTAGGTGCAGACGTAGGAAGTGTTTCCCCATAGGAAACAATGGGGCTGCGTTAAGAGCTGAACGCTGCTTTTTTGCAGGTGTTAGGTTTTTTTTCAGCTCAAACTGCCCCATTGTTTCCTATGGGAGAATCGTGCACGAGCACGTTTTTGATGCCGGCCGCGTCCGTAAGCAACTCTGGTATCGAGAGTTGCATTTGCGGTAAATATGCTCTACGCTCCTTTTTTGGAGCCTAACGCAGCATTTGTTTGAACTCTCGATACCAGAGTTAAATTTATGGTGCGGCCAGAAAAAAACCCGCGGAGCGTTAACAGCCCTTTTACCGCCGAACTCCAAATCTAGGCCAGCATGAGGAAGGAGATGTTAAACAGGATTCACGATGGCCACTTAGGCATTACAAAGTGCAGAGAAAGAGCAGCTACAGCTGTGTGGTGGCCTGGGATCAGCTCCGACATTGCAAATCACGTGTCTAAATGTGCCTTTTGCCGGGAACGCCGGCCTACTCAGAGAAGGGAGCCCTTAATGTCTACTCCGCTGCCTGCGGGGCCGTGGCAGAAAATAGCTGCTGATTTGTGCGAACTGCACGGAAAAAAGTTTCTTGTTGTTATCGACTACTATTCCAGGTATTTGGAAATAGCACCCCTGAATGATATCACAAGTCAGGCCGTTATCATTCGCCTGAAGAGCTTGTTCGCCCGCTGGGGCATTCCAATGGAGCTGGTGAGTGATAATGGCATGCAGTTTGCTTCTACAGAGTTCAGTGCTTTCAGCAGGGAATATGATTTTGTACATTCCACGTCAAGTCCACATTATCCGCAGGCCAACGGAATGGCTGAAAGGGCAGTTCAAACAACAAAATTCATCCTAAAGCAATCTGAACCGTACCTAGCCCTCTTGTCATACAGGGCGACGCCCATTCAAGCCACCGGGTTTAGCCCGGCACAGCTGATGCTAGGACGCCAGATTCGCACCACTTTACCCTCAGTGGGTGTCTTCAAGCTGCCTGGCCCTGTTCCTCGGGACGAAGTCCTTAGGAGGGATGAAGAGGCCAAAAAGGGTTATCGTTTCTTCTACGACAGGAGACATTCTGTCAGGCCTTTACAGGAACTGAAAGCGGGCCAAAGTGTCAGAATTAAACTGGATGATGAGAAGAAATGGAAGACGCCTGCTACGGTAGTGGGCCGCTCTCCAGAACCAAGGTCTTACACAGTCCTTACAGAGGGAGGGACGGTTACACGCCGTAACCGAAGACATCTTCAGCCTGTACCTGAGAGTCTGGAACCGGATACCTCAGTACCACCGCCGGTGGGATCTCCTGTTCTAAGAGAGGTGCCTTCCCCTCAGCAAGATCATAGCGGGGATATATCTTTGCCTCCAGCAGACTCTTGTTCACCATCTTCTGTATCAGAGGACAGTTCATGCAAAGTTACATCAAGCGGAAGAGTGGTGAGGCTTCCGGCCCGATACAGGGACTGACTTTAGCTAGAACAGTGACCGGAAGTATGGGCAGAATAATCCCATGGTCACTGTGGACTAGGGTAGTCTACCCCGATGTCCAAGTCAGGATGTAATTTATTTGTTCATGTTTTCTAATCCATCTGTTCTTATAATGTTCTAAAACAAAATGTTGTTGTATACCCTGTTGGTGTACCTTGTTATTTAATATATGCGAATGTATGCTTTGCCTTTGAAAAAGGGGAAGATGTGATGATAGCAGGATGTGATGTCACTAGCATGTGGGCGGGGCTTAGGTCCGGTGTCTGTGTCGCAGTTAGTTTAGTACAATCAACCTGTCTGGATGTGTATTGCTATGCTCTGTAATAAAATAGAGTTGTACCATCATTGCTGTGTCCTGCATATGTCCTGCATCTCATGACAATAGGTTTTCTTCAATGGCCCCTAAACCCTGAAGAACATACAAGAAGGAGGAATAATAACCGTTGCATGTATTGTGCTTCCCCGGTACATCTGGTGAAAGATTGCCCACAACTGCTAAAACAAAAGCGCTGTAAGATAAGAGTTTTATATTACTCCATGTAAGGAATCACACTCATCACCTTATTGTTCTCTCCCTATTGCTTTACAGTGGGACCAGCAGTCAATACACACTGAAGCGATCATAGACTTGGGAGCTTGTGGAAATTATGTTGATATGTCTTTTGTGCACAAAATAAAAAAAAATTCACCCGTCTCTATGCGAGTCATTGATGGTAACCATTTACCAACAGGTTCCATAACACACTAAACCAAACCATTGATAGCTATGACACACTCTGGTCACATGGAAAGTTTAGTGTTTGATGTTTTAACCCTCATCTATATTTCCCATAATCCTAGGTTTAAGTTGGTTGAAACAGCATCAACCTACAATTGACTGGAAGAATTCAACAATATCATTGCACTCCGAATATTGCAAGTTTTGCGCCACTACCCTATTACTTACCACAGAGATGAAGATTCCACAAGAATATATGGAATTCAAAGATGTCTTTGATAAGAAGGAAGCAGAAAAACTGCGTCCAATCATAGACTAAAGAGAACTGAACAAAAAGACTATTAAAAACAGATATCCCCTGCCATTCATTTCAGAACTGGTAGAAAGGTTGCAGGGGGCTAAGATTTTCACAAAATTGAATCTTAGAGGAGCATACAAGGAGATGAATTATTAACAGCTTTCAGAATAAGATATGGCTTGTTCGAATATACGGTAATGCCATTTGAATTGTGTAATGCCCCTGCAACCTTTAAAAATTTTATAAATGACATCTTCAGAGATCTTTTAGATATCTTCATAGTCATATACTTGGATGATATTTTAATTTATTTTGAGAATCTTCAACAACACATACTCCATGTCAAGACAGTACTCACTAGACTCAGACGATACAACTTGTACGCAAAATCAGAGAAATGTATTTTCCACTCTACTGACATCTCCTACCTAGGATACCGGATAACCCCCACAGGTATCAATATGGAAGATAACAAAATTAACACCATCCTGAGATGACCTACTCCTTCCACAAAGAAAGAAGTTCAGCAATTCATGGGGTTTGCTAACTTCTACCGAAAATTTATCAAAAACTTTACTGAAATTTCTAGACCACTTACAAATTTGACCAAAATTAACATTCCTTTTCACTGGACCACAGACACACAGCAAGCATTCGATCACAAAAGAAAGGTTCATGACTGCTCCTATCCTCCAATTCCCTGACCCCACCTTACAGTTCATACTGGAGGTGAATTCTGATCATGCCATTGGAGCCGTGCTATGTCAAAGAAGATCATTACAGCATCCCGCTCATCCAGTAGCATTTTTTTCAGAATGATGAATGAAGCCGAATGCAATTATCCAGTTGGAGAAAAAGAGTTATTGGCCATCAAACTCTCTTTAGAACATTGGCGACACCTCCTTGAAGGTACAGCACTTCCAATACAGATTCTGGATTTTAGAAGTAGAAAAACAACTGGTGGCCCCGTTTTCTCTTCAATCCCTTGTTCATATACCATCCAATAAGCTGCCTAAAAAAATTAAGCAACTCATGCTTATAGAACAAACGATACGGGCGTGGCAAAAACTTTGTGTTAAGATTTCTCCTTTTTTAAATATTAAAGGAAACCCGGATTTTCCAGGCGGTTTTGAGTCTGCAAGATTCGAGAAATGGTCACAATTAGGGGTAAGTTATATACCTCAGTTATTTACTGATGAAAATAGCAGAGTTAAAACATTTGATGAATGTATATTTGAGTGGGGGATTCCTAATGGTCAATTTTTTGCATATCTCCAACTTTGCCACTATGCTAACCAGTGTTCCCTCTAAGGACAGTTTTGTGTGCAGCCCAGCAGTGAAACAGTTAAGAAGAGAACCATACCTTGCCATCTGCATTGTGCACTGTTTGCTAATTGCAGGGTGTGGTTAGCTAATTAACTGTTTCACTGCTGGGCCGCACACAAAACTGGCCTTAGAGGGAACACTGATGCTAACCTATTATTAAGGGATCCGACTGGGAAAATTTGATTGTAAAACAATTTTATTTCACCAACAAAACTTTTCTATTACTCCCACATACTCCCTCTTGATTAAATCTCAAGATGATAAGAATCTTAGCTATTTTAAGCTTAAATGGGGCAATGAAACTTTAAACCAAGATGAATTTGACCTACTGGCCTCATCAGGCAAAAGAGTAACCAAAGCTATGAAAGGACAATATTATATAGAACAGCACTTTAAATTAATACATCAGTCTTTTTTAACACCGAGCTTCTTTTCACCTTGGATAAAAGAGGAGGATAAGAAGAATCATTAACTCTCGGACCTGGTTTCCGGTGAGAAGGCAGAGCTCTGACACAGGTGCTCCAGGTCGGCGTGCTGGCCGATGGTTGCTATCCCTGCCTTCACTCTTTGCCCCATGTTTCCCTGAGGACTGGGGCGTACGGCTTGGCAAGATACCGTCAGCTGGAAGGGAAACTGATTTGGCTGTTTATGCCGCGGGGACACCGCATCTATGCTGCAGCAGCGGGGAAAGAAGTAAAACCCTAAGGATATTAAATTATCCTCACACCTCTGAGTGCACAGGTGCGACTTACCTGGCTCCCTGTCATCTCTCCAGTCTGGTAGTGTAGACGGGGAGGAAGCCCAGATTCGGCGGAGTGGATCTGCTTGTGCGGCAGAAGTAGCGGCTCTGAGTGATCGCTCTCCCTGAAGTACCGCTGTAAGTGTGTGTGCCCTTGAACAGAGGAAATGGTGGTGCGTATTGATTGGGAGGCAGGCTGGCTGTCAGAGGTGAGAGCGCCTTGGTGGTGAGAGAGGAGGGACCCGGACGTTTTGCTCCTGCAGGGCAGCAGTGCTGTAGCCCCAGTCTCAAGCAGTTCAGCTGTAGATCCCGAAGATTCACGGAAGAGTCACAAGATATTTCAGGCTGGCAGGTTGAGATATCTGCATTCCAGCTGCAAGAACCTCCGGCCCAGAACGCCTTCATTTCGCTGAAAATATTTCTATGGTTCTTTTTATCTCGCCCTATCCTGCCTGTTACTTAAACATAAAGACTGCTTTAACGAGTTTAAGTCTTGTCCTCTGAAGAGTCTATTCGAATATAAGGGGTCGAAGTTACTGTAAAGTAGGACTCTGAAACTCTGCTCCTACTGGAATATTGTTTGTGCCTTTAAAGCTTGAAGAGGTCGCTCTATTCTGGGTGTAACTTTGTCTCTTCTATCAGGTTGTGGCCCTGAAATAACTGTAGCCCTTGATATTGAAGGACAAAAAGGAGACATTTTCAAGTTATTTATCTGCTATTTGACTTTGCAATTTGAAACCTTTGCTCCCTCAAAGGCCAAGTGTCCCCCTAAGTGCATGATGTGGCTATAAAATTTAGGAGGCTTTTGAACTCTCAATGTATAAATCTATATGGTTAAATAGCTCTTGGGTCAGTGCTTAGGGGCTCTTCTATGCTTGATATTTCATTTATTGTCATCTAGTGAGGTATATTTTGACAAATATCTTTTTTAAGTTGTCTGTCTCTGGCATCAGTATACTGGGATATAACTTGCTGTGCATGGTCTTGACTCTAACTTATTTTTCTCTCTGTTTTCTTTGTTAGTAGTCTCCAGGCATTTCTTTTTGGCCTCGGCCCTAAGCACCTCACGCTTACAGAGTGCACAACAAATGCACCCTGTTTAGCCTTTTTCATAACTCACAGTTATTCTATTTTTTGTGTAATTTTAATCAATATATTATATTCACACATATTCACGTATAAAGGTAAAACAAAAAAAACAAAAAAAGGGAAAAAGAAAAAAATAAATATTTTTTTTTAGTTTGAACCACATTGATATCACTGTTTTTGTCTTTTTCCCCTTCACAGGGGGTCTGTATTTTGTATTGTGGCCCACAGTGTTTTTTTCTTTTATTTTTAATGGAAAAATTTGTAACGCACAGAAAAAATAATTCACCTAAAATGCCTGTGAAATCTAGGGACAAAAGAAACACTAAGGCCTCGCTTCCATTGAGTCGTTAAAAATGGAGCCGTAAGCTACCGAAGCGGCCGACAGCTAAAAGTAATTTACGGCTGCATTTTAGTACCAGGTTTCCATTGAAAAGATTAGCGTGTTGCGCGCAGTCGCTCTTTTCGTGTAGCTGTAAGTTAACGTTGTGTTAACGCTTCCATCTGACGTCGGATTTCTTGAAAATCAATTAGTTGCTAAGGTAACCCGACCTTACGCTATAGAATTTACGTTTAATGTCCGTGCTTCTTACCTGTGATCGCCTCTCAAGAAAAATAAAAAAACACTTATCCATATTTTTAATAATCAAATACTATTTTCTAATATAATTATATTTAACACTTCATAAATATAAGTAATATTTATTGCTGCCCAAGGCATAGGTCTAGTTTGCATTCTGTAGATATGTTCTTGCATATATTATTATATTTAAATATATACTGATATTTCTATTAGAATATAAGTTCAACTATTTCTATACATGAGACAACAATAAATATTACTTATAACAATTTATTTCTACATTAAAACACTTGCATTATTTGCAAGTGTTATAATTTCAATAGAAAATAGGTCTCAAAAAGCACAATTTTCCTCTTTTACACCTAGTTGAGCTGGGGGTAATATTTCTCAATGTATCGACAGCCTCCGACAATGTATTAGCGGTTAGCGCTTTCATTGGAAACCTGGTATAATTTATCGATTAACGGCTTCTATTACTTTCTATGGGACACGAAGATCTTTTTTAGATATTGAGGTATAACGCGCCATTGGAAACAGTCGATAAACGATATTGCTTCCGGCAGCATATTTATCGGTTTGCGAGTGCACGCAAACTGAATTACGACTCAATGGAAGCGAGGCCTAAGTTGGGTGATATAAGTATTGACACATCATCTGAGAATGTATCAGCAGTTATAGATACCCCGGTCTTGATTGGTCAACTCACAGCCATTTTCTCTCCCCAATTTGAGGGTATAAAGAAAGAACTTGGAGTTATCTCTACTGAGATAGCGACACTTTCAGCAGAGGTTAAACAATTTTCCCTCAGAATTGGGGAAGCGGAAAATAGAATCTCCGCTGCAGAAGACAGGATGATGGCACAAGAAGGTATTATTCAAGCTCAAGAGGCTAAATTAAACAGTATACAGTTGCGCCTGGAGGATCTTGAGGATCGCTCCAGGCGCAACAATATTAGGGTCATAGGCCTACCCGAATCCCCGGAGTTTGATGACCTAATTAAATTTACCTCCATTACTCTCCCCCAGGCCATTGGCATAGCAGCTCATTCTCTCCCTTTAGCAATCGAGAGGGCCCACAGAGTAGGTCCCAGAAGAGAGTCAGCTGGCGGCCCGGTAAAACCCAGGATGTGTATTTTCAAGCTTCTCAAGTTTCAAGATAAGCTTGAGGTTCTGAAGTTAGCTAAGAAAGCTGGCACACTAGAATTTGGGAACAGCAAGATTTTGCTGTTCCAGGATTTTTCGGCGGAAACTTCCGCTCGGAGAAGACTCATGGCCCCTTATTGTTCACAGCTGATTAGCAAAGGCATAAAAGCTAGTTTATTTTACGCTGCCAAAATTAAAGTGGAAAATAAGGGAGCTAAATTTACTTTCAATGAAGTAACTGAGATTAAAGAGTTTATGAGGACCCTAGAACCTTAATATAATGTATGCATGTGAGTAGGATAATGGGCAGCAGGATGCCTGGGATCTTAGGTCTGGTTTATAAAATAGCCTTAGTTTGTTTGATTTTTTCTCTGTTAAGTATTTTTATTCGTTTTTATGCACAGATATGTTCAGTATTTGTATTTCATTATCTTGTGAGACATGTGGAGTCTATGATTATGTTAACCAAAAAATTGCAAGTAGCGAGATATCTGGTAATTGTTTTATTTTTGGTATGTGTGTGGTTTTTTTTGTTTGTTTTTTTTTCCTTGCGCTCTCTCTCTCCCCCCCCCCCCCAGCCGGTACTCTTCGCCTTAGGTCCGATCATTGCGGTGATGCCTAAGGAGACTAGATAATGGCAGTGGGGATTAAAATTCTTTCATGGAATGTGGGAGGGATTTCCTCTCCGGGCAAGCGCAAATTAGTTATTAATGCGTTGGCTTTAGAAAAACCAGATTTGTTTTTTTTACAGTAAACCCATTTAGATGGAATTGAAGCTGCAAAGCTTAAAATAAATTCGGTTGGTGAAGTAATCTCTTCCTCCTCTCCTTCTAAAAAATGAGGAGTGGCGGTGTTATTTCACAAGGATTTAGATTATAAAGTTATCAAAGTTGAGATAGATCCCTCTGCCCGATATATGCTATTACAGGTGATGATTAATACCGTTAAATATATTTTTTGCAATATTTATGCCCCTAATAAATTTTCAATGACATTTTGGGACCATATCCAAAACAAAATATTTCCATATCAAAGGGAAAATGTAATCCTATGTGGGGATTTTAACATGACCATCTGTCCAGAATTAGATCGTTTTTCAAAAAAGAATTCTGCAGAATACAAGTATAATGCCAAATATTTTAAAAGATTTTGTAGTAAATTGGGTCTGACTGATATTTGGCGCATCCAGAATCCTTCAGTTAGAGCTTTCACGTGCGAATCCAAGGCTCATAGGACCTTTTCCAGGATTGATCTTTTTTTAATTTCAGAGTCATTAGCAGTGTGTCAATTTAGAGCGGGAATCAGTGAATTTGTGATTTCTGATCGTGCCATTTTTTCTTTCTCTCTTGTTAATACTCACGTGGTTCGGTCACTAGCTCCGGTTTTTGGTTTTCCAAGTTTTTCTATACACTAATGCAAGATTTATATCTTGGATTAATAATGTATGGTATGAGTATGCATCATTCAATGCAAATTATAGACACAAGGTGGAGATCTTTTGGGAGGCCGCCAAAGCAGTGGTACGTGGAGAAATTGTTGGATATATGAGCACTCGGTCAAAAAAAATCAAGGAACAGGGGAGTCTATTTGCTAATAAAGTTGGGGAGGCTTATAGGAATGTTCACTCCGACCCCTCTCCAACTAATTGGTCAGTATATCTCGAGACTAGAAAGGAAAGAGAGATCTTCTTAAAACAAAAATCTCAGGAGGAAGAGGTAAGATTGAACTTCAAGTATAAGAGTTTTCATGGGTGTTCTGCGAAATATTTGGCTCACCTTACCAAGAATAGAAAGAAGAAGAATTGTATCGCAGTTATTAAAAAGGGGGAGGACAGGCTTTTCAAACCAGCGGAAATCTCTCAGGCATTTCATAGCTACTATCAGCTGCTTTATTCTCCGATCAGTATTGATCAAGAAAATCTAAATGTTTTCTGGTCTAAAATTAACATCCCTGGCTGGGCGGAGCCAAGCCGTGCAGGAACATGGCCGCAAATCTGTAAGGCTCCGTGTCAGCCTTTCCTCTTAGCAGCATTAGCCTAATTAGGACCTCAATCTAACTAATGCCGGGAGTTGTAAGAAACCCTCTTGCAAACTAGCCTTTGGATCTCTAACCTCAGCATCGCAGTAAACACCTTGAAGGGCCGCTGGCCTGCCGCCTCAGTTGTGGAGTCACAGCGCTGTTATCCCCGACTTAACCCAACAGCCGAGATCGCCTTACCCTCCTCAAGCTCACCTTGCTAGCCCCTGGGTCCGCGATTGACTTGCCGGTGCCTCCAGTATACCCAGAGGACTCCCCATAAAGCATAACTAAGCTCAATTTTCATACCTGTTCAAAAAGGCTTTTCACCTGGCCACCTCTTTCCAACCATAGACCTGAGGGGTCACAAGAATATACATAAGTTTCTATCATTGCACTCACTCTTCACTTGGCTGCTGCTGATTATGTGAAACGTCTTTTGCATTTCTTCTTCACTGTATAGTGTTATCCCCTACTCCCTGCTAGCAAACGCCTCAGTCTGCCTGTCTTTGCCTTTTTATCACATCAGAAGACAACATACTCTCTCAACCTTCCCCCCCTCTATCAGAGGGTTCATGTCCAATATGGCCTCAAAAAAGGGACAGAGATCTGATAAACCAGCCAAATCGTCATCTCAAACCCCATCGGTATCCTCCTTCTTCCAGACATCAGATACCGCTCCAATAACATCTGACACCCCACCGGACCAATTGAGCACCCCAAGCCCAATTAAAAACCCAAATGACCAACAGGACCCTTTGCAAGCTATTCAGGTGAGGCTTGCTGCGCTCCCTTCTAAGTCTGACCTGGTCTCAAATCTTTTATTAAGGAGGAGATAAGGGATCTGAAAAGAGACCTTAATGAAATGGGGGCTCGTTTGGATTACCTCGAGGAAGGTCAGGAGACCTTGAACAACCTGGTCAGCTTGAACACGCAACAACTCTCTATTCAAGATTCTAAAGTACAGTCTCTTCAAGATAAAATAGAGGACTTGGATAACCGCGGACATAGGAACAACTTGAGGTTCTGCGGTATCCCAGAAGATGTGACCCCTGACCATCTCAAAAGATATATTATTGGCCTAGCTCAGCACCTTTCTCCTGAATCACCGGTATTACTGTCTGAAGATTTGGACAGAGCGCACAGGGCGCTCCGGCCCCTACCTAAGCCTCCACTGCATCCGAGGGATGTCATTGTCCGATTTCTAAGATTCTCTACTATGGCAGGCAGCAAGGTCCCAACAGACCATCTCATTCAGAGGACACTCCCTTCAGATCTACCAGGACCTTAGCCCTTACACGATTCAGAGATGTAAGGAGATCAAGTTCATTACTAGTGCACTGCAAGAACATCACATCAAATACCGATGGGGTTTCCCTTTTAGTTTAATAATCAGCCACAATGGTTCACAAATCATTTATAAGGACTACAACGACCTTGACCAGCTATCCAGATCCCTCAACATTCCTTTCAACAACCCGGTGGATCCGGGTGTCCTGTTCCAGCAGATTGTTGTAGCTGATTTGTCCTTAATATACCATGATCCCTTTTATATTGTGTCCCCAAGGCGTGAAGTGTTACAACTCTAGGATCTACCTCCCGGATAACTCCCTCAATCTATATAACTATCCCTTATATTGAAGGCCATGCCTCCCGAGCGGCTATGACAATTGGAGGCGACCAGACATCTTACCAATAATCCCTATTAACTTTGAGGAGTTCTAGACGACCCTTAATTCCCATGGCCCCCCTTATTCCTATCTTAGCCGATACCCAGGTAATTTTTATGATTAACAGTAAAGGGAGCTACTGCGGATAGATCCTTTTGTTTATTATTCTGAATTTGCTTCGACTCCTTAACAGAGCGTAGCCCCTGGGCACGAACTGTAACAGTTTTAGTACCTACTTACAAGATAATCTCCCTGACCTGCAGGGCCATCCCCTATACTACACGCCTTACCCCTCATGAGGCTGTGCACAGCTAAGGTAATCAGACCGCCACCTAATACCCTCTAGCAATTAAATGGAATTTTATACATCCCTCTAAACCCCTGATAATTTTTGGTTCTATCATAACCTAAGAGCTTATAAGGCAACACTCTTCCCCCCCTAGTAAAGTGTACAACGGAATGATGTATACACTTCTTACAAAAGTTACTGTTTCCCTTATGTTTGATGTTTTTCAAAATGTATTGTTTACATTGCTTGTTTTGTTCCCTCATTATTTCCTTTTTATTTCTTTTCCCTGTCCGGTCTCGGGGTGGGCTCCTGCCTCTCATCTAACCCAGGGTGACCCAGAACTTAATAGACTTAATGACCTCTTCTCCCCACAGACATATGACTAATACCTTAAATCATATCAAGTTTCTATCTCATAATACTAAAGGCCTCAATAGTCCCCAAAAGAGGTCAATGGCCCTAAGAGACTATAAAAGACAGAGGGGTGATATTCTTTTTATCCAGGAGACGCATTTTCAGAGGGGCTCTGAACCTAAAGCCAGCTTCCGGAAATTTGGGACTGGCTACTTCTCTTCCCATTCTTCTAAACACAACGGGGTTGGGATCTTGATTCATAGACACTTACCTTTCACACTGACCTCTACCCATAGGGATAAAGAAGGACGCTATATAATATTAGTTGGATTTCTCTACCACAAACCCGTCACTCTGGTGAATCTTTATGCCCCCAATGTAAATTCTGCCCCATTTTTTCACCACCTCTGCCAAAAAGTCCTGGAGGTTGCTAAGGGTAGTTTGATTCTGGGGGGCGACTTCAATTTAGCACTTGACCCTGCCCTCGATTGCTCCGCGGGCACCTCCTCCTCATCCAGTAAGACGCTTTGACAAGTTAGACAATCCCTTTCACACCTGGCCATACATGACACATGGCGCCTCCAGCACCCCGATGATAGGGAATTTACCTTCTACTCCAGCCCCCATCAGTTATATACGAGAATAGACTATATCTTTACTGATGTATCTAGCTTATCCTCTATTACTGCTACCAATATCCTTCCCATAACATGGTCTAACCATGCTATAATTAGCTGCCAGCTGTGCTGGCGCCCTACAGACCCTTCTCAGTCTACATGGCGATTTGACGAATCTCTCCTTAGAGATCCTCAGGTGATCATACAACTACAGAAGACCCTACTTGACTACTTCCAAAGAAATTATATACCTGAAACAGATATACATGATATCTGGGGCGCACATAAGTGTGTTCTCAGAGGAGAGCTCATTGCAATTAAGACTGCCAAACGTAAACAACAGCACATTTACCTTAATGCCCTTCTGGGCGATATCGCCAAGCTCCAGACCCTACACTTAGCACACCCCACAGATAAATCCCTCTCTGACAATATTACACATAAAAGAGACCAGCTTCGCTTACTCCTGGGTACTGAAGCCAAGAAACCTTGTTCCTCAAAAAAATGTACTACGAGGGCGCGAACAAACAAGGTAGGATGCTAGCCCGACAATTAAAAAAAAGAACGAATAAACAATATATAATGAGAATAAGGGACTCCAGGGGGACACTACAGTCTACCTCCACAGACATCACACAAGCCTTTAGAGACTTCTATGATAAACTTTACAACATCAGACGAGGACTAGCAGACCCTGCCCCCGAAGACATAGCTGCTTATATAGGTGACATAATTTTACCTAAATTGACTGATGAACAGAGGGACGAATTAGACTTGCCATTCTCAGAGGAAGAGCTTCTACTAGCTCTGTCATCTCTCCCTTCCGGGAAAGCTCCAGGCCCTGATGGGTTCAGTAACTCTTACTACAAACAATTCAAGGAAATCCTATCTCCCTACCTACTTAGATATTTTAATAGCATGGATGACACCAGAGCTTTCTCGCCGTCATCTCTACAAGCACACATTACTGTTATTCCCAAGCCCCATAAAGCCCCTGATTCAATCACTAATTATCACCCGATCTCTCTTATTAATACTGACCTAAAAGTATATGCAAAGATAATAGCTACCCGTCTCAACCGCGTTCTCCCTACCCTTATACATAATGACCAGGTGGGCTTTGTCCCTGGCCGAGAGGCTAGGGACAACACTGTTCGTAATGTCATGTTGATCTGGCATGCCACCAACCAGCACATCCCTACTGCATTTATCTCGACAGATGCCGAAAAGGCGTTTGACCGGGTAAACTGGTCTTATCTCAGGGCTTCCCTAGGGGCATATGGCATAGGTGACACTACCCTACAACGAATATTCGCCTTATATAACTCACCCAGCACCCGCATCATAGTTAACGGATCCCTCTCCTCTCCTATAGATATCAGGAATGGCACACGTCAGGGCTGCCCTCTTTCTCCCCTACTGTTTGCCCTCTTCATCGAGACATTCGCCTCCAGAGTTAGAAACTCCCCGGGGGTCCAGGGTATCATGGTAGGGGACGATGAATACAATCTGTCGCTCTTTGCCGATGACATCCTGTTTTCCCTTACCCAGCCCGAGTCCTCGATACCCAGACTTCTGTCAGACCTTGCAACATTTCAGTCCCTCACAGATTTCCTGGTTAACCACACTAAGTCGGAGATCCTGTCCATTGGTCTCCTGGAGAGCTTGATAGCATCTATTAAACTTACCTGTCCCTTAAGGTGGTGCTCTGGGGCGCTTAGATACCTTGGCATCTCCCTCCCTAATACTTTTGACAGATTGTTCCAGGAAAATTTTATACCCATTAAAACCGTAATTATGCGCAATTTATCCTCCTGGGGCTCGAAAAATCTTACTTGGTGGGGACGGATCAACACGATAAAGATGAACATTTTTCCCAGGCTCCTTTATATAATGGGAGCGATCTTGATACCTCTGCCCCCCAGATATCTCCACCAGGTGCAGAGTTTATTTAGTGCTTTTATTTGGAAAAAAAGACCCCAATGAATAAACAAAGTTACCATGTCCTTATTGCGGGAGCACGGGGGCCTTAGTCTTCCCGATCTAGACAAATACAGGACATCCTTACATTTGCAAAGGATCCTTGACTGGAGGGTGGCGGGGGAACAGAGGAGATGGGTCCGTTAAGAAGAACATATTAACTCTAATCCGTCACTGGCCACTTTGTTTTGGAGCCCTTCATTTCGCGAGACTACGAAGATGCTCTCTTTCCCGATCACCAGGGAGACAGCGGGTGTATGGGATCGAGCTATACGGCAAAACCCCTGCCTGTCATCCAACCCGAGCCCCCTGACATCTCTGACCCATAATCCCGTCTTCTCCTTAAAATCACTCGGGAGCCTGGGTCCCCATCCCTGTCATGACTAGGGATGGCTAGGGACAACACTGTTCGTAATGTCATGTTGATCTGGCACGCCACCAACCAGCACATCCCTACTGCATTTATCTCGACAGATGCTGAAAAGGCATTTGACCGGGTCAACTGGTCTTATCTCAGGGCTTCCCTAGGGGCATATGGCATAGGTGACACTACCCTACAACGAATATTCGCCTTATATAACTCACCCAGCGCCCACATCATAGTTAACGGATCCCTCTCCTCTCCTATAGATATCAGGAACGGCACACGTCAGGGCTGCCCTCTTTCTCCCCTACTGTTTGCCCTCTTCATCGAGACATTCGCCTCCAGAGTTAGAAACTCCCCAGGGGTCCAGGGTATCATGGTAGGGGACGATGAATACAAGCTGTCGCTCTTTGCCGATGACATCCTGTTTTCCCTTACCCAGCCCGAGTCCTTGATACGAAGACTTCTGTCAGACCTTGCAACATTTTAGTCCCTCACAGATTTCCTGGTTAACCACACTAAGTTGGAGATCCTGTCCATTGGTCTCCCGGAGAGCTCGATAGCATCTATTAAACTTACCTGTCCCTTAAGGTGGTGCTCTGGGGCGCTTAGATACCTTGGCATCTCCCTCCCTAATACTTTTGACAGATTGTTCCAGGAAAATTATATACCCATTAAAACCGTAATTATGCGCGATTTATCCTCCTGGGGCTCAAAAAATCTTACTTGGTGGGGACGGATCAACACGATAAAGATGAACATTTTTCCCAGGCTCCTTTATATAATGGGAGCGATCCCGATACCTCTGCCCCCAAGATAACTCCACCAGATGCAGAGTTTATTTAGTGCTTTTATTTGGAAAAAAAGACCCCCACAAATAAACAAAGTTACCATGTCCTTATTGCGGGAGCATGGGGGCCTTAGTCTTCCCGATCTAGACAAATACAGGACATCCTTACATTTGCAAAGGATCCTTGACTGGAGGGTGGCGGGGGAACAGAGGAGATGGGTCCGTTTAGAAGAACATATTAACTCTAATCCATCACTGGCCACTTTGTTTTGGAGTCCTACATTTTGCGAGACTACTAAGATGCTCTCTTTCCCGATCACCCGGGAGACAGTGGGTGTATGGGATCGAGCTATACGGCAAAACCCCTGCTTGTCATCCAACCCGAGCCCCCTGACATCTCTGACCCATAATCCCGTCTTCTCCTTAAAATCACTCGGGAGCCTGGGTCCCCATCCCTGTCATGACGACAATGTACAAATATTTAATGTCACCTCCAATGAAAGATTATGTACTCAGGAACAACTCATTGACATGGGGCACGGATGGGCACGTAATTGGTTTTCCTATAGAAGACTCCAAAACTACGTTAACACCCACAAAAATAACATGACCCGTCCCCCCACTAACCTTGAGAAGCTGTTCCTGTCGAGCTTTCCGTTGAGACATTCCCTTTCCGCCATTTACAAAATTATACTCCAGCCACTACCAGGCAACTTGCCGTATTCCATGGAGATGTGGGAGAGGGAATTGGGTAGAATTATCCTTCCACAAACGGCAGCTACTATATTCCTAAACACTAAAAAATCCTCTATCTCAGCATCCATACTAGAAACCAACTATAAAATCCTACACTGTTGGTACCTAACCCCACAAAAACTACATCGGCTATACCCAAACACAAACAATAAATGCTGGAGATGCGGCCATGTGGGCAGTGGTATGGGCCACATGTGGTGGTGGTGCTCAAGACTGAACTACTTTTGATACGAAGTTATAGCTGAAGTTGAGAAAATACTACACATCCAGATCCCCCAAACCCTCTCATATGGCTATTAAATAAGCCGGTCAGACTGCCGATTAAATCCCTTCTCCCCCTATTTCGGATATTCACAAATAGTGTTAAAACACTAATTGCTGAAAACTGGAGGTCCGCAGATATCCCCTCCTTGAGAATGTGGAGGGTCAGGGTGTCTGAATTACTAGAACTGGAGGAATACTCCGAGTATAAGAAAGGGAACACGGAAAATTTCATAGCTATCCAAGCAGTCTGGGACGACTACCTAAATACTATACCAACTTCACACTAAGCGACTATGTGGTTAGACGACTCTAGCGATGTCTACTATTGACTATTGGGGTTTGCGAGACCTTTCTATTGGGTTTGGGGTGGGTAGCTTCCCCAAGATTGGACACTCTACTCTGCTATAATTTATGATTTATTGTGACTTCCTTCCCCTTTTTCTCCCCTCTGCCTTTTTTTCTGGACATACCTAGTTCTTTCTTAATCTTATTGAAAATTGGAACTTGCGTCGATGCACTGATATTGTTTATGCAATTTGTTCTTGTTTCTGTTATTGATTCCCATGTGGAAATGATGTGGATCGCTCGCAATTTCTATGTTAATAAAAAGAATTTTACTAAAATTAACATCCCCAAGACTCAAGTCGATGAGCTAGCACTACTGAACCAGCCGATAATGCAAGAAGAGATCAGCATTGCTATTGATAAACTTAAGTTGAATAAAGCAGCCGGCCCAGATGGGCTCCCTGCCGAATTTTATAAGTCCTTAAAGGAAGAACTGCTGTCATCATTGGAGGGTCTATATAATAATTATTATCTATCCGAGAATGGCATTACATCGGGTTTTGCAGCCGTTAATATTTCACTTATATTAAAAAAAAAAAAAACCCGGAGGATATGGCCTCATACAGGCCAATATCAGTGCTTAACACCGATTACAAAATAATGGCCGGGATTATTGCAGCTAGATTTAATCTTTGTTTACAGAATCTGATCCACCAGGACCAGACTGGTTTTATGACATCTAGGAACTCGTCGAGGAATATTCGTAAGGTCACTAGGTTCTTGGACTATACGTGGAGGTCCGCAGATATCCCCTCCTTGAGAATGTGGAGGGTCAGGGTGTCTGAATTACTAGAACTGGAGGAATACTCCGAGTATAAGAAAGGGAACACGGAAAATTTCATAGCTATCCAAGCAGTCTGGGACGACTACCTAAATACTATACCAACTTCACACTAAGCGACTATGTGGTTAGACGACTCTAGCGATGTCTACTATTGACTATTGGGGTTTGCGAGACCTTTCTATTGGGTTTGGGGTGGGTAGCTTCCCCAAGATTGGACACTCTACTCTGCTATAATTTATGATTTATTGTGACTTCCTTCCCCTTTTTCTCCCCTCTGCCTTTTTTTCTGGACATACCTAGTTCTTTCTTAATCTTATTGAAAATTGGAACTTGCGTCGATGCACTGATATTGTTTATGCAATTTGTTCTTGTTTCTGTTATTGATTCCCATGTGGAAATGATGTGGATCGCTCGCAATTTCTATGTTAATAAAAAGAATTTTACTAAAATTAACATCCCCAAGACTCAAGTCGATGAGCTAGCACTACTGAACCAGCCGATAATGCAAGAAGAGATCAGCATTGCTATTGATAAACTTAAGTTGAATAAAGCAGCCGGCCCAGATGGGCTCCCTGCCGAATTTTATAAGTCCTTAAAGGAAGAACTGCTGTCATCATTGGAGGGTCTATATAATAATTATTATCTATCCGAGAATGGCATTACATCGGGTTTTGCAGCCGTTAATATTTCACTTATATTAAAAAAAAAAAAAACCCGGAGGATATGGCCTCATACAGGCCAATATCAGTGCTTAACACCGATTACAAAATAATGGCCGGGATTATTGCAGCTAGATTTAATCTTTGTTTACAGAATCTGATCCACCAGGACCAGACTGGTTTTATGACATCTAGGAACTCGTCGAGGAATATTCGTAAGGTCACTAGGTTCTTGGACTATACGTGGAGTTTGGAATCAGAGTCTAATATGGCGGCAATCTTTGACTCATCTGTTTTGACCTTAGATGCAGTTAAGGCCTTTGATTCCATTGTCTGGGAGCACCTATTTCGATCGCTGGATAATTTCAGGTTTACTAGTAATTTTATTCGTTATATCCATAAAATTTATTCCAATCCCATTTCTTATCTATTGGTAAATGGAATTCGTTCCCCAGAGATAATTTTACAATGTGGTACTAGGCAGGGGTGCCCACTATCCCCTCTTCTGTTTAACGTGGCTGTAGAACCATTAGCGGTCAGATTTCGAGAGGTTTTGACTGGTATTTCACTTAGTTCTTATTGTTTAAAAACTCTCCTTTATGCAGATGATATTTTATTATTTGTAGAAAATGTACGTCAATCTATTCCAGTAATTTCACAACTTCTTGCTCAGTTTAGTTCCTTCTCTGGTTACTCGGTGAATCTAGAGAAAAGCGAACTTATGTATGTGGGTAACAGTCTGCCATGTCCAGTAAAGGTCCGATTTAAAGTGGTTAATACAATTAAATACTTGGGGCTAGAGTTACATAAAAACCCCAAGTTATCGTATACTGCAAACTACGCCCCACTGTTTGAAAAAATTAAAATCGATCTTCAGCTTTGGGCATCCTACCCGTTGTCAATTTCTGCGAAGGTAAACTTAATAAAAACGATCATTTTTCCACGTCCTCCTCTACGTGTTACAGAATTTACCTATCTTTATATCTAATTCAGATATGAAAAAATTATATTGGTGTTTTTCTAAATTTATTTGGAAAGATAAAAAACCCAGGATTGCTTTAGCTTAGCTTATGCAGAAAGCGAACCACTGCCTGATGTTAGGTTGTATAATATAGCGGCTATGGTCAAATTTGCCATAGACTGGGTGGCTGAAACCAATTTAATAGTGGTTAGTCAAGAAGAAGCATTTTATATACGCCCTTTTTCGCTAAAAGCTATTTTACATTGCAACCCTAGACAGCTTCCTTCTAATATCTGCAGAATGATGTCATTCAAAAATATTGTCATAGCATGGCACAAGTTTTGCAGTGGCTTAGGAATAGAACCTTCTTTCTCGGAATTTCTTCCTATCCAGGGAAATCCTAACTTTATACCAGGTATTCCCCAAAAGGTATTTAAATCTTGGGAAAATAAGGGTTTATCTGTAGTTAAGCAATTGCTGGGGGCTGACAATTTGATGAATACAGCCGAATTTCTGTTCCAATCTTATGATCTCCCTAGATCAGATTTGTTCGCCTATTTTCAAATTCCTCATTATGTGCATGATCGGAAATGGGTGTTTGGTATGATGGCAGAGTGGTCTGATATCAGAATTGTAATTAAAAAGTTCAGTGCCGGAATTTCATCCATTTCCCTAATGTATGATACCATGCTCTCTAAACAAAGTGAAAAGTACCTGCATAATATTAGTAATTGGCTGTATCGTTATTCCTGAGAGCACTGGTGAGAGGATTATTCAGAGTTTCAACATGTTATATAAATGTAGGGTATCTATGACCTGGAAGGAATCACACGTGAAGCTCTTGAATAATTTTTATATGCACCCGCTTAAAGTCCAAACATTTTCTGCTTCTGGACTAAGTAATTGTCCCAGATGTTCTAATCAAAGGGCTGACTTATTCCATATTTTTGGTTCTGTCCCAAAATCAATCAGTTATGGCTTAAAATTTGTTTTTGGTTTAACACTCTTTATGATGTAAAAGTCTCTCTAACATTACAGGATGTGGTTTTATTGTTTACATCTTTCGATAGGAGTCATGCGCGTTTGATTCGTATATTGAATACGATCATTTTGGCAGTGCGCCACCTCGTCCTTTTAAGTTGGAAGGCAAATTAAAGCACCAAGCCTTTCGAGGGTTCTTAAAGAAATCCAAGGTCAAGTTATCTTCGAGTCACATCATTTACAGGATGTCTCTGAGAAGAGAATCGATGATTTTCTTCAGGGGTGGCTGCCTATTATTATGTCCTACTCTGTCCAGATACAAAGGCAGATCCTCTCCCCGGTACGATCGACTTCTAGTTTCGCAGAACTAGTATTGCTGGGTAAATTTCCGGCGTCCTGGATAAATGCAGGTCCATGATCTTTCGGATATGCGGGTCGGAGGTCAGGGCTGAGAGTCGGCTTGGGGTTGGTGGGTGAGGGGGGAGGTGCGCGAGAGGTGGAACTGTTTTTTTTTTTTCTCTTTCCTCTCTTCTCCGTTAGGTTATATGTTATTTTGAAAAATTCAGTAAGACAAAGTGGATAATCGCCATGCGAATGTATGCTTTTGATTTGTTTCTGAAGATTTTTTGTTTGTATGCTTTTCTTGTACTTGAGAAATTATGTAATTGTCTTATATCGAATAATAAAAAAAAGAAATAAAAAAAAAAGAGGAGGATAAATTAGTATGTGTTAAATGTAGACTCAGAGGAGCAGATATGCTCCATTATTTTTTGTACTGCCCAATAATTCAACGGTTTTGGGCTAAGATATCATTCTGGGTCTCCAAAATACGGAACTCTCATATACATTTATCTAAGAATAATGTTCTTTTTCTAACTACTTCTGATGAAAAGGCTAATAATATTCTTCTAGTAAATACAGCTGTTTTGTTAGCGAGAAAATTTATTTTGAAGTATTGGAAATCAAACAAAGAACCTAGATTTTCAGAATTCAAGAATAGCATCTCATTTCAATTTAATTAAGTTAATGTACTGATGGAAAGTGAAGCAAACATTTAAAAGTTCTTTGAAAAATGGCAGGTTTATATTAAGTCATTAGATGTTACTACACAAAAAGCAATTATTAAGCCATTCGAAAATTTAATTTTTATGTTAGAAGCTAATTTACAAGGTGAATGGCTGTACTCCCAGAATCACCAACGAGTTACGTAATTATTTATTTATCCACAAGGTTTGTGGTTGCTTTGTATGATTATATGGTAACTCTGTACTTCTAATGAAATTGTGGATATATGGCCATTTTTTTTCTTTTTCTTTGTGAAGAAAAAGAGAGGAAATTATTTAAGGGAATCTGTTATGTTAATATATGACATTGTATAGAAGAATATTGCTATGAAGAAAATATGAGGTGGCATTACTTTTTTCACAGTTACTTAATTGTCTGTTACTTGTCTGGTATATCATAGATCCTTGTTTATGTCTAGCCATATGAGCGATAGATAGGCTAAGACTGCTAAACTTTTCTCACTGACTTTGTTCATACATAATTGTAAGCAATGAACGGTAACTGTGTTTATGTTTATTTTTCTGTATACCTTAAATAAAAAAAAAAGAATAAAAAGAAAAAAAAAATTTCAGAACTGGTAGAAAGGTTGAAGGGCGCTAAGATTTTCATGAAATTGGATCTTAGGGGAGCATACAATCTCTTCAGAATAAGACAAGGAGATGAATGGCTAACAGCTTTCAGAACAAGATATGGCTTGTTCGAATATACGGTAATGCCATTTGGATTGTGTAATGCCCCTGCATCTCCTACCTAGGACACCGGATAACCCCCACAGTTATCAATATGGAAGATAAAATTAACACCATCCTGAGAATGCCTACTCCTTCCACAAAGAAAGAAGTTCGGCAATTCATGGGGTTTGCTAACTTTTAAAGAAAATGTATCAAAAACTTTGCTGAAATTTCTAGACCACTTACAAATTTGACCAAAATTAACATCCCTTATCACTGGACCACAGACACACAGCAAGCATTTGATCACTTTAAAGAAAGGTTCATGACTGCTCCTATCCTCCAATTCCCTGACCCCACCTTTGGCCATCAAACTCTCTTTAGAACATTGGCAACACCTCTTTGAAGGTACAGCACTTGCAATCCAGATTTATACTGATCATTCGAATTTACAATACTTACAAACTAACAGAACCCTATCGGCACGTCAAGTTCGGTGGAACTTGTATTTTTCCCATTTTAACAATTTAATCACTTATTGTCCAGGAAAATCATATGGTAAGGCGATGCTCTCTCCAGAATGGAAGCTAGACCTATTCCAGAATCTAATTCAAGTACCATTATACCTTCCGATCACATCATTGCTACGCTGACCAACCTGACTGAATTGGTAAAAAGGAACCAAACTACAGATCCTACATTACCTTTACCAGAAATCTCTCAGGTTAAAGATGGTGTTTACCACCACGATAGTAAACTCTATGTACCCAATAAATTACGTACTGACCTACAACTTGCATACTGTATATGAATCTCCCTTAGCTGGCCTTCCAGGAACACAAAAGACACTTCAACTGCTGAGGAGAACTTTCTGGTGGCCTAACATGTCTAAAGATTGTAACCAGCATGTGCAGTCCTGTCATACCTGTGTCACTTCCAAAACTGATAGACCACATTCTTTTGGATTACTCATGCCACTACAAACCCCAAATAGACCATGGAAGGATGTAGCTATGGACTTTATAGTGGAACTAGCAAGGTCAGAAAAGAATAACACCATATTTGTTATTGTTGACCTTTTTAGAAAAATGGTACACTTCATTCCCTACCATCATCTACCAACAGCACATGAAACATTAAGACTATTCATTGATAATGTGGTTAAACTACATGGATTCCCCTCTAGTATCACTTATGACCGAGGTACACAGTTTACTTTGAAATTTTGGAGAGAACTTTGTAAAACCTTACAGATACAACAACTCCTCAGCATGTCATTTACAACAAGATAACTGGATGGCCTTTCTGTCTTTGGTGAAATCCACATATAACAACTCTTAAACATTCCTCTTCCAAGTACTCCCCTTTCTTTGCGAATTATGGATTCAATCCAACCTACCATTTCTTCCCACATTTGGAATCATCATGTCCAGCAGTAAATTATCATATAAACGCCATTTCACAAATCTTCAAAGTTCTTCGGGATAACAAATGGCCAAATGTAAACAAAAGAAATACTATGATTTAAGGAGACGTCCAGCTCCTGATTATCGAATTGGTAATTTGGTATGGCTCTCCACCAAAAACCTTAAATTGCAATCCCCTAGTCATAAATTCAGCAGCCTCTTCCATGGACCTTTTAAAATACTGAAAGTGGTTAAACCCAACGCAGTTCCTTCATCAATAGTAATAACAGAGGATGTTTGTTTACTTGCGAGAAGTGGGTCACGAGTGCATTCATAAGGTTTTAAGAGTGATACATGGAAGGTCGGGTGAACTTTATAAGAGGATGAGAGGTCAATGTATCACTCTTAAAACCTTATGAATGCACTCGTGACCCACTTCTCACAAGTAAACAAACATCCTCTGTTATTACTATTGATGAAGAATTTGAGGTGGACACTATCCTTGACTCTCGTTGGTTTAATGGAGTTTTAGTTTTACAGTATCTACTGCACAGGAAAGGTTATGGCACGGAGGACAATTCCTGGGAACCTTGAACCAATATATCAGCACCTCGACTATTTTTGCTTTTCCACTGCAGACTCCCTAGTCCTCCTCATCCTTGATCCGCGTAGTGGCTCTTTGGGAGGGGGATTATGTGGTGTCTGTACCTTTTAGAGGATGGAGTTTTCTTTATTTGCTGCCTATTTAATGTTTCACCTGCTGAATCACTTTGCTTGATTATTGCAGTTTACCTTGTACTCCATGCAGGACTCAGGACTCCATGCAGCACAGTTAAAGGGACACTCAAGTCAAAATAAAACAATGATTCAGATACAGCATTCAATTTTAAACTTTCCAATTTACTTCCATTAACAAAATGTGCACAGTCTTTTAATATTTACACTTTTGAGTCACCAGCTCCTACTGAGCATTGCAAGAGTTCACAGCATATACGTATATGCATTTGTGATTGGCTAAAGGCTGTCACATGATACAGGGGGAGTGGAAATAGACAGAACTTTGCAATTTATTTTAAAAATATCTACTACTCATTTGCAGTTCAGACTAAGTGATATTGCATTGTCTTCTTATCATGCAATTGTTGATTATGCAAATCTACTGTATTGACTGGTCCTTTAAGCCCTGCATCTCTTCAGACGTATCATTTATAACTACAGTTCCTGAAGCAAATACCACGTTTTACAAATTACTACCTTGTATCTCCATTACAAGTTTTACAAGTATTACAAGTTTAAAGACTGTCGCTCTAAAACTTACCTTCCGCTATTACGAGCGGTTTCTGAAAATCTTTCAGCTTCCTGGAGGAGTGGCCTCTCACACAGCACTCTCACTGTTCCTCCAGTAGACTCTCAGCGTTATTCTGGCGTATGCAGAGGCCAGCCTACAGTATCCACAAACTGATCCAGAGCTTGTTCTTGCCGTAGCATAAACTCTCTTACTAAATTTCCTGGTTCTCGATATCAGCACACTACTGGGTTATACCAGCTGCCAGACCTGTGATAGTGGTAAGAACCGGTAAACATACCAAATTGTTATCAGTTCTTATTAAAATATATATCATAACTGAATAATTAGACATATCTGGTGCATAACTCTATAATTACTAATATTCAATCTAAGGTCAGCAGTTGGAACTACTTTACCTAACCTTGTTAAAGAAACATTACGAAGTGGTTACAGGCCATAATCTCCTAACCACCCCTCATACCTGTATAAGGGGTTGATTAGGCGATTATTGATGATTACCATTTATTAGGCCTTAATCTGATTAGGTGATTAGGTTAGGGCAGTTTAGGGGTTAGGAGAAGTGCTGCTCTTGAAAAAGCCCAGACGTACTCCGGGAGAAATGCGTTGAGCTACTTTTATCCCATTTAGGCTTCCGTAGGTGACCACAACTACAGGTGTGGGATTGGAGTCTTGAGAAGTTCCTGGCAAGCTCCAGAACTGAAGCACTCTTCGCCTCATCTTCACTTTTGGATTCACATATCTTTGGATACTTATTATTTTTTTGGGACTATTTGCTCTCTTTTTTATATTTTTTATATTTTCTCTTGGGACTATATATATTTATTTATTTTTTCTTCAGTCTCAATTAGGACCTCAGGGCCCTCTGTGGACTATTATGTATGTTAAATCTGAGCTCTGATCACATATATTTTATTGCTCTTTCTATATACTGCATAATCTGCACATTTTGAGTACTTCGTATTTAATGTTCGTTTACATATGCTTATATCCTGCATTTTATTTGGATTCAATTTGGATTTGTATGCATACTTAGCACATTTTTATATTATATGTACACTTTTTTACTGGTTATATTTTCCTAGTACTCTCTCCTTAGCACACTTAAGCCTCCTTTGTGTGGTGCTCCTATATCCCCTCTTTATTTTCTCTAAGAACAATCCTATTAGGTGATCGTTATCTCTTAGTAAGCTTGTGTGCCCTCTCATTTGGCGCTGACTACTATATATTTTTCTCTACTTAAGAAGGGCGGAACCAGTCAGTTGTTTGGTGGTTGATGGTGTAGTGTAACTGGAAGCAGGACTTTTCGAGTTTTAAATAAAGGCTTAAAAGAACTTACAGACGTCTAGTTTTTATACATGTGTGTTTGACTAGTAATAAAATCTACCTTGAATTCCAGCTTTGCGCTGTTCTCTTTTATCCCTTTATCTACTAGTTTGTTCCGGCTTGTGAAGGAGAGAAATACAAGTTTAGAGAGTAGCAGCAACCGGAGAGGATTGTCATCCTTCACTGGATTTGTTCATTTGATGGTCTCTAGGATCTCCTTTGGGACTCTTTATGTATTTATGAGACTAGTAAGACTAGTAAGACTATATGGTTTTATGATTTCATGATTTTATAATATTCACAAGCGCTGCTATTTAACTTGAGGTGTTCCTTGAGTTTTTGGCCTCTATGCAATATGTTACTATGGTAAGACCTCACCTTGAGTATGGAGTGCAGTTCTGGGGACCGATCGCAAAAAAAGATATTGCAGAACTAGAAAAAGTTCAGAGAAGGGCCACAAAGCTAATAAGGTGATTGGAGAATTTTACCTATGAGGAGAGGCTAGCCAAACTGGGTCTGTTTTCTTTAGAAAAAAAGGCGCTTAAGAGGTGACATGATTACTTTATATAAATATATTCAAGGCCCATATACAGAGATGGCAGAAGCGCTGTTTATTCCAAGAAAATTATTTGTGAGCAGAGGTCACAATTTAAGGTTGGAGGAAAGGAGATTTAATCTCCTGCAATGGAAACATTTTTTCACTGTAAGAGCAATAACATTTTGGAACTCATTACCAAAGGAGGTAGTGAATGCCAATACCCTAGATACATTTAAAAATTATTTGGATACATTTCTGTCTTTAAACAAAATTCATGGATATGATTGCTAGTATTAAATGGGTCACCTTTTAGTGGGATTATTTAATCTTAACTGGAGCTTTTTTTATATATATTTTAGATTTGTATAGGTTGATATCAATGGACTTCGGTCTTTTTTCAACCTCATCTACTATGTTATTTACTAAAGTCTGGCGGACCTGATCCGACAGTGCGGATCAGGTCCGCCAGACCTCGCTGAGTATGGAGAGCAATATGCTCTCTGTATTCAGCATTGCACCAGCAGCTCACAAGAGCTGCTGGTGCAACGCCGCCCCCTGCAGACTCGCGGCCAATGGGCCTCCTTCAGGGAGGTGTCAATCAACCCGATCGTACTCGATCGGGTTGAATTCCGGCAATGTCTGTCCGCCTGCTCAGAGCAGGCGGACAGGGTTATGGAGCAGCGGTTTTTCGGAGCTTGATAGATAGCGGTCTTTTCGGGCTTGATTGATAGGCCCCTTTGTGTGCAGTTTAGGGGTTAATAATGCATGTATCTATTTTTTTAAATATTATGCATTCTTATATATGATGCATATGCTTTTAACTATTGTATATTAATTAATATAAATTTATTTTTTCTTGTTGTGTTTTTTTTATTTTAAACATATATATTTTAAAATGTATTTTCATGTTACAAAAGCCATCAGTATTACAATTGTTTTATAACAGGCATGCAGTTATATAAAACTATAATTATAATGCTACTGTCTTTTATAACATAAATATCTATTTTAATAATATATTTTTTTATTTAAAATAATAAATGCATCAATCAAGAACATCTACATTTAAAATTATATATGCATTATACTTGCCATGCATTTTATTTCAAAGACTAGGCTATAAGCCTGCCCAGAGGGCAGTCTATTTTTAAAAAAAATACAAACCCCCAAGCTATGTTACAAAAAATAAAAAATGTAAAATTACAGAAAAAAATAAACAAAGCTATCCAAAATAAAAAAATTAAACCTAAATTAATACCCCTGTAAAAATAAAAAATCCCCCGAAAATAAAAACACTCCCTAATCTAATACTAAACTACCAATAGCCCTTAAAATGGCCTTTTGTAGGGCATTGCCCTAAGTTAAACAGCTTTTTTTACTTAAAAAAGTACTAATTACCGCCTAACAGTAAAACCCTCCCACCCAACCATCCCCCCTAAAATAAAAAAAAAACTAAGTCTAAAAAAATCCAAGCTACCCATTGCCCCTAAAAGGGCATTTGTATGGGCATTCAGCTCTTTTAGTGCCCTTAAAAGGGCAATCAGCTCTTTTACAGCCCAAAAACCCCTAATCTAAAAAAAAGCCATCCCAAAAAATAAAAAAAAAAGCCTAAGACTAAGCCCCAAATAGGCACTCACCATTCCTGAAGTCCAGCACAGAAGATCTTCTTCCAGGTGGCTCCATCATCTTCTATCTTCATCCAGAGCAAATGCAGTGGGTACCGGTCTTCCCCGATGTGCAGATCCGGAGCGGTGGTCCTCAGTGGAGGTCTTTAGCAGCAGCGATCCTTTGAGGCGTGGAGGCTGCTCTTTATCTGATCTCCGACGTACACTAAAAAATTGAATTGAAGGTACCACAATCAATTTGGGGTACCTTGCATTCCTATTGGCTGGAGTTTTGAAATCAGCCAATAGGATGAGAGCTACTGAAATCTTATTGACTGTTCAAATCAGCCAATAAGATTTCAGTAGCTCTCATCCTATTGGCTGATTTCAAAATTTCAGCCAATAGGAATGCAAGGTACCCAATAATATGGAGTACCTTGCATTCAATCTTCAGTGTGCAACGGACGATCGCATTAAGAGGAGCCTCCATGCTGCTGAGGACCACCACTGAGGATCCGTGCATCGGGGAAGCTAGCTCCGCACCTCTGCTCCACACCGCCTTTGCTCCGGGTAAAGATAAAAGATGATGCAGCCACCTGGAAGAAGACCTCCGCCGGACTTCAGGAACGGTGAGTACCTATTTGTTTTTTGTTTTTTAAGATTAGGGTTTTAATGGGCTTGTAAAAGAGCTGAATGCCCTTTTAAGGGCAGTAAAAGAGTTGAATGCCCTTTTAAGGGCAATGCCCATACAAATACCCCTTTAGAGGCAATGGGTAGTTTAGGTTTTTTAGTGTTAGTTTTTTTTATTTTGGGGGGTTTTGTGGGTGGGGTTTTTTTACTGTTAGGGGGGACTTAGTATTTTTTAAATGTAAAAGAGCTATTTAATTTAGGGCAATGCCCTAAAAAAAGGCAATTTTAAGGGCTATTAGTAGTTTAATTTATTTAGGGGGTGTTTTTATTTTGGGGGCTTTTTATTTTCATAAGGATTAGGTTTAATTATTTTTAATTTTGATAATTTTTTTTTAATTTTAGATTATATTTTTTGTAATTTAATGTTAAATTTTATTTTTAAATTAATGTTAGGTGTTTTATTTTAATTGTAACTTAGTATTGTGGTTAATTTAGGGGTGTTAGGTTAGGTTAGAGGGCTTAGTAATTAAATTATTTATTTGCATTGAGGGGTTGGCGGTTTAGGAGTTAATAGGTTAATTAGGTTTATTGCATTGTGGGGAGTTGGCGGTTTAAGAGTTAATAGGTTAATTAGGTTTATTGCGATGTGGGGGTTTGGCAGTTTATGGGTTAATAGGTTAATTAGGTTTATTGAGATGTGGGGTTTTGGAGGTTTAGGGGTTAATAGGTTAATTAGGTTTATTGTGATGTGGGGGGTTGGCAGTTTAGGGTTTAATATTTTAATTATGTTATTTGCGTTGTTTAATTTGCGGATTAATTACTTATTTTGCAATGTGGGGTTCGGCAGTTTAGATGTTTGTTAATACTTTGTGCAGGAGGTTAGTTTTTTTTGTTATACTTCGTGCATGCGGTTAGGTGTTTTTATTATTTTGTGCAGGAGGTTATGTGTTTTTTTTTATTTTGTTCGGGCGGTTACGTGGTTTTTTTTTAAGGCTTCGTTTGCCTATGCTGCATCCAGGTGGATTCCGAAAATAGCAGGGTAGTGAAAGAATCCACCTGCACGCTGCATGTACAGCCAACATTTCTTTGAGGATGCGTGTGCAACTGGCGACGGACGCGTTACAAACAAGATTATAGTATAGATTGTAGAAATAATGTAGTCAATATCTACAATTTATATTCAATATTTAAAATGGTATGCATGTATATTGCATATTGTTTTAAGTATTGCATATACATTCAAATGTAATTTTGTTAGCTTGTTGTGTTTATTAGTGATAGCATAGATATATATGTTAACCCCTTAGTGACCATTTTTCAATTTTCTTACCCTTTTGTTTAGCTGTAATTTTCCTCTTACATATTTACTGTACCCACACATATTATATACAGTTTTTCTCGCCATTAAATGGAATTTGTTTACATCATATCATATAATTTATTATAAAATATTTTATAAAATATGATGATAAAATGGGAAAAAAACACACCTTTTCTAACGTTGACCCCCAAAATCTGTTACACATCTACAACCACCAAAAAACTCCCATGCTAAATAGTTTTTTAATTTTGTCCTGAGTTTAGAAATACCCAATGTTTACATGTTCTTTGCTTTTTTTGCAAGTTATAGGGCAATAAGTACAAGTAGCACTTTGCTATTTCAAAACCATTTCTTTCAAAAATAGTGATGGTTACATTGTAACACTGATATCTGTCAGGAATCCCTGAATAACCCTTCACATGTATATATATATATATTTTTTAGTAGACAACCCAAAGTATTGATCTAGGCCCATTTCATGCCACCATTTCACCACCAAATGCAATCAAATAAAAAAAATGTTAACTTTTTCACTAACTTTTTCACAAACTTTAGGTTTCTCACTGAAATTAATTATGGCACAAACAGTTGTAAATGCTTCTCTGGGATCCCCTTTGTTCAGAAATAGCAGACATATATGGCTTTTTGTGCTAATTAGAAGGCCACTAAATGCCGGTGCACACCACACTTGTATTATGCCCAGCATTGAAGGGGTTAATTAGGTAGCTTGTAGGGTTAATTTTAGCTTTAGTGTAGAGATCAGCCTCTCACCTGACACATCCTACCTTCTGATCCCTCCCTGACCCCTCTCAAACAGCTCTCTTCCTTCCCCCACCCCACAATTGTCACTGCCATCTTAAGTGCTAGCAGAAAGTCTGCCAGTAATAAAATAAAAGTGTTTTTTTTATATATTCTTCAGTGTAGTGCCAGTACCCAGCTTGCTAAAAAAAATTAGGTTTTATTTTTTTTTTATATAGAAATTCATTTTTCTGTAGTGTAGCTGCCACCCCTTCCCCTCCCAGATCCCTTTTCCCCAAGCCTTATCCACCACTCTTTCTCCCGCTCCCTCTGCCTCCTTCGCACGCTCCTGATGCCATCCAGGCAGAACCGGAACCGGATCCACCTCAGAAGGAACTGCTCCAATAATAGGCCACCCACCCGCCTCCCTCTCACCCACCGATTGGCACCATCGCTGGCCGATGCAGAGAGGGCCACAGAGTGGATGCTTAAAAAGGTTATTGCAGGATGCCTCAATATTGAGGCATCACTGCAATAACCTGAAAGCGGCTGGAAGCAATCACAATCGCTTCCAGTGCTTCAAACCCCTAAGGACGTGTCAGGCATGTCCTTGGTCGTTAACGATCGTTTTCTGTAGGACGTGCCTGTCACGTCCTTGGTCGTTAAGGGGTTAATATATATTTATGTTATAGTAGTAAGTAGCATTAACCTTTTAACACGGTTATGCTGTTCTATTCCGTCATAATTACACTGGGCTTTAGCGCCGTTATGATGGAATAGAACATCATAGCCAACGGGCTGTCCTAAAGCCTACTGTACGTCCTGGATGTGATCGCGGTCTGGAGGGCATTCCTAGTGTTATAGGGACGCCCCCCAGACCCGATCCAATAATTGAAATCTCAATTGTTCCAATGTAGACACTTTAACCCCGGCAGGAAAGGGTTAAATTATATATTTACATAACAGGCGGCAGTTATGTAGAGCTAATATGTTAATTATACTGTCTTTAATTATAAATAATAAACACAACAAGCAACATTAAATACATTTTAATATATATGCAAATATTTCAACCTTATGCATTCTGCATAACAATGCATCATTTTAAATATTAAATATTTATGTGTAGGGCATTAGCTTCTGCAGTTAGTTTTAGGTTATGACAGTTTAGGGGTCAATGTTTAAATGTTATGCTGCATAATCATGTACAATTCATAATGTTTAAAGCATCTATAGATATATCTATGGATTAAAGGTATTATTTTAAACATAAACATATATTTTCAAATATATATTTATGTTTGAAATAAGAGCAAGCAACCATTAAACCCCCTTTAAAATATCTACATTATACATAACAATGAATATTTTATCAAAAAGATGAGGTAAACACCGGAGGGCTGGCAAAACCTTGCCGGCATAGCCAGCTTCCTGAATTGAGCCCCGGTCCACCACTTCTTAAAAGAGGTGTGGATCAATCAGGGTACAGGGTTTAAGTCGCCTTTATAGTATGTTATTGGCAATTTGATGAGGCACCTAAGGATAGCACTTGTTTGAGGGTGCTACCTTCTGGGAGGTTTGGGGACCAGATTTGAAGTGTCCCCCATTGCCTCCAGTATGTTGTTGTTAATTTAATAGCCCTAAAGCATAATGAATAGGAAGTGTCTGTCCTGCAGTGATTGAAATCTAATGTTCCCTTGTAATGTAGCAGATATGACTGAGCTAAGCAGTAGCCTCCGCTGGTTTTTTATACCAGTTCCAGGGAGGGCCTCAGTAGGAGGTGCTGGGTGTGGCTAGAGGAGGGCAGGGGGAGTGGTGAGCACACAGGGACAAGGGATTGGAACACTCTGGTACCCAGGCAGGGGCAGGAAACACACACATGGAGTGCAGGGAGCAGCTACCCATTGGGGAAGGTCCATGGGGGCTTAACTGACTGAGCACGCTGCACTGTATAATGATGTGAGTATCTATACAGTGATAATAAGCACACTGCACTGTATGATGTGAGTATCTATACACTGATAATGAGCACACTGCACTGTATAATGATGTGAGTATCTATACAGTGATAATGAGCACACTGCACTGTATGATGTGAGTATCTATACACTGATAATGAGCACACTGCACTGTATGATGTGAGTATCTGTAAACTGATAATGAGCACACTGCACTGTATAATGATGTGAGTATCTATACAGTGATAATGAGCACACTGCACTGTATGATGTGAGTATCTATACAGTGATAATGAGCACACTGCACTGTATAATGATGTGAGTATCTATACACTGATAATGAGCACACTGCACTGTATAATGATGTGAGTATCTATACACTGATAATGAGCACACTACAATATATAATGATGTGAGTATCTATACACTGATAATGAGCACACTGCACTGTATAATGATGTGAGTATCTATACACTGATAATGAGCACACTGCACTATATAATGATGTGAGTATCTATACACTGATAATGAGCACACTACAATATATAATGATGTGAGTATCTATACACTGATAATGAGCACACTGCACTGTATAATGATGTGAGTATCTATACACTGATAATGAGCACACTGCACTATATAATGATGTGAGTATCTATACACTGATAATGAGCACACTGCACTGTATAATGATGTGAGTATCTATACACTGATAATGAGCAGACTGCACTATATAATGATGTGAGTATCTATACACTGATAATGAGCACACTGCACTGTATAATTATGTATGCATTATACACTGATAATAAGCATGCTGCACTGTACAATGATGTATCTATACACTGATAATGAGCACACTGCACTGTATAATTATGTATGCATTATACACTGATAATGAGCAGACTGCACTATATAATGATGTGAGTAGCTATACACTGATAATGAGCACACTGCACTGTATAATGATGTGAGTATCTATACAGTGATAATGAGCACACTGCACGGTATGATGTGAGTATCTATACACTGATAATGAGCACACAGCACTGTATAATGATGTGAGTATCTATACACTGATAATGAGCACACTACAATATATAATGATGTGAGTATCTATACACTGATAATGAGCACACTTCACTGTATAATGATGTGAGTATCTATACACTGATAATGAGCACACTGCACTATATAATGATGTGAGTATCTATACACTGATAATGAGCACACTACAATATATAATGATGTGAGTATCTATACACTGATAATGAGCACACTGCACTGTATAATGATGTGAGTATCTATACACTGATAATGAGCACACTGCACTATATAATGATGTGAGTATCTATACACTGATAATGAGCACACTGCATTGTATAATGATGTGAGTATCTATACACTGATAATGAGCAGACTGCACTATATAATGATGTGAGTATCTATACACTGATAATGAGCACACTGCACTGTATAATTATGTATGCATTATACACTGATAATAAGCATGCTGCACTGTACAATGATGTATCTATACACTGATAATGAGCACACTGCACTGTATAATTATGTATGCATTATACACTGATAATGAGCAGACTGCACTATATAATGATGTGAGTATCTATACACTGATAATGAGCACACTGCACTGTATAATGATGTGAGTATCTATACAGTGATAATGAGCACACTGCACTGTATGATGTGAGTATCTATACACAGATAATGAGCACACTGCACTGTATAATGATGTGAGTATTATCAGGGTTAACTGACTGACATGTCAAATCCCCAGTGCCCATAGAGGTGCCCACAGTGTTAACATGAGCAGCTGCTGCCACAGTCCATTTTTTGTGTTCCATTTAAGTCTACGGGGGAATATGTTAATGTATCCCGCAATATTCAAAGTTCGGCTTTTTGCATGCATCAGGTTAGCGCTTGTGCAAAAACTTTTTACTTTCAACTAGCAAAGTTAATCTAACTTATGCTCCACTCGTAATCTAGCCGAAAGTAAGGGATTGTAAACTTTAAGGCGTAGTAACCTCCAAGTCTACACAAATCTACACACTATATACCCATATTAACACATAAATATATATGTATAAAATCATATACATCGCAACTTACCCCTTTGGCTGTGCCAGTTCTCATGCCATGTCTGACGGCATGAGAACGAGGCTCCCATTGAAGACTATGGAAGCGCACTCTCATAAGTGCAATGCTTCCATGCAATGCGTACACGAGGTCACGTTTGCATTGCACTCACTTGTAATAGCACATATTTGCGTGTGCTGGTATTACTAAATTAAGCTCAAATATCGCCTTTGCAGAAGCGATATTTTGCACTCAACTTGTAATCTGACCCTTCGTATATATTGTTTTTGTTTTGTGATGACATTTTGGGTCAATGTAAATGATCTGATTAAAGGGACAGTAAACATTAAGAATATTGTTATATAATTCTGCATAATAGTGCAGAAGCATATAACATTATTTTAGCAGTATCTTCAAAAATTAAAAGTATTTCCAGATTTTGAAGTGTAAAGTTGGATTCCGCTCCAGGATCTACTGAGCGGGTCTTGGATATCCAAAGCGCTCCACCGGCTTGCTGGCTAGTCACAGCACGCCCGGTCGCACTATTGGACTAAATGTAGCGCGACCGGGCATGTGACTAGCCAGCAAGCCTGCAAAGCGCTTTGGATATCCAAGACCCGCTCAGTAGATCCTGAAGTCCAACTTTACACTTCAAAATCTGGAAATACTTAAAATTTTTGAAGTTACCGCTAAAATAATGTTATTTAATTCTGCACTATGTGCAGAATTATATAACATTATTTTGAATGTTTACTGTCCCTTTAAGGCAGAGTCTAATAATATATGTTAGAAAGCCCTAAGGAAGCTGTATCACTTGTGTCCCATAGATTTTAATATACACTCTCATCTTTCTACAATAACACTAATGATAAATACTGCAAAACGTGTCCAAAGATAAACACTAAAGATCAAAGTTTAATAGTTGCCAAATAATGACTCATTACTTGGAAGTATATCTTGCTTCTGGGAAAACAAAATTGATTTACCGATGTTGAAAACAGTTTTTTTCTGTTTCAACATTGGTGAAACAGAAAAAAACAGAAATATAGTATTGTACTATTATTTTAAAAGTAGCAAATTAACAACTTTCTATTATCCAAGCTGTTATGTGGAAAGGTAAATTACATCGGAGTAAATTACTATGAGTGCTGATAAAAATAGCTGATTAATAATATTATCTATAGCTCAGCATACATAAAGGGTAAAGACAAATAATACTCATACCAATAGTGTGAGTTGCAAAAGAAAAAGAGGTTGCACCTCACAGAAAACATGTATTTTACCCTGGTAAGATAACTGTGTTAGTGTTGTCATTCATACTACAATCATTTCAAATTTTATATCTTAATTCTATCAAACTGACACACATACTAAGTTAAAATCACTTAAGTTGAACAGTAGAACAGTAGAACTGTTTAGAATCCTTTTATTTAAAGGTCTAAAAATCCCTCCTCCTGTTTCCAAATGGCGATTTTTAGGTAGATCAGATATCCATTGTCTGATCAGTGACGTCTTAAAGTCACGTGTCAAACCAATCCGATTTCACATCCACTTCCTGCTTTAATCTTATTGGCTGATCATTGCTTACCTGCCATTGCAGAGTACTTAGTTGCAATGCCGATCCTTGTATTTAAAAAGTATCATCTAACTGCCGCATTTTACATTTTTTGTAGTAAATAGTTGAATGAGGAATGTAACGTACATGTGTCAGGATTCAGTTTATATGCAATATACTGATTTATCTCATGGATCGTATCAGATATGTGATGTTATTTATACTGAATATCTTATCCAAATTGAAAATGCACCTATCTTGTTCTTGTTAGAATTGTTTGATCTATGCTTAAATAAAGCTCACTTATATGGTTATACTAGTTTGACATTTTATTTCAACAGATTGATGTTTTTATTATTATTATTCCACTATTGTAATTGTTCTTCTCAAATTTTAATGCGCTTAAACTTCTACTATTTTAATACTAGATGATATCAGCAGATATATTATATGTGAGAGTTAATTAATTGTGATGAGCTTAAAGGGACATTAAACCCCAAAAAATTATTTCTTGATTCAGACAGAGAATACAATTTTAAACAACATTCCAATTTACTTCTATTATCTAATTTGCATCATTCTTTAGATATCCTTTGTTAAAGAAATAGCAATGCACATGGGTGAGCCAATCACATGAGGCAAATATGTGCAGCCACCAATCAGAAGCTACTGAGCCTAGGTATGCTTTTCAGGAATGGATATCAAGAGAATAAGGCAAATTACATAACAGAAGTAAATAAGAAAGTTGTTTAAAATGGTATTCTCTATCTGAATCATGAAATAAAAAATTTGGGTTGAATGTCCCTTAAAAAACTAACGGCTAGATTTAGAGTTTTGTCGGTAAAGACCTGCGTAGCTAACGCAGCTTTTTTCTTTCATGTAATTAGCAAGAGTCCATGAGCTAGTGACGTATGGGATATACATTCCTACCAGGAGGGGCAAAGTTTCCCAAACCTCAAAATGCCTATAAATACACCCCTCACCACACCCACAAATCAGTTTTACAAACTTTGCCTCCTGTGGAGGTGGTGAAGTAAGTTTGTGCTAGATTCTACGTTGATATGCGCTCCGCAGCAGGTTGGAGCCCGGTTTTCCTCTCAGCGTGCAGTGAATGTCAGAGGGATGTGAAGAGAGTATTGCCTATTTGAATTCAATGATCTCCTTCTACCGGGTCTATTTCATAGGTTCTCTGTTATAGGTCGTAGAGATTCATCTCTTACCTCCTTTTTCAGATTGACGATATACTCTTATATATACCATTACCTCTACTGATTCTCGTTTTAGTACTGGTTTGGCTTTCTACTACATGTAGATGAGTGTCCTGGGGTAAGTAAGTCTTATTTTCTGTGACACTCTAAGCTATGGTTGGGCACTTTTATATAAAGTTCTAAATATATGTGTTTAAACATTTATTTGCCTTGATTCAGGATGTTCAACGTTCCTTATTTTCAGACAGTCAGTTTCATATTTGGGATAATGCATATGAATAATTAAATTTTTTCTTACCTTAAAATTTGACTTTTTTCCTGTGGGCTGTTAGGCTCGCGGGGGCTGAAAATGCTTCATTTTATTGCGTCATTCTTGGCGCGGACTTTCTTGGCGCAAAAATTTTCTTGTCATTTCCGGCGTCATACGTGTCGCCGGAAGTTGCGTAATTTTTTTGACGTTTTTGCGCCAAAAAATGTCGGCGTTACCGGATGTGGTGCCATTTTTGGCGCCAAAAGCATTTCGGTGCCAAATAATGTGGGCGGCTTTTTTGGCGCTAAAAAATTTGAGCGTCATTGTTGTCTCCACAATATTTAAGTCTCATTATTTATTGCTTCTGGTTGCTAGAAGCTTGTTCATTGGCATTTTTTTCCCATTCCTGAAACTGTCATTTAAGGAATTTGATCAATTTTGCTTTATATGTTGTTTTTTCTATTACATATTGCAAGATGTCTCAGATGGACTCTGAATCAGAAGCCACTTCTGGAAAAACGCTTAACTGAGTTTCAGTTCTACCAAAGCTAAGTTCATTTATTTTAAATGTTATAAATGTTTATCTTTAGCTATGGTTTGTAATAAGTTTTTATGTTATACTTTTACATGCGGAATCCATTAGTATTTATGCTTTATATATTTTCTTTTCTTACAAGAAATATTTAGAAGACTTATAAGAAATATTTTTCTGATTCTATGTTAAAGGCTTTGTCTGACTTCGTGCCTTCTAATAAAATTTTTAGGTTTTTTTCACTTCTTTTTTAATTATTGAAGTTTCAAATGACCAACAACATACTGATTTATCCTTCTCTGATGATGTTTTTTTCTCTTTCAGAAATTTTCATCATCAGATATTGACACTAACAAATCTACTTTTTTATTATTTTTCTATTATTAAAGTACATTTGTTCTTTGTTGAAAAGGTGTTGATTATTTTGGATATTAAGGTAACTAGTTCTTTAAGACTAGCTGACATTATTTCTGCCTATTTATTTCTTCTGTGTTTTCAGAGGTTTTCTTTCCAATTCCCTATACTAGGGAATGGAATAGGCTGAGAATTTTCTTTTATTCCTTCTTCAAAGGTTTTAAACTATATTCTTTGCCAGCAGTTAAACTCAATTTGGAGGGTTCTCCAATTTATTGGGGCTATCTCTAATTCTACTAATTATGCTATTGTTTCTATAGCAAAATAGTATTTATTTTCCTTTAGATAGTTGTATCTTATTTATGGAAAATTATTTAGTTTCAGGTACTTTTCTTGGTCCTGTGATTTATTTGGATATTGCAATTGCTTCATTTTCTCTGTTTACTTTAAGATCAAGTATCAGATTATGATTTATTTTAGCATTTGTAGGATTAAATCTTTTTTATTGAACTTTTGAGAAAAACATAAAAAAAAAAGTACAATACATGCAATGATAACAATTACATAAGTAAATAAGCGTACATTGTCGACATAACCTCTCTCTAGCACAAATTATGGTCCTTCTGCAGGAGAGTTACATATCGTCCATGGGTTTTAAGCAGACTGAGAATTACAGGACCCAATCCAAACAGGTCCTTGGTGAAAGTAATACAGTGCTGAAGTAGGAGAGTTGAATAATGTAATATCTGCGATGAAAAGAACAGGATCACACCTTCCAGTCTTTTGAGTAGAGCTTAACAATGAGAGGAGAGTCGGTAGGATCCCCTAGAAAGATGGGACCTAAAAGGGCCCACCCCAACCGGGAGATCCATCATAAACAAGCAGATTTACATTGCATGTTAACTAACTATATAACCAGTACTCATCACCTTTTCACAAGTGTACCTATTTCATAAAAAAGAACAGATGTTAACTCTAAAATGATAGACCGTTACCCATTACCTCACAGTCTCATAGAGATGTCTACAAAGCCAATCTGCAACCCCCCTCCCTCTGACAGCCTCTCCTTATATGACAGTCAGAGTTTGAGTTTTCCCTCCACCATCACCCAGCAGCCAATAATACCATATCTTATGGAAGGAGTCAGTCGTGTTCTGTATGTGTGCCGCTGATTCATACATAGAATAAGTCAGTCGAATTTTGGACATAATTTCCGTCCAGGTGGGGGTTCCACTTTTCCAGTACCTCGCTATACTAGTTCTGGTTATGGTGCATACTATTCTAATAAATGCATTGATATGTCTGTTGAATCTATCTAAATTGGCATGTAATAAAGCTTGCGGGGCATCTAGGGTTATTTGATCCTCTAGTAAGTCACTTAAAAGTGTAGAGAGTTTTACCCATATTTCCCTAACTCTGGGGCACTCCCACCACATATGTAAGTACGTTCCCACCTCTTTACAACCCCTGTAGCATAACCTAGAATTGGATTTATCTGAGTGAGCAGTCTGGGTAGGCGTTAAGTACCATCTGAAGGAGGTTTTTATGATATTTTCTCTAAGATCGGCACTCAATAAGTTTTTGCTTGATTCAAAGAGCACTCTTTCCCAGTCTTCCCAGTCCCACTCCATTCCCACCTCTGACTCCCATCTGAGAGCCAGGGGGGGTTTGGACCTAATTTTAGTTTTTTGCAAGTCCAGGTATAATTGTGATATTGCGTGTTTAGGTCTATTAACTGAGCTACTTAGCTTTTCCAAAGCTGTGGTGGGTCGGGTAGAAGAGCCCGAAAGATAAGCCCGAACAGCCGAGGTGATCTGTAGGTATAGAAACCACCGTAAGGGGTATGGGTCTAGTTGTTGGTTGAGTTGTGAGTATGAGATGGGCCCCCCCTTTTCCATAATATCTGCAACTCTATAGAGTCCTTTATTCTCCCATTTACTGATGAGCAGTCTATATTCATCAGCAATCAAATACCGCAAGGGTTTTTGTAGAGAGACCATGGGGAACACCTTAGTAGTCCTAAGAGTAGAGTACCACTCCCGGGCCGACAACCTTGTAATAGTAGAGCATTGTTTTGAGCCCTCTCCCGTCGCCCCCCAATTCCATATGATATCTTCTGGAGAGCCAAGTCCTCCCATCTCAGCTTCCAAGATTGGCCAAAGGATATATTTATCCCTCCTGCCACACAGGGAAGTTTGGGCCAACCTAGAGGCCCTATAGTAATCAAAGAGATTGGGTAATCCCACCCCCCCTAGCTGTCTGTGGCGTGTTAAAGTTTGCGATGGTATTCTCGCCTGTTTTTTGTCTCTTAGAAAGCTATGTAAAGCTGCCTGAAGGGAATCTATCTCTGGTTTGTTTATCTTTATTGGAAGAGTTCTAAATAAATATAGAATCCTTGGCAGTAAGTTCATTTTAATGGAGGTTAATCTACCGTACCATGAAAAATTATATGTTCTCCATCTGTTTAGATCTGATCGGAACTGTCTGAGTAATGGTGCATAGTTATGTTTGTATAGGTCTCTAGAATGGGGGGTTAGGTTAATTCCCAAATATTTTATACTTTTTTTGACCCACCTGAGTTCAAAATTAGCGTCTATAAGTTTGATCGTATGTTTCGGTAGGCTTATGGGGAGGGCTTCACACTTGTCTAAATTTATTTTATACCCAGAGATACTGGAGAATTCAGCCATGGTATTGTACAAGTGTGGTAAAGACAGTAGGGGCTTGGTCAGTGTCAATAGGACGTCATCTGCAAATAATGTTATTTTATGGGCGAACCTTCCAATCTGTAAACCGGTGATGTCTGTGTTATTCCTAATAGCCGCTGCCAATGGCTCAATACAGAGCGCAAACAATAGTGGTGACAAGGGACACCCTTGTCTGGTGCCGTTTTTGATATGAATTATTGTGGATTGGTGTCCTATCGCCCTAACTCTAGCTGTGGGGTTGGAGTAAACGTTCTTAATTGCTGTCAGGAAGGAGCCTCCAATCCCCATTTCCTCCATCACCGTCCACATATATTGCCAGTCCACCCTATCGAATGCCTTCTCCGCGTCCAGAGATAGGAGCAGAGAAGGCACTCCCTTGTCAGTCAGATGGTCTACCACCGCTATCATTCTCCTTATGTTGTCGGGGGCCTCCCTTCCCGAAATGAAACCCACTTGGTCTGGATGCACTACCTTTGGTATAATCTGCTTAAGTCTATTAGCTAATATTTTTGTCACTATTTTTATATCCTGGTTAATAAGGGATATGGGCCTGTAGCTAGAGCAATATTTCAGGTTCTTCCCCTGTTTTGGTAAAACTATTATCTTGGCTTGGAGTAATTCTGTTGGGATCTCGTGGCCGTCCATAATATGGTTTGCAAACTTAACCAAATGGGGTACTAGCGTTGTCTTAAATAATTTGTAATATTCTCCAGGGAAGCCGTCTGGTCCCGCTGCCTTCCCTGGTTTAAGGTCTTTTAGGACCTCTATAATCTCTCCCTGTGTGATTTTAGCGTTCAAATTGTCCCTGTCTTGTTCAGTGACTCTGCCTAAATTCGCCTTTGCTAGGAAACCCCTACATATTTGTTGAGTAGTGTTAGAATGGGAAACTTTTTTGCCGTCGTACAGTTGTCCGTAGTATTTAGCAAAAGTGTCCGCTATTTCTTGAGGGTGAGAGGTCAATTTACCTTCCGAGTTCACCAGTAATGGGATGGATGAGGCCTGAAATGAGTCTCTAATTTTTTTAGCTAAATATCTGTCAGGTTTGTTCGCATACAAGAAGTAGTTTGTTTGCAGTCTGTGGGCCATTTTGACAGAGTTTTCATTTAAATATTTTGCTAGTGTTTGTCTTTTGTGTTGTAAGGAATGGAGGGTGGCCTCAGATAGAGTCAGTTTGTGCTCGTGTTCCAATTTCTCTATTTCAGCGTTCAGCTGAGATATATGGGTCCTAATTTTCTTTTTATAAATTGATTTTTCCTTAATTAGTAAGCCTCGGACTACTGATTTATGGGCCGCCCAGACGGATATAGGGTTAGCGGTAGAGTCTAAATTAATGTTCCAATATTCCCCTAGCGCTTTAGTAAGTTTAGTTTTAGTTTGTGGGTTTTGTAAACAGGAGGGGTCATATGTCCAGGATTGTAGCCTATTTGGGTCCCTTAATTCCCCTAATTGAATCTGTGTTATAGAGTGGTCCGACCACTCACAAGGGTGGATATTACTGGAGTGGAGGATTGGCTGTAGCAACTGACTTATAAAAATATAATCTATTTTGGAGTACATGTTATGGGCTGCCGAGTAATAGGAAGTGTCAGCAGTAACACCATATAAAGCCTTCCAGGTGTCAATCAGGGCGTGCGGACTAAGTAGCTCCAACGCGGTGGTGGCCATAGCTCTCAGTCTCTTGTTTTTCTTAGATAGGGTACTAGGATTCCTGTAGACCAGGTTTTGCAAATCTAAATTAAAGTCCCCCGCCAGAATAATGCGCATCTTAGACCAATTGGTCAGTACGTGGGATAGGGTCTTGATAAAAACATTTTGTTTCTCATTGGGTGCGTAAATGTTACAAAGAACCACATCTACTCCCTGCAGCTGGCCCTGGACTAGAATATATCTCCCCTCCTTGTCTGCTATTGTCTTCCCGTGTATGAATGGCAGAGAGCGATGGATCAAGATAGATACTCCCCTCTTTTTTGTGGTTGAAGTCGCATGAAAATGTTGTGTATAGTCTTGAGTCCAATACTTAGGAATGGATGAGGAAGTGAAGTGGGTCTCTTGGAGGAAAATTATGTTAGCGTATAAACTTTTATATTGAGTCAGGGCTGTACGTCTTTTAATATTAGAGTGTAGGCCTCTCACATTGTGTGAGAGTAAAGTGATGTTGGGGATCGTCATCATGAGGGTACACTAAGTCGGGTCGTTCTAGTGACATGTTTTGATATTAGCTGGGGGCTCTGTCTTACTAGCCTCCTATGAGAGAGTGCTGTTGGTGTTCCTTTATCTGTGAGGTTTGGGGAAAAGGTACCATAGGTGTCATCTAAACCCCTTGCGCGGGGACACATCTGATAGAATCGGATTCTATGACACGTACAGAATTGTAGTATAAGGTGTACAAGGTGATAAAACATAATAAACATATTAAACATAAACCGTAAATAAACTTAACTAGGTAAATACAGTATCTAGAGTCTCTTGACGAGACTTCAATAAGTGCAGAGTAGAGAGGGGGAAGATGATGAGTGAAAAAGATAAAGAGAAAGGAAAGTTTCAGAGCGTCTTAGAGAAAGTAAGGAGGGTAGAAAGTAATGGTAAGATGTAGCCAAAATAGAGGTCAGGATAGAGAGAGGTAAGTAGATGGTGAGGGAGGTAAGGAGAGAGCACAGTGTCGAGCTCATCTAGAAATGATAGAATTCTCAATTAACCACATTTATGAAACAGAACAGAATAAAATGTTATATATAAAGACATACATTAAACTATTACATCCCCAGCTTATCCCAGGACCCATGAACTAGAAAAAAGGATATGAGGCTCTCTGACCCTAAGGTCACTATGGTCCGTCTGTCCTTATCCTGTTGGAGTTCTATGAGGATCCTGAGGGGTGTAGTTTCAACCTGCCACAAGGTGTGTTATGCAGAATTTGTGCCCAAATGGCCAGAGAACCAATTATAAACAGGAAATATACAGCTGGTTCATGCTTTGGTTTTTTTTCCTTTCGTGATCTTTGACCACCTATTCTTTAAAGATGTACTTCTCAGATCCGTAGGGTCCTGGTCACTTGACTGGTTTGTGTTTGATGAAAAATCCGGTACTTCCATGCCTAGGTGCTTGCATGCCGCAGGAACCTCTTCCAGATTTTTGATTGCCATTGTTTTCCCATCTTTCGATACTAACAGTGCAAAGGGGAAGCCCCAACGATAAGGCACTTGGTTTTTCCGCAACATAGTTGTGAGTGGTCTAAGCATACTTCGGCGCTGTAAAGTTCGTATACATAAGTCCTGATAAAATTGGACCACATTACCTTGGAACTTAAATGTGGGGTTGTGGCGTGAGGCTTGTAAAATTTTCTCTTTTTCAGGATACCGCAGCATGCGGACTATGACATCTCTAGGGGGCATATCATCTCTGGGTCTGGCTCTGAGAGCCCTGTGTGCCCTTTCTATCTGAAATGAATCTTCTGAGGAGTCCCCAGAGAGCGCCCGGAACAGTTGTTGAAGATACGAATTGAGGTCTTTGTTCTGTACAGCTTCTGGAATGCCTTTGAGAAATTGCAGCGTTGCGATCTGTTTTCTATGTCCTCCATTTTCTCATGGAGGTCTCTGATCTCTTGCTGTTGTAAGGAGAGAGATTGAGATAGCGTGGCTATATCTTCTGCAACTTCTTCTTGGTTTGTTTCCAACGTGTCCACCCGATTACCTATTTCAGTGATATCATTCTTTATTTCTTTAAGGCTAGCTCTCCTCATAGACATATTTGAATTAAAGCTCCGCTACAATAGTGTGTATCACAATCCTGGGTATACAGTAGTTTTAATGTTTAAGCATGCCACCCGTTCTGACTTAGAGTAATATAGTGTACCCCAAGCATGTGTTCCTAAAGCATGCTATCCAAAACACATACACCCTGGGTGAGAAAATGGCAGTGTTATGCTTTCCACCTTATACTTAATGTCACACCTCTAGGGAGCCGAGCTTCAGGTTAGTAAACTGCTCCATTTGCCTAAGTGTGACTGTACTGAACACTGGACCTGTTGAATCTAACACTCGGTTTATAGCCGCTTGAACCCTGTGTGTTTTAACAGGCTAGCCTGTTACTGACATTTTTGCAACAGCTTCCCCTTTAAGAAATATGCAGCACATGTTGTCTGAGGTAGGTCTACTTGCAACTGTCTTGCTGTCCGCCGTTAGCGGTTTGGATTAATGGCACTTCATTTTAGGGGCTGTTATGTGCGCACCGGTGTGGTGAACAGACGGGTATTGACTTACCCACGTGGCAATGGCGGAGCGCTTTCCGTTCGACCTTATCTGGGAGACGTGTCCCCCTGCAGCTCTCCCTTCTCACTCTAGCAGGACGCAGCCAAGAGGTAAGTGTTTACAGCTCCTGATTAGGTGAGGGCTTCACTGCTTTTTATGTCAAGTTGTCCCTGTTTGTTACATTTCCCTGCGTTACAGGGAGCGTGTCGTTTTAGGCCTTAACTTTCCTGGCGCTTCACTTGAACCCCAGTTGTTTGTCGGCAATGAGCCGGAGTTGTTTATGGTAAGGGCGTTAGGTAATTGCTTACCCCAAGATTTGCGGCTTTTCACACAACTATGGTCAATTTTTCACATCTTAAGTGCTCATTCCTGCACGGAGCTCTCTCACTGCACCTCCATCTTAGAGCTCAGCCAGGCACCGCCCCCTATTTTAGCATTTTTTAGCATTTTTAAAGGGACAACATTTACTAGACTAGGTGCTGTTGCATTTGTCTTGTTGTTTTGCATTTATTGATTATGCAAATCCACTGTATTGGCTGGTCCTTTAAACTGGACTATCATGCTAATATTTTCATTTGTGTCTTCATTTTATTGAATATTTTTGCAAATGAGGGTTAATCTATGTCTTTAGCTTTTTTAGCTAGAAGAATTTTGTGATTTAAAAAAAAAAAAAATCCGTATTTCTTTTGTTCTAAGATAATCAATTATTTGTTTTATAATTGGATTCAATTCTTAACTGTTACTTTGGGCTTCAAGGTTGAGTTCTAAGACTAAAACTTTAAGCTTATTCTGGTTTGGTTGTTCTTATTAAGGAACGAATTCCTGAGTTCTTTCCCAAGTAACATGTCTATAATTGGAGTTCGAAATCAGCTCCCTAATTTTGCGATGTGCGTGCCGTATTCCAGCTTGGCTGGTAAGGGGCAGGTTAAGGCTTCTTTGAAATTTATTTTGTCCAAATTTCTTTGATTTTATTCCAGTAAGGCTAACACTTTCTTTAACTGTGTTTCTGTCCTATATATTTTGGGTACTGTTGAAGCATGGCTGGGCACCCATGGGGTTCAAGCGCTGCTCAGACCTGGAATCTTGTGGGGTATTTCTTCCAGTTTCTTTTGAGGAACCGGGTTTTGGAGTTTTATTCAAACTATTTTGCCTTTTTATGGTCATTGATAGCATTATTTGTTTTCATTAGATACAATAAATGCATATTTTCTTTTTTCTGTTTTCTTTCAGATTATTTTCTGAGGATGCAGAATCTCATATGATTCACTTACTCTTCAGGACATAGTTAGAGGATCTTCTTTTCAAAAGCTCTTGATTCCTCACACAAGGGTCACCTTTTTTAGGTTTCCAGATAGTTTGTGTCACTGTCCTTGTCTCTATCAGACAAGGGATAATGTTATTGGGTTCCGTCTATCGGTACCTTTAGTCTCTATTATTTCCTTCAGTTGCTATATATGCATAGACGTTTTAGGTCTTATGGCCACAGCATTGGATTCAATTCCCTTTGCTCATTTTCACTAGAAAGAACCTTTCCAGTCTGTTATAAGTGTTGTTTCTTCAAGAACATGGTTGGAGGATCAATTTACCAAAAAATTTGTTTGATTCCTCAGACAAGGGTAACCTTTTTAGGTTTCCTGATAGATTCAGTGTTCTTGATTCTGTCTCTGACGGACAAGAGGCGTCTGAAATTGGTTTCAGCTTATCGAAACCTTCAGTCTCAATCTTTCCCTTCGGTAGCCTTATGCATGGAAATTCTAGGTCTTATGACTGCTGCATTGGACGCGATCCCCTTTGCTCATTTTCACATGCGACCTCTTCAGCTCTGTATGCTGAACCAGTGGGGCAGGTATTATACAAAGATATCTCAATTAATATCTTTAAAACCGATTGTTCGACACTCTCTGACGTGGTGGACAGACCACCATCGTTTAGTTCAGGGGGCTTCTTTTGTTCTTCCAACCTAGACTGTGACCTCAACAGATGCAAGTCTGACAGGTTGGGGAGCTGTATGGGGGTTTCTGACAGCACAAGGGGTTTGGGAATCTCAGGAGGCGAGATTACCAATCAACATTTTTGGAACTCCGTGCAATTTTCAGAGCTCTTCAGTCGTGGCCTCTTCTAAAGAGAGAGTAGTTCATTTGTTTCTAGATGGACGATGTCACAACCGTGGCATATGTCAATTCTTCAAGGAGGAACTCACAGTGCTCTGGCTATGAAAGAAGTCTCTTGAATACTTGTATGGGCGGAATCCAGCTCCTGTCTAATTTCTGCGGTTCATATCCCAGGTATAGACAATAGGGAAGCGGATTATCTCAGTCGCCAAACGCTACATCCGGGCGAATGGTTTCTTCACCCAGAGGTATTTCTTCAGATTGTTCAAATATGGGGACTTCCAGAAATAGATCTGATGGCTTCAAATCTAAACAAGAAGCTTCCCAGGTATCTGTCCAGATCCAGGGATCCTCAGGCGGAAGCAGTGGATGCATTGTCACTTCCTTGGAAGTATCATCCTGCTTATATCTTTCCGCCTATAGTTCTTTTTCCAAGATTCTAAAGGAACGTTAGTTTATTCTGCTGGTGGCTCCAGCATGGCCTCACAGGTTTTGGTATGCGGATCTTGTCCGGATGGCCACTTGCCAACCGTGGACTCTTCCGTTAAGACCAGACCTTCTATCGCAAGGTCCTTTTTTCCATCAGGTTTTCAAATCCTTAAATTTGAAGGTATGGAGATTGAACGCTTGATTCTCAGTCATAGAGGTTTCTCTGACTCTGTGATTAATACTATGTTACGGGCTCATAAAACTGTATCTAGGAAGATATATTATCGAGTCTGGAAGATTTACATTTCTTGGTGTTTTTCTCATCATTTTTCTTGGCATTCTTTTAGAATTCCTAGAATTTTACAGTTTCTTCAGGATGGTTTGGATAAGGTTTGTCTGCAAGTTCCTTGAAAGGTCAAATCTCTGCTCTTTCTGTTCTTTTTCACAGAAAGATTGCTAGTCTTCCTGATATTCATTGTTTTGTACAAGCTTTGGCTCGTATAAAACCTGTTATTAAGTCAATCTCTCCTCCTTGGAGTTTGAATTTGGTTCTGGGGGCTCTTCAAGCTCCTCCGTTTGAACCTATGCATTCGCTGGACATTTAATTACTTTCTTGGAAAGTTTTGTTTCTTTTAGCCATCTCTTCTGCTAGAAGAGTTTCTGAATTATCTGCTCTTTCTTGTGAGTCTCCTTTTCTGATTTTTCATCAGGATAAGCCGGTGTTGCGAACTTCTTTTAAATTTTTACCTAAGGTTGTGAATTCTAACAACATTAGTAGAGAAATTGTGGTTCCTTCATTGTGTCCTAATCCTAAGAATTCTAAGGAAAAGTCGTTGCATTCTTTGGATGTAGTTAGAGCTTTGAAATATTATGTTGAAGCTACTAAGGATTTCCGAAAGACTTCTAGTCTATTTGTTATCTTTTCCGGTTCTAGGAAAGGTCAGAAGGCTTCTGTCATTTCTTTGGCATCTTGGTTAAAATCTTTGTTTCATCATGCCTATGTTGAGTCGGGTAAAACTCTGCCTCAAAGGATTACAGCTCATTCTACTAGGTCAGTTTCTACTTCCTGGGCGTATAGGAATGAAGCTTCAGTTGATCAGATTTGCAAAGCAGCCATTTGGTCTTCTTTGCATACTTTTACTAAATTCTACCATTTTGATGTGTTTTCTTCTTCTGAAGCAGTTTTTTGGTAGAAAAGTACTTCAGGCAGCTGTTTCAGTTTGATTCTTCTGCTTATAATTTCAGTTTTTTTCATTATAAGATTTAAACTTTATTTTGGGTGTGGATTTTTTTCAGCGGAATTGGCTGTCTTTATTTTATCCCTCCCTCTCTAGTGACTCTTGCGTGGAAGATCCACATCTTGGGTAGTCATTATCCCATACGTCACTAGCTCATGGACTCTTGCTAATTACATGAAAAAAAACATAATTTATGTAAGAACTTACCTGATAAATTCATTTCTTTCATATTAGCAAGAGTCCATGAGGCCCACCCTTTTTTGTGGTGGTTATGATTTTTTTGTATAAAGCACAATTATTCCAATTCCTTATTTTTTATGCTTTCGCGCTTTTTTCTTATCACCCCACTTCTTGGCTATACGTTAAACTGATTTGTGGGTGTGGTGAGGGGTGTATTTATAGGCATTTTGAGGTTTGGGAAACTTTGCCCCTCCTGGTAGGAATGTATATCCCATACGTCACTAGCTCATGGACTCTTGCTAATATGAAAGAAATGAATTTATCAGGTAAGTTCTTACATAAATTATGTTTTTCCTACCGCTGCTTCCAAACAACGCTGGTATTTAGAGTTGTCTGAGGGGCTGCGTTAGGCTCAAAAAAGGGTGCGTTGAGCCTAATGTAGCTCCAATTCAACCCTCAATACCAGCGTTGCTTACGGTAGTGGTAATCTGGGAAAACATGCTCGTGCACGATATCCCCATAGGAAACAATGGGGCTGATCTGGCTGAAAAAAAACCTAACACCTGCAAAAAAGCAGCGTTCAGCTCCTAACGCAGCCCCATTGTTTCCTATGGGGAAACACTTTCTAAGTCTGCACCTAACACTCTAACAGGAACCCTGAGTCTAAACATCCCTAACCTTACACTTATTAACCCCTAATCTGCCGCCCCCGCTATCGCTGACCCCTGCATATTATTATTAACCCCTAATTTTCCGCTCCGGACACAGCCGCAACCTACATTATCCCTATGAACCCCTAATCTGCTGCTCCTAACACCGCCGACCCCTATATTATATTTATTAACCCCTAATCTGCCCCCCCCCAACGTTGCAGCTACCTAACTATACTTATTAACCCCTAGCTGACCGAACCTCGCCGCCACTATATCAAATGTATTAAGCCCTAAACCGTCGCACTCCCACCTCGCAAACACTATAATAAATAGTATTAACCCCTAATCTGCCCTCCCTAACATCTCCACCACCTACCTACAATTATTAACCCCTAATCTCCCGCCGGCACCGTCGTAGCTACTATAATAAAGTTATTAACCCCTAAACATAACTCTAACCCTAACCCTAACACCCCCTAACATAAATATAATTTATATTAAACGAAATAATATTCATAAAATTAACTGAAGTATTGCTATTTAAAACTAAATACTTACCTGTAAAATAAACTCTAATATAGCTACAATATAACGAATAATTATATTGTAGCTATTTTAGGATTTATATTTATTTTACAGGCAACTTTGTATTTATTTTAACTAGGTACAATAGTTATTAAATAGTTATTAACTATTTAATAGCTACCTAGTTAAATTAATTACAAAATTACCTGTAAAAAAAATCCTAACCTAAGTTACAATTAAACCTAACACTACACTATCATTAAATTAATTAAATAAATTACCAACAATTACCTACAATTAAATACAATTAAATAAACTATTCTATAATACAAAAAAAACACTAAATTACAAAAAATAAAAAAAATTACAAGAATTTTAAACTAATTACACCTAATCTAAGCCCCCTAATAAAAAAAAAAAAAGTCCCTACCCTATTCTACATTACAAAGTAATCAGCTCTTTTACCAGCCCTTAAAAGGGCTTTTTGTGGGGCATGCCCCAAAGTAATCAGCTCTTTTGCCTGTAAAAAAAAATACAACCCCCCCAACATTAAAACCCACCACCCACATATCCCTACTCTAACCCACCCAAAACCCCCTTAAATAAACCTAACACTATTCCCCTCAAGATCTCCCTACCTTGAGTTGTCTTCACCCAGCCGGGCCGAAGTCTTCATCTGATGGGGCAGAAGAGGACATCCAGACCGGCAAAAGTCTTCATCCTATCCGGGCAGAAGAGGATATCCGGACTGGCAGACATCTTCATCCAAGCGGCATCTTCTATCTTCATCCATCCGGAGCAGAGCGGAGCCATCTTCTTCCCAGCCGACGCGGATCCATCCTCTTCAACCGACGCCTACTCGCCGAATGAAGGTTCCTTTAAATGACGTCATCCAAGATGGCATCCCTCGAATTCCGATTGGCTGATAGGATTCTATCAGCCAATCGTAATTAAGGTAGGAAAAATCTGATTGGCTGATTCAATCAGCCAATCAGATTCAAGTTCAATCCGATTGGCTGATCCAATCAGCCAATCGTATTGAACTCGCATTCTATTAGCTGATCGGAACAGCCAATAGAATGCGAGTTCAAAACGATTGGCTTAGGACCCCTTAATGCTGCTTTTGACGGCTAACGCAGAACTCTAAGGCGTAAATGTGTGGTGAATGAAAGATGAGCTTAGTTTTTAAGCTCATCACAATTAATTACTCTCACATATAATATGTCTGCTGATATCATCTAGTATTAAAAGAGTAGAAGTTTAAGCGCATTAAAATTTAAGAAGAACAATTATAATCTTGAATAATAATAAAAACATCAATCTGCTAAAATAATATGTCAAACTGGTATAACCATATTAGTAAGCTTTATTCAAGCACAGATCAAACAATTCAGAACAAGATAGGTGCATTTTCAATTTGGATAAGATATCCAGTATAAATAACATCACATAATCTGATACACGTGTCAGGGGTCTTTGTGGAGAGCGGTGTCTCAATTTTTAATGAACTTGTTTTTAACAGTAAAAAATGACATTTTGGATTAGAGGCTATTAATTTATCCATGTGAAAGTAGCACATACCTTCTGTACTTAGTGGGATTTACTTACCCTACAATATTTTATTTGGTTACCTTTAACCTCTGCATTGCCAGAAAATATATTTATAACAGGGCAAGGTAAAACTAATACAACTCCCGCTATAGAAGGAGTTTAGCCGCTCACGTCACAGAAAGCTTTATTTTCAGCCTCGGGGATATTCCCCCACTATTCCTTCCATTTCTACTGTTCAACTTAAGTGATTTTACCTTAGTATGTGTGTCAGTTTGAGAGAATTAAGATATTAAAGTTGAAATAATTGCAGTATGAATGACAACACTAGCACAGTGATCTAACCAGGGTAAAATACATTTTTTTCTGTGAGGTGTTTAGTGGTTCACACCTTTTTCACTCATAAGGTCTTAAAGCTCAGTTATATTGAAATACAATTTTTAAGCACTGACCTTTAATATTATATCAATGAAACAGGTCTAATTTCTCATAAAGATAAACGGCTAGATTACGAGTCTTGCGTTAGGCTTTTTAATGCCCGCTGGTGTTACAAGTCTTGCAGGTACAGGTGTACCGCTCACTTTTTTGGCCAGACTCAGAAATACCGCAAATCCACTTACGTCAATTGCGTATCCTCTTTTTTCAATGGGACTTGCATAGCACCGGTATTACGAGTCTGACCAAAATGAGTGGTAGACCCTCTCCTGTCAACACTGGTACCACATTTAAAAGTCAGTAGTTAAATGGACACTGAACCCATTTTTTTTCTTTTGTGATTCAGATAGAGCATGACATTTTAAGCGACTTTCTAATTTACTCCTATTATCAAATTGTCTTCATTCTCTTGGTATCTTTATTTGAAATGCAAGAATGTAAGTTTAGATGCCGGCCCATTTTTGGTGAACAACCTTGGTTGTCCTTGCTGATTGGTGGATAAATTCATCCACCAATAAAAAAGTGCTGTCCAAAGTTCTGAGCCCCAAAAAAGTTTAGATGCCTTCTTTTTCAAATAAAGATAGCAAGAGAACGAAGAAAAATTGAAAATAGGAGAAAATTAGAAAGTTGCTTAAAATTGCATGCGCTATATGAATCACAAAAGAAAAAAATTGGGTTCAGTGTTCCTTTAAGAGTTTTACACTACAATGCAGTAGCATAAAACTTTTAACTAAAGTGCTAAAAAGTACACTAACACCCATGAACTACCTATTAACCCCTAAACCGAGGCCCCCCACATTGCAAACACTAAAATAAAAATGTTAACCCCTAATCTGCCGAACCGGACATCACCACCACTATAATAAACATATTAACCCCTAAACCGCCGCACTCCCACCTCGCAAACACTAGTTAAATATTATTAACCCCTAATCTGCCGTCCCCAAATTCGCCGCCACTATATTAAAGTTATTATCCCCTAAATCTAAGTCTAACACTAACCCTAACCCCCCTTAACTTAAATATAATTTAAATAAATCTAAATAAAATTACTATAACTAAATTATTCCTATTTAAAACTAAATACTTACTTGTAAAATAAACCCTAAAATAGCTACAATATAACTAATAGTTACATTGCATCTAGCTTAGGGTTTATTTTTATTTTACAGGCAAGTTTGTATTTATTTTAACTAGGTAGAATAGTTATTAAATAGTTATTAACTATTTAATAACCACCTAGCTAAAATAAATACAAAAGTACCTGTAAAATAAAACCTAACCTTAGTTACAATTACACCTAACACTACACTATAATTAAATAAATTAAATACAATTAAATACAATTATATACAATTAAATACAATTATCTAAAGTACTAAAAAAAACCCACTAAATTACAGAAAATAATAAACAAATTAATTTTTTAACTAATTACACCTAATATTTTGCGGGGCATTGCTCCAAAGTAATCAGCTCTTTTACCTGTAAAAAAAAGTACAAATCACCCCCCCAACATTAAAACCCACCACCCACACAACCAACCCTACTCTAAAACCCACCCAATCCCCCCTTAAAACAACCTAACACTAACCCCTTGAAGATCACCTTAACGGGAGACATCTTCACCCAACCGGGCTGAAGTCCTCAACGAAGCCGGGGGAAGTCTTCATCCAAGCCGGGCAAAGTGGTCCTCCAGACGGGCAGAAGTCTTCATCCAGACGGCATCTTCTATCTTCATCCATCCGGCGCGGAGCGGGTCCATCTTCAAGACATCCAACGCGAATCATCCTCTTCATCCGACGGCTCTTCTGGAATGAAGGTTCCTTTAAATGATGTCATCCAAGATGGCATCCCTTCAATTTTAGAATTCTGTCAGCCAATTGGAATTAAGGTAGAAAAAATCCTATTGGCTGATGCAATCAGCCAATAGGATTGAGCTCACATTCTATTGGCTGTTCCAATCAGCCAATAGAATGCCAGCTCAATCCTATTGGCTGATTGTATCAGCCAATAGGATTTTTTCTACCTTAATTCCGAATGGCCAATCGGAATTGAAGGGACGCCATCTTGGATGACGTCATTTAAAGGAACCTTCATTCTAGAAGAGCCGTCAGATGAAGAGTATGCTCCACGTCGGATGTCTTGAAGATGGACCCGCTCCGCCCCGGATGGATTAAGATAGCAGATGCCGTCTGGATGAAGACTTCTGCCCATCTGGTGGACCACTTTGCCCGGCTTGGATGAAGACTTCTCCTGTCTTCGTTGAACTCTTCGGCCCGGTAAGGTGATCTTCAAGGGGTTAGTTTTAGTTTTTTTTAAGCGGGGGTTGGGTGGGTTTTAGAGTAGGGTTGGTTGTGTGGGTGGTGGGTTTTAATGTTGGGGGGTGATTTGTACTTTTTTTTACAGGTAAAAGAGCTGATTACTTTGGGGCAATGCCCCGCAAAAGATCCTTTTAAGGGCTATTTGTAATTTAGTGTAGGGTAGGGGTTTTTTATTTTGGGGGGGCTTTTATATTTTGTTAGGGGGATTAGATTAGGTGTAATTAGTTTAAAATTCTTGTAATTTGTTTATTATTTTCTGTAATTTAGTGTTTGTTTGTTTTTGTACTTTAGATAATTTAATTTAATTGTATTTAATTGTATTTAATTTAGGGAAATAATTTAATTATAGTGTAGTGTTAGGTGTAATTGTAACTTAGGTTAGGTTTTATTTTACAGGTACTTTTGTATTTATTTTAACTAGGTAGCTATTAAATAGTTAATAACTATTAACTAGTAACTATTCTATCTAGTTAAAATAAATACAAACTTGCCTGTAAAATTAAAATAAACCCTAAGATAGATACAATGTAACTATTAGTTATATTGTAGCTAGCTTAGGGTTTATTTTATAGGTAAGTATTTAGTTTTAAATAGAAATAATTTAGTTAATGATAGTAATATTTATTTAGATTTATTTAAATTATATTTAAGTTAGGGGGTGTTAGGGTTAGGGTTAGACTTAGATTTAGGGGTTAATAACTTTAATATAGTGGTGGCGACATTTGGCGCGGCAGATTAGGGGTTAATAAGTGTAGGTAGGTTGCGGCAACATTGGGGAGCGGCAGATTAGGGGTTAATAAATATAATGTAGGTGTCGGCGATGTTGGGGGCAGTAGATTAGGGGTTAATACGTATAATGTAGGTGGCGGCGGTGTCCGGAGCGGCAGATTAGCGGTTAATAATATAATGCAGGTGTCAGCAATGTCGGGGCAGCAGATTAGGGGTTAATAAGTGTAAGATTAGGGGTATTTAGACTTGGGGTTCATGTTAGGGTGTTAGGTGTAGACATAAATGTATTTTCCCCATAGGAATCAATGGGGCTGCGTTAGGAGCTAAAAGCTGCTTTTTTGCAGGTGTTAGGTTTTTTTTTCAGCCGGCTCTCCCCCATTGATTCCTATGGGGAAATCGTGCACGAGCACGTTTAGCCAGCTCACCGCTAACGTAAGCAGCGCTGGTATTGAGGTGAGATGTGGAGCAAAATTTTGCTCTACTCTCACTTTTTTGCAGTTAACGCCGGGTTTGTAAAAACCCGTTACACCAGTGCTGTCTGTAAGTGAGCGGTGAGCATAAACTGCTCATTAGCACCGCGCAGGGGGCTAGTTATCAAGCCGTCTACTTTTCTGGCTTCGCCGGCCCAATACGTCCGCCTAAGCTCGCCTACCTTCGCCGCCGCGGACCTTGAATACGTTCGCCTAAGTTATCAAATAAAGCTGTCAAAAAGCCGCGGGGCGATGAGCAGCGGACTGTGAGAGTTATCACTCATCCGATCTCGCTGCCCTTCGGCTTTTTCCCAGCTTTATTGCTAGCCTGTCACTAAGCACTCACACTAAACTGCCCTGTTCTGCCCCCTATACCGGCGCCCCCGGAGCCCCCCGCAACTAAATAAAGTTACTAACCCCTAAACCGCCGCTCCTAGACCCTGCCGCAACTCTTATAAATGTATTAACCCCTAAACCGCCGCTCCTAGACCCCGCCGCAACTCTTATAAATGTATTAACCCCTAAACCGCCGCTCCTAGACCCTGCCGCAACTCTTATAAATGTATTAACCCCTAAACCGCCGCTCCTAGACCCTGCCGCAACTCTTATAAATGTATTAACCCCTAAACCGCCGCTCCTAGACCCTGCCGCAACTCTTATAAATGTATTAACCCCTAAACCGCCGCTCCCGGACACCGCTGCCACCTACATTATACCTAGTAACCCCTATCCTGCCCCCCCTATACCGTCGCCCTCTATTATAAAATTATTAACCCCTATCCTGCTGATCCCGCACCTCTCCGCAACTAAATAAATAGTTTAACCCCCTAAACCGCCGCTCCATGAACCCGCCGCAACCTATAATAAATTTATTAACCCCTATCCTGCCCCCCACTACACCGCCGCCACTGTAATAAAATGATTAACCCCTAAACCTAAGTCTAACCCTAACCATAACGCCCCCCTAACTTAAATATTAATTAAATAAATCTAAATAAATTAACTCTTATTAACTAAATGAATCCTATTTAAAACTAAATACTTACCTGTAAAATAAACCCTAATATAGCTACAATATAAATAATAATTATATTCTAGCTATCTTAGGATTTATTTTTATTTTACAGGTACCTTTCAATTTATTTTAACCATGTACAATAACTATTAAATAGTTATTAACTATTTAATAGCTTACTTAGCTAAAATAAAGAGAAATGTACCTGTGAAATAAATCCTAACCTAAGTTACAATTACACCTAACACTACACTATACTTTAATAAATTATTCCTATTTAAAAATAAATACTTACCTGTAAAATAAACCCTAAGATAGCTACAATGTAATTAATAATTATATTATAGCTATCTTAGGATTTATATTTATTTTACAGGTAACTTTGTATTTATTTTAGCTAGTTAGAATAGTTATTAAATAGTTATTAACTATTTAATAACTACCTAGCTAAAAGAAATACAAAATTACCTGTAAAATAAATCCTAACCTAAGTTACAATTAAACCTAACACTACACTATCATTAAATTAACTAAATAAACTACCTACAAAGAACTACAATGAAATACAATTACATAAACTAACTAAAGTACAAAAAATAAAAAAAGCTAAGTTACAAAAAATAAAAAATTAAGTTACAAACATGTTAAAAATATTACAACAATTTTAAGCTACTTACACCTAATCTAAGCCCCCTAATAAAATAACAAACCCCCCCAAAATAAAAAAAATCCCTACCCTATTCTAAATTACATAAATTTCAAAGCTCTTTTACCTTACCAGCCCTTAAAAGGGCCATTTGTGGGGGCATGCCCCAAAAAGTTCAGCTCTTTTGCCTGTAAAATAAAAATACAACCCCCCCCCAACATTAAAACCCACCACCCACATACCCCTAATCTAACCCAAACCCCCCTTACAAAAACCTAACACTAATCCCCTGAAGATCATCCTACCTTGAGTCGTCTTCACTCAGCCGAGCCACCGATGGAACTGAAGAGGACATCTGGAGCGGAAGAAGTTAATCCTCCAAGCGGCGCTGAAGAAATCTTCCATCCGATGAAGTCATCATCCAGGCGGCGCTGAAGAAGTCTTCGATCCGGCCGATGTCATCTTCAAAGAGGCGCTGAAGAGGTCTTCTATCCGGGCGAAGTCATCTTCCAAGCCGGGTCTTGAATCTTCCTTCCGCCGACGCGGAACCACCTTCTTCACCGACGGACTACGACGAATGACGGCTCCTTTAAGGGACGTCATCCAAGATGGCGTCCCCTCAATTCCGATTGGCTGATAGGATTCTATCAGCCAATCGGAATTAAGGTAGGAAAATCTGATTGGCTGATGGAATCAGCCAATCAGATTCAAGTTCAATCCGATTGGCTGATCCAATCAGCCAATCAGATTGAGCTCGCATTCTATTGGCTGATCGGAACAGCCAATAGAATGCGAGCTCAATCTGATTGGCTGATTCCATCAGCCAATCAGATTTTCCTACCTTAATTCCGATTGGCTGATAGAATCCTATCAGCCAATCGGAATTGAGGGGACGCCATCTTGGATGACGTCCCTTAAAGGAGCCGTCATTCGTCGTAGTCCGTCGGTGAAGAAGGTGGTTCCGCGTCGGCGGAAGGAAGATTCAAGACCCGGCTTGGAAGATGACTTCGCCCCGGATAGAAGACCTCTTCAGCGCCTCTTTGAAGATGACATCGGCCGGATCGAAGACTTCTTCAGCGCCGCCTGGATGATGACTTCATCGGATGGAAGATTTCTTCAGCGCCGCTTGGAGGATTAACTTCTTCCGCTCCGGATGTCCTCTTCAGTTCCATCGGTGGCTCGGCTGAGTGAAGACGACTCAAGGTAGGATGATCTTCAGGGGATTAGTGTTAGGTTTTTGTAAGGGGGGTTTGGGTTAGATTAGGGGTATGTGGGTGGTGGGTTTTAATGTGGGGGGGGGTTGTATTTTTATTTTACAGGCAAAAGAGCTGAACTTTTTGGGGCATGCCCCCACAAATGGCCCTTTTAAGGGCTGGTAAGGTAAAAGAGCTTTGAAATTTATGTAATTTAGAATAGGGTAGGGATTTTTTTTATTTTGGGGGGGGTTTGTTATTTTATTAGGGGGCTTAGATTAGGTGTAAGTAGCTTAAAATTGTTGTAATATTTTTAACATGTTTGTAACTTAATTTTTTATTTTTTGTAACTTAGCTTTTTTTATTTTTTGTACTTTAGTTAGTTTATGTAATTGTATTTCATTGTAGTTCTTTGTAGGTAGTTTATTTAGTTAATTTAATGATAGTGTAGTATTAGGTTTAATTGTAACTTAAGTTAGGATTTATTTTACAGGTAATTTTGTATTTCTTTTAGCTAGGTAGTTATTAAATAGTTAATAACTATTTAATAACTATTCTAACTAGCTAAAATAAATACAAAGTAACCTGTAAAATAAATATAAATCCTAAGATAGCTATAATATAATTATTAATTACATTGTAGCTATCTTAGGGTTTATTTTACAGGTAAGTATTTATTTTTAAATAGGAATAATTTATTAAAGTATAGTGTAGTGTTAGGTGTAATTGTAACTTAGGTTAGGATTTATTTCACAGGTACATTTCTCTTTATTTTAGCTAGGTAAGCTATTAAATAGTTAATAACTATTTAATAGTTATTTTACATGGTTAAAATAAATTGAAAGGTACCTGTAAAATAAAAATAAATCCTAAGATAGCTAGAATATAATTATTATTTATATTGTAGCTATATTAGGGTTTATTTTATAAGTAAGTATTTAGTTTTAAATAGGATTCATTTAGTTAATAAGAGTTAATTTATTTAGATTTATTTAATTAATATTTAAGTTAGGGGGGCGTTAGGGTTAGGGTTAGGTTTAGGTTTAGGGGTTAATAATTTTATTACAGTGGCGGCGGCGTATTGGGGGGCAGGATAGGGGTTAATACATTTATTATAGGTGGCGACGGTGTAGGGGGGGCAGATTAGGGGTTAATAAATTTATTATAGGTGGCGACGGTGTAGGGGGGGCAGGATAGGGGTTAATACATTTAATATAGGTTGCGGCGGGTTCAGGGAGCGGCGGTTTAGGGGTTAATACATTTATTATAGTTGCGGTGGGCTCAGGGAGCGGCGGTTTAGGGGTTAATATGTATAGAGTAGCTTGCGGTGGGCTCCGGGAGCGGCGGTTTAGGGGGTAATAACTTTATTTAGTTGCGGCGGTGTAGGGGGGGTCAGATTAGTGGTGTTTAGACTCGGGGTACATGTTAGGGTGTTAGGTGTAGACAGCTCCCATAGAAATCAATGGGATGTCTGTCAGCAGCGAACTTGTACTTTCGCTATGGTCAGACTCCCATTGATTCCTATGGGATCCGCCGCCTCCAGGCTGGCGCTTTGAAAACCAGGTACGCTGGGCCGTAAAAGTGCCGAGCGTACCTGCTAGTTTTTTGATAGCTAGCAAAAGTAGTGAGAATGTGCCGCACTTGTGTGCGGAACATCTGGAGTGACGTAAGAATCGATCTGTGTCGGACTGAGTCCGGCGGATCGAAGCTGACGTCACAAAATTCTACTTTTGCCGGTCTCGAGCCTTTGATAACTAAGGCGTATCAGCCTCGCCACAAATACGCTGCGGAATACGCAGCGTATTTGAGGTTGACGGCTTGATAACTACCCCCCATAGCCTCTAACGCAAAACTCGTAATCTAGCCAAAAGTTTCTGAGAACAATATAATAAGAAATGTTATTGAGAGAGAAATATTGTTTTAAAATAAATTTTTATTATGCAGAAAAATTAGCTTACAGAAGTAATAAAAAATGTAATTAATTTAAATCCAAAATACACACAGAGTTAAAAGACTATGGCCCCTATTTATGAAAGCCCTGTCGGACATGATCCGACATTGCGGAAAATGTCCGACAGACCTTGCTGAATGTGGAGAGCAATACGCTCTACACATTCAGCATTGCACCAGCAGCTCTTATGAACTGCTGGTGCAACGCTGCCCCCTGCAGGGGGTGTCAATCAACCCGATCGTATTCGATCAGGTTGAATTGCGGCGATCTTTGTCCGCCTCCTCAGAGCAGGCGGACAGGTTATGGAGCAGCCTGAAGGCTCGCCAGAAACAGGGGGCTTTAAGCTCCATACGGAGCTTGATAGATATGCTTTCAATAACAATTATTTACATATCACTTGAAATGACTTCTTTGCAACCAGACACCTTATCTCTTAGATGTTCTAGAATGACCTGAGGTGTTTTTATAATGTGTTGTATCAGATGGAGACATCTTATCACCTTTTCTAGCATAAACATTTTGTACATAGCCTTGAAAATATGTTATACAAGTTTTAACATACGCACTTAAATTATTGCAATGAGCATCCATTTTAGAATCTACTAATTCAATCTCCGTTTTAGTTAATTAGTTAGTTTCTTAGTATTTTAATTCCACTGAGCAATTATAACTCTTATATATTGCAGAAGAACTTTATTTAAACATAAATTTGAATATTGTTATACAGTTAAAATTTTTATCTATTGCAGAAGAACTTTATTTAAACATATATTTGAATATTGCAGGGTAAGCATATGAAAGATTTAAAGTTGCAGGATATAGGAAATGTATATGAAAGATTTAAAAGACATCATTTATGAATAGGATAGGTTTCTTTCATTTATAGTAAGTTATAAGTGTCTTTCTGAAAGAATGTATTTCTAACTGTTGGTATAGTTTTTAACCAAACATTTTATAGCAATTTTAATATGCAAAGTAGCACAGTCTTAGCTACAACATTTACATAGCAGTTTGTATTCAGACAAGCATTCTATGAACAAACTGTATTGCAAAGTTAGGCACAGTTTAGATAATGCAGTAAATAATGCAAGTCTAGCACGGTGTCAGTCAAATCCTGCCACACCCCCTCCATTACATTCTTGTAGAAAGATATGAAAGTGTCCAGCCCTTTGTTCAAACAGAAATAAAATGTGTCATTAATGTCCGGGATTCAGCAGAGTAACGGACATAAAATCAAAGTGTCCATAATAATGTAAACAAAATTAAATCAGACTTTAACAATTCAGGAATAAAATTGAAGTTTATCATAATCTGCTGCAAGTAGGAGTATATCTGTTAATTAATCCATGATGTGTTGAGCCAGACAGAAAACATTCCGTTTGTATTCTGTTATGGAAATCTTACAGCAAACTTTTCACTGAACAAGATAATCAACATTTCGTTTGTAATCCGTTATGGAATTATTGCAGCAAACTTTTCATTGAACAAGATAATCAACACTTCTTTTGTAATCCATTATGGAATTATTGCAGAAAACTTTTCGTTTCTGCACCAGCAAGAAAAACAGTTGGATCACACCCAATATAAGTATCTTAAGGATTCATACAATAAAAATCCAGATAAAGCTTTGTTGAAGCATATTGGTATTCCATTTGTAAATTAAATAACTGTTAAATCCCAAGGTTAACAAAGGTTAAATCCTCCTCATTGGAAGATGACTTGCCATTAGGAATACGTCAAATAAATTCTCCAAGTTATCCATATGATAGAAACTGGTTAATTGATGTATGATTCATGATTAGATGAGTTATATATGTCCAGTTAGCATGGTATTTCTTGCTTGGAGAAATATCCTCATAGAAATATGTGTCGTATGAGTGAATTTATTACTTGCCTTAACGATGAAGAAAAAAAACTAAAAACATGTGAAGTTTGCACATTCCTCATTCTTGTTTCTGCTTTAATGCAGAGACACTGATAACAATTTGTAATCCAAGGTCTTTCAAGTCGAGTAGCTTTTGAAGTTACAAAGCCTGCATAAATGTTGATAACAAATTGTAATCCAAGGGCCTTCATGAAAATAAAAAAAGGATTAATAATGTTTCTAACCAATAAGTTTATACTGGTTATGGTGTTTGTTGTGATATTATAATATATAATGCTTTCTTCCTAGTTTGTGCTCTGACTTGTAAATGTATATAATTGTTGCAAAGAAGCAGGGGCGGGGACAGTGTTGTTGAAGTGAGGAAGCAGGAAATAAAGTGTGTAGTTAGTTGCTGTATAAATGGACTCTGTGTCAGATATATTTCTAAACCACCTGGATTTACAAACACTACATTTTGGCGACGAGGATTATGTTTGAACCCTATTGCTTTGTCTCAGCAAACAGTGAGTAACCTGCTGCAATACACACACAAGAATGGCTGCATGTAATGAATACAACTTCCCTGTGTTTGATTCTGATGCAGAACTAAGCTCAGTAGGCCCAAGATGGCTAAAATGGATTCAGAGATTTGAAAATTATCTTATTGCTTTGGATGTTACTGATGCAAACAGAAAAAAGGCTTTACTGCTTCATTTAGCTGGAGAAAAAGTGTATGACATTTATGATACCTTGTCTGCAACCACTGACTCATACAATGATGTTAAAGATAAACTGACAACATATTTTCTCCCTAAAAAGAACACTCAGTATGAAATATACACATTCAGACAGGCAACACAACAGGGTGATGAACCTTTAGATGCATTTCAAACCAGGTTACGTTTACTAGCAAAGAATTGTGAGTTTTCTAATGTTGAAAATGAGATTAAAGCACAGATAATACAAAGCTGTACTTCTTCAAAACTTAGGAAATATGCACTGAGACAATCTGAACTATCTTTAAAAGATTTGCTTGATTATGGCAGAACATTAGAAATTGCTGACAGGCAAGCTGCAAGCATAGAAAATAGATCTACTGAAGATCAGTTTATTACAAATCGAGTTCAAAAAGACAGTTCAACAGTACAGCCCACAAAAAAGAAACAGATCTCATGTGTGTTATTCAGGAACTGTGGGGGTTTCTATCCACATAATGGGACTTGTCCTGCAAGGAATAAGCAATGCAGGGCATGTGGGAAATTTAATCACTTTGCAAAGCAATGTAGAACAAAACTGTATCAAATACCTCAATCACATACTGAGCCACATACATCAGAACAGTGGAAAGTAAATCTAGTCAGATCTCCTGATCAAAAAGGACAATATTCAAACAATGATGACAAATATGTATTTGTAGTAAACAACATGTGTAACCTAACTCAGCCACAAGTTGATGTACTCATTAATGACACTAAAATCACTGCATTGATTGATTCAGGATCTGCTGTCAATTTAGTGGGTGAACAAACATTTCACATGTTAAAACCACAACCACAGTTATTACAGAGTAAAATAAATATATATGCATATGGATCAACTAAACCCCTTAATGTCATTGGTAAATTTACAGCCACATGTGCATTTAAACACAACAAAACAGCAACTATGTTTTATGTTGTAAAGGGTCAAAATTCTTCTCTTCTGAGTTTTGAAACTTCATCCAGTTTGGGACTTATAAAGCTTATGAATGCAATTTCACCTAGAAAGGACACAGGATCTGTAGCAGATCGGTTAGTACAGCAGTATTCCCATTTGTTTAATGGCATTGGTAAATTGAAAGATTTTCAAGTACAGCTGCATATTAATCCACATATTAAACCTGTAATACAACCACATAGAAGAATTCCATTTCATCTAAGGCATAAGGTTGATGCTGAACTCAGGAACCTTGAAACACAAGGAATCATTGAAAGAGTGCAGGGGCCAACTCCATGGGTCTCCCCAATAGTATCAATGCCAAAACCCAAAGACCCAAATAGTGTAAGAATTTGCATAGACATGAGGCAAGCCAACACTGCCATTATCAGGGAGCGCCACGTTACTCCAACATTAGATGATATAATTCATGATCTCAACCAGGCAAAAGTTTTCTCCAAACTTGATTTAAAATCAGGCTATCATCAACTGGAATTGGATCCAACAAGTAGATATATAACTACATTCTCAACACACACAGGATTGTGGAGATACAAGCGCCTAAGTTTTGGTGTTTCTTCTGCTGCTGAAGTATTTCAAAATGCAATACAGCAAACATTATCTGGAATTCCAGGAGTTAAAAACTTCAGCGATGATATCATTGTGTTTGGAGCTACTCAAGAGGGCCATGATAAAAATCTCACAGCAGTTTTTGAGCGACTTCATGAGAAAGGACTTACCTTAAATTGTAGTAAGTGTGAATTTAACAAAACTAAACTAGAATTTTATGGATTTGTTTTTTCAGCTGAAGGCATATCAGCAGACCCAAAGAAAGTGGAAGCAATTCAGAATGCAAATCCTCCAATAGACGCCAGTGAAGTCAGAAGTTTCCTAGGGATGATAAACTACTGTTCTCGATTTATCCCTAATTTCTCTACTATTGCCACACCTTTAAGAGAGTTAACAAAGAAAAGTGTGCCATGGCGTTGGACTGAAACTGAACAACAAGCTTTTCAACAACTGAAACAGAGTTTGACCAGTGACAAGACAATGTCCTATTTTAACCCTCAACGGCAAACTATTCTGTTAGTAGATGCTAGCCCTGTTGGTTTAGGTGCTATTCTGGCGCAGAGAGACAAAGGCAAGCATTATATAATTGCTTATGGTAGCCGTTCTTTAAATGATGTGGAAAAACGTTATTCTCAAACAGAAAGTGAAGCTCTGGCAATAGTTTGGAGTTGTGAATACTTTCATTTATATTTATATGGTTGTCCATTCACACTGATCACAGATCACAAGCCTTTACAGTTGATCTGGAATAATCCAAAATCCAAACCGCCCGCTAGAATAGAAAGATGGGGTTTAAGACTTCAACCATATAATTTTACTGTGGTTTACAAATCTGGAAAAGAGAACCCAGCAGACTATATGTCTCGACATCCTATATCAACAGATTCATTCACAAGTTCACCAAGTTCCATGGATGCAGAGGAATATATCAATTTTGTTACTAATCATGCTATACCTAAAGCACTGAGTTTAGAAGAAATACAACAAGCAACATTAGCTGATCCTATACTGCAAAAACTCGCTGTATTAGTTCGGAATGGAAAATGGTACACAGCTGATTCTGACAAAATACATGGAAAAGAGTTGAAGTCATTTGCAAGATTTAGCAAAGAACTCTCAGTGAATAATGACAACAGTATTATCTTGCGAGGTAATCGACTAGTCATTCCGACATGTTTACAACAGCAAGTATTATCCTTAGCACATGAAGGTCACCAAGGAATAGTTAAAATGAAAAGTTTATTGCGAGAAAAAGTGTGGTTTCCATCAATAGATCAACAAGCAGAAAAGTTGGTGAGAAATTGTATTGTGTGTCAAGCCACAACTCCAGGAGCTCACAAAGAACCTTTAAAAATGTCTGCATTGCCTGAAGCACCATGGTGTAATGTGAGTATAGATTTTTATGGTCCATTACGTACTAGAGATTATTTGATGGTGATTATAGACGAATATTCAAGATACCCGGTAGTAGAAGCTATCAGCTCAACATCTTCAGTCACTGTTATTCCGGTTTTAGACAAAGTTTTCTCTTTATTGGGAATTCCTAAAATTGTTAAAACAGATAACGGTCCCCCATTTAACAGTACTCAGTTTAATACATTTGCTTCATATCTTGGATTTAAACATAGGCGAATTACTCCTTTGTGGCCACAAGCTAATGCAGAAGCTGAAAGATTCATGCGTTCTATGGGGAAATTTCTAAGGGCAACTACAGCGCAAGGTAGACCATGGAAACAAAATTTATACTCTTTTCTGAGAGACTATCGATCAACTCCCCATTGTACTACTGGCAGATCACCTGCAGAGCTGTTATTCAATCGCAAACTTCGGATCAAAATTCTGGATATAAATGATTCGCTAACAGAGACACTCAACAAGGACTTAATACAAAAAGACAGTCATGCCAAAGCCAAGATGAAAGCTTATGCGGATAAATATTATCATACCAAATCTGCTCCTTTTGCTGTTGGAGACAGAGTCCTGTGTAGGCAAGATAGACGACACAAGTTGGATACTTTATATGATGTCATCCCATATACAGTTACAAGAATTCAAGGATCAATGATCACTGCAGTAAGAAATGGACATACAATAACTCGGAACTCTTCTTTCTTCAAGAAACTACACAAAGAACAGGACACTGAAGTATCTGATGCAGAAGATGATGATTCTGATATACCCAAATTATTTCAAGAACATGATGATAATATGAATAACTCAGAGAGCAGTGAGGGGGAAGAAAACATAGCATATGATCAGTCCTTAGATACTAATCGAAAATACCCTCTCAGAGAAAATAGAAGACCTCCTGAATACCTTAAAAACTATGAAAAATAATGTGTTTTCATGTAATGTATTATGTCATCATGCAACTCTTTTATGTGAAATATAGTTGGTCTTATTTCTAGATATTAAGCATAGTATATATATAGTTATATTTATGTTTAGTTTATTTGTTATGTTTCTAATCTAAAGTAAGGGAGAGATATGGTGTTTGTTGTGATATTATAATATATAATGCTTTCTTCCTAGTTTGTGCTCTGACTTGTAAATGTATATAATTGTTGCAAAGAAGCAGGGGCGGGGACAGTGTTGTTGAAGTGAGGAACCAGGAAATAAAGTGTGTAGTTAGTTGCTGTATAAATGGACTCTGTGTCAGATATATTTCTAAACCACCTGGATTTACAAACACTACACTGGTTACATTTACAAAAAATACATTTATAATAAAAATATTAATGTGTTTCTGCTACAGATGTTAATGGCATATAAATTATAGCTTAACAAGATAATAAACTTGCCGTTTCTTTTCTGGTATTACACTCAAAAGAAAACATGTTGCTCATTTTCTGGCATTATGTTGGCATTATTGTACTTATTGACTCACCTAAAGTTTTAATCCAGGTAGGAAAGTCCCCTTCATGCAAGTCAACCCTTAAGAGGTATGTGTGTACCCTTTTAGCTAAGTCATCAACTGCTTGATGGGAGGAGCCTAGTCTCACTTGCATGTTGCGTAAATTAGCCCAGAACGCTGTCATGTATTGTATTTGCAATGTAGTATGGGGTATCTGCATTACTAAATGTGACCTAACATGCATATTTTTTATCACAGGTGGTGTTAAAATTGTATTATAACATTCCACAGATTGATTAACTGTTACCATTGTGGATTGCAACATAGGGATATTACAATCATTTTGACTAGTAATCACAACATATGATCCATTATGAATTGATTCTATGCAAGTGTATGGTGGATTAACAGGTGTAACTTTAACAGTACAATCAGAGCCCTGTTTATCAACACCACAAGGTTTTCGTTTGTAGATAGTATCACATACTAAGTTTCTTAGATCAATACAGTTTTCTGTTTCAATATATTCCCAGCTATCACAATACTGCAAAACATATTAATATGGTTGTTGAATCTGTAACAATGCCATACGATCAGGAGATTCAATTAAATGTCCAAAATTTACAACTTCCTAATTTGTTGTATAAACATCTCCTGGTATTATTAACTCATAATAAATGAATAACTCCAACTGACAATCTTCAGGGTTTTTTGTTATTCTACATTTCAAATCCCTTATATTATAAATAATTGATTTTAAAATTTGCAGCATGATTTCTGTTTGTTTCACTGTTAGACCTAATTGTGTAGAAATATCAGAAATATTTAACATTGTTATATCTATGTGTCCCTCTTGCAGAGTTAACCTCATAGCTGTTAAATAATAAAGTATTGTTACTGCTTTCATTTCTTCATCTACCATTGTAAAATCTGACAATGCTGCTGTCAGTAAAGTTACCATATGAACTTTTAAAATCATTAACCCTCTCTTTAATTCTTCATCATTGATATCTGATATTTCCCTGACAACTAACACTTGCATCACTTAACAAATGCCCTTCAGCATTAGACATTAACTGCCTTTGATTTGTTTTTCCTTCTTTATTACAACCATCTGGAATTATATTTTCTATTGCATTATATGACACATTATCAAATGTACTATTTGTTTCCCAATCAGCTTCATCATAAGTCATAGCTGCCACATTTTGTTTAAAACATTTAGCATATTTACATGGTATGTCATCAGCTGATATATTTACTTCCATTCATAGTTTCATGCTTGCAATGACTACATTTACTGGATAACGTAAATTATCTATAAGACATTTCTGAAACAGGGAATATATTACATAATTTTTGTTAAAAATGTGATGTTTTGTCACACACCAAAATCCTGGCATGCCTGCATAATTTAGGAATCCCTTATCAATGTCTTTAGGTTGAAAACGAAAATATTTCCCTGATTTATTAAGGTAGAAACAACAGGATGTACATCGATAGTCCATTTCCAAGTTACAAATGCTTTTTTAAATTAGATCTTCAACTGTTATATTACAGAGATTATTCTTTGCTTTGCATGAGTGACTGTAATATGTTGTATTCAAGAAAGCTGCATATCTTGGCCTTATACATGTATCTAGACATGTGCGATTCGTTTTGGATTGATTCGAAAATTCGAAAAATTTGGTAAATTTGGAGATTCGGATCGATTTGAATTTCCCAATTAAAATACTGCCGAATCTACCGAATGAATCCGAACTAGCTGCCGAATCTACTGAATAAATCTGAATTAGCTCTGTAAATTCGGCATTCCCCCATAGGAAACAATGGGGCAGTTTTGGCTGAAAAAAACCCTAACACCTGCAAAAAAGCAGCGTTCAGCTCTTAACGCAGCCCCATTGTTTCCTATGGGGAAACACTAAGTCTACACCTAACACCCTAACATGAACCCCGAGTCTAAAGACCCCTAATCTAACACTTATTAACCCCTAATCTGCCTCCCCAGCTATCGCTGACACCTGCATTATACTATTAACCCCTAATCTTCCGCTCCGGACACCGCCGTCACCTACATTATCCCTATGAACCCCTAATCTGCTGCCCCCAACATCGCCGACACCTACATTATATTTATTAACCCCTAATCTGCCCCCCCCCAATGTTGCCGCAACCTAACTACAAGTATTTACCCCTAATCTGCCGACCGGACCTCGCCGCCCCTAAAATAACCCCTATTATCAACCCCTAAACTGCTGCACTCCCGCCTCACAAACACTATAATAAATTTCATTAACCCCTAATCTGCCCCCCCCAACGTCGCCGCAACCTAACTACAAGTATTAACCCCTAATCTGCTGACCGGACATTGCTGCCATGATAATAAATGTATTAACCCCTAAACCGCCGCACTCCCACCTCGCAAACACTATAATAAATTGTATTAACCCCTAATCTGCCCTCCCTAACATCGCCGCCACCTACCTACAATTATTAACCCTTAATCTCCCGCCCCCAAAGTCGCCGCTACTATAATAAAGTTATTAACCCCTAAACCTAAGTCTAACCCTAACACCCCCCTAAGTTAAATATAATTTAAATAAAATGAAATAAATTTACTATAATTAAATAAATCAATCCTATTTAAAACTAAATATTTACCTGTAAAATAAACCCTAATATAGCTACAATATAACTAATAGTTACATTGTAGCTATTTTAGGATTTATATTTATTTTACAGGCAACTTTGTATTTATTTTAACTAGGTACAATTGTTATTAAATAGTTATTAACTATTTAATAACTACCTAGCTAAAATAAATACAAATTTACCTGTAAAATAAATCCTAACCTAAGTTACAATTAAACCTAACACTACACTATCATTAAATAAATTAAATATATTAACTACAAGTACCTACAATTAAATACAATTAAATAAACTAAACTAAAGTACAAAAAAAACAAACACTAAATTACAAAAAATAAAAAAATTACAAGAATTTTAATCTAATTACACCTAACACTACACTATCATTAAATTAATTAAATTAATTAATCCTATTTAAAACTAAATACTTACCTGTAAAATAAACCCTAATATAGCTACAATATAACTAATAGTTACATTGTAAGTATTTTAGGATTTATATTTATTTTACAGGCAACTTTGCATTTATTTTAACTAGGTACAATAGCTATTAAATAGTTAATAACTATTTAATAGCTACCTAGTTAAAATAATTACAAAATTACCTGTAAAATAAATCCTAACCTAAGTTACAATTAAACCTAACACTACACTATCATTAAATAAATTAAATAAATTAACTACAAGTACCTACAATTAAATACAATTAAATAAACTAAACTAAAGTACAAAAAAACAAACACTAAATTACAAAAAATAAAAAAATATTGCCCCAAAGTAATCAGCTCTTTTACCTGTAAAGAAAAATACAATACCCCCCAACATTAAAACCCACCACCCACATACCCCTACTCTAACCCACCCAAACCCCCCTTAAAAAACCTAACACTACCCCCCTGAAGATCTCCCTACCTTGAGTCGTCTTCACCCAGCCGGGCCAAAGTCTTCATCCGATGGGGCAGAAGAGGACATCCAGACCGGCAGAAGTCTTCATCCAAGCGGGGCAAGAAGAGGTCTTCCATCCATCAGAAGTCTTCATCCAGGCGGCATCTTCTATCTTCATCCATCCGGAGCGGAGCGGCAGCATCCTGAAGACATCCGATGCGGAGCATTCTCTTCTTTCTTGATCCGACGACTAAATGACGGTACCTTTAAGTGACATCATCCAAGATGGCGTCCCTTGAATTCCGATTGGCTGATAGGATTCTATTAGCCAATCGGACTTAAGGTAGTAAAAATCTGATTGGCTGATTCAATCAGCTAATCAGATTGAAGTTCAAGCCGATTGGCTGATCCAATCAGCCAATCAGATTGACCTCGCATTCTATTGGCTGTTCCGATCAGCCTATAGAATGCAAGGTCAATATTAATAATTTTATATTAATATTTATTTAATTAATTTAATGATAGTGTAGTGTTAGGTGTAATTGTAACTTAGGTAGGATTTATTTTACAGGTACATTTCTATTTATTTTAGCTAGGTAGTTATTAAATAGTTAATAACTATTTAATAACAATTGTACCTAGTTAAAATAAATACAAAGTTGCCTGTAAAATAAATATAAATCCTAAAATAGCTATAATGTAACTATTAGTTATATTGTAGCTATATTAGGGTTTATTTTACAGGTAAGTATTTAGTTTTAAATAGGATTCATTTATTTAATTATAGTAATATTATTTCGTTTTATTTAAATTATATTTAACTTATGGGGGGGTTAGGGTTAGACTTAGGTTTAGGGGTTAATAACTTTATTATAGTAGCGGCGACGTTGGGGATGGGAGATTAGGGGTTAATAATTGTAGGTAGGTGGCGGCGATGTCCGGTCGGCAGATTAGGGGTTAATACTTGTAGTTAGGTTGTGGCGATATTGGGGGGGGCAGATTAGGGGTTAATAAAATGTATTATAGTGTTTGCGAGGCGGGAGTGCGGCGGTTTAGGGGTTAATACATTTATTATCGTGGTGGCGATGTCCGGTCGGCAGATTAGGGGTTAATACTTGTAGTTAGGTTGCGGCGACGTTGGGGGGGGGCAGATTAGGGGTTAATAAATATAATATAGGTGTCGGCGATGTTAGGGACAGCAGATTAGGGGTTCATAGCTATAATGTAGGTGGCGGTGGTGTACGGTCGGCAGATTAGGGGTTAAATAATTTTATGATAGTGTTTGCGATGTGGGGGGGGCCTCGGTTTATGGGTTCATAGGTAGTTTATGGGTATTAGTGTACTTTGTAGCACTGTAGTTAAGAGCTTTATATTCCGGCATTAGCCCATAAAGCTCTTAACTACTGACTTTATTTGGTAGATTCGGATGGCCGTGTATTACACTAGTATTGTACAGTATATTAGGTTATATCACTCTGCTATGGGTTACACCTAATATACAGTACATAATACTAGTCTAAAACACAGCATATCCTACCTAACACATACCGAAATTCCGAATTTCGGAACCGAACCGAATTCAGCCGAATTTATTCGAATCCGAATAAATCTGAAACAAATTCATTCAAATTTTGCCGAATTCAAATCGATCCGAACCGAAATTAAAAAAAATCTGAATCAATCCGAACCGAACCGAAACAAATTTTTCGATCATGCACATACAGTTGCAAGAAAAAGTATGTGAACCCTTTGGAATGATATGGATTTCTGCACAAATTGGTCTTAAAATGTGATCTGATCATGATCTAAGTCACAACAATAGACAATCACAGTCTGCTTAAACTAATAACACACAAATAATGAAATGTTGCCATGTTTTTATTGAATACACCATGTAAACATTCACAGTGCAGGTGGAAAAAGTATGTGAACCCTTGGATTTAATAACTGGTTGAACCTCCTTTGGCAGCAATAACTTCAACCAAACGTTTCCTGTAGTTGCAGATCAGACGTGCACAACGGTCAGGAGTAATTCTTGACCATCCCTCTTTACAGAACTGTTTCAGTTCAGCAATATTCTTGGGATGTCTGGTGTGAATCGCTTTCTTGAGGTCATGCCACAGCATCTCAATCGGGTTGAGGTCAGGACTCTGACTGGGCCACTTCAGAAGGCGTATTTTCTTCTGTTTAAGCCATTCTGTTGTTGATTTACTTCTATGCTTTGGGTCATTGTCCTGTTGCAACACCCATCTTCTGCTGAGCTTCAGCTGGTAGACAGATGGCCTTAAGTTCTCCTGCAAAATGTCTTGATAAACTTGGGAATTCATTTTTCCTGATGATAGCAATCCGTCCAGGCCCTGACGCAGCAAAGCAGCCCCAAACCATGATACCCCCACCACCATACTTCACAGTTGGGATGAGGTTTTGATGTTGGTGTGCTGTGCCTCTTTTTCGCCACACATAGTGTTGTCTGTTTCTTCCAAACAACTCAACTTTGGTTTCATCTGTCCACAGAATATTTTGCCAGTACTGCTGTGGAACATCCAGGTACTCTTGTGCAAACTGTAAACGTGCAGCAATGTTTTGTTTGGACAGCAGTGGCTTCCTCTGTGGTATCCTCCCATGAAATCCATTCTTGCTTAGTGTTTTACATATTGTATATTCGCTAACAGGGATGTTAGCATTTGCCAGTGACTTTTGTAAGTCTTTAGCTGACACTCTAGGATTCTTCTTCACCTCATTGAGCAGTCTGCGTTGTGCTCTTGCAGTCATCTTTACAGGACGGCCACTTCTAGGGAGAGTAGCAGCAGTGCTGAACTTTCCCCATTTATAGACAATTTGTCTTACCGTGGACTGATAAACAGCAAGGCTTTTGGAGATACTTTTATAACCCTTTCCAGCTTTATGCACGTCAACAATTCTTAATCGTAGGTCTTCTGAGAGCTCTTTTGTGCAAAGCATCATTCACATCAGGCAATGCTTCTTGTGAAAAGCAAACCCAGAACTGGTGTGTGTTTTTTTATAGGGCAGGGCAGCTGTAAACAACACCTCCAATCTAATCTCATTGATTGGACTCCAGTTGGCTGACATCTCACTCCAATTAGCTCTTGGAGATGCCATTAATCTAGGGGTTCACATACTTTTTCCACCTGCACTGTGAATGTTTACATGGTGTGGTCAATAAAAACATGGCAACATTTCATTCTTTGTGTGTTATTAGTTTAAGCAGACTGTGATTGTCTATTTTTGTGACTTAGATGATGATCAGATCACATTTTATGACCAATTTGTGCAGAAATTCATATCATTCCAAAGGGTTCACATACTTTTTCTTGCAACTGTATCTACATGTATCCCATTCTTTTAAATTCAAAAACATTTCTTCTTTTCCTTTGTCATTCCATTCTGCTGGTAATGCTTGCTCTCGTATTCGTCCTGTCTGTTGATCCACTACTTCAAGTTTAAGCTTTTCAAATAGTTGCAGGTATCCTTCATCTGTATGTAACTCTGGTGTCAACCAATCTGAATAAAGTGTGTTAGTACAAAACACTGCTCCATTATATGATGTAATGCCTCCTGGTATGTTATATTCTTCTTCTTCCCAAAATTATATGCAAGGATCTGTGTGATTTTCAGGAAAGGAGAATTTTTGAGTTAATTGTCCTGTGTTTAGATAAAAAATAGGATATCTTTATATTTAACTTTTTCAATTGTAATCCCAGCTAAGGACTTTAATTTCTTTAGCAGGCCATATCCTTGTCAATTGAAAGTCCACATAATAGCAATGTGCAAATGTTGAAAAACACATTTTTTCTCTGTATGTTTCTTGCTTCCAGTATTCTTGTAAAGGCAAATCATATCCCAAAGTCTTTGGTTGTATCATTTCCATTTGCCCATTTATGTGATCTTTTACCAAATTTTCTTCCCATTTGAGTTATGATCTTTGCTTTCTTTGATATTACTGTTGAATCTAGCAATACCACTTGAGATATTCCTAATACTATTTGTCTTTGTATTATAGATTTTGGAAATGGTTTCCAATATACTCCTTGCGGTAGCCCATTCATCTTTATTTCCACAGTTTGCAGATTGTAATGTACAGCTCTATTTATTCTTAATATCGTTGGTACAGCATCCTCTCGAGCTCTAGTCTGATTCCATGCCAGAACAGCTCCAGGTCTCTTTGCAAGATTATTCCACTGTAGACGAAAAATCATGCAGGTTAAAATCTAAGGAGAAGTATAAAAAGTATCAGTACTGTATATCCCAATATTTTAAGGTTTTTAAAAAAAGTTCTTTATAATTTTCAGTCCTTGTTGTTGTATCACTGTTCATGCTGATAACATACGGCTAGATTTGGAGTTTTGCGTTAGATGGGGTGCATACGCGGGTATTTAGAGTTGAAAAAAAACCTTCTAACGATACTCCTAACGCGTGTATTTCACACGCGGAATCCTGCCCGCGTTAGACAGTCTCCCATAGAGATCAATGGAAAAGCAAACAAACACGCTTTTTTCACCTAACACTCGATCTCGCAAGAAATACGCACAGCTCGGATATGACGCATACCACATCATGCACAACAATAACACGCCGCAAATGTCACAACAACAATCACTAAACAAAGCACATAAGCATTACACATTCAGAAGCGGGGGGAAATTTAACAAAATAAAATACAGGGAATACGCATATTATTTAAGATGCAGAAATACGGAAAATAACAACAAGGAGCTCCATGTACTAAAGCGTCAATTTTCTCGCCGACAACATGTCTTCTCGACTCGCTTGAACTCGCAGCTAGCGAGATGTTACCCGCTCGCCATATGTACTAAAAACTATCCCAAAAAAAGTAGCGTCTAATCCGCATCGAGCACTGGCGAATGATTCATACATATGACGCCTCGCTATTTGCGAATGTACTATTAATCGCTTACAACCTGTCAGTCATGTTTGTCCCACGTGACTGTAAGGTGTCAGAAATGTCAGCTTTGTCACGGGAACATATTGCAGCACTATATAAAGTCGATTTTATAAATTTTTTCAGACTGCATATTTCAAGAACTTGAAGCTTTACTGACTGTTATTCTTATCGATAAATTAAGTATGGCTACTTCTCGATCTAATTCACAGTCCAAATCGAAGAATCCCCACTTTTCACATCAGCAGAACCTGGTTCTTGTCGATATGGTGCTAGACTCGTATGTATTTTTATTTGGTTGTCGTGCGAAGCAAACTTCTAGTATCCGTAAAAAAAGTATATGGACCCGGATAAGCGATGCTTTCAGTGCTCAGGGACCTGCGAAAAAGGACGTTGACCAAATAAAAAAACGGTACAACGACATCAAAAGATTTGCAAAAGCCAAATTGGCAAAAGAAAAAAATTCAACTCGTGCTACCGGAGGTGGAACAGCTTATGTCGCTGATCTTAATGATTACGAGCAGAGACTGGTGCAGCGTCTAGGCCTAGAAGTAATTGTCGGGATCACAGATGATTGTGATAGCGACCTAAGAGGTAAAACATTAATCAAATTACTATTATTTAAATTGAATGATGATCATATTGTAATTATCCAGTAAAGTTGGTTTATCCAAATATCTATCTTGTAAAGATATTTTGTCAAATCAATTTTTTGGTGCGTCAATTTTGATTACGTTAAATCAATGCAGATTACTGCTAGATTTTTGTATAGCTTAACCAATAACGTATGTAATGTAATATTCATGATCACAGATGATTGTGATAGCGACCGAAGATGTAAAACATTAATTAAATTACTATTATTTAAATTGACTGATGATCATATTGTAATTTTCCAGTGGAGTCGGTTTATAAAAATATTTAACATTTTATTATATTTTTGAAAATCAATTTTTATTGGCGACAATTTTGATTATGCAGAATATAGTCCTATTACTGCTTTATTTTTGTATATCTTTAAAAATAACAATTCTTATCTAATTTACTTCATTCTCTTGATATCCTTTGCTGTAAAGCATATTTAGAAATGCTTACTAGCTAATTGAAAATAGACGCCTTTAATGGAAGTATATTTTGATGTATTTTAAAATCTTATTTTCTTTCTGACTGATGAACAAATATTTTGTGGTTTAATGTCCCTATTCATCAAATCAAAAGCTGCGCCAAACAATGGTATTGCTATGTGAGCTCTGTATTCAACAAACGTTTGCAGATACAGTGCTATATTTTTGTAGCCAAATTTTGGTTTTAATAATATATTCTTTAAAATGATAATAAAATGCATATACACCTGCATAGTATAAACCTACAAATTCCCAAACACCAAAGCTACAGAAACACCAATGCTACAGTATACATTAGACAAGCATGTATACAGACAAAAACATATACACTTATACATGCAGATACACACACACTAAATATCATACACTTACACATGCAGATACACACTCACAACATTAGTGTATACTTATTTCATGCATATACACACACACACTATACATGCCGATGTTCTCAATAAATGAAGATACACTGTTATACATGCAGATACTCACAATTATTAGCTTAAAATTATACATGTAGAAACACTGGCTTCATAGCATACACTTATAAATGAATATACACACCCACTTTTTCTGTGGGTCATACATAGATAACAATATTATCAAGATATTTGTTTTTACAGCGGATTAATGAGTGTTTAAATGCTATTATTTTAAAAATCTTGAATAGTTGGTTGAACATAAAACAATAGTCCTGTGTTTATGTAATCTTTCATTCTATTCATTATTCATTCAATTCTATTCATTCTATTCATTCAACTATTCTATTATATATCAACAAGCTGTTATAAGTAGTCTTTGAACTTGTCATTGAATTAGCAAATGAGCAGACGACTCTTTTTCGTTTACAGTTAATTGTTAACAAGGTAATTAAATGACAATTTCAAATACCACTTATAACAGCTTGTTGATACATAATACAATGAATGAATAGAATTAATGAATAGAATAGAATGAATAATGAATAGAATGAAAGATTACATAAACACAGGACTATTGTTTTATGTCAAACCAAGTACTCAAGATTTTTTAAATAATAGCAACAAGCTTTTAAAAACCTTTTCAATACAAACAACCTTGAGTGTCTACAAAAATTTTAAATGTCCTTGAATCAAATTTGAATTAATGTTTGTTTAATATTAAACATTGGTTAGTCTATAGATATTTACTTTTTTAATTTTTACATTCAAATTCTTCAACCTGGATACTATTGTGTGTGCTACACTGTCCCTTTCAATAACCACTATTTAAAATTTAAAATATCAGTTGTTTATTAATCTTCTATGGATATAAACATGAATAACGATTAATTTTATTTATCTGTTAACAGCTCGACCACAATCCGTGACAGCTAGGGGTGGTGATGACCCTGCTTCAGCCATTCCATCAACCTCCTCTGGGACGTCGATGACAAGTGGTGCTGTCCTTACTGGACAATTGATACGCAGCACATCATCTGCTAGCCATACCTTGTTATCAGCTGATACACTTCCAGATATCAGGACCAGCACCCCTGAAACAAGTGTTGGTAGAGGTACAGGTAAAAATTTATTTTCATTTTTTACTTTCACCACTGGTCATACTGGTCAAAGCTAACCGAAATTCGCTTTGTCTCCAAAATTCTAATTACTTGAATTCCATTTTTTTTTTCTTTCTTTTTCTTTTAAAAGCGTGGTAGAGTTTGCTCACTTAGGCCATATAGATAACATTGATATCATTTTTATTTTTTTTATTTTTTATTTTTCAATAAATAAATTTTATGTTAATATATATATATCTTTTTTTTTTTAATCATAGCTGACCTTGGACATCTTTTTCGGACCATGACGGGAAGTTCTCCACGGTTGTTTGATGGTGAGAATCTGTATTATTAATACATTACATTATTTTTTTCTTATACATAAATATCAAGATAGCAACATATTCAAATATATTTTAATTTTTTTATATATAAAGATTTTTATTTATATTAATTAAATTAAAATATATATATCGCTATATATATATATATATATATATATATATATATATATATATACACACATTTATATATATAGATAGATATATTTACAATTTTAGATTAAAAAAAGGCATCAATCACTCGTCATTTGAAATTAAAATGAGCATTTAATAATACAAAAGCTTCATTTAATTTTCTAACCAAAAATAACATGACTGATTATTTAATTTTGTGTTATGAACAGCTGAATTTTAGTTACAAATGACCAGTGAGTGCTGCCTTTTTTTCCATAGTACACCCTGACAGCTGCTACTAAATATTTATTTAGTTTATTTTTTATGAACAAAAATCGTTAAATAAGAAATTTAAAATATTGTTTATTTATATCTATCTATATATATATATTTTGTTATTTTTTTTTAAAAATATATATATATATATTTATATATATATATATACATTATATTCATATATATATTAATATCTTAATATATTCATATATATTTATTTTTTGCTTTTTAATTATCACAGATACAGAAGAGTCATAGAGGGAGGTAATCTTAAACCTGGTTGCTGTACAACCAGAAAGACCCGAGGAGGAGGAACTTCAATCCAGGGATCCTGGAAGTGAGACCCCAGAATTATTGGATGAAATCATGGATGCACAACCAATTGAGATCCATCAACCTGTCCCTGATGAATCCGAAGTACAAGAACCAACAATTCAAGGAAATGTACAGCCAGCAGAACCACAATCTAACGAAAGACCAGTGGTACCTGGCAACAATGAAATTGAAGAAGTGGATGATGTCTGTCTCAATGAAATGATCTCTCTTGCTAGACAATATAGGGTGGATCATAGAGAGTTACAGAATGTTATAATCGCACACCTGGACCGAAGTGCATCATTAGCAGAAAGACAATTGCAATTAGACAGAGAGAGGTTTGATTGGCAGAGGTGAATGGACGAGGAGCACAACGATAAACCGTTCATTACGCCTCGCAGAACAAACAATGAATTCTCTCCTGTCCATTATTCGAGAAAGACAGGGTCCTTCGGAACCCAATAGGCCAGGACAGTAGTGATAGACATCTTTTTTTATTTTATTTATACCTCTAGTTCACACTGTTTTTGATGTTGCACTTTTTAATTTATTTTATATTTTTGTTCAAAATATATTTGTATTTTCAAGTTCCACTAATATTTTTACAAAACAAAATTTTTTTTTTAAATAAAATTTAAATAAAAAAAAAAGAATCCAATTATTTTTTCATTGAAATTTTTTTTTTATTGCTTACAATATTTTTTTTTTATATGAAATGGTAAAAAAACAAAATTTTGTTTATTATACAAAAAATCAACATCCCTTATTTTTGGGATGTTTCAAAATGTGTCAAATTTTTTTTCAAAATATACAAAGTACTTTAAAAGATTTATTTAAAAAAAAAAACTAAATGCCATATTTCTTGTACAAAAAATCAACTTGCTCATCAACATTCCCATTGTAGACCTAATTTTTGCCAATTTAATTTTGAAGTAATCATCCAAAAAAGTTTGTGTGCTTTCATCGATTTTTTCTTCAAAAACTTCTATACCTTAAAATAAATAAAATTATATTAAATTTACATATTAATCACATAACAAAATTGAAATAATATATTGATATCTGTATATACCTTCATTTTCTTTGGGAGGTATGATATCCATATCATTTTCTGTCTGCACAATTTTTTCCTCTAATGTGTAAACATCCCTTGAACCAGAGGCTAGAGTAAAATAATTAAATACAATTTTAACTTTTTAATTTATTGTTTTTACAATTATTCGATTTTTGCCAAAGGTAACTAAATAAAATACCTGTGTCTATCAGATTTGTTTTAGGAGGAACCATGTTTTGTCCAATATTATTACTTGTTGGGTATACCATGCCATCCAATTCTATTTCCACTTGTACCGCTTTGTCCAAAAATTGACCTTTTTTTAAATGTATAAAAAATGAAATTTAATATAAAATTATTTTTTCAATATTTCACTTCCCTAAAAAAACAAAGATTCTAATACCTCTTCCAAGATTAGTATCATCATCTTATGGGCATGGCTCATCGACCTCAAGATCAAAATAATAATTATGTTGTTTTTCAAAGGATGGAATTTCTTCATAAGAACATCCAGGGATATCTAAATGTGCATTAGATTATTAAACATAAAACAATTTTTTAATTATTAGTTATTTTATTTACAATTTCTAGAACCTTGTTAACCCTGTTCTATCGTTATGTACCTTTTTGAGTGTTGACAGCCATTTTTTTCACTGCTCTGTTATTTTTGGGAGTCATTGGTATGTCCATAAGTGTCAAAGGAAGGGGTGGTGAAGTGATCCCACTATTTGGAGTTTCAATCCTTATTTCTCGTAAATAACGTGGAATTTTTTTAGATTTTGATTTTGATTTTTTCATATCTGTTTGTAAAAATTGACTTTCTTTTTTAATAGATGTTTATTTTTATTTCATATATGCAAGTTGAAGGTATACTAAAAACAAACATTTTCTTGATTAATAATACTAAAAATATATGATTAAATCGATTATCGAATGCTATTATCAATGTAAAATTTGATATTGTGATATCTTGATGTCAATATTATTAATTTAATGCTTATTAGACAGTCCATTCTAGTTTAATCAACAAGTATATTGCTTACTTAAAGGTGCATACCTTTAGAAAAAAAAAAAGATACTATAAACAAGGTGCTAAAAATTAAATATTACAGTCTATTAAAGCTAAAGGAACAATGAACATAATTTTTGTCTTTCAATGTTCAGATAGAAAAGTTTGATCGGAATACTGAAAGTCAAATGTGTTGTCCCTTGTTCCTACTATTATTGAAATTAAATCAATGGTGAAAGGTAAAAGATGACGCAGTTATTGGAACTTACTATCAATAACGTTTAAAATTGAAACTTACTATCAATAACGCTAAACATTTATACTTACAGTTTCTTATTAGTCGTTTAATTGAATTGTAATACTTAGTTTCCCTACGCCTCAAATCGCAGTACTTTCTTAGGCATTGACGTCTTGTCCTTTTTATCTTTGATACTCTATACATCCTTCTTATCATTTCGTATATAATATGATCACGACTGTCCTGCTTTACCAATCTAACTCCTCCCATACGATGAGGAAAATATCGTTCCATAGCATATACCAGGATGACTATTTCTCCAGCAGTGAAAGGCTCCGGTAGCGACATGTTAGTATCTGACGTCACAACTATACTTGTCAATCAAATTGACCCATGACTATTTTTACAATGTAGCATTATTTTTTGTTGAATCTTTATTTTTCTAATAAAATTTAACATGAATAATATTGTTGATCCGACTAACCATTAATAACAAGAATTATATAAATTTTTTGTTGGAACGATAAATTTTGCATGAGGAATGAACAATGACGATATAAATATATTGTCATGGATAATTGGCTTTTTAATACATCACTATATCCTAGGTTATTGACCATATTCTCAAATTTTGTGATTCATTTATATTTGATACCATTACTATGTAACAAAATCACTGGTTAAATGTAGAATAGTAAATCTAATATGGAACCTTTTCAATAGATAAATGTTGTACTTTTTTGGTTATGTAAATATATTAGTTGTATTAGGATAGAAATAGTTATAATTGTTATTATTGTTGCTTTTTGAACTTAAAATAAATTGTTATATTATTTTCACGAAAAAAAAATTCTGTTTCATGTATTTTTTTGGTGTGACCAATGCAAATAAGGTTTGTTTAGAAAAAGGGCTAAAAAGAAATAACAATATGATGATGTTGCACACAAATTTTATTTGAACAAAAAATAACACATAACTGCAGAACACAATTGACATACAAGAGGAAAAAATTTGTTGAGAAAGATCAATCATCAAAATATTGGTTAGAAACCATATCCCTTGTGGCCATGCCATGTCTATTTGTGTTTTCTCTGCAAATTTCTTCGGGAAAGTCATTAAAAGGCATGGCAATATCGTCAACAATGGGGCATCCTCTTTTTGTGGCAATATTATGCAAGACACAGCAAACTAATATGATTCTTGCTACTTTTTCAGTAGAATACTGCATTGCCAGACATCGGAACCTCATTTTCAACAATCCATAAGTCCTTTCAATGACACCCCTTGTGCTCTTGTGTGCTTCATTAAAACGAATATGTTTCCTGAGTTGGGGGTTATTATAGGGTGTCAGAAGCCATTCATAACAAGGGTAACCGGCATCCCCTGTAATAAAAAAAAAAAATATTGATGTAAGTCATTACAAAAAGACAAAATAATTTTTATTAGTTATTGAGGCTAGCGGCAAATTAGTATAAATTTATAGTAACAAATTTAAAATTTACTTGTATTATGTATTTTTAAAAATTATTTATATATCCTTTGTTGAAAAAAAAGCAATGCACATGTGTGAGCCAATCACACAAGGCCTCTAGGTGCAGCAACTAATCGGCAGCTATTGAGCATATATCTAGATATGCTTTTCAGCAAGTGATATATAAAAAAATAAAAAGTCAATTAGAAAGTCGTTTAAAATGACATGCTCTTTATAAATCCATAAAAAAAAATTTTATAGTTCCTTTCAAGCTTACCTAATAACCATCCCTCTGGCATCTCTCCATTCTCGAATTTTTGGTACAGTCCGGTCTGCCGAAGGATATAAGCGTCATGGCAGGAGCCAGGGTAATTTGATCTCACGCTTATTATTCTCATTTTCGGGTCACAAACCATCTGTACATTCAAGGAATGGCAGGACTTTCGGTTGCGGTAAATCTCCTCCCGTAACCGTGGCGGTCGAACTGCAATATGGGTACAGTCTATTGCCCCAAGAACATTTGGCATTCCAGCCACACTGTAGAATTGCGACTTTATCGATTGCCACTCTTCTGTGGTAGATGGTAGACAAACATATTCGGGCAATATATGCATGAGTGCATCGATAACTTTGGAAAGATGACGAGAAAAGGCAGACTGACTGAAACCAATGATGACGCTGGACACTGCCTGAAATGATCCGGTGGCAAAAAAGTGCAAGGCAGCAAGAAACTTGAGTATTCCGGGAATGGCCCTTGAACGAGCGGTCACAGGCTCTAGAAAATGTGCTATTTGAGCATATAAAGTCAATATTGAATGTCGATCCAGACGGAACCTTTGAATAACCTCTCGATCAGAAAGGGCATCTAAAGGAACCCGAGGAAGGAATACCCGCTGTACTTGTAATCGCCTTCTTCTAACCGGATTTGGGGCATCAGGTTGACGAATTTGCCTTCTACCCCTCATTTGCATCAGACGAATAATATAAAGTTGAAGAAGTGTCTCCATGGCTAACAGGATCAAAAGTGAGTAACCATTCAATTGTACACCTCTTTTAAATCAGTTGTAGGGGTTTATCCGATAGACTCTATTGTTTATTATGGTGCTCGCCACCTATTAGCTGGCGAGGGATTTTTAACGAGGTAGGTGCGGAGAAATTCACGAGCGTATAAATAGATAGTTTAGTAATTACTGTTTTGTGTGAGATTTATGTCGAGCGAGTATTTTCTAGCTACAAAAAAGACGAGAATTCAAGAGTTGCGGACAAGTTCGCTCGACATTTGTTAATGTAAGGTTTTCAATGGATTCGTGGCATAGTACATACGGTTATTGATCCGCACGCAGAAATTTAGATGGAAATAGTCACGAAGACCTCGCAGACAGCTTAGTACATGGAGCCCAAGGAAAAAAAAAAAACACAATCATACACTAGCAAAATACTCGCATTCAATATTACTATATATTAGGACAAACATACATATCCAACACTTCACTAATACCACACCATCGCAAATTAACATTTAAACATACTACTATTGGACAATGTTATAGAAAACGAGCACTATGACATCATCGCATTCTACACATTCCACAAATACTAACTCGAAATGAGCATGCGCAAATTCACACACCTAATACACATTGCACAAATAATAATTACTAATAAAGCACACCTGAACACAATTTACAATGCAAACCGGTACATCATTAAACATTTACACAGGGTATATAAGCACCACACAAGCATGGCTTCTTTCACTGTGTTGCTGGTGGGTTTTTGGAGATTGGAGCTTAGAGATTTTGTGCATTATTGTGAGTCAGTTAGTGTTATCGTGAGTGAGTTAGTGGTAGTGGGAGTTAGAGAGTTAGTGGTAGTGGGAGTTAGAGAGTTAGTGGTAGTGGGAGTTAAAGAGTTAGTGGTAGTGGGAGTTAGAGAGTTAGTGGGAGTTAGAGAGTTAGTGGTAGTGGGAGTTAGAGAGTTAGTGGTAGTAGGAGTTAGAGAGTTAGTGGTAGTGTGAGTTAGAGAGTTAGTGGGAGTTAGAGAGTTAGTGGTAGTGGGAGTTAGTGAGCGACAGTTGGTTTGGGTGAGTGTGCGAGTTCTTTTTCTGTACACTTAAAGGGACAGTCTAGGCCAAAAAAAACTTTCATGATTCAGATAGAGCATGTAATTTTAAACAATTTTCCAATTTACTTTTATCACCAATTTTGCTTTGTTCTCTTGGTATTCTTAGTTGAAATCTTAACCTAGGAGGTTCATATGCTAATTTCTTAGACCTTGAAGCCCACCTCTTTCAGATTGCATTTTAACAGTTTTTCACCACTAGAGGGTGTTAGTTCACATATTTCATATAGATAACACTGTGCTCGTGCACGTGAAGTAATCTGGGAGCAGGCACTGATTGGCTAGACTGCAAGTCTGTCAAAAGAACTGAAAAAAGGGGCAGTTTGCAGAGGCTTAGATACAAGATAATCACAGAGGTTAAAAGTATATTATTATAACTGTGTTGGTTATGCAAAACTGGGAAATGGGTAATAAAGGGATTATCTATCTTTTAAAACAATAAAAATTCTGGTGTAGACTATCCCTTTAACACATTTACACGCAAACACATTCAATACATACATACACTTATCAATAACACTACATACACTCCATACCCCATACCCTCTCATACTACACTCCATACCCCATTCCTTGTAGTCCCATTCCCTTTCATCCCATTTACTCTTATCCCATACCCCATCCCCATCCCACCCCCATCTCCTAGTTACATTTAGTTTACATATCCTCCTTTTAGTCTTCTTCATTTTGTTTATTTAAATACTCCTTACCCTCTTTTATTTATATCCCTTTCACACTTTCAGCACTTTTTTTGGTCTTTTTAGTTCTTTATTTTGACCCCCTTTCATTTGATCACACTCACTTTTTGTTTGCTTATTTGGGGTTTAGTCTAGGGAAGAGATGGAGGGCAGGCAGGGGAGAGGTAGAGGGGGGAGGAGAGGGAGGGGGAGAGGAACAGGGCAGGAAGGGGGGCAGGAAGCGGGGGTGGAAGCGGTGGGTGGACCCAGCCACTTGGTTCAAGATGAACAAGTGGCTGGGCCCAGTGGCGGACAGAGTAGGGCTTCACAGTCCGGGAAACAGAGGGCATCGTCACAGGGGAAGGCCAAGGCGACTAGGGAGGAGAGGTTTTCTATGGAGGAGAAGGAGGCCCTCGTAGAAGCCTATATGGCCAGGTATAGGAGGCTGCAGCATCAGAAGACCACCCCGACTTAGAAGAGGAAGCTCTGGCATGAGATAAGGAATTCAGTCAATGCAGTGGGTGGCCGGAACAGAGATATGGACTCTATTAAACATCACTCCCAGGACTGCAAGATGGATCTTAAAAAAAAGTTAAGCCGGGAGGCCCAACATGCCGCAGGAACCGGTGGCGGCCCTGCACTGGAAATCGATTACTGCCGATGGGAGGAAATGTTGCGTCCCAGCATCTCCGAGGTGGATATAGTCGGTATCGGAGGAATTGATACCTGCCATTCTCATCTGATGATAAGCTCATTTAAGAATAAATTAACATACGAATATATTTCAAGGGACACTATACGCAAACCTTTCCTTTCATGATTAAGGTAGAGAATACAATTTTAAACAACATTCCAATTTACTTATATTACCTAATTTGATTCATTCTTTAGATATACTTTAATGAAGAAATAGCCATGCACATGGTGAACCAATCACAGGAGGCAGCTATATGCAGCTACCAATCAGCAGCTTCTAAGCATATCTAGATATGCTTTTCAGCAAAGAATATCCAGAGAATGAAGCTAATTAGATAAGAAAAGTACATTAGAAAGTTGATTATAATTGTATGCTTCTAAATCATGAAAGATAAAACATTGGGTTTCATGTCCCTTTAAGGATCAGATTAATGCTATTACGTTGTTTACACGCATTCACAATTACTTTGCGGTTACATCAGTATCTAGGCTATAGGTTAGGTGTGCATTTAAACAGACTGAAAACAAACGCTAAAACATTCAGATTGACCAGAGATATCACAAACACGGTTTAGAAAATGCGGAAATCGTATTTTGATTGTTAGATTTCAAAGTGGATTAATGAGGCTGCATTTGTAATTGTATCGTAAGCTAAGTAATTTAAAGCTTTATTTTGAAATATGCTAATATATACATTTATTTATTTTTCAAATATACAGAGTCTGGGGAGGAGGCAGCACAGCAACTACAGGCTCCTCCTTTTCCCGGGATGAGAGTGGTGGGGATGAATCTCCACCTCGGAGGGAAGAGGCCCCCCTTGATGAAGAGGCCCCCCTTGACGAAGAGGCCCCAGAAGCAGAGGAAGAGGCCGCGGAAGCAGAGGCCCCTCAAGAACAAGCAGGCCGCCATGCACCAGCAGGCCGCCGTGCACGGGCACCCCGCCGTGCACAACAAGAGGAAATAGCGGAGGTGCGGGTTCTACTAGACTACATTGACCAGATGCGTAACTCCCGGATCCAAAATATAGAAGGCAGAAGTAGAATTATTGAAGGCCAAAACAAAATCATACACCTCCTTACTCGAATAGAAGAAGGCCAAAACAGAACCTTTCGACTCCAACAAGAGATGTTTAATTTCTTCCGGGAGGCGCATGCTGGTCTGCCTCCTGCTGGTCTGCCTCCTGCTCCTGGGCCGCCATCTGCTGGGCCTCCTGCTCCTGGGCCACCATCTGCTGCTGGTCCTCCTGCTCCTGGGCCGCCATCTGCTGGTCCTCCTGCTCCTGGGCCGCCATCTGCTGGGCCTCCTGCTCCTGGGCCGCCATCTGCTGGGCCTACTGCTCCTGGGCCGCCATCTGCTGGGCCTCCTGCCGGGCCATCTTCTCCTGCCGGGCCATCTTCTCCTGCCGGGCCATCTTCTCCTGCCGGGCCATCTTCTCCTGTCGGGCCATCTTCTCCTGTCGGGCCATCTTCTCCTGTCGGGCCATCTCCTCCTGCCGGGCTATCTCCTCGGCCATCTCCTCCTCCTCACCTTGGTCATCCCAGTACTCTTCCTTCCACTCTTCCCACAACATCTCCAATGAGAACTCGTTGGAGTCGGCAGTTGACCCTCCCAGAGCCTCAGCCCCGTGGGAAGAGGGGAAGGAAGAGGAAGTAAGTATTTGTTTTCATGTTTAATTATTTTTTATTTAATGTGTAATGGATAGGTATGTGATGATGTGGTTTTCATACACTTGTGGACCACACTCTGTATATAATCTACTTCTATGGGACCGGGTCCATGGAGGAAGATTGTTTGCAGAGTGTGGGTTATAAGTGTGTGAAAACCACATCATCACATACCTATCCTTGTTCATGATATTGATTGGTTTCTGTGATGTGATGTCCAAACTGTTTCCCGAATCGCAAACAAAATTACCATTACAATTATCCATGATGGCATATTACTGTTTGAATGCCAATAACACAGCTTAAAGGGACAGTCAGAACATTATTGATTACAAAGAAAACACTGTATTACGCATTATCAAGTTTGAAACAACAAAACATGGAGAAATACGTGTGACTTATGTGCTTACCCTTGTATCTATGCCTATGAAAAGTGACCACTTATTTGTTGTTCTGACATAACAACATTTTAGATAATCAATGATCAATACATGGTAAATATGCTGTATGAGCTCAAGGTTTTATATATACAAATGCTATCAAAATGCCCTCTAGTGGTCAAATTGCATTCTGATTACATGCACTCTTCAAGCTCTAAGAAATGAGCACACGAACCTCATAGGTTTAGCTAGCAAATAAAAATAAACACAGAAAAATGATTAATTGGTGAGAAACCTTTGATATCATTGATATTACAAAATTGACTTTTTTAAGAATGCAAAACATTATTTGTTTTCTAAACTGTCCCTTTAACAAAATTACATATGCTAACATATAATATTTGGTGATTGTTGGTATATCTACATGTACTTGTTCAAACAAGAAATATTGAAAAAAGATGTATATTGACGTGTTAAATAAAGTCTATTTTCTTAAAGAGACATTATTGTGTTAATTTTTTTTTTAGAAAGACATTTGTTTTAACAATGAATATGGTTTAAAGTCCTTTTAGGAGTGAAAATAAAAAAATATGCTAACAATAATATATTTGGAGATTAACCAATGTGGAACTCATACATGATACAAAAATCAACATTTGCATTAAAGGGACAGTATACTATCTTTTTAACAGAACTGCATGTAATAGACACTACTAGAAACAACAAGATTAACATATACTGATATCAAAATAAATATTAAAAAGCTTTCAACACTTTCAAAGAAAATCGGGTTATCTCTATTGAAAATATAGATAGAACCCCCATTACAACCGTAAAACAAGACAATACCCCATCATTAACATATTAAAAGACCCTTTACACAAACAGGAGAAAGCTGGAGATGGTACTCACATGAAACTTTGAGGCTTGGCGAGGAGTCTGAAAATTACTTCAATTTTATTTGAACAGAAGCAAAAGTAGACATGTATTTGGTAAACAATGGACTATATAACTAGAGACCAAATAAAATATTTTTGTTTTTAATGTGAGTGTCTAATGAACCTTTAATAAAATATACGGCGAAATTACATTTAGAAGAAGTCGGCATCATGTATTTTGCATATGATAAAGATAAATGCATATTGATTACTTTATTCTAATACAATAGCACATATTTATGAATTACATATCTTTAACATTAAACACAACAGTCATTTTTCATAAAAAGGAACATATTGTTGACAAACATAATAAACAAGATGCACTTGCCTCGATATATCTTATGCATGAAAACATTTTGCTTGCGTTCGTTTATTCAACCAGACATCCAGCAAAAGAGAATGTGGTGGTCTTTATCAGCTATGGGTCAACAATGTTACATGATGCATACAATCCATATTCGCCATGGTTTTAAACTTGTCTTCTCATTCACAAACGTGTGTAACGTGCACAAACAAATATTGCGGGACTACATAATACAATCAGACGTTTTTTTACACCTTTGCATGTGACGTCTTAATTAACATGGCGCTTCCTTGATCACGTAAGAACGCAATCCAATAAAAGGCGCATTCTTGATCACGTAAGAACGCAATCCAATAAAAGGCACATTCTTGATCACGTAAGAACGCAATCCAATAGAAGGCGCATTCTTGATCACGTAAGAACGCAATCCAATAAAAGGCGCATCCTTGATCGCGTAAAAACGTCAGTCAATACAAGGAATCATTTGACAGCCTGGCAGGTGACGTCTTAAGCAACATGGCGCATCCGAGATCGCTGAAAAACCGCAGCCAATACAAGGACTCAGTTGACAGCTTGGCATATCAATAAGAAACGTATTTATATTTTAGTAACTAGTTTGTGTCTATATTGCTATCTAGGAATGTCACGATAGATAACGAAATACTGTGATCTATAAAATATAATACATTATCGAAAATAAAGCGATATTTCATTAGAAGCAGAGGATTTATAACTAAACTATTTATCAAGCAGCATTTTTTAATTAAAAATTAAATCAATATTGGTTACACGATTATGTACGACATTGCAATTTGAAATATATTGTTACAATAAATGTAAATATTTGGATTTTTGTGTTTCCTGTCCCTTTAAAAGAAAATTAATGCTAGGAGATGCATTAGTAAAATAGGGATGTGTTAGATATTATATGTTAAAGGGACAGTCAACCCCAGAAATTGAATTATAAAAAATATAGCTAATCCCTTTATTATACATTAATCATTTTTGAACAACAAACACAGTTATATATTAATATAAATTTTACTTCTGTTATTATCTTGTATCTAAGCTTCTGATGACTGCCCCATTATTTAGGTTCTTTTGACAGACATGCAGTTTAGCCAATCAATGCTCATTCCTAGGTCACTTTACGTGCATGATCTCAATGTTATCTATATGAAACATGTGAACTAATGCCTTATAGTAGTCAATATTTTTAAAACATTAGAGGCAGTCTTCAAGGTCGAAGAACTTAGCATATGAACCTCCTCTGTTTACCTTTCAAATAACTATAACAAGAGAACAAAGCTAAATGTTGAATAAAAGCTAATTAGGAAGTTGGTTAAACTCGCATGCCCTATTTAAATCATGAATCATCTTTTCGGACTTGACTGTCCCTTTAACTATAGCTATGGTGTATATCTTTAACATTTAAAAGATACACATGAGAAATACATATGGCATTGATGTTTTAAGATATGTTTAGATTGTTTTGGAATAACAATAATGACACATGTATTGATCAAACGTGTCATTTATTCAAGTTGAAATATGGTCAGCCTACCTATAGCCATATATGGGAGGAGAAGTATTTTTTACAAATATTTAGAAAAACATATTCCTCATCTAAAATATGCGCATTACACACAGAGATTGATTTGGTTACACTACTACAATAAGATAGAATTGAAAATGAAATACATGTGCTGTCAACATTACAATAAGATTGTTTATTAATAAGATTATATGTCCTTGTTCATGTAAAAAGGACAAAACGCTTTAGAAATGGAAATCCATTCATTAACAATTGTGCTCAGCATCACTTAAAGGGACATAATTTTTTATTTTAAAAAGAGGATACACAGAGACAATACTATTTCAATAAAATGAACACTTTACAGGGATTATATCATTGTATCAATCCTCAGATCATTTGTTAAAGGTACATAAATTCACGCAGAGTTTATAAATACACACATGGATGTGAAATTTGCAATATACATATATATACACAAATAACAATCTATATATACATATATAAAAGAATTACTATGGTAATCATAATCATGCAATGATAAAGTTTTACGAAAAATATATAAAGACAAATAATAAAATTAAATTGGAGATGTTAATCTTAAAGTCATTTACAATTGTATGACATATATGATTCAGGAAACACCATTATTTTTTGCTAAGGTCCCTTTAAGGATCAACCAGATAAACTAGAGATTTCAATCAATGACATGAATAAAGAGGACAAAGAATCGTGGAATGACATGTCTTTTATTAGTATGTCAGAAAACATCAACAACGTTTATAAATAATCTTTTAAAGATCAGGAAAATTGGAGCCATATGACAAGGTAACAGAGTGCATCACAGTCCATGAAGAGAGTAGCCAAGGGCCAGCATAGCCCCATTGGAGCCATATGACAAGGTAACAGAGTGCATCACAGTCCATGAAGAGAGTAGCCAAGGGCCAGCATAGCCCCATTGGAGCCATATGACATGGTAACAGAGTGCATCACAGTCCATGCAGAGAGTAGCCAAGGGCCAGCATAGCCCCATTGGAGCCATACGACAAGGTAACAGAGTGCATCACAGTCCATGAAGAGAGTTGCCAAGGGCCAGCATAGCCCCATTGGAGCCATATGACAAGGTAACAGAGTGCATCACAGTCCATGAAGAGAGTAGCCAAGGGCCAGCATAGCCCCATTGGAGCCATATGACAAGGTAACAGAGTGCATCACAGTCCATGAAGAGAGTAGCCAAGGGCCAGAATAGCCCCATTGGAGCCATATGACAAGGTAACAGAGTGCATCACAGTCCATGAAGAGAGTTGCCAAGGGCCAGCATAGCCCCATTGGAGCCATATGACAAGGTAAAAGAGTGCAACAGGCACAACAATAATAAAAAAAGGCCAAATGGCAACCATAAAAAACAACATCAACATGTGGATGGAGGATTCTTATCTGCGCCCTTGGAGCATCTCCAGATCCTCCACTTACTGGTCATCCCCTTGATCGTCCTGTGCCTGTCTAGCTACAGATTCAAGCATTGAATTCCACCGCCTCATCTGACGTAGAGTCAAATGCTGAACCTGTAGCTGGGCCTGCATGGTGTCGCTCATCCCTCTCAGGACAGCTGCGTTCATCAACACGGCCTGCTCTACGTGGGCTAGACCTTCTAGCGTGAGCCATGTTGAGTCACAGCCTAAAATAAAGAAAAAATAAAATATTAATGATAATTACACAACAGAACAAAAAATAAGCAAAGATACATTGTCATCATAAAGACAAATCATTCTTTAAATTAATTTGTTGACATTGATTATTTACACATGAAATATGTTATTCAGACAGACCTAAACCATTAAAGGGACATTTTACTCCAACATGTTGTCCCCTTTAATTGGTTTTTGATAATCCACTTTTACAGCTTGAGTGTTTAAAATCTTGTAAAAGGATTTACATTGTACTTACATTAGCAATTTAAATATTTTAGTTATACTGTGGTAGGCACACCTATCCTTAAACATTTTGGCATTGAGGACAAGCTGTGTAAACATAGCAACCAGAAGAAATTACATTCCCACTGGGTTATCCAAGAGATAATGTATGAACATTTGTACATAAATTGTTGGATCCAAGTAGTGGTGATTGGTATATGTAGTGATATCAAATTAAAGGGACACTAAACCAAAATATTTTAGTTACTGATTCAGATAGAGCATGACATTAAAAATAATTATTAATTTACTCCTATTCTTTAAATGTTAGAATTCTCTAGCTATATTTTAAATGCAAGAATGTAAGTTTATAGGGCAGGCCATTTTTGGTTATCAACTTTGGTTGTCCCTGCTGATTGATGGATACATTCATACAACAATAAAGAAATGATGTCCAGATTTTGTTTTAATAAAAAATAATTAGAGGCATTTCTTTGTTTCAATAAAGATAGCAAGAGAATGAAGAATAATTGATAAGAGTAGTAAATTATAAATTTGATTAACATTGCATGCTCTATTTGAATCACAATAGAAACAATTTGCCTTCAGTGTACCTTTAAGTATCTTATAATGTTGATTTTGGGGAGGGCTGGGATTGGGTTGGGGAGGGATGGGCTGCTGCTCTGGGGTAGCCCGTACAGCTGGGGAGTGGTGAGTTGGGGGCTGGGCAGCTGAGCGGCGAAGGGGGACGAAGGGGCGTTTTTTGGTAGGGATAGGATAGGACAAATGGGAAGGGCCGGGAGGGTCTGTGGTCTGTGGAGGGGCAGGGGACTGGGCAGGGGCCTGGGCCTGGGCAGGGGACTGGGCAGGGGACTGGGCAGGGGATTGGGCAGGGGATTGGGCAGGGGCGGAAAAATGATGACCAGAAGAGGAGGATCCATCTGAAATAAATAATAAAAATATATTAACATCTCATACATCATGAAATCAAATAAACGCATTTCAACTTGATTATGTTTGCAATATACTTAGAAGTGTGTTTGAATTTCTAAACAATGATGACATGAGGATATGGTATGCATATAGGCACTCAGATGAATAGCAATGACTGTCTGTACAATTATAAAATTATTATTGTGGTTTGGCCTGGAATATGCATGTGACATCATGATGGCATGAATTAGAAATCCAAAGATTTTTAAAAATCCAAGCATATCTTCATGCTGCCTGATATATAAAGGGGGCAGTAGTGTATTTGAACAGACAAATAATATTCCTTTTTAAAGTGCAAAAGCTGTAGACTTTGAATGTCTTCAATAAAATGATTTCCAATAAAGAAACATGTTGGATACATGTTAGATATATTTCACATACCATCAGACTTCAAGGGAGCCTCTTCCTCCTCCATCCCACATGTTAAATCAATCTCTGTAAAACATAACATGTTGTGTACACGTTAAGATCAGATATTATAACATATGTTACTGTTGCTCAAAGACACACATCAATGTTGCATTAAAGATATACACACCCAAAGTTATGATTTACATAATTTTGATGGAATATACAAATGACATTAGTTTTGTTATTCTCAATGATTCAGATTTTCGATTTATTGTTTGTATTAATTTTAAAATCATAAAAGCATAGTACATTGAACATTTAAGATTTCTCATGTGTGTATCACTTGATGATTGTTGTCAAAATTGAACATGGAAACAAACATATGCTATACATCTTCTGAATAACAAAGGTGTAGACTAAGAAAATTTTCATTCTTAATCTTTCAATATTAAAATAAAATTAATATATAATCAGAGGAGTAAATTATATGTTTGTTTCAAATGTTATGCTTCATCAGAATCATGCTCATAATATTGATTACCAATACACCTTCAATGACATATAAATGAGTCAATGGACTTACCAGAAGACCGCAAAGGCAGCTCTGTGTTGGTGCTGGATCCCTCTGGGCTCCCCACAACAAATCTCTCTATGAATGATATAGATATATATTAGTGAACACATTTGGGATAGCACTAAATCACATCTGTATCGATTTCTAAGAATAATCAACTTGAAAATGTGAAGAATAGAGCAGTCATTAGAATAAAAAATGCTTGATTGAATCAAGGGGATTCTGTAAAAAATGATGTATTTAACATATGTTTAATTTCTGACTATATTAGACATCAAACTCATCTCATATGATGCTATTGCATATCTAAATATACCCATTGATCAATGTTCTTAAAAGAATACACACAAACCACATTTTTAATAACAGCTGTTGACAAATATAAACAAAGACATGTGGCACATCGAGCTATTTGTGCAATGTACAGTAATCTTGTTTAAGACACAACACATATTGATCACAATACCAAACCAAATTGATTTGTACAAATATGTAATCATGGTGCTGTTAGAGTATGCTTATATCTAGAAAGTAACTCAAACAGTGAATATGGGAATTATATATCAATATTGTTTAATCCAAAGAATGTAAGGATTAATGAATCTATTGTTTATCAAAGGGACACTGACATGATTTATTTCAATCAGTGATTTCACTGTTCAAACTGTTACAAATGATTTAACATTGACTCCTATTATAATTTTAATTTTGCTACATTTTAATCTTAAAGGCAGATAAGCAATATTGGATTCAATAAATATTGTTTGTTGAAGGTATCCACCAATCATCAATAAAAACCCAGGTTGGTCAACCAAAATGGAGATGCAGATAAACGTACATTCTTGATTTTAAAATACATTTAGCAATAGAATATTTAAAATATGATTATAGTATTATATTTAAATGTTGATTAATATTGCATGCTCTATCTGAATGACAACAGTAATAATTTTAGCTCAGTGTCCCTTTAATATAAAAAAATATTGATTTGACAATGTTGCTGTTAATGAATTCTCTACTCCATATGTTGATGTAATGAATGGGATGGAGCATGCAATTACAATCTAATATGTTAGTTAAGGATATCCTAAAAATTATTTAATTATCCTCTCTTAAAGGGACATGAAGCTCAAAATGTGTAATTGTATACTTTTTGAAACTATGTACTACTGTTATCTGAACACATGATTTTAACTTTTGACAAAATGCCAATTTATGCATAAAAAAACAGCCGGATAATACCAGTAATGCATTGTTTAACCTAAACTAAAATCAATATGTTTTTAGAAGAACTAAAACAATAGACTGAACCAATGTAGCTCATAAAATGTTTAAACAAAACAATAAAATCACGTTACCAAATCATTCAATGTAAAATTCAGTTGGCATGTCCCTTAAATGACGTGATCAATTTCAAAAATTGAATCTATATTTTTAAAATCAAAACATATGCAAAAGTGTGTGAATTTTGTCAAAATGTATCCAAATAAGATTAAGCAATACACAGGGGAAGAATATAAATTGGACATTCAAAGAATCTTACATTAAAATGAAGATATCAAGAATAGATGGGATATCTTAAATTCGATAAAAATTCAGATTAGTATTACAATGTAATCCTATGTTTGTTTGTTTTTTATTCTTATTTGTAAATATTTTACAAATCCATTTTGCGGATACATATAAATATTGAACAATGTGGATTTTGTATGTAATGTTCTGTCCATGTTTCTAATACAAATGTCAATTAAAATGAGACATACCATACTGTGACAAGCCCTGGCTTGAGGTTCTAGCACCAACATCACTATCTGTAATATATTAAATGAGGATTGGATATCATTAATACAAATCATGCCATGTTTAAAATCTTTACATTATTACCAAATCAATTAAAAACTATTAATCTTTTGGTAGTCCCATGAGTTAATTGTTTCCTCAATTAAATTCATGATAAATATATCCTATACTCTTATTTTCAATCAGTTGTGTTGTTTACTGTAGCTTTAATTAATTTTTTGTGTTATTTCATTCTCATCAATTGATGGACATATGTTATTATTTATTTTGATTCTGCTAGTCTTTTTTTTATTATGTATAATATTGAAAATAAGAATACTGTATTCTTCACATATATAATAATTCACATTTCATTTTGACCAACATGTGTAAAGCGATGCCACTTACATCAAACCCATGTTAACGTGTATGCACAATTCTAATTTTCGGGATCATTGCGCAATGATTCCAAGCGGAATTACGCATCCGTCATTTGACCAACATGTGTAAAGCAATGCCACTTACAGCAAACCCATGTTAACGTGTATGCGCAAATCTAATTTTCGGGATCATTGCGCAATGATTCCAAGCGGAATTACGCATCTGTCATTTGACCAACATGTGTAAAGCAATGCCACTTACAGCAAACCCATGTTAACGTGTATGCGCAATTCTAATTTTCGGGATCATTGCTCAATGATTCCAAGCGGAATTACGCATCCGTCATTTGACCAACATGTGTAAAGCAATGCCACTTACAGCAAACCCATGTTAATGTGTATGCGCAATTCTAATTTTCGGGATCATTGCGCAATGATTCCAAGCGGAATTACGCATCCGTCATTGAACCAACATGTGTAAAGCAATGCCACTTACAGCAAACCCATGTTAACGTGTATGCGCAATTCTAATTTTCGGGATCATTGCGCAATGATTCCAAGCGGAATTACGCATCCGTCATTTGACCAACATGTGTAAAGCAATGCCACTTACAGCAAACCCATGTTAACGTGTATGCGCAATTCAATTTTCGCTCTGTGACGCATATTCTGTAGAGCGCAAGAAACATCATTCCTATTTCATGTGTCACTAATCTAAAATCAGATATCTAAACATTATATGTAGCGTATGTTGTGAGATCTATATAGGTTTAGTATCTGACTATATAAACATTTCTTAAAAATCTAATCAAATATTAATATATTATATGAAGTTGGATAGTTACCTGGTTCAGATTCTCTTTCAGCTCTTCCCAGGCCACCGGACGGAGAAGCAGCTGCCCTGGCCCCCGGGTCAGGACTTTCAGATCCAGCAGCTGGGAGGGAAGAAGAGGAGGCCGAGGATGGCGAGGATCTAAATCTTTTGGGGACCCGGAGAGTGAGGAGCTCGCATAAAGTCACCTCATAAGGGAGTAGGTAGAGTTTCCGCGGGGCCTTTCTTTGGCCCCCTCTTTTACGGGCTTGTACCCACTCCCTTATGAGTTCGACTTTTTTTGTCAATCGCAACCTCATATCTCTGAATCTCCGCATGATCTGATCCTGGCTCCTCTGGACGCCACACACCAATTGAACCGCATTGGTGATAGACTCCCAGAGGGCCTTCTTAACAGGTGCATCTGTCGACCTCCTCTTGTTCCCAAACAGCTGGGGATAAAAGTCCTTGACGGCATGGACCAGTGCAGCGCTCTCCTGCTTGGTAAACCTGGGAGGTTTCATGCCTGCCGAGATGTGTGTATATATATATATATATAGAGAGAGAGAGAGAGAATATTATAATAATATACCAGCAGGCATTAGAGAACTGACAAAGATGGCAGCGTGTAATGGACTTTTATATGGTGAAGTAAACATGAGATGCACCATGGGACAAGTTATCTGTACATCTGATTGGATAAAAGTTTGAAATATTGTCAGAATGTCTGTGAGACCATCCTGACTCAAGTTGTGTTTGTGTGATGAACTCTGATTGTCCGTTCCTTAATGTTTCATATCTTAGCAACTTCCATACACATACCTCCTGGTGGTGTTGTTACTTCATTTTTCATGTAGACTTATTTGTAACTCCTGGGCCTGTCATGCGGATATGTGTGACGCAGATTTAATATCCGTGATCCGTTAAATATTAATGTTTAAATTCTCTTGAAAATCTAATACTGTCACATTATTAAATGTTGTAGACATTTCTCGATTTAATAACGGTCTGTTTCTTTAATACAAATACGTTGGATTAATACACATTTAATATTGTATGTCTTTATTGTTCATAAAATCAATTTCGTGACTTATTGTGAAGTATTGACATTGCTCTATTAAATGTATTTATAATGCACATTGATTGTGTGCTATTGCGTGACATTAGACTCTAATGTTTAAAGATGCAAATCTGGTGTTTCAAGATCCGTTTCCCACGCAACATTTCTGAATGTTCAAATTCAGGTTATAATGTCAGTAACTTGGATAATCTGTTTATAGATGTTAAACTACAGGTTTGTTTGTTTGTTATTAGTAAATAAACCTCGAGCTTGTATTTGTCTGAACTGCTCATATGTTATTGTGCAATGGCGTCTTTATTTTTAAATAGACATTACAACCAAACAATTGTATCAAATGATCTGTAGAGATATAAAATTGTTTAGACTTTAAAATGTAACTCAATTTATCTTTGTATTTAGATATCCTCAACAGAAGAAATTTAAATGCACATGGTTGAGCCAATCACATAAGGCATCTCTGTGCATCCACCAATCTTCATCTACTGAGCCTATCTCAATATGCTTTTCAAGCAAAGTATGTCAAGATAAGAAGAGAAGTAAATACACTCTTTAAATCTCTTAAAGGGACACTGTCCAAAAAAATTTAGCGTTCGTAATTCAGATTGAGCATGAAATGTTAAGCAACTTTATAATTTAATCCGATTCTCAAATGTTAAGAATTATCTTGTTATCTTTCTTTGCAAATCAAAAATTATATTTTATATTACGGACAATTTTTGGCGAAAAACCTGGGTTGTCCTTGATGATTGTTGGATAAATTAATCCACCCAAAAAAAAAAGTTCTGTCCAGAGTACTGAAGCAAATAAATTATCAATTTAATGCCTTATTTTTAAAGTAATGATAGCAACATCACGAGGAACATTGATAATATGAGTCAATTATAAAGTTGCTTAAAATTGAATACTCGTTAAGAATGTATAAATAATTAATTTTTTTACTGTCTCCCTTTAAGTATATTTTGAGTTCATGTCCCTTTAAGGAGACATTTCACAATAATGCTTGAAATATCATAAACCTAGGCCCCTTCCTTTGGCAAAATTAGTATAACATATGAGTAAAGCATATTTAGATTAACTTCTGGATTGTTTTACACACTGAATGAAATATATATTGTAATGGATGTATTTCGCAGTCTTCAGCTTAGAGGGACATTAAGCTATATGTTATTTATGCATTTTGGATAAAATTATAATATTTGAACAACTTAATATGTTTTGTTATTCGATCATTAGATTTTAATTATATATATTCTTGGATTAAATACATATCTACATAGGCTATTTTGATGCTGATTGTTGGTTGCACATAGATGCCTTATGTAATTGTCTAAGATATGTGCATTGATGTATCTTTTTCTAAGTATATTTAAAGACTGAATGTAATTCAATAGTACTTTATAAATATGTTAAAATTCTTTTATGATTGTTTAAAATTCAATACACAATATATTTTTTGAATGTCCCTTTAAGGACCAAAACATTCGGAATGTTGATTTAACATTGCCGAAAGAAACTAAAGGGGAATGAAAATTATATATAGATATGTGATGTCTAACCCAAGAGGTAAGATTTAAAAAACTACATAATATTAATAACTATAGATAAATGACCCTTTAAATGACTCCACTAGAACATAAAATATATTAACATGGCATCCAATAACTAGCTTGTGCAAAATATGAAGTTAACTGACGTACCATTTTTAAATTTTAAAAATATAAATTTTTTAAAATAAGGTTTTTAGATACCTAAGGAAGATACAAGATCTTATAAAATAAATTTTACATTCAACAACACTGTCACTTTAATGTAAGTGAACCACTTCCCCTTCTTAACAGTGAAAAAAATAAATTTATGTCAAATTCTGACTACATATCCGAAAATATTTGAACAAATTAACATCTAAAAATTACACAATAAAAGCATCGATGGATTTCACTCCCCAATTAATTTAAAAAAGATAGTTGACTTTAATATTCTCTGAATCAGTGGATTTTCTAAAATTAATGCTATACATGATGCCTAATTTGATTTTATGCATGTGCTTGTCAAATAGACAACTACCAGTCATGGGAGTCAAATTGTTTTTTATTGACAGATTATATGGATATTTATTATAATCTGTTCAAAAGAGGGTATTTAATAATAAAATGTTGATTATTACCATTTTAAAAAAAATAGTTCTTTTAACAAAAACAAAATAAAAAAAATCCTGGAAGTCATCAGATGAAAATCTGAAAATAAAAAAAAATGTTTTACAAAGTTAATACACACGTTGTAAAATATTCATAAAATACATTTACAATCATCTTGTGTCTATGCTCTAACTTTGTGCAACATTTTATCAAGATATTTATGAATTAAATTTTTGCATTAAAAACAAAAAAAAAACCCATACACCATTATATTGTGTAATAAAAATTACATTTAAATATCAGCATTTCTAATTATACATAATAATGTATATCACATATTCCTTTGTCTGATTGTGATACCTAAATATCTAATTATGAACAAAGTATGGCTAATGTATGTAAGCTACAAATATTCAACATTCTTCCTGTGATTCTTAACTATCATGCATTGGTAAACCAACCTGGATAATGCATGGTCTTTGAAAGTCAATTCTGGAGAAATTCTTCAATAGGTGTCTTATTCATCATTTCAAAAATAGAGGACTGAAATACCATCTAAAAATTGAAAAATAATCTAAGTGTCTGATTGTGATACCTAAATATCTAATTATGAACAAAGTATGACTAATGTATGTAAGCTACAAATATTCTACATTCTTCCTGTGATTCTTAACTATCATGCATTGGTAAACCAACCTGGATAATGCATGGTCTTTGAAAGTCAATTCTGGAGAAAACAGTTGATCTTCAATAGGTGTCTTATTCATCATTTAAAAAATAGAGGACTGAAATACCATCTAAAAATTGAAAAATAATCTAAGTGTCTGATTGTGATACCTAAATATCTAATTATGAACAAAGTATGACTAATGTATGTAAGCTACAAATATTCTACATTCTTCCTGTCATTCTTAACTATCATGCATTGGTAAACCAACCTGGATAATGCATGGTCTTTGAAAGTCAATTCTGGAGAAAACAGTTGATCTTCAATAGGTGTCTTATTCATCATTTCAAAAATAGAGGACTGAAATACCATCTAAAAATTGAAAAATAATCTAAGTGTCTGATTGTGATACCTAAATATCTAATTATGAACAAAGTATGACTAATGTATGTAAGCTACAAATATTCTACATTCTTCCTGTGATTCTTAACTATCATGCATTGGTAAACCAACCTGGATAATGCATGGTCTTTGAAAGTCAATTCTGGAGAAAACAGTTGATCTTCAATAGGTGTCTTATTCATCATTTCAAAAATAGAGGACTGAAATATCATCTAAAAATTGAAAAATAATCTAAGTGTCTGATTGTGATACCTAAATATCTAATTATGAACAAAGTATGACTAATGTATGTAAGCTACAAATATTCTACATTCTTCCTGTCATTCTTAACTATCATGCATTGGTAAACCAACCTGGATAATGCATGGTCTTTGAAAGTCAATTCTGGAGAAAACAGTTGATCTTCAATAGGTGTCTTATTCATCATTTCAAAAATAGAGGACTGTGAAATACCATCTAAAAATTAAAAAATAATTTAAGTGTCTCCAATAGGATGCCTCCACAGCCTTATTCTATCAAATAGTTGGCACTTACCATGTGAACATGTCTTTGTATGGTTTTCAAGGTCAGCAGATTTGAAAGATAATACCAGACATGATCCCATTGGTATTCTTCAATTTCAATCTTGTATTTTTCCACTGTCAGTCTGGGAATTCTTCACTGTCATTCTTCAAATTCTTCCCTTTCAGTCTTTACATGAAGTCATCTCCCTAATGGCATAAAAAGTTTTAAAAAAATTATTACTACAAGTGTGTGAATCAGTTCTGTACCCCTCTCCCACCCCCCATTTCTGAATCAATTTCTGTCACTAGCTTAATAAGCGTGTGTAGCATCTTGTGTTATGTTCTATCAATCAAGTGTGAAGATGAGTCATATTGAGCATAACGAACCTCTAATGTGTGACTTTGAACCATAGTCATGCTAGAGGATAGTTATGCTAGAGGATCCCTTTCTGAGTATTTACATTTTAAGTAATGTGTAAACTAAATACTAGTTTTGAAAATGTATGCCATATGATGTATTTGTGTACAATTCATGCCAGCAACAGTCCATACATTTATACTTACCAGCTGATGTTCTCTTTATAAACCAGGTGGCAAAGACTCGCTACAGGACCCAATGACCAGAGCATCACCTATATTAATAAATGAAAGACATTTTTAGCATTTGATGAACAATCCTAACATGTTTGCACAATTCTCTACTTGTCATTTCCCTAGAGTTCGCATCTATTGACAATACTCCAATCTAACTTCTATTATTTACTGTCTAAAGTGGCGGTTGATGATGTCTGCTCTGACATTGAGCCCCTCGTCCCGAAATGGCCCCTCTAGAACTGGATCGTCCTCCTCATCTCTGAGTAGGTTTCGGTGCGCCTGGACGGCCTGCAGCATCCCAGCCCGCTGTGCAATATTATGCAGGACACTACAGGCTATAACGATCTTAGCCACCTTCTTTGGGTTGTACTGGAGGGCTCCTCCCGACCTGTCAAGGCACCTGAACCTCATCTTCAGGAGCTTGAACATTCGTTCAACCACAGCCCTGGTTCTCTTATGAGCCCTATTGTAGCGCTCCTCAGCCACATCAGTAGGGCTACGTAAGGGAGTAATAAGCCAAGGCCGGCTCATGTAACCAGAATCACCTATAAATTAAGAACAGAACATAATTCAAACTGAATCCTCAAAATGGTATTTTGATTCCAAAAAGAGTTTGTGTACACGATAATCCACTAACAAATGTTTATTTTTTAAAAGAATAATCTAGTTCAATATTATTCTCTATCTTCCCATTTCAGCTAAGACATGCTACATTTACGTATTTCTCCTAAACCAGACCTTGTGTAAAATACCAACTAAATGGTTACATTGCATTCTCTATCTGAGCATTTAAGGTAAGACATGCTACATATCTGCATTGAACTAAAAGTAGACATTAGCGGAAAGAGACAGTGACATGGTTAAATTGCATTTGCTGCTATCTTCCCATTTCAGCTAAGACATGCTACATATGCGTATTTCTCCTAAACCAGACCTTGTGTAAAATACCAACTAAATGGTTACATTGCATTCTCTATCTGAGCATTTAAGGTAAGACATGCTACATATCTGCATTGAACTAAAACTAGACATTAGCGGAAAGAGACAATGACATGGTTAAATTGCATTTGCTGCTATTTTCCCATTTCAGCTAAGACATGCTACATATGCGTATTTCTCCTAAACCAGACCTTGTGTAAAATACCAACCAAATGGTTACATTGCATTCTCTATCTGAGCATTTAAGGTAAGACATGCTACATATCTGCATTGAACTAAAACTAGACATTAGCGGAAAGAGACAATGACATGGTTAAATTGCATTTGCTGCTATCTTCCCATTTCAGCTAAGACATGCTACATATGCGTATTTCTCATAAACCAGACCTTGTGTAAAATACCAACTAAATGGTTACATTGCATTCTCTATCTGAGCATTTAAGGTAAGACATGCTACATATCTGCATTGAACTAAAACTAGACATTTGCGGAAATATAAATAAATGGTTAAATTGCATCCTATAGCTGAACATTACGCTAACATTTTAAAACTACAGTGGCAATTGTCTAACTAATTAACCATGTTGTGCACAAGATAACCAGGGGGCATTTGTCTTTCCTCAAACTGCGGCCACAGGGTGGACAGAGAGAGGATGCGGGCATCATGACAAGCACCTCCAAAATTCGCACACACATGCATAATCCTCATCTGTGCATCACAAACATACTGCACGTTGAGGCTATGAAAATGTTTGCGATTTCTGAAGGGCAAGTCATCAATTGGAGCATGCAGCGCAATGTGGGTACAATCTATGGCTCCCAAGACATTGGGCAATTCAGCAATAGCAAAGAATTCCCGCTTCAGGCGCCTCCAATCACCATCATTCTGTGGGAATCCTATGTATTGCTTACTGATACGTACCATGGCGTCCAGAAAGTTATCAAACACCACAGAGAATGTACCTTGAGAAAGGCCATGCATGTACATTTCTCTGGATTGAAAACTCCCGGAGGCCAGGACGTATAGACAACTTAGCATCTTACTCATGCCGGGAACAGCAGTCCTTATTCTTATACGTGGCTCCAAATGAGGTTTAAGAAGATCGTAAAAGCCAATGAGCTGTTCGCGATTGAGCCGATACTTATCATAAACCTCAAAGTCGCTCATGTTTTCCAAGGTGGGTCTCACCCTGTAGACACAAGGACCTTGAACCAGACGAGCCCTTCGTCTCACTCAGAGACACCGAGGCTGCCTGATTCTATCAACAGCTAGTTCGCCAATAGCAGCACCAGCAGCGTCTACCATGTTATCATCATCCATATTTCCAAACAGCAGAGCAAGGCGTAACAAGGTATGCGAATTGATCTGATGTGGATCACAAGGGATGCTTTGGCCATGTTGTTTGGGGGATTTATAGTACAATTAGTCCAATGGTAGTGAGTTTGTAATGATTGCTAATTGTATTCACTTGTTTGTATGTGAGCGGCGCAAATGCTTTCAAAGTGGGTTTTTTTTAGGTGTTTGCTGAAATGTTGTTTTCCCCCAATGAATCTCAATGTGAAAGTGTACAATATCACACATACAGTGCATGTTTGTAATGTTTGATCATATGCGTAATCAATATTTCTTAAACGCAATCTTATAGTAAAAAGCACACGTCCAGGCTAACATGAATGAACGTGCATAGTTGTGTATAATGTGCATCGAATGTGATCGATCAGTGTTGCTGCAACATTGTTTGTAAACGATAAAGTAACAGCTGCCATCTGTAGTATTGTATATATAAGTGATTGCCGAGCTGTCAATATTGTATGCGTCCCATTAAAATGGCACTAATACTGAATAACTTCCGGCTGTCATCTGTAGTATTGTATATATAAGTGATTGCCGAGCTGTCAATATTGTATGCGTCCCTTTAAAATGGCACTAATACTGAATAACTTCCTGCTGTCATCTGTAGTATTGTGTATATATAAGTGATTGCCGAGCTGTCAATATTGTATGCGTCCCATTAAAATGGCACTAATACTGAATAACTTCCGGCTGTCATCTGTAGTATTGTATATATAAGTGATTGCCGAGATGTCAATATTGTATGCGTCCCTTTAAAATCGCAATAATAATTCAGAACTTCCCGTCTGCCATCTGTAGTATTGTATATATAAGTGATTGCCGAGCTGTCAATATTGTATGCGTCCCATTAAAATGGCACTAATACTGAATAACTTCCGTCTGTCATCTATAGTATTGTATATATAAGTGATTGCCGAGATGTCAATATTATATGCGTCCCTTTAAAATCGCAATAATAATTCAGAACTTCCCGTCTGCCATCTGTAGTATTGTATATATAAGTGATTGCCGAGCTGTCAATATTGTATGCGTCCCATTAAAATGGCACTAATACTGAATAACTTCCGGCTGTCATCTGTAGTATTATATATATAAGTGATTGCCGAGATGTCAATATTTATTAATTGTCCCATTCAAATCGCCCTAATAATGCTGTTCCAAACTGTTGTTTACGTATATGTTGTATTGTAGTATTGAGTGGTAAAGTTCTGAAAGGGGCGGTACAGTCGTGAATCTGTAATGTGTATGGTTGAATCTTCTAATGACGTCATCATATTATTAACCTGCCTATGTAGTTCTGAAATCCTCATTGTGTTGTTGTATTGTGCTACATTGTTATTGTGTGCTGAATAAAATATAAATGTGTGCTTTGTGGTTGCGTGATGGGTGATGCGTGTTATGTACATATACGTATATTGTGATGTGTCCCACATATGCTGACTTCTATATAGCGGTCTGGCATTGTTGTTCCTTCCCATAAAGTGACATCTGTAATCTGGTGTAATGATGTTCTTCTTGTACGTAATTCCTAATGGTTTATTGTGATCGAATCATGATGTTAAAAGTACAGTAAAATCCATATGTTCTGTTTTGTGATTCCTAGAGAGAATGTAATGTGTTTTCCCCCATCATTTGAATGCACATGTATGAGTGAATGATAAAAGTAATGTATGTGCATCCATGACTGATCATGTGTTAAGCCTATGTAGATATGCAGTTGCTGCAAGCATATGAGTTGAATAAATGAAATGCAATAATAAAGGTAAATGAGAGGTGTTTCCCATTGTGTACTGTTTGTGAATCCTGAAATGTTTTAATTATTTTTGTGTCCGTTTAAATGTGATTTTTTTAAAAAAAAATTGTTACTAGTGATGTTGATTTGCAGTTGATGTAATATAAAAGTATGAAACAATTTAATGCTGTTGTGAATATTCAATAAGTAAAATCCATAAGTCCAACATAGGGAAATAGTCATTTCTTGATCTATTTGTCATAGCTGGGTCTATGTTTTTTTTCCCGATTTCTAGCGCTGGTATTTGGAGTTTTTTTGTCTACGCTATTTGCGTGCGTTAGGGAAATCTGACTGTCGCGTGCACGAGCACGTCTTCCCCATAGAAGTCAATGGAGGCTCAAAATTTTGGTAACATTTTTTTCAAAGACTGGTTTTCCTCGTAAAGTGAGTGACGTCATGAGCTTGTGTGAAAAAGTAGCCAAATCGTGTTCATTTTGTAATAAATAACTTGTTTGTGTATGTAATGTGGTGTATATTTTTTGTATGCATCAATGAGTGTATGTTTGTGATAATATTATTAGTTAGATGTAGCTATATGAGGGTCTTTTCCCGTGTGTCAATGTAAGTCAATGGCAAAATGGATTTGTGTTGTTTTTTTTCTAACACCCGAGATCTTGCAACTTTGATCCTTTCTATTTTGATGAAAAATTATTAAATCTGAAAAATAAATATAGTGTAGTGTTTGTATGAGTGTAAGTGTACTTTGTGTAATATTTGTTTTGTGATTCGTGGATGTTTATTTTGTCGGTAGATGTTAACTACTGGGTTTGAGCTGTCGGTAGAGATTTTTGCGTTGGGTGATTTTTGAGTGTCGGTAACTAAACTCTAAATACCGGAGGGCGGTAAAAACAAGCGTTAGGAGCCTCTAACGCTGGTTTTGACGGCTACCGCAAAACTCTAAATCTAGGCCATAGTATTTATGATAGGTAAAACAGGATTAGATCTTGTAACTGGTGTTGGTGTATCAAATGAATCTATTTAATTTATTTGTTCACCTTCTTCAACATCATAATAAAAAGGTGTTATAGTCTCTGGGTTTGAAGAAAATGGCATCATTTGAAATTGATTATATATCTGGTTTACTTCATTCAGTGTCACCCACTGAGAGTAAGTCAGAGGGTTTGTCATCTTCTGGCTCAAATTTAGAAGCAAGTTTCAAGTTATCAATGCTGACAATTCTGTATTTGCCTTGTTTGTCTTCTATAACCAAAGTCCTTAAGTTAATGACACTTTTTACCTTTGTAGGAGGTTTCAACCTTGGCCGTAGAGGTTTCGCTGATTGAACTCTCTCCTGGACAAACTGACCAACTTGTGGTGTCTAAGCTGATAAAAGGTTAGGTGTATAAGCAGGTCGTGCAAGACAATTGCGTATTTCTTTAAAATAGTGTCATGTTCCAGTGTATATGCGCTCAGGACACAGACCCTCGGGGCAGTGGCAGGGAATTGGAGACACCGACCCCTGACCCAGGGAAGAGTATCCTGGACATGGATAGATAAGAAGTTATTGTAGAATTCATGGAGAGTGCAACATATGTATACAATATATTCTGGCTTCACTGTGACTAATAGTTAGTTAATAGGAGTAGCTGCAGGATTCATGAGAGAAAAATATAGCAATGTAGGATGTTCAGGCTTCAGAGTAAACTGGTAGAAGATTGACTCATATATGTAAACTAAGGTTTGTTGCAGGTTCACAGTACATAATATTATATAGAGCTGTATGTAAGTAATAAGCAGAGCAGCACAGGTGAGAACTTGCAAGTTTAAGGCATTAAATACTGTTTGTGCATATATTGGAGAATCACATTAAAGCTTTTACCTGAACACATACATGCAGAGTTATGAATATATTAACATATTTGGAGGAGGATATTTCATCTATGACAACTTGTAGCAGAGCCCAAACCAGTACTCCACCTCCACCTTGCTGGCGTCTGAGTCGGACTGGAGCTCTCTGCCCTTTACCAATCCAGCCACGGGCCCATCCATCTGGCCCATCAAGACTCACTCTCATTTCATCAGTCCATAAAAACTTAGAAAAATCAGTCTTGAGATATTTCTTGGCCCAGTCTTGACGTTTCAGCTTGTGTGTCTTGTTCAGTGGTGGTCGTCTTTCAGCCTTTCTTACCTTGGCCATGTCTCTGAGTATTGCACACCTTGTGCTTTTGGGCACTCCAGTGATGTTGCAGCTCTGAAATATGGCCAAACTGGTGGCAAATGGCATCTTGGCAGCTGCACGCTTGACTTTTCTCAGTTCATGGGCAGTTATTTTGCGCCTTGGTTTTTCCACACGCTTCTTGCGACCCTGTTGACTATTTTGAATGAAACGCTTGATTGTTCGATGATCACGCTTCAGAAGCTTTGCAATTTTAAGAGTGCTGCATCCCTCTGCAAGATATCTCACTATTTTTTACTTTTCTGAGCCTTTCAAGTCCTTCTTTTGACCCATTTTGCCAAAGGAAAGGAAGTTGCCTAATAATTATGCACACCTGATATAGGGTGTTGATGTCATTAGACCACACCCCTTCTCATTACAGAGATGCACATCACCTAATATGCTTAATTGGTAGTAGGCTTTTGAGCCTATACAGCTTGGAGTAAGACAACATGCATAAAGAGGATGATGTGGTGAAAATACTCATTTGCCTAATAATTCTGCACTCCCTGTAGAGCTGTATGTAAGTAATAAGCAGAGCAGCACAGGTGACAAGTTGCAAGTTTAAGGCATTAAATACTGTTTGTGCATATATTGGAGAATCACATGAAAGCTTTTAACTGAACACATAGATGCAGAGTTCTGAATATATTAACATATTTGGAGGAGGATATTTCAGCTATGACAACTTGTAGCAGAGAATAGTTATAAAGTTCTGAGTATGATGCCGTTGTAGTAATTAGAGAGTGATTATAACCAAATGCATAATTGTAATTTAGAATAAAGTTCAGAGTTTGTTAAGTAGCAGTGTCCAGGAAACAAAATGGAATTATATGGATACTTGCGATTAGATGATTTTAAGCATAGCTAAAAGGAAAGGCTGTAGCTTGAATATGCTGGTAAAATCCATGCAGGAACAGTCACAGACCTCTGTTGTTCTGGAACAAAACTTTAAAAGCTAATGCGATGCACATTAGGCTTGAGATGGTTTAAAAAGAGGCTGATGGAATCAGGTGCATGAATGATTAATTAGACAGGTAAGTTGAATGCAGATACTGCCCAAAACAGCATGATTGTCAGTAGCAGGGAAGGCAGTCTTAAAGGGACAGTGATATCAGGGTTCTGTAACATATCCATATATGTTACAGAACCCCGTCCTTAAAGGCGACCTCCGGGCACCCATCGCAATCCAAATGGAGAGAGAACAACAATGATATGGAGAGCTGGTAGTTAACTGCATGGAGGTAATGAGTCCAATCCGAAATCAAGAAAGGAGGGTTGGAGATCTCTTGAAAAAGCAAAATGACAATGCAAAGGCCATGGATTTCAGGTATCAAAAGATCTTGAAAATGATGAGAGCAAAGTCATCTTGATGACACTTGAAGTCATCTTTCTTGTAGTCATCGTGAGAATGCTTGAACATAACATACAATGAGCTTCCAACCACGGAATCATCCTGAGGGTTGATAGGCAAATATACTTCATGACAGATGACCATGTACACAGCCAATGAAAAGGCACCCAGTCCTAGACATATGAAAAGGCTTTCATCAACTTCAGAAATAGAGATGCAGCATTCTGGATTGTAAACCAGATTATCCACCTTTGGGTCAGAGATTTGAGTACCATCAGAATTATCTTCTTGGCTGAGGATTAGATATACTCCAAAAGAAAAAGCTATAGCCACTTCTAACCCAATAGCAGGGCTTTCTTCAAAGTAGGAGATAGGAGTGTAGAGTGCAAGATTTGACGAGATCTTGCCATCTTCTGCTTCAATATCAAATGTGTCCTTACTAGATTCAGAATCAAGAATTTCCTCACTAGGATCAGGTATATGAATTCCCACACCAGGGCAAGGTTCAGGCTTACCCACTTCTGGGCAAGGTTCAGGAATATCCTCAGTAGGATCAGGTGAAAGAATGCCCATGTCAGGGCAAGGTTCAGGAATATCCTCAGTAGGATCAGGTACAGAAATGCTCACTCCAGGGAAAGGTTCAGGAATGCCCACACCAGGGCAAGGTTCGAGGACAGAAGAACTGAGCATAGGTGTGCCAACGTCAAGGCTTTGTTCATGGACAAGAGGCTTGAAGACTGGTATGCCCTCATTAGGGTTAGAAACATGAGTGTCCAAATTTGGGACAGTTGCTGAGATACTTGTACTGGGATCAGGTTCCACTATAGAAAAAGAACCCACTTTAGAGCCAGGAACCATACTCTCTTCTGAGCAGAGGGCAAGGCTTTCTTCAGGGTTCACAAACAAAGAATTTACAAGACCCTCTTTAGAACAAAGAACCATACTCACTTCTGAGCAGAGGGCATGGCTATCTTCAGGATAAAGTATTATTACACCCATTTCCGGGTTAAACAAAGAAATACCCATACCAGGGTCAAAAACAGGAGAGTCCACCTTGATGCCAGGTTTAGTAGTATCATCATGGAAAATGGGGACAGGAATGGCCACTGGGGATTCTTGTTGAAAAACTTTAGAACAAGTTTCAGGATCAAGAATGTCCACTTGGGAACTAGGTTCAATGATATCCTCACAGGGTTCAGTATCAGGAATTCCTGTACAGGATACAGGTGTAGTAGAAAATGTAGGTTGATGCGAAGAATCTCCCAAGGAAAACATTTTCTTAGATGCAGTAACAGAAGAATTTTGAGAAGGTGGAGTTTACTGAAATATGCCACTCTCAGGTAGATGCGGAGGAATTGTGACACAAGATTCTGACTGAGAAGTTTTCTGGGGTTCAACAGACATACTTATTTGAGTTTGAATTTCAGAGCTAAATTCTCCAGGGACTACCTCTGGAAAACTGAAAGGTTGTATATCTGGAACAAAATTATCTTTTGCTTCTAGCACAGGGTTTACAGACATTGAGGCAGCATGAGAGGGATGTAAAGAATCAGCAGTTGAAAGCAGTGTTTGTAATTGTAGAGTTTGAGAAGATAATCCATTAAGTGCTTCAAAAACAGACTGATGATGACTAGAGATAACATCCAGCTTGGTGTGGAGAGTATCATGAGGCAAGAGAGGATCTGGCACAACAGAAACTGAAACAGGAGATTCAGGCTGAGTTTCCTCTCTACACTTCTGATTTTCTGTAGGCAGAAAGATTTTCTTTTTCTTCTTTTTTTTAGAGAGCATAGATAACTGATATTTCTTCCCAATATGAGGCTTCTTAGGGTGGTGCCACTGTGGCCTGGAGTACCTTATATCAGTTTGAGAACAGAAATCCTCTTCATCACTGGATGCATAATTCTGAAGTAATAAATCAGCATAGTTTTTGAGGGGACCATTTCTCCAAACAGCAGTCTGTAAATCAGATGTCTCTTCTTCCAGCTCTGAATCTGTCCAATCTACAGAATCCCTGGGAATATCAGAAATAGGAAGATCAGTATTTCCATGAGAGGTTTCATGATGGGAGCTGTCTGCAGCATCTATATTGTATATATAGCATCCCAGCGTGTCATTATAAGTTGAGGTTTTGTGTCTGATTTTGTGGCAAATTAAAGTTGCGCTCATACCAGTCTAATGCCAGTTCAGCTGGATCTGTGAAGTCATCCTCCTCATTGACATATTCAGACTCAGAGTCAGTATGAATACATTCTCTTCAGTTACATAGTCAGATTCAGAATCAGTTTCACCAAAATGGAAATCATGAACATGAGGAGTAGATGAAATTCTAGAAAAGTGGCTCTGTCTCTTTAAATCTTTAAAGATCTGAAGTTTTTTCTTTAGGGATATCTTGGGTCTGAGATAGGTTGTAATTTTTTATTTTTCTTCAGGGGTCGGTGCATCCACTACCACTGCGGAACCCTTTTTTAGGCATTAGCTTTCTGTCATGTTCCGGTGTATATGCGCTCAGGACACAGACCCTCGGGGCAGTGGTAGGGAATTGGAGACACTGACTCCTGACCCGGGGAAGAGTATCCTGGACGTGGATAGATGAGATTCTGTGATTCACAGTTGCAAAAAATTATTGTAGAATTCATGGAGAGTGCAACATATGTATACAATATATTCTGGCTTCACTGTGACTTATAGTTAGTTAATAGGAGTAGCTGCAGGATTCATGAGAGAAAAATATAGCAATGTAGGATGTTCAGGCTTCAGAGTAAACTGATAGAAGATTGACTCATAGATGCAAACTAAGGTTTGCTGCAGGTTCACAGTACATAATATTATATACAGGGAGTGCAGAATTATTAGGCAAGTTGTATTTTTGAGGATTAATTTTAATCCTGTTTTGGGCAAAAAACTAATTAATATCAAAGCTGAATAGTTTTGGAAGTAGTTTTTAGTTTGTTTTTAGTTATAGCTATTTTAGGGGGATATCTGTGTGTGCAGGTGACTATTACTGTGCATAATTATTAGGCAACTTAACAAAAAACAAATATATACCCATTTCAATTATTTATTTTTACCAGTGAAACCAATATAACATCTCAACATTCACAAATATACATTTCTGACATTCAAAAACAAAACAAAAACAAATCAGTGACAAATATAGCCACCTTTCTTTGCAAGGACACTCAAAAGCCTGCCATCCATGGATTCTGTCAGTGTTTTGATCTGTTCACATCAACATTGCGTGCAGCAGCAACCAGAGCCTCCCAGACACTGTTCAGAGAGGTGTACTGTTTTCCCTCCTTGTAAATCTCACATTTGATGATGGACCACAGGTTCTAAATGGGGTTCAGATCAGGTGAACAAGGAGGCCATGTCATTAGATTTTCTTCTTTTATACCCTTTCTTGCCAGCCACGCTGTGGAGTACTTGGACGCGTGTGATGGAGCATTGTCCTGCATGAAAATCATGTTTTTCTTGAAGGATGCAGACTTCTTCCTGTACCACTGCTTGAAGAAGGTGTCTTCCAGAAACTGGCAGTAGGACTGGGAGTTGAGCTTGACTCCATCCTCAACCCGAAAAGGCCCCACAAGCTCATCTTTGATGATACCAGCCCAAACCAGTACTCCACCTCCACCTTGCTGGCGTCTGAGTCGGACTGGAGCTCTCTGCCCTTTTACCAATCCAGCCATGGGCCCATCCATCTGGCCCATCAAGACTCACTCTCATTTCATCAGTCCATAAAAACTTAGAAAAATCAGTCTTGAGATATTTCTTGGCCCAGTCTTGACGTTTCAGCTTGTGTGTCTTGTTCAGTGGTGGTCGTCTTTCAGCCTTTCTTACCTTGGCCATGTCTCTGAGTATTGCACACCTTGTGCTTTTGGGCACTCCAGTGATGTTGCAGCTCTGAAATATGGCCAAACTGGTGGCAAATGGCATCTTGGCAGCTGCACGCTTGACTTTTCTCAGTTCATGGGCAGTTATTTTGCGCCTTGGTTTTTCCACACGCTTCTTGCGACCATGTTGACTATTTTGAATGAAACGCTTGATTGTTCGATGATCACGCTTCAGAAGCTTTGCAATTTTAAGAGTGCTGCATCCCTCTGCAAGATATCTCACTATTTTTTACTTTTCTGAGCCTGTCAAGTCCTTCTTTTGACCCATTTTGCCAAAGGAAAGGAAGTTGCCTAATAATTATGCACACCTGATATAGGGTGTTGATGTCATTAGACCACACCCCTTCTCATTACAGAGATGCACATCACCTAATATGCTTAATTGGTAGTAGGCTTTCGAGCCTATACAGCTTGGAGTAAGACAACATGCATAAAGAGGATGATGTGGTCAAAATACTCATTTGCCTAATAATTCTGCACTCCCTGTAGAGCTGTATGTAAGTAATAAGCAGAGCAGCACAGATGACAAGTTGCAAGTTTAAGGCATTAAATACTGTTTGTGCATATATTGGAGAATCACATGAAAGCTTTTAACTGAACACATAGATGCAGAGTTCTGAATATATTAACATATTTGGAGGAGGATATTTCAGCTATGACAACTTGTAGCAGAGAATAGTTATAAAGTTCTGAGTATGATGCTTTTGTAGTAATTAGAGAGTGATTATAACCAAATGCATAATTGTAATTTAGAAAAAAGTTCAGAGTTTGTTAAGTAGCAGTGTCCAGGAAACAAAATGGAATTATATGGATACTTGCGATTAGATGATTTTAAGCATAGCTAAAAGGAAAGGCTGTAGCTTGAATATGCTGGTAAAATCTATGCACGAACAGTCACAGACCTCTGTTGTTCTGGGACAAAAATTTAAAGCTAATGCAATGCACATTAGGCCTGAGATGGTTTAAAAACAGGCTGAGGAAATCAGGTGCATGAATGATTAATTAGGCAGGTAAGTTGAATGCAGATAAGGGACAGTGATATCAGACATGTATATGTTACAAATAGTTAATTGATTTAATCTTCCTGCTGCAGAAAGGGACTCAGTATTAAACATTGTATTCATAGGTATACCATATAACAATTCATAAGGTGTTTTTCCAGAAATAGCAGAAGGTATATTATTTAAGCCCACTTGTATATAAGTTAACAAAGGATACCACTGTTTTGGGGGTTAGTTAGTAACTTGGTTAACAATCGTTTTACCTCAGCATTTTTACTTTCTACAACCCCACTACTTTGGGAATGATATGGTGCACTGATTTCCCATTTTATATCAAAAGATTTAGCCCACTCTTGTGCTTGGGTAGATGTAAAAGCTGATCCATTATCTGAGTGTAGGGCTTTAGGTTTACCAATACTTACTAAGGAATTGAGACTATCAAGCGTGGTACTAGCCGTGGCACTTTTAACTGGGTATAACCATGTGAACCTTGTACAAGCATCAACACATACTAAAACATATTTGTACCCATGTGAAGGAGGTAAAGGCCCTATATGATCTAAATAAATCAGACCAAATGGCTTATTAGGAATTTCTTTAACAATGTATGGTTGTTTCTGGTGATTTGGATTATTAACAATGAGACATGCTTTACAAACCTCTTATGACCGTTTACTTCATATTAGGCCACCAATATTTTGACCTTAGGGTAAATAAGACAATGGCCTCTAGTTATCAACGTGTCTACTTACCTGCCTTCGCCGGCCCAATATGCCTGCCTAAGCTTGCCTACCATCGCCGCCGCGGACCTTAAAAATCTCACCAAAGTTATCAAAAAAGCTGTCAAAAAGCTGCGCACCAAGTACGGGGCGATGAGCAACGGACTGTGATAGTTATCACTCATCCGATCTCACTGCTCTTCAGCTTTTCTACAGCTTTATTGATAAGCTGTCACTAAGCACCCACACTATACTATACTGTTCTACCCCCTATACCGCCGCCCCCGGAGCCCCCCGACTCTAAATAAAGTTATTAACCCCTAAACTGCCGCTCCTAGACCCACGCCGCAACTATAATAAATTTATTAACCCCTAAACCGCCGCTCAAGGAGCCCACCGCCACCTTCATTATACCTATTAACCCCTATCCTGCCCCCCCTATACCGTCACCACCTATAATAAATTTTTTAACCCCTATCCTGCCGATCCCGGACCCCGCCGCAACTAAATACATTTTTTAACCCCTAAACCGCCGCTCCCAGACCCCGCTGCCACCTATATTAAACTTATTAACCACTAATCTGCCAACCCCCAACACCGTCACCACCTATAATAAATTTATTAACCCCTATCCTGCCCCCCCTACACTGTCGCCACTATAATAAAATTATTAACCCCTAAACCTAAGTGTAACCCTAACCCTAACACCCCCCTAACTTAAATATTAATTAAATACATCTAAATAAATATTATTCTTATTAACTAAATTAATCCTATTTAAAACTAAATACTTACCTATAAAATAAACCCTAATATAGCTACAATATAAATAATAATTATATTGTAGCTATTTTAGGATTTATTTTTATTTTACAGGCAAATTTCAATTTATTTTAACTAGGTACAATAGCTATTAAATAGTTATTAACTATTTAATAGCTACCTAGTTAAAATAAAGAGAAATTTACCTGTAAAATAAATCCTAACCTAATTTACAATTACACCTAACACTACACTATCATTAACTAATTTATTCCTATTTAAAACTAAATACTTAACTGTAAAATAAACCCTAAGATAGCTACAATGTAATTAATAATTACATTGTAGCTATTTTAGGATTTATATTTATTTTACAGGTAACTTTGTATTTATTTAAGCTAGTTAGAATAGTTATTAAATAGTTATTAACTATTTAATAACTACCTAGCTAAAAGAAATACAAAATTACCTGTAAAATAAATCCTAACCTAAGTTACAATTAAACCTAACACTACACTATCATTAAATTAATTAAATAAATTACCTACAAATAACTACAATTAAATACAATTAAATAAACTAACTAAAGTACAAAAAATAAAAAAACTAAGTTACAAAAACTTAAAAAGAAAATAAGTTACAAACATTTCAAAAATATTGCAACAATTTTAAACTACTTACACCTAATCTAAGCCCCCTAATAAAATAACAAAGCCCCCAAAATTAAAAAAATGCCCTACCCTATTCTACATTAAAAAGTTAACAGCTCGATTACCTTACCAGCCCTTAAAAGGGCCTTTTGCGGGGCATGCCCCAAAGAAATCAGCTCTTTTGCCTGTAAAATAAAAATACAACCCCCCAACATTAAAACCCACCACCCACATACCCCTACTCTAACCCAAACCCCCTTAAATAAACCTAACACTACCCCCCTGAAGATCATCCTACCTTTAGCCGTCTTCAGCCAGCTGACACCGATGGAACAGAAGAGGACATCCGCAGCAGCCGAAGTCATCATCCATGGGGCGCTGAAGAAGTCTTCCATCCGATTGAAGTCATCATCCAAGGGGCGCTGAAGAAGTCTTCCATCCGATTGAAGTCATCATCCAGGCGGCGTCTTCAATCTTCATCCATCCGGAGCGGAGCCATCTTCAGACGAGCCGACGTGGAGCCATCTTCTTCCACCGACGACTAGACGACAAATGACGGTTCCTTTAAGTGACGTCATCCAAGATGGCGTCCCTCGAATTCCGATTGGCTGATAGGATTCTATCAGCCAATCGGAATTAAGGTAGGAAAAATCTGATTGGCTGATTGAATCAGCCAATCAGATTGAGCTTGCATTCTATTGACTGTTCCGATCAGCCAATAAAATGGTTTAGGGGTTAAAAAATTTATTTAGTTGAGGCGGGGTCCGGGATCGGCAGGATAGGGGTTAAAAAATTTATTATAGGTGGCGGCGGTATAGGGGGGGCAGGATAGGGGTTACTAGGTATAATGTAGGTGGCGGTGGGCTCCGGGAGCGACGGTTTAGGCGTTAATACATTTATTATAGTTGCGGCGGGGTCTAGGAGCGGCGGTTTAGGGGTTAATAAGTTTATTAGAGTGGTGGTGGGCTCCAGGAGCGGCGGTTTAGGGGGTAATAACTTTATTTCGTTGCGGCGGTGTAGGGGGGGACAGATTAGGGGTGTTTAGACTCGGGGTACATGTTAGGGTGTTAGGTGCAGACGTTTCCCATAGGAATCAATGGGATGTCGGGCAGCAGCGAACATGAACTTTCGCTATGGTCAGACTCCCATTGATTCCTATGGGATCCGCCACCTCCAGGGCGGCGGATTTAAAACCAGGTACGCTGGGCCGGAAAAGTGCAGAGCGTACCTGCTAGTCATTTGATAACTAGCAAAAGTAGTCAGATTGTGCCGAACTTGTGTGCGGAACATCTGGAGTGACGTAAGAATCGATCTGTGTCGGACTTTGCCCGGCGGATCGAAGCTTACGTCACAAAATTCTACTTTTGCCGGGCAGCAGGGCTTGATAACTAAGGCGAATCAGCCTCGCCACAAATACGCTGCGGAATTCCAGCGTATTTGAGGTTGACGGCTTGATAACTAGAGGCCTTTATCTCACCCTGTTATGTTCCATCTGTCTTTGACAGGGGGAACAATCAATTCTTTGTCTCCTATTTTAACCATACCATTTTTGTCTTTAAATTCATAAAGATATTTTTTAGGATAACCAGGTGGATTAGGTCTGGTTTTATCTAAGCAAGCATTTAACTCTGTGTCTAGATTACTGGTTACTGTCATTCGAGTTTTAAGTGCATTTACTGCATATTTCTGACTTAGACTTTGTGGAAGCGTATCTGCAAATGTATTGCCTTCTGTATGCATAGAAGAACCTAACTTTCTATGAGCTGGTTCATGTACTACTTCAATATCAGGCTTTATATCCAAATAAGCAGCAATTGCTTTCCATTTGACAATATGCTGTAATGACTTTTTCTTTGCAGTTAATAAAAACCATTAGATTTCCAGATTCGTAAATCTTGGAATACAGATCTTGCCAGGTATGCAGAATCAGTTACAATTAACACTGATCCTTTATCTAACAATGCCTCCTTCATAGCAAAGGTTAATTCAGAAATGTCTGCAAATTTGAGCTTAATGATCCCCTAAAGGGATTTGCCATGGACGCAACAAAGTCAGAGTGAGAGAATATTTTGCAATTCCTGCCCCAGCAGATTATTTGCTTTCTCTTTACTAGAGATTACTGCGGAGCCATCAGTGTAAAATATAGCAGAGTAGTGATCATTTGAATAAGTTTGTAAATTCCAACTCGAGGGTTGTCTTGGAGCTGGTAAATCATCTAGAGGTGTCAGATTATTATCATAAATAAAATGTACCTTCTAGATTGTAAATTCCCATGGGAATAGGGCCCTCAATTACTCCTGAATGTGTTTGTAAAAATTGTACCCATGGGCAGCGCTGCAGAATATGTTGGCGCTTCATAAATTAAGTATAATAATAATAATACCTGTGGGTCTTCCAAAATAAAAAAACATTTTATCCATCTACTCTTTAGTGCTTTCGTGTCTGGTATAGTTTGCTTTTGTAAGTTATGAAGTGAGGCTACTGATGTATGTATATATATATATATATATATATATATATATATATATATATATATATATATATATCCTTTGTGCAATCTGTCTTGACTTTAACAGTGCTATATTAACAGCTACCAAAAACTTATCTATCATAGGAAATTTCATCTCTGTGAATATACATAAGATAGAAGTGCTATGGGAATTGTCTCATTTGCATTATACAACCTTATATAGCTTGCATTCAATGATATATTATGTATACTGATAGATCCTTAGTACTATCTCTTTGAGCTAAGTACTCTGTTTTATTAACTGCATCTAACAATACATTAAGTGCATCCTCTTCTTGAGTTGCCCATTTAAAAGGTATCCTTGGTCTTTTTGTTTCAGGTTTTTTCTCCCTTGAGACTGCAGCATGCAAAGGTGCAATTAACGCATTGAAATCAGGTATAAAAAACATTGCATAATTCAGTAAACCAATTATACTACGTAATTGCTTTAGAGAATGTGGATGTGTTAAAGCTGCTATCTTTTCTTCATAATTCTCAAATAATCCTCTCCCCCGTTCAGAAATTTCAAATCTCAAGAAAGTAACAGTATGTCTTGCAATTTGAGATTTCTTAAGATATACTACATAACCTGCATCATGTAATATAGCCAAAATCTTATCCAAGATTTCTATGTGTTCCTCCTCACTATCGTGTGAAAAATATATGTCATCTACATATACCTCAACTTCCGGAAATTTAGATAATAAATTCACTACATCTGAAGTAAATAATGCACTTGAATTTAAAAATCCTTGAGGTAATCGGGTAAATACCAATGTTTTGCCCTTCCAAGTAATCCTGTTATCCAGTAACTATCTGAAATAAAAAGGATTACTGACTCCAAAAGCTATTTGCTAAGTCTAACTTTGTCTTAAAAGTTTTCCTTTGCTAATTGTGTAAAATAGAAGGTGCATGTGTATTTTGTGTTGCTACCCCTGGTGTAACTCTGTTAGCTTCCCTATAGTCTATTACCATTCGACAAGTACCATCTGGTTTGGGAACTGGGTAGACTGCTTAGTTCATTTGACTGTACTGTTCTTTTAGTACTCTGACTTTTTATATATAGGGAATGGCTACACCATTGATTTTGTACTGTGCCTGTTTCTTATGAACAACTGTGCCTGTAGCAATATAATGATTGATGCCTTTATGATGTCCAACCTGATTTTCCAACTTCTGAAATAATTTAACATTTTTCTTTAAGGAAAAATCTAACTGCTAGATTTACGAGTCTTGAGTTAGCCTTAAAAAGCAGCGTTGAGAGGTCCCAACGCTGCTTTTTAATGCCCGCTGGTATTACGAGCCTGGCAGGTACAGGTGTACCGCTCACTTTTCTTCTGCGACTCGAGCATACCGCAAATCCCCTTACGTCAATTGCGTATCATATCTTTTCCATGGGATTTGCCTAACGCTGGTATTACGAGTAAGCGGTAGAACCTATCCTGTCCAGACTCCTACCGCATTTAAAAGTCAGTAGTTAAGAGTTTTATGGGCTAACGCTGTAACATAAAACTCTTAACTAAAGTGCTAAAAAGTACACTAACACCCATAAACTACCTATTAACCCCTAAACCTCCCCCCCTCCCCCCCCCCACATTGGAAACACTTTAATAAATATATTAACCCCTAATCTGCCGACCAGACATCGCCGCCACTTTAATAAATATATTAACCCCTAAACCGCCGCACTCCCGCCTTGCAAACACTAGTTAAATTTTATTAATCCCTAATCTGCCATCCCTAACATCGCTGACACCTACCTACATTAATTAACATCTAATCTGCCACCCCCAACGTCGCTGCTACTATATTAAAGGTATTAACCCCTAAACCTAAGTCTAAACCTAACCCTAACCTCCCCTAACTTAAATATAATATAAAATAATCTAAATAAAATTACTACAATTAAATAAATGAATCCTATTTAAAACTAAATACTTACCTATAAAATAAACCCTAAGCTAACTACAATATAACTAATAGTTACATTGCATCTATTTTAGGGTTTATTTTTATTTTACAGGCAACTTTGTATTAATTTTAACTAGGTACAATAGTTATTAAATAGTTATTAACACTAACACTACACTATCATTAAATAAATTACCTAAACTACCTACAATTAATTACAATTAAATTAAATAAACTAAAGTACGAAAAACAACAAACACTAAATTACAGAAAATAAAAAAAGAATTACAATTTTTTTAAACTAATTACACCTACTCTAATCCCCCTAATAAAATAAAAAATCCCCCCAAAATAATAAAATTCCCTACCCTATACTAAATTACAAATAGCCCTTAAAAGGCATTGCCCCAAAGTAATCAGCTAGGTGGGCAGAGCCTGGCAATAGTGTGTTTGCCAAACATTCAGACAGTACATACGAGCGGTATTATCTAATTTCTAATCCGCCCTAGATACTTTATGTGCTAGACAACTTGGCATTATGTTGAGTCCCCATTAAGGGGCTAGAGGATAGAGTTGACCTGTGATTTGGATCAGCGAATAGGATTTTTCCTACCTTAATTCCGATTGGCTGATAGAATCCTATCAGCCAATAGGAATTGAAGGGACGCCATCTTGGATGACGTCATTTAAAGGAACCTTCATTCTTTGCTTGGATTTCGTTTGAAGAGGATGGCTCCGCGTCGGCTGGATTAAAGATGGACCCGCTCCGGATGGATGAAGATAGAAGATGCTGCCTGGATGAAGACTTCTGCCGCTTGGAGGACCTCTTCTGCTCGGATCGGATGAAGACTTCTGCCCCTCTGGAGGTCCACTTGTGCCCGGCTGGGTGAAGACTGCTCAAGGTAGGGAGATCTTCAGGGGGTAGTGTTAGGTTTTATTAAGGGGGGATTGGGTGGGTTTTAGAGTAGGGTTGGGTGTGTGGGTGGTGGGTTTTAGTGTTGGGGGGTATTGTATTTTTTTTAGAGGTGAAAGAGCTGATTACTTTGGGGCAATGCCCTGCAAAAGGCCCTTTTAAGGGCTATTTGTAATTTAGTATAGGGTAGTGAATTTTATTATTTTGGGGGGATTTTTTATTTTATTAGGGGGATTAGAGTAGGTGTAATTAGTTTAAAAAAAATTGTAATTCTTTTTTTACTATCTGTAATTTAGTGTTTGTTGTTTTTCATACTTTAGTTTATTTAATTTAATTGTAATTAATTGTAGGTAGTTTAGGTAATTTATTTAATGATAGTGTAGTGTTAGGTGTAATTGTAACTTAGGTTAGGATTTATTTTACAGGTATATTTGTATTTATTTTAACTAGGTAGTTATTAAATAGTTAATAACTATTTAATAACTATTGTACCTAGTTAAAATAAATACAAAGTTGCCTGTAAAATAAATATAAATCCTAAGATGGCTACAATGTAACTATTAGTTATAGTGTAGCTAGCTTAGGGTTTATTTTATAGGTATTTAGTTTTAAATAGGATTAATTTATTTAATAATGGTAAATTTATTTCGTTTCATTTAAATTATATTTAAGTTAGGGGGGTGTTAGGGTTAGACTTAGGTTTAGGGGTTAATAAATTTATAATAGTGGCGGCGATGTTGGTGGCGGCAGATTAGGGGTTAATACATTTAATATAGTTGCAGCAACATTGGGGGGGAAGATTAGGGGTTAATAATATAATGTAGGTGTCAGCGATAGCGGGGGGGCAGATTAGGGGTTAATAAGTGTAATATTAGGGGTGTTTAGACTCGGGGTTCATGTTAGGGTTTTAGGTGTAGACATAAAATTAATTTCCCCATAGGAAACAATGGGGCTGCGTTAGGAGCTGAACACTGCTTTTTTGCAGGTGTTAGGTTTTTTCAGCCAGATCAGCCCCATTGTTTCATATGGGGAAATTGTGCACGAGCACGTTTAGCCAGCTCACTGCTGACTTAAGCAACGCTGATATTGAGGTGAGATGTGGAGCTAAATTCTGCTCTACGCTCACCTTTTTGCGGCTAACGCCAGGTTTAAAAAAAACTGTAATACCAGCGTTGTCTTAAGGGAGCGGTGGGAAAAAAGGCTCGTTAGCACCGCACCCCTGTTACCGCAAAACTCGTAATCTAGGCGTAAGTTTCTAACACCAGATACTACAGTATTATCTAATTGCACTTTCATAAATGCTTCTACATCAACTCTAGTAGTTAAAGGAAGTTCATTTTCCTGCTGTAATTAAATAAAATATGCTACATCCTTATAAGCTATAAGAAAATCAGAATCAAGCTTAGAATGCTGAACTTATTCTAATTGCACTCCTTTAACATTTATTGTTACTTGTGCATTATATAAGGGATAAGTACCTTCACCCTCTAAATCTGTATAGTTATATTCCCTAATACATCTTCTTTTAAGATATGTGATTGTACTAAAGATATTTCTGCTTGTGTATCTAAATACCCCTCATAAGTCTCTCGCCCATATTCTACTTTTAATTTTACTTCATTCATCTTTAGACTCCTCTGGGATGTCTGGTAGGGATTTCTTTACTTTTCCTACTTTTTTAGTAGTAGCTGGGGTAACACAAATTCCACCTCTTTCAACAGAACGAGTTTCACACTCCTGATATCTATCCTGGCCCCCTGTGCCTTTTCCTCTATATCTTACACTACCACTTCCAAATCCATATCCATCAGGAGTTTTTATAAATGGTCTCAATGTCCTGCGAGGAAGTTTCTCAGAAGGTAAATCTGAAGATTTGCTTTGAACTGTTTTAAACCACTTCTCATTGGTGTAATATGGAGGTGCTTGGGAATAAGGTGGTGGAGGGTTAAAGGGACACTGAACCCAATTTTTTTCTTTCGGGATTCAGATAGAGCATTTTAAGAAACTTTCTAATTTATTCATATTATCAATTTTCTTCGTTCTCTTGCTATCTTTATTTAAAAAAGAAGGCATCTAAGCTTTTTTTGGTTCAGACTCTGGACAGCACTTTTTAATTTTGTTGTTCACCAAAAATGGGCCGGCATCTAAACTTACATTAATTTCAAATAAAGATACCAAGAGAATGAAGAACATTTGATAATAGGAGTAAATTAGAAAGTTGCTTAAAATGTCATGCTCTATCTGAATCACGAAAAAAAAATGTGGGTTCAGTGTCCCTTTAAACTTAGTTTGTTATTGTTCTTTTGCATTCTTTTTTAGAAACTGAGCTCTGTTTTTCCTTTGCTGGAAAATATTTTCTCCTTTCCTTTCCTTCTCTCTGTTTTTTTGAAGCTCTAGCACATCTCCAGTCAGGTCCTTACCTACAAGTGTATAAGTATGTCTTAATATATCAGGCATTTGTTTAGGTTTCTCTGCAATAGGTACAGAGCTTATATGTCTCTCTATATCTAAAATTAAGCCTTGCCCTCAAACATTTGGCTTTAAACAACCCCATACCATGTCATGATTATTCTCTGTAAATCTCAGCCCTAACAAGTATGCTGCTACAATGCCACTATTTTTATTTACCATTCCTAAAGTATCAACAAGTAAAGCTAAAGTAACTTTACAATGTGTCTTTTCATAGAATGCACAAATCACTGAATTCCAGTCCTTTGCCTCATCTATAGAAACACAAAATCCAGGGGGTAATATAGCATTAACCAATGCTCTTTTTTGTGGAGGATAATGAGCTCGATAAACTCCATCTAATGCATGCACTCTGTCATTTAACTACAAAGCTATATCCTTTGGATTGTGTGGCATTACTCCAATTGTTGCTTTTATATTTGAAATAGGTATTCCAGCAGCATGAGCTAAAGAAGCCTGCTGCATTCCTGATACTCCAGAAATGCCACTATTTAAAACCTGAGCCAATATATGACTTAAAACTTTAATTTCACACGAAAGGTTTTCCCTCTCAGTTTACTCATCTGCTGCAACCGGTGGTAATTCATTTTCCCTTACTGGACTGTACAAACCAGATCTAGGAGTACCCCACATCTCAATTCTGGCTAAAGTGACATGTCTTTGTATCCCTGTAGCAATAACAGGAGGTCTGTCTAAAATCTCATAAGAAATATTTATAATTCTATGTGTCGCAGGATCAAAATCTGCATCTATGGTGCAATATGTAGGTTGTTGCAAAGCTACTCCTGCAGCATTAGAAAAGTTTAAACAAATTAAACCATACCTAGCCCCTAGAACCCAAGGACCATTCTGTATCTCCAAAGCAATAACCTCATAATTTCTAATGTCTCTACCATTCTGCATTTTAAACACATCATTGAGTTTTAAAAGATTCTGCAAATCCTGATTAGCCATGATATTTTAGTACCTTCTCTTATTATATTATAATTATAATAAAACTTATAAAACAAATATTATCTCTTAAAAACATCCAGGGACGTCAATTGTAGTGGTTCACACCCTTTTCACTCATAAGGTCTTAAAGCTCAGTTATATTGAAATATGATTTTCAAGCACTGACCTTTAATATTATATCAATGAAACAGGGCTCATTTCTCATAAAGAAAGTTTCTGAGTACAATATAATAAGAAATGGTATTGAGAGAGAAATATTGTTTTAAAATACATTTTTATTATGCAAAAAAATTAGCTTACATAAGTAATAAAAAATCTGGCGGACCTGATCCACACTGTCGGATCAGGTCCGCCAGACTTTGTTAAATAGAGGCCACAGTATTAAAGGAGTATCAGTTAAGCTTGCTTTCAATAACAATTATTTACATACCACTCGAAATGACTTGCAACCAGACACCTTATCTCTTAGATGTTCTAGAATGACCTGACCCTTGTTTACAATGAGGTGTTTTGTATCAGATGGAGACATCTTATCACCTTTTCTAGCATAAGCATTTTGTACATAGCCTTGAAAATTTGTTATACAAGTTTTAACATACACACTTTTATTATTGCAATGAGCATCCTTTTTAGAATCTGCTAATTTAAGGTTGAATAAATCTCCATTTTAGTTTTAGTTAGTTAGTTAGTTTGTTAGTATTTTAATTCTACTGAGCAATTATAAATCCTATATATTTCAGAAGAACTTTATTTAAACATATATTTGAATATTGTTATACAGTTATAAATCTTATATATTGCAGAAGAACTTTATTTAAACATATATTTGAATATTGCAGGGTAAGCATATGAAAGATTTAAAGTTGCAGGATATAGGAAATGTATATGAAAGATTTGAAAGACATCATTTATGAATAGGATAGGTTTCTTTAATTTATAGTAAGTTATAAGTGTCTTTCTGAAAGAATGTATTTCTAACTGTTGGTATAGTTTTTAACCAAACATTTTATAGCAATTTTAATATGCAAAGTAGCACAGTCTTAGCTACATCATTTACATAGCAGTTTGTATTCAGACAAGCACTCTATGAACAAACTTTACTGCAAAGTTATGCACAGTTTAGATAATGCAGTAAATAATGCAAGTCTAGCACGGTGTCAGTCAAAACCATATCTTTTAGAAAGATATGAAAGTATCCAGCCATTTGTTCCAACAGAAAAAAAAAAAGCATCATTAATGTCCAGGAATGCAAGTCTATCACGGTGTCAGTCAAATCCGGCCACAGGTGCAACCTCCTTTTCTTTTGCAACTCACACTATTGGTATTATCAAATCTGATCTGAGGCATACGATAATGCCAAATAACTACTAAAGCTTTTAATCTTTAGTCATTTAAATGAAACTTTGCACAGTTTTGTTTTCTTTACATGACTTGTACGTGCACATGCACATGCACACACACAATCGCGCGCACACACACACGTATGTACACGCACACACATATACACACACATGCACACACGCATTCATACACACACAATCTATGCATGACAAATTTGGGCCTTGATCACAATCTATTGTCTGGGGCCTTTTCGGCTCTTTTAATGACCGAATAGACCACTTTTACAATTTTACGAGCTCACTATAGCACATTTTCAGCTCTTTCCCCCACTCTCAATAATTTTTTTAGATGCTCGCTAAAAGCCTTATTTTTCCCATGGGGACAATAAGTTCTCAGCAATTACAAACTATTTTTGAGAGACTTTTCAACACCTTTTTGATGCCAGTGTTGACTTCAAATTCTACACCACAAGGTAATTTATAACCCTCCACATGTTTTTTTATTTTTAGTTTAATAAATCACTAACACCTAGATTACGAGTTTTGGGTTATTTCAGCATAAAAGCAGTAACACCGCTTTTGGGAGTCGTGTTGGTATGGCTATACCGCAAGCATTTTAGCCTGTAACCCAACATCAATCCTGCACTCAAAAAAATGTGTGGGATTTCCATAGTGCCCGTATTACAGGTTGTGCAGTGAGGCTAAAAAGCTTGCGTTACAGTAGGCTGGTTTCAGATGGCGGTATGAATCGTGTTGGTATAGGACCAACACGATCCATACCGCCATCTGAAACCAGTAGTTATAGATTTTGTGAAAAAAAAATGTTTCACAAAACTCATAACTAAAATGTTACAAAGCCAATAGTATTTTTTCTACCTTAATTCCGATTGGCTGATAGAATTCTATCAGCCAATCGGAATTGAAGGGACGCCATCTTGGATGACATCATTTAAAGGAACCTTCATTCTTCAGTTGGACTTCGTTGGAAGAGGATGCTCCGCGTCGGATGTCTTGAAGATGGAGCCGCTCTGCGCCGGATGGATGAAGATAGAAGATGCCGCCTGGATGAAGACTTCTGCCCGTCTGGAGGACCTCTTCTGGCCGGCATGGATGAAGACTTCTGCCCGTCTGGAAGACCACTTCTCCCGGCTTCGTTGAGGACTTTGGCCCGGCTGGGTGAAGACTTCTCAAGGTAGGGTGATCTTCAAGGGGTTAGTGTTAGGTTTTAGACTAGGGTTGGGTGTGTGGGTGGTGGGTTTTAATGTTGGGGGTATTGTACTTTTTTATACAGGTAATAGAGCTGACTACTTTGGGGCAATGCTCCGCAAAAGGCCCTTTTAAGGGCTATTTGTAATTTAGTATAGGGTAGGGCTTTTTATTATTTTGGGGGGCTTTTTTATTTTATTAGGAGGATTAGAGTAGGTGTAATTAGTTTAAAAAACTTGTAATTATTTTATTATTTTATGTAATTTAGTGTTTTTTTCGTACTTTAGATAATTTTTTTAAATTGTATTTAATTGTATTTAGTTTAGGTAATTAATTTTATTATAGTGTAGTGTTAGGTGTAATTGTAACTTAGGTTAGGATTTTTTTACAGGTAAATTTGTCTTTATTTTAACTAGGTAGTTATTAAATAGTTAATAACTATTTAATAACTTTTCTACCTAGTTAAAATAAATACAAACTTGCCTGTAAAATAAAAATAAACCCTAAGATAGCTACAACGTAACTATTAGTTATATTGTAGCTAGCTTAGGGTTTATTTTATAGGTAAGTATTTAGTTTTAAATAGGAATAATTTAATTAATGTTAGTTATTTTATTTAGATTTATTTAAATTCTATTTAAGTTAGGGGGTGTTAGGGTTAGGGTTACACTTAGGTTTAGGGGCATTTAATATAGTTGCGGTGACGTTGGGGGTGGCAGATTAGGGGTTAATAAATATAATGTAGGGTTCGGCGATGTTGGGGGCAGCAGATTAGGGGTTAATAAGTATAATGTAGGTGGCGGCGGTGTCCGGAGCAGCAGATTAGGGGTTAATAATGTTATGCAGGTGTCGGCGATGTCGGGGGCGGCAGATTAGGGGTTAATAAGTGTAAGATTAGGGGTGTTTTGACTCGGGGTTCAGGTCAGGGTGTTAGGTGTAGACATAAATGTATTTTCCCCATAGGAATCAATGGGGCTGCGTTAGGAGCTTTACGCTGCTTTTTTGCACGTGTTAGGTTTTTTTCAGCTGGCTCTCCCCCATTGATACCTATGGGGAAATTGTGCACAAGCAAGTTTTACCTGCTTACCGCTAACGTAAGCAACGCTGGTATTGAGGTGAGATGTGAACCTAAATTTTGCTCTACACTCACTTTTTTGTAGCTAATGCTGGGTTTCTAAAAACCAGTAATACCAGTGTTGTCTGTAGGTGAGCGGTGAGGGAAAACTGTATGAAGAGGATGCTCCACGCAGGATGGCATCAGCTTCCAGGATGGCTCCACTCCGCACTGCCGGGAGGAAGATAGAAGACGCCCCCGGAATGGATGAAGACCTCATCACCTGGATAAAGACCTTGCCACCTGGATGGAGATGGATGTCTGGACTTCAGAAACCGTGGGGTAGATCTTCTGGGGTTAGTGTTAGTTTTTTTTTTGTTTTTTTTGGGGTATTTTTTTTTTTAGATTAGGGCTGTGGGCTTTGAAAAAGAGCTGAATGCCCTTTTAAGGGCAATGCAAAAGAGCTAAATGCCCTTTTAAGCGCAATGCCCATAGAAATTCCCATTTAGGGGCAATGGGTAACAGCTTTTTTTTTAGAGTTAGGTTTTTTATTTTGGGGGGTTGGTTGGGTGGTGGATTTTACTGTTGGGGGACTTTGTATTTTTTTACAGGTAAAAGAGCTGATTTCCTTAGAGCAATCACCTACAAAAAGCCCTTTTAAGGGCTATTGGTAGTTTATTGTAGGCTAGGGGGTGTTTTTATTTTGGGGGGCTTTATTATTTTTATAGGGCTATTAGATTAGGTGTAATTGTTTTTATTTTTGATAATTTCGTTTATTTTTTTGTAATCTGGTTTTTTTTGTAATTGGGGTTTTTTAGTTGTAATTTAGATTTTTTTTAATATTTTTTCATAATGTTAGGTTTTTTAGGGAGCGGCCGAATAGGGGTTAATAGCTTTTATTAGTAGCGGCAATGTCGGGGGGCGGCAGATTAGGGATTAATAACTTTATTATAGTGGCAGCGATGTCAAGAGTGGTGGAATAGGGGATAATAACTTTATTATAGTGGTGGCGATGTCAGGGAGTGGCGGAATAGGGGTTAATAACTTTATTTAGGTGTCGGCGATGTTGGGCACAGCAGATTAGGGGTTAATAACTTTATTTAGGTGTCGTCGATGTCGGGGGCAGCAGATTAGGGGTGTTTAGACTTGGAGTTTATGTTAGGGTGTTAGGTTTAAACGTAACTTTTTTTCCGCATAGACATCAATGGGGTTGCATTACGGTGATCGCCATTCTGCACTTCAGGTGTTATTTTTTTTTTTTTTTTTTTTTGCTATTTAAATTTATTTTTTATTGAGGTTCAATTCAAGGCAAACACATTGTACATACCACAGAAACATATCAGAAAAATTTGTCTCATTATACAACCGGTGTAAACAAACAAAATAATATATAAACATTACATATTCATATACCAATGTTATACATTGTATAACTCTTGCCTTCCCAACTATATAGGTGGTATCTGAGGTCACTTTTGGGCCTCAAAAAAATATAGACTAAACAGAAAAATAGAGGGAAGCTACTTTTGGGCCTCAAAAAAATATAGACTAAACAGAAAAATAGAGGGAAGCTCTCATGGATCTCAAGTAAGGAACCTCAAGTTATTTTCTGTGTGTATAGCCTATTAAATATAGTTTATCCAACTATCAAGATTTGGGAAAGGGGTGATAGCTTTTCAGAAGTACAGCATTCAAGTTTAAAAGTATAGGGAAGTAACTAGAGATGCACAAATATAAATTCACACTGATAGTATATAGGGCCATTATTGACTGTTATAACTATAAATACATATAAGTGTTGAGGAGGAAATTATCTAAAATTACTGTAATTAAGCACGGATAAATAAAGTTCAGGGATTCGTCTAAATGATACCTATGGGGCAATACAAAACCTGAATAAATTTCAATCCATATTTTCTTACCCCCTGAAAAGAATTAAGGTAACTTCTGGACCTCCATTAAAAGAAACCCGGAGGGCACTAATGAATCTCAACTAATACATTTAGCTAGGATAATAGTATTAGTCATTACATGTAGAGGGCTGAAATATAACAAACACAATATGGGAGACAGCCCAAACAAGGATTCCATACGTATCTATGCAAGGGACTATATGTGTACCAGGACTGGAGATATATTTCAATAAACTTTATGCACACTTGTATATAACCCACAAGTGGTATACCCACTGATATACAATTGACTGTTATACAATTGACAAGCCCCACCTGCTCATTATAATACAAATAAATGTACTAATGCAACTGGTTAAATGAGCCCTAAGCATATAACTCTTAAACTGTTCTATCAAACATGAAGATGTATGAGCTCAGCCCATTTAAATAACCTAAAAGCTCACACTAAGTACTTATTGGGCTCCCTCCCAGATATACTACACAAATTTAACATTTTGTAGAGTGTCAAAATACACAAGAAGCACATAAATGATATATTGAGAAGCTCCCATAAATGGCGTTTCATATTAACTATAGCTATTCACTATAAATTACCAACTATAAGAAAACATTTCTAAATATAAGGGAATATATGACTGTCTGTTCTCTCAGGCTACCTTCTATACATATATAAATTTAAAAAAGGCACCTTTCAAGGATCTTGAATCTTCACAAGTGAAACTGAAAATACAATCTACTTTAGCATACCAATCAGAAAATCACTGCAACCCCCCTATGACTACGTTGAAAGTATAAACTTAAAATCAAACAGACATATAGGTAAAATTGCATACATGTAAAGGGGACAAATCAAAATATATAAGTCATCAGGAAAACCATCTAAACAATTATTAAATAAAATAAATCAGCCTAAACGTTTCATGTATAATTGGGGGCTTAACCTTATTGCTACGTTGTCTGAGGGGATATTTTTTTTTTTTTAAAGTATTTTTATTGAGGCAATGAAACATATCAAAGTACAAACACAGCAAATAGGGCAATATCTCAAACAATATTACATGACAGCAGTTCCTTCATTCAAGCATAAATCCACTGAACAGTAGTAGGAGCACGGTATTGACCCTAATGATGCCCCTTTTTATAATTTAATAACAGAACATACAAGCATCAACAATGTGAAATAGATCCACTTATGGGACCTGGAAACTAGTACTTATCAGAAGACAGAACTCTCGGGAATAAGGATTCTCAGTATGGATCATATAAAGCAGAAACCAAGTGTTGGGTAGTTGTAATCGTCATAATACAAACAATGTAAGGATTATTAAATTCTTATGCGGGAATCAGCTGAAGGACAATGCGTGGTTAAAGGGGTGGGAGTAACCCGGAGAATTGTTGCCAGGGGGTTGGGGGCAGGGGAAGGGCAGGAGAGAGGGGAAGGGAGTGGAGGGAATGAAAAAAAAAGGGGGGCCACTGAGGGCCGATGGGGTGATCAGGCCACCAGGGTCTCAGCCCAGTCTCAGAGCTACACATCTATCCGGTCATCCGTCAGGACACCAGGATCGCCAGGTCTCCTAAACTCCTCCCATGCCAACCATATAGAACAGTAGAAATCATAGCGGCGTTCAACCCTTAGTGCGTATTCCTCTATGTTTTGGATATAATCCAAAGACTCAAGGACTGGGGTAAGCGTAACAGGGGCTTGTTTCATCCACTGTCTAGCTATAGCTAGTTTTGCCGCCAGGAGGATAATAACACCTAGGAGACGGGATGGTTTTGGGAGGTCTTGCAGACCAAGATGGAAGAGCGCCATACCTCCTGAGAGATCGTCGATGAGGCCCAGTTTCTGGAGTAGCCCAGCCACCTGGTTCCAAAAGTGCTTCAATTTGGGGCATTCCCACCAGATATGAAGGTAGGTACCCCGTTGGGCGCAGCCTCTCCAACAGTCCGCCGACCGGGAGGGATACACTCTATGCAGCCTGGTCGGGACCCAGTGCCACCTAAGTAGGATTTTAAGATACAGTTCAAACAGGTTGGAGCAGCTGCGTCAACATCCTGGAGAGCACGTTGCCATTTACCGTCCGGTGCCTCTATCCCCAGGTCTCTCTCCCAGTCCTCTGTGGACCGAGTTTTTATGAAGTGAGGGGAGTCCAGAAGAATCCTGTAGTGGAACGACAGGGAGCCTCGTAGAGGCCTACCTGCCAACCATCTCCTCTCCCATTTAGTGAGAGCTCTCACATTAGCCCTCTGGAATCCCCAGGATAGGAGAAGCAAAACCAGGTGGAGGTATTTGAACTGTAGTTCTCTGGGAAAATTTTCCATCGGATAGTTTTGGGGCGGGATAGCCAGGGCGTCTCCTCTGTACAGGTCCGAGAGTAGTCTGATCTCTAAGGCTTCCCACTTCTTGGGGTGGGATTCAGGAAGGCAATGTAGTAAAGCCTTGATAGAGTGTATAGGGGAGGGATGCGGGGCTACTGAGTCGAGAGGGCGGAGCTCTCTCCAGAGTTTCCGACAGGTCTTGACTATGCGGCAATGTATTCCGCTCAATACCTCTGCATGGTCAGGGATCCATATGAGATTGGCTAAGTCCACTCCAGCGGGCAACGAGCCCTGTTCTATTTGGTACCACCTTGCGGAGCAATCCTTCACCCCCCAAGCAGCAATATGTGAAAGCATGGCAGCCCTATAGTATAATGCAATATTTGGCATCGACATGCCTCTGCATCTTTTTGGTTTTTGTAATTGGGTCAGGGGTAGCTGCACATGACGAAGGAAAAAGAAAAAGATGCAGGCACTGCTGTGGGTAACTTAAAAACAATAAGTCTTTATTTGAAAAGCCATAAAAAATAAACAGCTACAACCGCTGTACAGGCAAGAGCAAAAGGTACAAAAAACGACAGAGGCAAGGCAGGGTAGAAAAATAGACAGAAAATTGTCTGACTAGTTTCGAGTGCAGACTGCACTCTTATTCATAGACATACAGAGAGAGGGCTAGGCATGCCTTTTAAAGGGAAAACAGTTAACTGAAAATTCAGCTGATGTCCATTACTGAAAATTAGGACATATACTTCGGTTAACCCCTCAAAGACAAGTCACGCCTAATCTCTGTGTGAAAGATTAAAAACAATGAACAAAATTCTCAGATTATTGTTGTTATATCAAACAGTGTTACACGCTATATCAGTTAGTGTTTTAACGGGGGAGACATATATTAGAGGTAGTTGGCATTTTATGTACTATATCCTAAATGCCATTTAAAAATTGTTATTATTATTCTTCTATTCCTGTAAAATAACACAACTATGTAAACTGGACAGTAGTTTTATATGCCTAGTGTCATATATATTAAAATTAAGGCAAGATTGTTATTATACAGGATAGAGAGACAAAAAGAAACTATTCTACTCTAGATTGTCAAGAAATGAGGGAAACCCAAAATAACAGTTATACTTAACAAATGGTTACTTAAATATTAAATACACAGTGTTTGATAACTAAGCTAAGTAAAAATCCTGTTATCAATTTTAGGATTATGTTATATTGTCAACATGAACTTGAAAATATGTGCTAAACTGGTAATGACCTATATGTTAGATATATTGAATATGATAAAATATACAATTCATATATAGCCTAAAGAATTATAAAATAATTCTAAGTATAGAAAAGAAAAAAAGGAGTGAATATAATTTTGGAAAGAATTGGATATTAAGAAAGTCGATAGACTATACTTAATATTTCTTATTTTTTATTTTTTATTTTTTGTTGCTTTAATTATCGATGAAAAAATTGATATCGCATTCACGATTCATTCCTTTGGGAAAGCGTGTTTGTAATTTAAGCATCCAGAAGAGTTCTTTTCTTTCTAGGGACTTAAATTTATTGCCTCCTCTGATGGATAGATTTACAATGTCAATTATTTTAATACTGATATTAGCCTCATTCGAAAAGTGTAAGCTGTTAAAGTGGTTAGCTACAGCAGAGTCTTTGTTATAATTTTTAATATCTCTGGCATGTTCATTGTAACGTTTTCTAACTTCTCTAGAAGTCTGACCTGTATACTGTAATTTACAGATATTGCATGTTAGGAGATATACCACAAATGTGGTGCTACAATTGGCATAGAAGTCTATATTATATTCTGTCCCTGTACTGGTGCTAGTGTAAGTGTTCCCTTCTTGAATATGTGAACACATGTTGCAGTTACGACTGCCACATTTATAATTTCCTTTTTGTGTCAGCCAATTATGTTCCTTTCTTTTATTTCTAGTGACTAAGCTAGGTGATATAGCCTGTCCTAGGGTTTTTGATCTTTTGGGGACATATTTGATATTGTTGATAAGGGGTCTAAGAATATCATCACCTGAAAGTATATGTGCATGTTTTTGCATAATTTTTACAATATCATTGTACTGTTTGGAGTATGCTGTGGTGAACACAATTGCTTCTTTAAATTGGGATTCTTTCTTTTTTACCTTATTTTTTTGTATGTCAGTATCTGTGTTGTATTTTCTAATTTCCTTCCTACATTTTTCTAGACTATTGACATTGTATCCTCTACTTGTAAGTCTCTTCTTCAGCTCAAGTGATTGTGTATCATAGATATCATCTGATTTAGTATTTCTGCGTAGCCTAATAAATTGACTACGTGGAATGGACTTTATAAGATGTGTTGGGTGTTGTGACGTTGCATAAAGTATTGTGTTGCCTGCAGACTCCTTACGATAGGTACTAGTGACAATACAGTTTTCAACTATCTCCAATGTTAGGTCTAAGTAATTGACTTTTTTTGTATTATATATTCCTGTAAATCGTAAATTAAATGGATTAGAGTTAGTATATTCTAAGAAGTTGTTAAATTCTATATCATTTAAAGGTTTTTTGACAATAAACAACAGATCATCGATATAACGTGTATATATTAGAATGCTCTCAAGCCATGGATTTTGGGTATTATAAATGTGAGATAGTTCCCACCAAGAGACAAATGCACATGACGTCCCTTCCATACGTATTTCGTAAAGATAGATTGAAAATGGTTGAGGAGATATGCCGGGACAGGGACCGGGAGGCACCGGAATAGATAGATCAGCTTTGGGAGCAGGAGCATCTTTACAGCCGCGACCATACCCGTCCAAGAGACCTCCGGGACCCTCCAACTAGAGACTGTCTGTTGGAGCTCCTTGAGCAGAGACCCGTAATTTGCGGTCACTATTCTCTTAGGATCATGGGAGAGTACCACCCCCAGATGTTTCAGTCCTTCTGTTGACCATTTAAATGGGTAGGAACCTCTCAGAGTCTCCAGAGTGGTTTCCGGTAGGCCAATAGCATAGGCCTCAGTCTTAGTATAGTTGAGTTTGTAATATGTTAGATTAGCAAATTCGGTCAAGATCCTGAACAGCTCAGGAAGCGACTCCTCCGGGTCCGCCAGGAAGATCGGCAAGTCGTCAGCAAAGAGCGCTAGGACCTGCTGGATATCATGCAACACTAAGGGATGGATAGAGGGGGTCGCCCGGAGTCTTGTCGCTAGCGGTTCCATTATTAGAGCAAAAAGGAGTGGTGACAGGGGACACCCCTGTCTCGTGCCATTCTTGATCTCAAAGGCTCTAGAGACAAACCCCAATCCTCTCACTCTAGCAGATGGGCCTGAGTATAGAGCCATTACTGCCGTGATAAAAGCGGGAGGAAATCCAAAAGAGCGCAGGACCTCGACCATGTATTCCCACAGGACCCTGTCAAATGCTTTCTCAGCATCTAATGACAGGGTGACCAGTGGGACTCCAAGCGCAGCTGTCTCGAAAAATATGTTCAGCAAGCGTCTGGTGTTGTCTGAGCCCTGCCATCCCAGGGTAAATCCCACCTGATCTTGGTGGATCAAAACTGGGAGGATTTTATTTAGCCTTGAGGCTAGTATTTTTGCGTATAATTTTACATCTCCATTGATGAGAGATATTGGGCGGTAGCTCTCACAAAGCTCAGGGTTTTTCCCTGGTTTGGGTATAGTTATGATTGATGCCTCTAGGAAGTCTTGGGGGAAGCTACCAGTGTCCATGGCCTCACCAAACACATGGGCAAGAAGAGGACATAGTTGGGTCACAAATTTTTTATAAAATAAGGCATCGAAGCCGTCCAGTCCTGGGGATTTATGTGCCTTCAGGCTCTTAATCGTTTTCTCAATCTCCTCCACTGTGATGGGGCAATGAGTTGATCCCCCATACCTCCCGGGACCTGTGGTAAGTGGAGCCTGTCGAGGAACTCAGGGATAGCGTGCACTGGCGCATAATGGGTGCAGGGGTCAGCAGATATCTGATATAGACCTCTGTAGTAGTCTGCAAAAACATCTCCTATATCGCTAGGAGAATAGAATTTCCTATTGTCTCTTGTAACGTAAGCTATCTTATTCAGTAAGGTTCTTTGTTGGAGTTTGTGGGCTAAGAGCCAGTCCGCCCTGTCCCCTTTGTGGTAGTATCTCTGTTTCAAGAGATAGAGTCCCCTCTGAACCCTCTCCAGCTCACAAGCCTCGATCTGTTTTCTGAGAGACTGGACTTTCCTAACTAGGGAATCTGTTCTAGTCCTTCTAAGCTGGGTTCTGGAGATAGAGTAGTCGTGATATAGTTGGGCTAAACTGGCCCCTTTGCATCTTCTAATCTCTGAGGATTTTTGCATAAAGAGCCCGCGGAGGTAGGCCTTAAGCGCCGCCCATAGAGTCAGATGTGGATCCCGTGTCGTTTATACTCAAAAACCCCTCTATTTCCTGTATCCAGAGTGGAACCTGGGGGTCCGCGAGGAGGTATTCTGGTAGGCGCCAAGAGAGCCCACCATCCCCGGAGGAAGAGAAAGTGATATCTACAACTACTGGGTCGTGATCCGACCATACACAAGGTACGATCCTGGCCACCGCTACCGTCTGCAATGTCCATGAGTGACAGAAAAAGTAATCTAGCCAAGAAAAGGACTGGGAGGGAGACGAATAACAGGTGTAGTCGTCTACATCAGGGTGCAGGGCCCTCCAGAAGTCATGTTATGAGTGTTGTGAGACAACACTTCTAAAGAGATGAGAGTAATGGTCCTCTCCTCGATGTGGGGGACCCTTTCGTTGTGACTTTCTATCCCTGCGCGGGTCCCACACTAGGTTACAGTTGCCACCTATAATAACGACCCTGTTTAAGTCTGCCGACCTTACTCAGCAGGTTGCTGAGGAAGCGGGTCTGGTTGACATTAGGGGAATACAGGGCAACCAACGTGACCAAAATGTTGTCCAACCGACAGACACAAATGATGTAGCGGCCGGAGGGGTCTGATTCAAGATAGATGGGTTCGTAGGACACATGCCTACCAATTAGGACAGTAACTCCTCTGGCTTTTTTGTGAAACGTTGAGGAAAAGTGAACTGGGAAATCTCTGGGATGGAACATGGCGGCCCGAGACCCCATCCAGTGGGTCTCCTGTATGTACACAATGTCAAGGCGTTGGGTTTTCAAAAATTTAAGAAGTAAACTCCTCTTCGTAGGGGAATTCAGGCCTCTGACGTTCAGCGTGCCCACTCTCATTGTGGGAAAAAAAAAGGGGGGGGAGAAGGAGGTGCTAAGTAAAAACAATGGGATCTAGGGGAGGGGTACTCACTAGGTTCCGCTAGGTTCTCCGGGCTGGGCAGAGGCTACTACACTCTGCCAAATAGGGAGTGCGGAGGACAGAATAAACAATCCCTAACCGCACCAAAAATACAACCCCTGAAGGGGGGGGGGAAGGAGGTAGCAGAGGAGAGGAGAACTCGGAGGCTCCCCTCCACCGCCGCCGTGTGGTATATAATCACTAATCATCTTATATGGGGAGCTGTGGCCAGGTAGTCTTAAGGGGGAAATAGGAGAAAGGATGGTGGGGAAAGGCTTCGGGGGAGAAGGAGGTTAGGAGGGCAAAGGGTCTAGGCAGACGTTGGGGGAGCAATGCACTTATGTTATACCTTCGGGTCTTAGGAAGCTGGAAACAATGGGGGGTCTAAAGGTTTCTGAGGGCCCGTGACATCAGGCAGATCATGTAATTTTTTTTTTTTGTAAAACCAAGCTTTATTGAAGACAAGTTGAGTTATACATTACATATTAAATCATTTACAGGCATAAAGGCTTTAACATATGAATAAAGTGCTGTAACTGGTTCCTCTTATGTGTCTACAGTTATTTATGCAATATAGTGGTCATAGAGAGGATGTCGTCCAATATGCATTAAGATCTCAACCTTGTCCATTTCTTCTTTCTTATTAAACATGACCATTGAGCTTGTTATTTCTATGTAAGATTACAGTATCCTAAGAAATATTAACTGATAAACTGAATATTAACATTTTGAAAGATGCATCAGGCAGATTTTTATACATTGCTTAGGTTTCCAGCTTTTCAGGGTCACACTGCTGGAAATTTCTAGATACCTGATGTTTACTCATTGATATGAGCGTAGACAAAGTCTTGGAAAAGAAAAGTTTAGGAGGAAGGTAGTGCTAAGCAAGTATATGTTGAGGGGGAAAGAGAGGAAGGGGGAGGAAGAGAGAAAAAAAAAAAAAAAAAAAAGGAAGTGGGAGGGAGGGAGGAGAGTGGTAGGGAGGAGGAGAGGGGTGGGGGAGGAGGGCCAGGGCACCGAGTGTTTGTCAGAGGGTTCTTTCCTCGAAAACCCACAGGATCTATATGAAATGGGTTAGAATTCTCTACCCTCCCAAATCAAAGTCATCATTTCGTGTGTTGCAAGTTTGTCAGTTTTTAGAAAGTGATAGCGTTCCAGTCTCAACAGTTCCCCCACTCTGTCCCCCCACTCCCTCCCGCTGGGGGTCTGTGTACTTTTCCAGTGGGCTGGGATGAGCCCCTTGGCGCTGCTCATCATCAAAAGGAAGAGAAGGTATTTGTCCTCTCCAATTATCTTGGGGTAACCATGGGAGATCAAGTATGTTGGCTTTGGGGGAATTATGATCTTAAGTCGTTTACTCATCTCTCCCAGCACCTCCTCCCAGAACGGCTGAATATGCGGGCAGTCCCACCATATGTGTAGTATAGTTCCTTCACCTCCACATCCCCTCCAGCATTCCCTCCCCGCCTGGGGATAGATCCTGTGAAGCCTCGAAGGGGTGAGGTACCACCGGCTCAGCAGCTTATAGTGCATTTCCTGCAGTCGTGCCGAAACCGAGGCCCTTTTGGTTTTCATAAAGATTTTGTCCCAATCTTTGGGTGATATTTCTATATTTAGTTAGTTTTGCCATGCTGTAGTGTATGACGGGAGTTCCGATCCACCCCTCATCAGAAGCATCCTATATATGCTTGAGATCAAGTGAGTTGGGGTCTGCTGCATTACGCACATTGATTCAAACTGAGTCCTGTGCCTGCTCAAGGCAGTGCGTTCCTTGTGCGTAGCATAATAATGCATGATCTGCCCATACCTGTACCATGATGAGAACATGTTTCCATCCCATTCCATGAGTTCTGAGTGCGGTTTGAGTTTCCCCTGGTGCAAAATGTTAGAGATTGCTGTCTCTCCCAGAGTGTAGCTGCCTCTCCGGGTTAGTGGTTCAGTTTCTATACCTAGATCCGGATTGTCATGGACTGGTATATTGGGCGATGTCCTGGAGGAAATAGAGGGTTCCCTTACCAGGATTTTGTCCCAGATCTTAAGGGTATCAGATACCAAAGGGTATGATGAGACCTCCAGGGGGCGTTTCCCCTCTGTGATCCAAGCCAGTGATCCAGTGTTTCGCCTACCAAGGATCTCACTGTCCACCTGTATCCATCTCTTGTTTGGGGAATTTCTGCACCACTCAACAATATGCTGAAGAAAGATAGATCTCTGATACTCCCTCAGCAATGGTACCCCGAGCCCTCCCTTCTCCCTAGGGAGATAGACGGTGCGCTTCTTGATCCTGGGTCTGATCTCATTCCATATGTATGATTCCATAGCAGTTTGGATATGGTTAAGATAACCAGTTGCCGCCAGGGCCGGGACTGTCTGCATTATGTACAGAACTCTTGGGAGGATGTTCATTTTAACCACCCCGATGCGACCAAGCCACGAGATGGTTTTCTTTTTCCAGTTGTTGAGGTCTTTTATGACCTCCACACTGATATTTTTGTAATTCAGTTCAATAATCTCTGTCAGATCCCGAGTAATCGTGATACCCAGGTAAGTAATGTTATGTTCAGCTACCTTTATTGGGCAGCTTGATTTACCATCAGCAAAGGCGTCAGCAGGGACCGTGATATTTAGTATTTCTGACTTAGATGGGTTGAGGAGGAAATTCGAGACCCGTCCGTAGGACCCGAACTCCTCCAGAGCTGCCCTCAGTGATTCAACGGAGTCTGAGAGAGGGAGGAGTATGTCGTCAGCATACATTGATAATTTATGTTCCGTTTTTCCTACAGCAAAACCCCTCACCTCCCGGTTGACTCTAATTCTGCTCGCCAGTACCTCAATAGAGAGGGCAAAGAGGAGGGGGGACAGAGGGCACCCCTGCCTTGTCCCATTCCTTATTTGAAAGGTATTTGAAAGAGTCCCATTTACTCTCACCCTGGCGTTTGGGGCTGAGTATAAGGACATAGCCTTATTGATGAAGCCAGGACCAAATCCAAATTTTAACAAGGTATTCCGAATGAACTGCCAACTGACCCAGTCGAACGCCTTCTCAGCGTCGGTTGTGACCAGGGCCAGTGGCATATTGTTCACATGGGCGTGGGTTATCTGTTGTAGTACTTTGAGGGTATTGTCTCTTGCCTCCCGATAGGGGATAAACCCCACTTGGTCGGTAGAGACGAGGTCCGGCAGGAATCTGTTTAGGCGAGTTGCCAAGATCTTTGCCAGTATTTTGACGTCTGCATTGAGCAGCGAGATCGGTCTATAGCTCTCAGGCTTATCTTGGGGCTTTCCTGGCTTGGGGATCACCGCTATGTGCGCCCCAAGCATGGAGTTCGGTAGGGTGGGGTAATCTGCGAGTGTGTTGAACAAGTTTGCTAGTTTTGGGACCAGAAGGTCTGCGTAGAGTTTATAATATTTGAGTCCGTAGCCATCTGGCCCCGGGGACTTACCCGTTGGTAGGTCTTTTATAGCTTTGTGGACTTCCTCGTTAGAAAACGGGAGGTCCAGAGACTCAGAGTCTGGTTTAGAAAGGGATGGGAGCTCAGTGTTTTCAAGATATGTCAGGACGCGTTCTTCGTCACTCTCAGCTGCTGGGGGTGCTTGTTCGTTCTGGCTAGGGGAGGGCAGGTTATATAAGGACTCGTAATAGGTCCGAAAGCTTTCTGCTATTGAATTGCCGTCGGAACATACTATTCCCTGTGCGTTAGTTATATGATGCACATATGCTTTTGTTCTTTTTCTCGCAATTGCCCTGGCTAGAAGCTTGCCAGGTTTGTCGCCCTGCTCAAAGTAATACTGCTTGAGTATAAGAGCTTGTTTTTGATAGCCTTCCTGGAGGAATTGCAATAAAGTTTTCCTGGTGGAGAGCAGATGAGTCAATCGTGCTTCATCTTGGGGGTGGGCCTTATGGGCCACTTCAGCCCTTTCGACCAGAGAGAGGAGACTATTGTATCGTTCTCTACTAAGTCTTTTGAGCTTCGCCTTGTGCTTAATCAACAGACCTCTGATGGTGCACTTGTGTGCTTCCCAGATGGTAGTGGCTTTTAGTTGCTCAGAGGCATTGATTTGGAAGAATTCAGTCAGGGCTTTTCGAATTTCTAATTGAAATATTGGGTCTGCCAGAAGCATATCATCTAGCTTCCACACAAAGGGGGTGATCGGAACCGTGGGCCATTGTATTGAGCAACTCACCGGAGCATGATCCGACCAGGTGATCGCAGAGATGTTGCTACTCCTAGTGATTATGAGTCCTGTGGAGTCAGTGAACAGGTAATCAATCCTAGAGTATTTCCGGTGCGGGTGGGAGTAAAAGGTGTAATTTTTCAGCTGTGGGTGATGTGTGCGCCAAATATCATGTAGTGCTAATTCTGCTAAGATAGCGGTTATGCGCCTCCGTACTTTCTGAGGGGCGCTTGAGATGCCGTTCGAGGTGTCAAGCATGGGGTCTAGTGCCGCGTTTAGGTCCCCACCAAGGAAGAGGACGCCGGTCCGAAGTTCCATTATTTTACTAGAGACCTTCTGCAAGAAGAGATGCTGGGATGTGTTAGGGCAGTAGACATTGACCAGTGTTATGGGCCTACCATATAGAGTGCCAGTTAGGAGCAAACACCTACCCTCAGGGTCTCTGTGAATCTGTGTCATCTGGAAGGGTATACCTTCGCAAAAGAGGATTCCTACCCCATTCCTTTTGTGTGGGCTCGAGGCGAAGTATGCAGTCGGGTAATGTCGACTGAACCACTGAGGCTCATGTGCATTCGAGAAGTGGGTTTCTTGCAGATAAACTATGTCTCCCCCCATTCTCTGTAAGTCCCTAAACACTATGGAACGCTTGTTGGGGCTGTTCAGTCCTTTCGCGTTTATGGAGATAAGTTCCAAAGGGTGGGCTTTACAGGGTCGTTGCATCTTGTTGTGGGGTAGACCCAGGCCAATAGTAGGGAGAAAGGGGGAATTGTCAGAGGTAATACCCCGAGGAGGTGTGTGCAAGTGGGAGGGGAGCGGAGCAGGGCGCACAGCAAGAGGAGTGGGCGGGCACAGGGAGGGGAGCTGACAGGGAGTGGGAAGAGAGGGGAGGAGAAGAGAGAAAAAGAAAAAAAAAAAAAGGGGGGGAGGGAAAGATGAAGAAGGGTGAAGAGTGGCGAAGAGAGTATGTGTAAAAGGGTTAGTTCAGGTACAGAAAAGGGTCCTTCTTAAGATGGGTATGGGTTGCTCTACTAAAAGTTCGCAACCTATGTAACAGTTCAAGGGTGAGAGGAGGATAAGGTGGGGGAACTAGAAGAAGAAGGAAGAGAGAAGAAGGAATAAAGAAGAAGAAAAAAAAAAGGTTTTTGCAATAAACAACAATATAATCAAGTTTTATATTTTACAGTGCAATATCGATATCAACTACTAAACCAAACAGGGGTAGTTGTCCCTGTATACCTTGCCAGAATCATAAACATATAAATAACTTTGTAACTAGGAATGATCTAAGTGTGTTAATAGTAAGTACTTGTGGTAGGGGAACCTTGGGGGCATCATTAACTTGATTACCTATCTATACTATTGTCCCCTACTACCCTTAATTTAGGCGTGTGCATGTCTGTGTGATAGTCTAATAATGTTTGTCCAACCCTTCCTATGTTGGATCCTCCTCGTGGGCAACAGACAGAGGAAGCATGTGTCATATAATCTAGTGGGGTGAAATGTTCTTAGAGCATGAAGTAGCTAATTATGTATTGTGCTGGGGCTTCGGCCTTCTGAGAGACACTCCATATGAGGCTTATTTAGCTGTTGTGCTATTCTATGTGTACAACCCTGTATTCTTAAGATATTATAATAAAACTCTCTGACACTTAAACAAGTTATTGATGCTTTGTGGCTCCTACTTCTCTGCTTATCATTTTATTATATTTCTAAAGTTAAATGCCCCTGAAGAGATCTACCTGACTATGTCTATCGACAGGGGGACTCTGGCATTTTTCCCTACTTAAATGGATATGTCACATTCCGTCCCAATTAAAGGTTATAACTTTTCGTACATAACAAATATCAGGTACATAGTTAGAGTAATATGCAACATTGCTTCCTATAACATTATTCTAACATGAGGCTGAGTGGTAGATTAAGGCTAAACATTGGTACAAAGTTCCACCTTGAAGGCAAAATATCTCTGCAAGGCCTGTTGTCCAAATGTCCTGTGGGATTTAAAGAGTCTATGGAACAGCATATATTATAATTACAACTATACAAATAAACATACGACCTTAATGCTCTTCAACTTCAGTCCAGGGATCAAGGTCCTTGTGTGGGATGGTTAGCTCACTGATGCCAGTGACAAGAGGTGGACTTATTTAGGGCAGTAGGGGTATGGATACCATACCAAGGTCACCTGTGGAAAGAGTGGGTTCTTCTGCTCATATTTGGTGAGCGTCTTCCTGATTTCTGTGGTTTGGAGCAGCCTCCCCCTCTCTAGGTGGTCTGATATCGAGCCCCAGTGCTTGCACAAAGCCTGGAATATCCTCCGGGATTTTCAGAGTGTGGGTGGTGTTGTTCTTGGTTGCTATAATACTGGTGGGAAAACCCCATCTGTATGGGATCCGTTTTTCACGAAGAGCTGAGGTAATGTGCCTTAAATCCCTTCTTTTTTGTAGGGTTGCGGGACACAGGTCTGAGAACACCTGGATTTCCGTTCCCCTGAACCTTAGTGGGTGTGGATGCTTGGATCTTGCAAGCTTAAGCACTTCCTCTTTTTCTTTGAATGAAAGAAATTTCATTATGACATCTCTTGGTGGAGCTCTATTAGGGGGTTTAGGACGCAGTGATCTGTGGGCCCTTTCAATTTGTATATCTGGAACAGTGGGGTCAGCTTTGAGATATTTGACGAAGTCTTGTATATACTGCTGGAGAGCAGGGGGGTCCACAGTCTCTGGGATGCCTCTCAGTCTTAGGTTGCTCCTCCTACTCCTATTCTCAAGGTCTTCTATTCTCTCCATGAGGCCTTGTACAGTGCCCTCCTGGGCCTGTAAGTAACTAGCTTGCTGCTGCATATCCGAACTGAGAGTCTCCTGTTTTTCTTCGATCTGTGTGACCCGCCTGCTTACTGCTCCCATGTCCCTCTTAAGTTCACCAAACATATTCTTAAAGTCCAACATTGCGTTTTTAATGTCATCCTTTGAGGAAAGATGCAAAATGTCGTTTTTTGTGAGATATCCGTGTGATTGCATAATGTGTGCTTGGTCATTTGCTTGTGCTAGGTTCTGCTGTCCTGTGTTATCTTGTGCGGGCTTATTAGAGGGATCTGCAGCTATCAAAAAGTTCTCCATCACTGATGAGTGCGTTCCCTTTTGGGGTTTGTTAGTCTTTTTACTTGTCATGTTGCTATAAAGCAATGTTATTGCAGAGTGCTTTCTGTGTGGCCCTGTTCTTCAACCAGCGTGTCTGGCTGACTACTATATTGATTTATGCTGGGCACAAAAAGTCTCTCTTCTGCTCAGATTAGGGGTGAGATAATAAATCCCTTCTGCTATGTTGTAGGACCAGTGCTTATAAGGGGAAGCTTTAATGGGCATTAGACAGTTCTGACTTATATTCCCCTAATGCAGTGTGTATGGTGCGTGCCCGGCTCACCCGAGTATCTGCGGTCCCCACTGTGTATTGATCTTACTCCTGTTTAAGGTCAGCGTGATTCAGGTAAAAGGCTCTCCTCGGAGGGGTCAGAAGGGATCTCCGTCCATGAGAGCAGCGCATGCCGCGCCAGTCCTCCGTTAAGGCCTACCTCCTCAATTTCTCCGGTCGGCCACGTAAACGCGGCCCTCTGCGTGTGGCAATCCCCGATCAAGGTCAGCGGGTGTCAGGTAATGAGTTGTCAGAAGGGGAGCTCCGTTTAATATGTTCTCATTCGTTTCGCGGACTCCCCGTACAGGCCTACCCATCCACGATCACCGGGTAACCACGTGGGTGCGGCCCGTCGGTTCTCGGCCAGATCGCGGTGAGCTGTAGCTGCTGTCAGGAGTGCAGGTATGCTGCCATTAGTGGTCTCGGCTAAGCTGGCGAGTCCCGGGGGGTGCCCCGCATGTGAGATGCCTCCTAGTTTACAGCAGGGCCCAGTCTGTTAGAGGGTAGTTGGCCCGCTGCTCGGCCTGTATTGCTGCCTGTTTGTGTCGGCACCTCCGCTCTGCTAATCGCTGCTTTCCAGGACCTGACCGGTAGCGAGCTTTGGGTCAGGGGAGCTTTCCAGAGTACTTTTTGTTAGAGTTTAGCTAAATGATCATCCCTAGTTTTGGCAAAGTATACTCAGGACCACGGAGCACTAACAGATTGCAGCCATTCCGTTCAGTGGCTAGGCTCCGCCCCCAATCATGTAATTTTTAAAGGGTAGGTAGGTACATGCATTCAAACATGCAACTGCAATTGTAGTACATAACCTGCAAGAACACCAGGAAGTAATGGGTAGTGGACGTGCCCGAGGTGGGCATAGAGTGAGAGTATCTAAAGGGAAAAGAGGGGGAGTGCAGATTTTGAAGGTCATGCTGGGGGTGAGTTCAGGAAATGGACAGGTAGACAGACGAGGTAGGGTATGGAGAAAGATGGGTGGGAAAGGCAGCAATGGCTGCAGGAGGGCGCATGAAAGGGGAGAGAGGGAAGGAGTAGGAAAGGGAAGAACAGAGGAAGAGAGAAGGGGGTTAGGTGGGTGACATGAGGTTTCATCCTTCCTGGGAAGGAAAGAGGAATAAGGGGGAAGGAAGGTAGTTCAGTAGTGAAAGGGCATCAGAACCAAGAAAGGTAATGGGAAGAGCGGGCTGCAGGGCAAGGGGGAGAGCAGAGGGGAAGGTGATGGAGATGAGGAGAGATGTGAGGAGAACACATAATCATTAGAAGCACCTCTATGCAAAACATTAACCTAGAATTAATTATACAAATCTAACAGTGCAGGTTAAACTCAAGTAAACATTAAAAAAAGAAACAAAGAAAAGAAAAAAAACAGTATGTTCTTAAAATTTTGACATTACTCGAATGACGGGTCACTTCCTCAGCACCCCTCGTAAGGGGAACCTTCCCTAAAGTCTAGAGTGGCGTGTGGAGAAAGGCAGCAGAATTGGGAAGGTGGGGACAACGGAGGGAAGATGGAGTGGGATAGATGGGTGAGGGGGGGAATGTCAGGAAAGGGTGGCTGGGGGGAAAAGGAGGTGGTAGGGAAACAGTGAAGGCTAGAGCCAGGGAAGGGGGTGGGAAGACGGGGTGAGGGGAGAGGGGGGGATAGAAGGAAGGATGGTAGAGATGAGGAAAGATGGGGAGAGAGAACATAGTCATCAGGAGCACCACTGTGTAGAACATTAACTTGGAGTCATAGGTGGAGCATTATACATGACTAATAGTGCAAATTAAACTGAATTAGACAGTAAACAGTTAGCATAAACTAGATAGCCTTTCAAAAGTACATTACCAGTTCCCTGGCTATCTCCAGATCTCAGGAGCAGTCACAGTCCTCATAAAGAAATGGTCCACTCGAGGTGGGCCATATCTCAGTCTTCTGGAGGAGTGAGAACCAAATTTACAAAACTCAAACAACTTATGGTAGGGGAAAGGGAAAGAAAAAGAACATGGGACAGGGAGTGATATATAGGAGGGCTTGTCAGCTGTTCACTACCAGATCTTCAAGAGATGCCAGAAAGTGTCACAGTCCTCTCGGAAGTTGGACAGCAATAGGCAGTCTACACACCACCTACAGAGGGGTGGGTAGGTAATCATTAGACCACCGTGAATAGTTTGGGAAGTTTTGGGTCAGCGCCTGGGATCTTGTCCAGGTGGTTCTTGTCTGTCTGGGTTCCAGGCCTGAGCCCCCACTCTCAGCATAGGCTCCACTCTCTGTGGGTGGGGAGGGTCTTCATTTCCATTTACAGCAGGCAAGTTCCAGACTCTTAGCAGGTCCTGCGCCTGCCGTGGAGTTAGTGCAGTGTGCTGGGCACTGTCTTTGGTGATGATCAGCTTAGTTGTAAATCCCCACCTGTATCGAATTTGGTGGGCTCTCAGAGCTTTAGTGGTTTCACTGAAACTTCTTCTTTGTTGTAGTGTGAATGAGGACAAATCAGGATACAGCGAGATAGCCTTAAATTGTTCCGGGAGTTGGGGTTGTCTCAGGGTGAATTTCAAGAGCCTATCTTTGAAGGAGAAATAATGTAATCTGGCTATGGTGTCTCTGGGCTTATCCATAGGGAGATTTTGCGGCCTAGCAGCCCTGTGTATTCTGTCGATTCTCGCGTCTTGTTCCCCTGATGGACCTAAGATAGATCTAAATAATGCTTGGGCGAATTTTTCTAGTTCTTGGGGCCCCACAGACTCTGGGATTCCCCGGATCCTGATGTTGTTCCATCTGGAACGGTCTTCTAGGTCTGCCAACTTCGCCTCCAAGGAGGACACCTGATCCGCCAAATTTTGTGTATAGATGACCCAATTTGTATGGTCCACTAGCAGGTCTTCCTGCTTGCGTTCTGAAATGTATGTTCGCTCATTAACTGTGACAATGTCTTTTCTGAGATCATCAAAGGACCTCTCTAATTTATAAAATCTTTTCGTGAATGACTGAGTCTGCTGATCTAGTAGCAATTTCATAGAATCCATAGTGATCGTTTCAGCCTGCATGCGGGAGGGTGGTGAGCTCCGCACGCTAGCCCTTCCTTCCGATAGAGGAGGGGAGACAGATCTGTCATCATCTGAGATGTCTGGCAGTGGATCCCTGATGGGTTGAAAATGGTCCCGGACTGTATGTTTTGAAGGGTGCAATCCCTTTGACTTCCTCTTGGTTTGTTGTGACATTATAAACCAGGGACTGCAGCCGATAATGGGTGATGCGTTGAGAGGTGTTTTACAGGAAAAGGGTCACTGGAGGGGAACCTGGCAGGTTCAGCTGGCTAACACCGGCAGGGAGGGGCGCCACAGGGCTTAGCACATCATGGCTGCGTTGCATATGTTAGACAGCTGGGAAAAATTATTTTACAAAGCTGTTTCAGTGGTGAACTACAGGATAAGTAGGCAGCAATGCAGGGATCAGATGGCTCCTGGTAGTAGTGAGTCCTGGCAGGGCGTGTCTCTCCCCTGGGTAAAAAAAATGCCACCACTGGGTGCAGCCGGGAAAGGGATGTAGGTTATGACCCACTCTGGGAGGCAGAGCGGGAAAGGAGGAGGAGAGACACTATAGAGCTGTGTTTGCCTGGAGAATAGGCAGGGGTCTTGACTCCTGAATAATGACAGGACCTGGAGATCAAAGTGATGTGGGGTGCTGCAGTAAATCTCTGTGTCAACAAGCTGCTGTAGGCATAATCAATGTGCTGAATAAAGTCAGTAAATAAAATAAAGGAGGAATATCTGGAGTACCAGATCAGCACAGTCCCTAGGGCCTCAAAGCCAGTTGTGGGTGATCAGATCAGTATAAGGCCCATAAGCTGGGAGGTATCTCAGTGTCAGCAGGTTGCTGCAGGGTAATTATTACATGAGGCAGAATTAGAAGTAGTCTCTTTTTATCTAGACACTTGCAGCCTGTTTTAAGCAGTCAGTCAAAAAGCCCCCAATAGGCCTGTCAATTATTAGGCCTCTGGCGCGGTATTGTCTGTGGGGCTAGTAGCTCTATAACATTTTTAGCAGACTCCCGGTGTTCCGGGGGGGGGGGACAAGCCCCGTGCTTAGGCTTACCTCTACAGTGGCGACCACATGGCAGCGGGAGCGCTGTGCGGCACTCTGGTCTGCGGCCGATGTGTTCAGTTTCTGCCTAGTAGGCAAACGTGGCCACCACCGTCAAAGGCTCTGTTGTGCCCCCTGTAGCTGCAGTCAAGTAGCCAGGCCGCCAGCAAAGTAGTTGAGGATCCAGCGGTTGCTTCTTCTAGGTCGCGGCCTGGTCCTGAGGGGATATTTTAACTGACTTGAGGCAAAGTTTTTTTTTTAGAGAGTCTGAAACAAACATTGTATCCGTAGATTAATGTGGTTTACTTATCAGAGAGTTGATGCTGTGAGGCGTGCGGCGTTACTGGCAACAGCCGTGGAACCGGCTAAGAGACCGGAAGTGACACCGGTCTAACAGATTTCAGGTTCAACCCACCAGGAAAATGGAGTGCCGTAGCTGTGGCGAAACCAAGCCACAAGTCCAGATCCAGAATACAAGAAGTAAGCAGGCACTACAACGAAGGTTTCTTGTAGATAAAAAGTATCCTTTATTGAAAAAAGAAGGTTAAAAAGATTTTAACCAGCTACAAACGCTGGATAACACGCTAAAAAAGACAATGGCAGGAGTGTATGAGAGACACTGTATGCTGTCTGACTAGTTTCGCGTCCCTCTTAGATGCTTATTCATAGACTGATTTGTGATGTGAGGAAGGCTGCATAAAAAGGTATTCTTTCAGTTCAATTGGCTGTTTGCTAAGAATTATTTAATTAGCAACAGCCTTTTATTTGTTAACCCTTAGTAAGCAGACCTTTCTCTTGGTACATCACAAAATACAAAGTTAAAAACAAAGTTAATGAACCTCAGTGAATTTTAAATATACAATTACTGTATATACATTGATGTTACTGTAAAACATGATTACATAGTGTCAAAGGAGGAAGCAAAATGCAAAATGTGAATTAGACAAAATAGGAAATTATATGCAAAAATGAATGGAAAAATAAAGACGTAGGAAAAAATTGACCAGCAGGCCAGTAGAAATGTCATGGGAGAACCATTAACCCTATCTGAACTAAAATTAAAAACCATAATGTGTATAATAGTGAATAATGAAAATAATGTTAAATCTGATGAATGAAAATAATGAACCATGTACAAAATAGCGTACATATAATGCAAGGATCAGAGAAGGATTAACTTAGAATACTGAATTAATTATCAATAAAATAATTGATATCACATTCACGGTTCATCCCTAATGGTGACCGAGTTTTTAGTTTCAACATCCAGAACAGTTCCTTTTTCTCTAAGATTTTAAATTTATTACCCCCTCTAATGGATGTAGTTGCGATATCTATGATTTTAATGGCTATGTTTGTCATATGGTAGCCATTGAAGTGATTGGCCACTGCCGAATCCTTATTGTAATTTTTAACATCTCTGGTGTGCTCATTAAATCTTTTGCGAGCCTCTCTGGAGGTTTGACCTGTATATTGTAGCTGACATAGGTTGCAAGTGATAAGATAGACCAGAAAAGTGGTGCAACAGTTAGCATAAAGCTCCATAGTATATTCATTTCCTGTGCTGTGACTACAAAACTTGTCACCTTTCTCAGATTAGTGGTAGCTGGCTCCGTTATAAATGATGTCTGGTTTAGCGAAGCCTTTTTATGTACCAGGCAGTAAGCTTCCATCAGGTCAGACTCTCTTTCGGTAGCGATCACAGCTACAAATGTGCGCAACACTTTTGTCATTTCCTCCTCAACATAAGACAAATGAGCACTTAATAGTTCAATAATATTGTAGCTTAATTGATCAGCCATTGTGAAAACTAGCCAATATTCTTACTTCAGCACAACTGTCTGGATATACTGATAAATCAGAGAAGAGGGGGGTAGAGAGAGGTAAAGGCCGCTATGAGACCTCCGCTGCTTACCTTCTCTATTTCCGGCTGCTTATTTTTAATAATATATATATATCCCATGTATCTGTTCCTGGAGAGATGCTTGTCCTAGTTCTAGTAAGAAGGATACGGTCTAAAAGCTTTTGGAGAGATAAACAGCAGTTTTATCATCTCGCACAGTCAGACAAAGCTTAACAAGCAGCCATCTTAGTCAGTGGTCAGACACGCCCCCTTCAGGTGTTATTTTTTTTCAAACACTCTCTCCCTATTGATGTCTATGGGAGAAAGCGTGCACAAGCACGTCAAGGCAGCCCTTGGCTTTTGTACGGTATGGAGCTTGATGCCACCATATTGCACACACAAGGAGGCTTTTCAGTAACTCGTAATGGCAGCGCTATGGAGAGTGAAATAACGCAACTTTTGTTGCGTTCGTTTTGCACCCTGTTTAGCGCAAAACTCGTAATCTAGGTGACAGTGAACAAAGTGGTTATTTATTATATAAATTTAACACTGCTATGGGGAAAGCAATACATTGGCTAGCAATGTAGGTTAGATAGCATTATTGTAAGATCATCTGTTCACATCTCTTTGTAGGGTTACTTCTTTTGTTTCTTAGCTCTGCTCTGGCTGATAAGGGTGCAGCACACGTTTTCTTCAGGGCCCTGGGGTGACCACTGAAAGCACACACACATGCAACTGAGTGTTTTCACAAGATTCCCATTTATTGAAAAACACACAAAGACTTTATAGGGAATTATACGTCATACATGAGGTCACAGGAAATATATAAAAAACGTAGTTAACTTCACATCTGCATAAGGGGCCCACAGGAAATAAGAATGTTGTTATAGCACATAACAGAATATGCCCATATAAGCATATTGCTGAGAGGATCCTATATTAGAACCATATGTTGCAACTTATACAAAAAGAAACTTGTGGAATGCTGCAATGAGATACTGTGTGCTGCATTATAAACATTTGATACAAGATTTAAGGCTACCCTTAATATGCTTAATATGTGAGATTCAAATTACCCATATAACATAATATACATAATATATATATACACACACATATATATATATATATATATATATATATATATATATAATATATATATACATATACACATATATATACATACACACATATATACCCATCATTCCCCTCTTTGATCACATCGTGATCACATAACCTGTAATTTTCCTACAATATAAACTGTCTGGGTCTACCTCTAATTAAATTTTGCAGTTGAACTTTTTCTGCATCTTGTATCATACCTGATATTTTCTTTCGTAAAAGTACAAGACATGTAACAGTTAAACAATGTTAATAAGAGTAAACAAATAGGTGTAAAGTGTCCAGCATCTTCAGGTGAGTAATAACATGCCGTTATTAATACTATTGGGATATAAACAAAGATCAATATCCCCATTAGGAAAAGGAAGATCTTGCAGGAATGTCTTGGATCCATGATTGAGATTGTCATCCTGGTCTTTGTGAAGAGTGATCTGTACCTTATCACCCACTTCTCCTTTGTGAGGGGTGACCGATAGCTTGTCACCCGCTTCTCATCTCTTTGGACAGAGTTTCACTCGTGAAGCGTGTATCCAGATGTCCTTGTCGTCAGACAGTACGGCAGTCCTGGTTACAGCGATCACAGTGACTGGCTTGCTGAACAGGAAACCTCCTTTCTTTGCTTTATTCAGCTGGTGAATGCAGACCAGATCTCCAAGCTTGAAAGGATGGGTTGGTTCCTGTGAGGGAAGAGGTAAACGGGAAGACACATCACCATAGATGCCATTTAATTTATCAATCAATTGTTTTACATATTGTTCCTTAATACAATCTAAATCACCATTTTTAATGATAAGTGGGCCTTTTACCCATGGAGTCGGGAATGGTCTACCCATTAGGACCTCAAATGGAGACAACCTGGTTGTCCTATTTGGGGTCATTCTGATTTCTGCTAAAATCGCAGGTAAATAGTTTTGCTATTTAACCCATGTACCTGCTGTTGCCTTTAAAAGTTTTTCCTTGATATTGCGATTCATTCTTTCTACAATCCCTGAGCTTTGAGGATGGTAGGGAATGTGAAAGTTCCAATTAATCTGTAACCATTCTACTAACTCATGTGTGATTTTACTAATGAACACTGGACCGTTATCAGAATTAATCTGAAGCGGACAACCAAATCTGGGAATTATTTCAGTGGCTAAAATTTTAGCGACTGTCTTTGCATCTTCCCTCTGGGTAACAAAAGCTTCTGGCCACTTAGAAAATTGGTCAACTATTACAAGCAGATATAATTGTTTAGTGACAGTTTTTGGAATATGTGTAAAATCAATTTGTAGATGTGTGAATGGGGCTGTAGGTGGGGGTAAGTGGTCATGCTGGGCTTTATTGGGGATGGTTGCATTGGTCTGTAAGCAATATACACATCTATTAATATATGCCTTGCAATGATCACCTATACCTCTAATGTAGAAAGATTGCTTCAACAAGTTAGTTGTTGGTTTTATACCTAGGTGTCCAACACCATGGGCTTGTGCTATGAAGAGTGGTGCACTGCTTTCCGGTATGCCCACCTTCCCCTCTTTAGAAAACAAACCATTCTCATCTAAAGTTAACCCATTAGTAGTCCAGAAAGATATGTCACTAGGAGTGGCATGTCCCTGGAGTTCAAGAAGCATATGGTCTGTAGGACATGAAGGTGGGGCTAAAACAGCATACATACGGATGGTGGATCTGGGTGTATGAGAAATCTAAGCAGCCTCTTTTGCAATTTTATCTGCAAGCGCATTACCCAAGGAAATAGGGTCAGACTTGTATGTATGTGCACGGCAATGTATGATCGCTATGTCCTTTGGGAGTTGTATGGCCTCTAAAAGGTCATTAATCAGGTCTGTATGAGAGATGGTCTTGCCATCTGCTGAAACAAAACCACGTTGTTTCCATATCATACCAAAATCGTGCACAACCCCAAAAGCATAGCGAGAGTCAGTGTAAATGTTAACAGATTTATTTTCAAACAATTTACATGCTTTTGTAAGTGCTATTAATTCTGCAGCTTGTGCAGAAGGATAAGGAATGGGGCCTGCATCTAGAACTATGTCTGGTAGTTGCACAACGGCATAGCCTGTCTTATAAATACAGTCACTAGGTCAGGAACAAGAACCATCAACAAACACATTATCAGCATGGTCAAAAGGTTTATCCATCAAGTCAGGTCTTGGTGTGGTAATGTGGTGTATTACCTCTATACAATCATGGTCTGTTGGAAAGTCTGGTGATCCTGTAAGTAAGGACCACCAGTATTTGAGTTGGCCCTGAGGATACACTACTATATTTAATAGTCAGATTTGTATTATTCAGTAATATACATTCATAACCAGAAAGTATTTGAGAAGTCATGTGTTGGGTAGTGACATTTTTTACAAGATGTAAAACTTGGTGACTAGTGTGTAGTACTATTGGATGGCCTAATGTGATTGTTTCAACCATCTCTACAGCCATGGCGCAAGCCGCCAATGCTCGGAGACACGCCGGCATCCCTTGTACCGGTATTGGAACTACTTTGGAAAAGAAAGCTACGGGACGCATATTGCCTCCACCATGCTCTTGGGCACAGACAGCAGCCATGGTTTTACAATTGTCCCTCGCATACAAGTGAAATGGATTACAATAATCAGGTAGTCCTAAAGCAGGGGCACTAATAATGCTAGTCCTCAGAGCTATGTAGGATTTAGTCATGTCTGTGGTCCATTGTATATGTTGAAGGCTATCCCCTTTTGTGGCTTGCCTTAGAATGGAATCATGATGGGAGCACTCAGGAATCCATTGTCTGCAATAATTAATCATACCTAGAAAGGTGAGCATGTCCTTTCTAGTAACTGGCTTTGGGATCTGTTGAATCGCTTGGATTCGTTTGGGACTAATGGACCGGTGGCCTTGGGAAAGCACAAAACCAAGGTAATCCACTTTTGTCACTCCTACTTGTAGCTTATCTTTTGCTATTTTATGACCTTCAGCAGCAAGATGTTTTAACAGACTTATTGTATCTACTGTATTTGCCTCCTGGTTAGGACTACACAACAGTAGGTCATCGACGTACTGAAGGAGGACGGAACCTTGGCTGGGAGTCCATGACCGCAAGGTACGTTGGAGCACCAATGAGTAGACCGCAGGTGAGGCCACATAGCCTTGAGGGAGGTGTGTCCAGGTAAGCTGACGCCCATCATAATAAAAAGCCATAAGTAGCTGTGTCTCAGGGTCCAATCGGACTGAAAAGAATGCGTTAGCTAAATCAATAACTGTAAATATACAGGCATCATGTGGAATGGCTGTGAGTAAGGTTGTAAAATCTGGGACTATTGGGGCAATTGGGATTACTATTTCATTAATTGCCCTTAGGTCTTGTACTAACCTATATTCATTGTCTTTCTTTTGGATTGGATTTATGGGGGTATTATAGGGAGAAACTACTGGACGCAGGATTCCTTATTTAAGGAATTCCTCTATCATGGGTCTTATCCCTTCTTTCTTCTCTCTAAACAATGGATATTGTTTAATAAACACTGGAGTAGTATTAGGTTTTAATCTGGCTTGATATGGGGTACACTGAACTAAACCACCGTCAAGTTTTGAAGATGCCCATACAGAGGATGGGACATCTGTCAATATATCATTATAAAAACACAGGTTAGTGGACCCTAGACTCACGTCTAACCCACCCTGTCTAGTGACAGCTACTTTCACTCCAAGGGGACCCATAAGGTTAAGGGGACACCCAGTTATAATACGAAATGGGTGCAAAAGTTGTTGGCCAGTACAGGGTACCCTAACTTCAAGTGGCGGTGTGATGCGAGTCTGAGTCAGCACTCCATTAATCCCTAAAGAAGGTTCAGATTTTCCAGTAATGCCATCATACATATCTGAGCATAAGGCGAAGCATGTAGCTCCTGTGTCTACTAGAAATGGTAGGGGTTCTCCCTCCACTTCAAGGACTAAGTACGGTTGCTCATGATAACTTGTTGACACCACTGGAAAAATTGGAGTGCTACCTTCTAGGCACCCCTATGGCCATTGTATGTTGTGTTTGGGTGCCTCCATGGGTGCAGGGGCTATGTAAGGCTGTCTGTTATACTGTCGGGGATTGTAAGGGGGGCCAGAATTATTAGAGGGTTTTGGGCATTCATTTTTCCAATGTCCCTGTTCCCCAAAGTTAAAACAATGTGTTCTGTTTGAAGTATAATTCCCTCTAGCTCTTCCTCTAGCTCTCCCTCTACCTCTCACATACATTCTATTACTCCCTGTATTATCCCTTTCCCTGGCCTGGAATGGATCACAATGTTGTAAACTCTGCTTTTGATAAAAATCAGCTTTTTTTCCCTCTAATTTCCTGATGTCAAAACAACCTGCCCCTTCTTTTTCATGAATTCTTTTCAAGAATTCTGCTGGAGTCAACTCCGGCCAATCAGAGACAAGTTGCTTCACCAACAAGGAAAGCTGAGGTTGCATATTACTAATGCAAGTCTGGACCTTCAGAGAGCCCATTGCATCTCCTGATTCCATTCCAGCCTCTTCCTTCCAGCATTTATAAAAAACGCTTAACAAATTCTACTACTGTTTCCTTTGTATTCTGTTTGCACGCTAGTGCAATTGACATACTTTGTTTATCCTTCCATATTCTATGCATTTCTATACTTAATTCTGTCCACATTTCATCAAGTCCCTCACGTGTGTTTAGGGCATAGTTAATTGTTGGATCACGACTCAATTTACTAATACTCTTTACATTACCCCACTCCCAACCTGATTCAGGGTCATAGTCTAGAAGTGCATCAATGATAATTCTTATGTCTGTCTGTATCATGTTTTGTCCTTGTAACATTCTTTTTAAATACATAATACAAGCTGATGGATGTTGACGGGGGTTTGGGGCTCCCTTGGTATTTTCCCTTAATTCACCCGGGGACAAAGGTTTAATAATTAATGGGTCTCCCACAGTAAGAAATGGCATACTAGCTTCTGGTACAGCTGCCTCCTCCCCTTCTACTTTTTCATTCCCTCTTTTATATTGTGGGGTTATTGTAGGGGGGTAGGAAGGCGTTACTGGTTCAACCTTAATCGGGGGTTTGGGCATAATTGGGGGTTTAGTGACCTGGTATCGGGGAGTTACAGAAGGTCCTGGCAAGGTCCATTCCTGGGGTACCTGAGCAGAGGCAATAGCAATAGTCTCTAGATCTATGTCACTAGGGGATGGGAGGCTAGGATATAGTCTGTTATATCATGGCAAAGGTAGGTGAGGGGCATTATATGGGGCAGGGGGGGTTAATATACTGTCTGTCTTTGCTTCTCACTTTTACCCTTCTTTTTATTCCCATCTATATCAATATATTGCCAGTATGGAGCAACAGTCAGCCAATTTTCCCCACCCTTTTTCATATAATCCATATTCCATCTTGGGTCACCTTTATACCATGGAAATGCCTCTTCATCACCTAGACACAACCCTTTTACCATATTCATATGAAATTTATCATTATCCCCCTCTCTGGGGAATGGATCAGAGCTTCTCATAGCTTCTGTCCAATCTGCCATATTCTGAACCCAAGGAATAATATACATAAACCCATTGGGCGACACCCTTCCCACATAATCTTTACATGTTTCTCCTGGCATAGGTGATGGAAATTGTTTAGACTGGGATTTGCCCATTCTCAACTCCTAACTTATCCTTTAAAACTTTTACAACAAAATATAATACAATATAAAAAAAAAAATAATAAAAAATAATAAAAATTAAAAAATACAATACCTTTACCTTTAAGAGCAATTAATTATTGAATCTTTTTGCAAAAAAAACACATTAACTAGAATGGTTGTACTCCGTTACCAGTTATTTTGCCTAACTAAATGCTTAAGTTTACAACAAGAAAGAGAAAAAAATATATCACTATGCTGATTCTTTCAGTAGTTTCTGGCATTAATTATCTCTAGGTCAAAGGTCACCCTTCACCAGAAAAAATTTAGCGTTTTACTAACATTCAGAAACAGCAATACATATTAGCAACAGTTTACTTTCTTAATACTTTATACAATAAGCAGTATTTTACTTCTTTAACACTTTATACAATAAACAGTATTTTGCCATACAGCATATTTTAAAAAGCAAGCAGCATAAGAATTCATATAAACAATGCAGTATTTATCTTATAACTTTAAAGCAATGTTAGCCATACAGCATATTTCAAAAGCAAGCAGCAAGAAAATGTGTGTTTTCACCCTTCAGCTAGACTTAATATAACCTGATTTCTACCAAAGAAATCTATTATTCCCTTTTTATTTTTAATCTACCAAAGATTTAATTAGAATCTACCAAAGATTCATATATATTTAACCTGATTTCTACCAAAGAAATCTACTATTCCTCTTTTTAGTTTACCAAAGACAATAGTTAGAATCTACCAAAGATTCACATATATATTTCCCAACTATTCCTATGTAAAATGAAACTTAAGGGGTCTCGTGGTAAGAGAAAAAAAGTCAGAATAAAAAGGACTCTTTGTTCAACTCACCTTCCGAGATTTCCCTGTTTCATCCCACTTGTCTGACACCAGCTTGTAGGGATACTTCTTTTGTTTTTTAGCTCTGCTCTGGCAGATAAGGGTGCAGCACACGTTTTCTTCAGGGCCCTGGGGTGACCACTGAAATCACACACACATGCAACTGAGTGTTTTCACAAGATTCTCATTTATTGAAAAACACACAAAGACTTTATAGGGAATTATACGTCATACTTGAGGTCACAGGAAATATATAAAAAACATAGTTAACTTCACATCTGCATAAGGGGCCCACAGGAAATAAGAATGTTGTTATAGCACATAACAGAATATGCCCATATAAGCATATTGTTGAGAGGATCCTATATTAGAACCATATGTTACAACTTATACAAAAAGAAACTTGTTGAATGCTGCAATGAGATACTGTGTGCTGCATTATAAACATTTGATACAAGATTTAAGGCTACCCTCAATATGCTTAATATGTGAGATTCAAATTACCCATATAACATAATATATATAATATATATACACACACATATATATATATATATATATATAATATATATTGTATCAGCACCCCTAGTTTAATAAATTCCACAGTTCTATATACTGAGATAAAATATTGTGTGTCCTGTATAGGAACACACTTCCCAGTATAGTGCACGGATAAGGGTATTGATTTAATATTTCAAAACAAGAGAGAATGTAGACCCTATTTGTCCAGCACCCAACTATGTCAGGAAAATAATTATTTTAGACAAAGAGAGATATTTGAGTAAATAATTAACATACTATGTAGACATGCGTGATTTCAGAATTTTTATACATCATTTGTAGCATTACAACAAATCATAAGCATGACCCCCAAATATCAAGCACAAAGTCCACAACCCGGGTTGTTATAAGAAATTAATAAGTTAGTCCGTTAATCTACCGGTATTGGATAAATTCAAATGCCTTCATATGGCATATTTGTAATCCCAAACTTTTTAGAAATCAACGTTAATGCAGGAGCCGCACCGAGTCAGCAGTATTAACACAGCAGGTGTAACTTGTATCTTCGCACTCTCCAATGCTATTATGTAACTTTATCACTCCCAGCAAAAAAATGGCAACTTTCATACCACATTTAAACTCGCTGTGACAGCTCTGTGTTGCATGTGGAGACAAAATAAACAAGTACCTGCTTCCTCTGTGTTTGGATAGTTACATATCACGGTGCCATATCTACCTGCTCGTTTATGTGAATTTATGGAAAAATTAAATCAAAATGAATGGAACTTAAAATTTACTTACAGTTATAGCAAAAATGAGATTACATTTTTAGATCTTCGTATTATTAATGATAATAACTGCCTAAAAACAGCCACATTTCGCAAAGACACTGCAGGGAATTCCCTATTATCATTTGATAGCCATCATCCAAAAAAACTAATACAAAACATTCCGTATGGCCAATTTCTGAGACATAAAAGAAATTGCTCAGAAGTTGAACAGTTTAAAATTGAAGCAGGAGCTCTAAACAAAAGATTTAGAGCAAGAGGCTACACACAACAATGTTTAAAAAGAGTGTTTAACAAAACAAAAAGTAAGAATAGGGAAGACCTATTATATGAGAAAGCAGAAGATAAATCAAAATCATCTTTGGTTCGATTTATAGGAACTTACAATCAAAAATGGCAGGACATTCGTTCAATCCTAAACAAACACTGGCATATATTATGGATTGATAAATCAATTGGGAAATTTGTAGGAGAATCTCCACTAATGACTCCAAAAAGAGCTCCAAATTTAAAAGATTTTCTGGTTCAGAGCCATTTTGAAAATAAAAACACAGGGAATTGGCTAACCAGTAAAAAGAATGGAAATTTTAAATGTTCACACTGCTCAGTCTGTACTAACATGCTAGTAGGCAAGAATTTTTGTGATAAATTTGGGTCCTTCCATACAATAAAGGGACATATAACTTGTAAGATTGAAGGAGTAGTCTATATGGTCTCCTGTAATTGTCCCCAATACTATATAGGAAAAACATATAGGGAGCTCAAAGAAAGAATAAAGGAGCACAAAAGGGACATTAAAAACAAGTGTACAAAAACTAGCAGTGTAGCACGGCATTTTGCTGAGTTTCATAACAGTGACAAAAGACTTCTAAAATGTATTAAAATTAAAAGGTAGAGGAGGTAATCTAGATCAGATTCTATTATGCAAGGAAAGCAAATGGATTTTTAACCTGAAAAGTCTTAAACCAGAGGGTTTAAATGAAGAGCTAAATTTTGGCTCTTTTCTGGGAGATTGAAGCAATACACATATTAACAATAATAGTTAATAAATAGGTATCTAACGAAGATACTACAATATCCAAAGTATATTTAAAAGTCATTTTTTTCAAAGAAATAAAATATTAATTTTGTGGACTCTATGGTGTATGAACGAATAATATTGGAGTAGAAGATGTGTGATATCATTGTATTGTATATTGATAATAGCATAGCAATATAGATAGTTATATTGGTTTAACATTTCACCTGAATGGCTTCAATATATGGTAAAAAAGTGTTTTGAAGGCGGAGCATACTGTTTAAATATCATGGAGAGCAATCTCCAATCATGCACAGCCGGAAGAAGCCTGAATGGAACCCGGGTGAAACGCGCGTAGCTGCTTGTTTGTTTGGTTGGAGCGGTGCAACAGCTGAGCACCGTCCAACAGCTGATTTCCCAAGAGAATCATACTTCCGCTGAAGGTTAAGGCGTGCGGATGCACTGAAAGAGCCGAAAAACTGCGGAGGATAAAGCAAAAGTGATGAATCCAAACCCGGTCTGTATCGAAACAATTGGAAGCAACGAGCAGGTAGATATGGCACCGTGATATGTAACTATCCAAACACAGAGGAAGCAGGTACTTGTTTATTTTGTCTCCACATGCAACACAGAGCTGTCACAGCGAGTTTAAATGTGGTATGAAAGTTGCCATTTTTTTGCTGGGAGTGATAAAGTTACATAATAGCATTGGAGAATGCGAAGATACAAGTTACACCTGCTGTGTTAATACTGCTGACTCGGTGCAGCTCCTGCATTAACGTTGATTTCTAAAAAGTTTGGGATTACAAATATGCCATATGAAGGCATTTGAATTTATCCAATACCGGTAGATTAACGGACTAACTTATTAATTTCTTATAACAACCCGGGTTGTGGACTTTGTGCTTGATATTTGGGGGTCATGCTTATGATTTGTTGTAATGCTACAAATGATGTATAAAAATTCTGAAATCACGCATGTCTACATAGTATGTTAATTATTGACTCAAATATCTCTCTTTGTCTAAAATAATTATTTTCCTGACATAGTTGGGTGCTGGACAAATAGGGTCTACATTCTCTCTTGTTTTGAAATATATATATATATATATATATATATATATATATACACATATACACATATATATACATACACACATATATACCCATCATTCCCCTCTTTGATCACATCGTGATCACATAACCTGTAATGTTCCTACAATATAAACTATCTGGGTCTACCTCTAATTACATTTTGCAGTTGAACTTTTTCTGCATCTTGTATCATACCTGATATTTTCTTTAGTAAAGTACAAGACATGTAACAGTTAAACAATGTTAATAATAGTAAACAAATAGGTGTAAAGTGTCCAGCATCTTCAGGTGAGTAATAACATACCGGTATTAATACTATTGGGATATAAACAAAGATCAATATCCCCATTAGGAAAAGGAAGATCTTGCAGGAATGTCTTGGATCCATGATTGAGATCGTCATCCTGGTCTTTGTGAGGAGTGATCTGTACCTTATCACCCACTTCTCCTTTGTGAGGGGTGACCGATAGCTTGTCACCCGCTTCTCATCTCTTTGGACAGAGTTTCACTCGTGAAGCGTGTATCCAGATGTCCTTGTCGTCAGTCAGTACGGCAGTCCTGGTTACAGCGATCACAGTGACTGGCTTGTTGAACGGGAAACCTCCTTTCTTTGCTTTATTCAGCTGGCGAATGCAGACCAGATCTCCAGGCTTGAAAGGATGGGTTGGTTCCTGTGAGGGAAGAGGTAAACAGGAAGACACATCACCATAGATGCCATTCAATTTATCAATCAATTGTTTTACATATTGTTCCTTAATACAATCTAAATCACCATTTTTAATGATAAGTGGGCCTTTTACCCATGGAGTCGGGAATGGTCTACCCATTAGGACCTCAAATGGAGACAACCTGGTTGTCCTATTTGGGGTCATTCTGATTTCTGCTAAAATCGCAGGTAAATAGTTTTGCCATTTAACCCATGTACCTGCTGTTGCCTTTAAAAGTTTTTCCTTGATATTGCGATTCATTCTTTCTACAATCCCTGAGCTTTGAGGATGGTAGGATATGTGAAAGTTCCAATTAATCTGTAACCATTCTACTAACTCATGTGTGATTTTACTAATGAACGCTGGACCATTATCAGAATTAATCTGAAGCGGACAACCAAATCTGGGAATTATTTCAGTGGCTAAAATTTTAGCGACTGTCTTTGCATCTTCCCTCCATCATTCTTAAGTGAGCATTTATAAGTGAGGCACAACGAATTATACATGACTGATACTCAATACTCACCACACTGTTGTTTACTAACTGACAAACTGCCTATTGACATCTGCTAAGGAATGCTGAGTTAACCGACTCTCTTCTGCTTTCAGGTATGTGAATTGATCCCTGCATTCAAATCCTGCCAATTTCCCTGTTTTTGTGTCATATGTACTACAAGTCTCTCTTTAGTATGTGAATTGATCCCTGCATTCAAATCCTGCCAATTTCCCTGTTTTTGTGTCATATGTACTACAAGTCATTCTTTAGTATGTGAATTGATCCCTGCATTCAAATCCTGCCAATTTCCCTGTTTTTGTGTCATATGTCTACAAGTCTCTCTTTGGTATGTGAATTGATCCCTGCATTCAAATCCTGCCAATTTCCCTGTTTTTTGTGTCATATGTACTTACAAGTCTCTCTTTGGTTTGTGAATTGATCCCTGCATTCAAATCCTGCCAATTCCCCTGTTTTTTGTGTCATATGTACTACAAGTCTCTCTTTGGTTTGTGAATTGATCCCTGCATTCAAATCCTGCCAATTTCCCTGTTTTTTGTGTCATATGTACTACAAGTCTCTTTTTGGTATGTGAATTGATCCCTGCATTCACATCCTGCCAATTTCCCTGTTTTTTTGTGTCATATATTCTACAAGTCTCTCTTTGGTATGTGAATTGATCCCTGCATTCAAATCCTGCCAATTTCCCTGTTTTTTTGTGTCATCTGTATTACAAGCCTCTCTTTTTGCATTTGTCTCTATAATTAATTATGTATTTACCCTGCTGATATCTTGCCTTTATCTATGTGATGTTCAAACCTTGCAAATACTTGTTTTAATTCCTAAATTTTTAATTTCACTAATGGTTTAACCACAGACTCCCCAAAATTCTATTGTCTGTTATTTTTAACTAATATCACCCTGAATCAAAGTTTCCCAATTGGCCTTTGACTGTCTTTGATCAGGTCATTAACTAATTTATTGCATTCAGCTGAATGCTGTGGCCTATACATTTAACACTGCTAAGGGGAAGCAATGCAGGGGCTAGCAATGTAGGTTAGATAGCAATATTGTAAGATCATCTGTTCACATCTCTTAAGTGAACATTTATAAGTGAGGCACAACGAATTATGCAATAATTTAACAAGGAGTGGACAAGGATTGGACAAGGGATAAGGCAAGTTCTGTTTTTATATTGAGTTTTATACACTGTCTAATTTGTAAAAAAATGCACAATATCTTAATATCCTTTTGGCCACCTTTTGTATGTTCAACAAACTACTTTACTCAATTACTCCTTACCTCTCACCACCTGCATTGCTCATTAGCCCATCTCTCTTAACCTCACCTTACTTTTGTATTCATGAACTTCACACATTCCTAAAGACTCTCTCTCCCCCTTGCAACTCATCACCAAAACAGTCTCACTACTGCAAATCCACATCTCATCTCATGTCACTCTCCCTCTTGCTCATACTAGCTGCTGGCGACATCTCCCCTAATCCTGGTCCCCCACAACTTCCCTGCACTGCACACCCATGTGTGCCCTTCAATAGACTTCAATAACAAAACTCTGGTAACCTTAAATTTATTCCTCTTGCATCTAAAGCCACCTCCCCCTTCACTTGTGCACTATGGAACTCTTGCTCTGTTTGCAACAAACTCACTTCTATCCATTACCTCTTTATCTCCCACTCTCTCAATCTTCTGGCTCTCACAGAAACCTGGCTCCCTCCTTCAGACACTGCTTCCTCTGCTGCATTGTCACATGGGGGTCTCCACTTCAGCCACACTCCTAGGTCTGATAAGAGACAAGGAGGTGGTATTGGTATTTTCTTTCCTCTCATTGCACCTTTCAACAAATACAGCCCTTCTCTTTCCTCACATTTTCTTCATTCAAAATACACATGATTCACGTATTCTCTCCCCTCTCTATACGTGTTACAGTTATATACAGCCCCCCTGGCTCCGCAACTCTATTTATAGATCACTTTGCCACCTGTCTACCTTATTTCTTATCCTTGGATACCCCTTCCCTCATTCTCAGTGACTTCAACATCCCTGTTGATAATCCCTCTGCCTCCTCTGCAAAACAACTTCTGCAACTCACTTCCTTTCTTGGCCTGTCACAATGGACTGACTCTCCCTCTCACAAAGATGGTCACTCCCTTGATCTGATTTTCAGTTATCGATGCACTATCTCAAACTTCACAAACTCATCTTTTCCTCTTTCTTACCACCACCTCCTCACTTGTACCATCACCTCCCTCCATACAACTCTCCCTCCTTCTACCCCTCACACTAAACTTCACAGAAGAATCAAGTCATTTGATCAGCAACAGCTTGCTAGCTCTCTTGAACCTCTTCTCTCTTCCATTCCCTCCTTTTCCTGTCCTGATGAATCCATCTGCCACTATAACTCCACCCTTACATCGGTCCTTGATAACCTGACCCCACCTACCATAGCTCGGAAAACATACACTCATCCTCAGCCCTGGCATACTCCTCTGACACGGTACCTTTGCAGATGTTCCCGTACTGCTGAGCGACACTGGAGGAAATCTCAGAGTTCTGCTGACTTTCTTCACTATAAGTTCATCTTGAACTCCTACTATTCTGCCCTTAATCTATATAAGCAACATTATTTCTCTACTCTTATCTCTACTCTTTCTTCAAACCCAAAACGTCTGTTCTCCATATTCAATACTCTTCTCCGCCCACCTCCACCTCCCACCACAACTTTTCTCTCCGCCCAAGATTTTGCCAGCTACTTCAACAACAAAATCAACTCCATCAGAAATGAAATCAGCTCTCAACATACTACCAGTTTCCCACCCCCTCAAAAGCTCACAATCATCCAAAACCCACATAGTCATAAATTTAGCTCTTTTGCCCCTGTTACAGAGGATGAAGTTTCTGCCTATATACTATCCTCTCACCTCACTACCTGTCCCCTTGACCCAATCCCCTCACAACTACTCCCCTCCCTCTATTCTACCCTTACCCCTATACTCATACACATCTTCAACCTCTCACTCAGCACTGGTATAGTTCCCACATCTCTTAAATATGCATTAGTCACACCTATCCTCAAAAAACATTCTTTCGATCCAACCTCCCCGTCCAATTATTGCCCTATTTCCCTACTACCTCTTGCCTCAAAACTTCTTGAAAAGCTAGTATATGCTCATCTATCCAATTTCCTTACATTGAACTCCCTCCTTGACTCATTGCAATCTGGATTTCGCCCCCTTCATTCAACAGAGACAGCAATTGTTAAGGTTACCAACGACCTACTTACAGCAAAATCAAAAGGCCACTTCTCTCTACTTATCCTCCTTGATCTGTCTGCAGCCTTTGATACTTTTGAGCACCCTCTTTTGCTCTATACCCTCCAATCCTTCAGCATCTGTGACACAGCTCTCTTTTGGTTCTCTTCCCATCTGTCTAACCGTACCTTTAGTGTAGCCTTCTCTGGGGTATCCTCTGCTCCGTTACCTCTTTCTGTTGGGGTACCACAAGGCTCTGTCCTCTGTCCCCTTCTCTTCTCAATCTACACGTCCTCACTAGGTTCCTTAATAAAGTCCAACGAGTTTCATTATCATTCGTATGCCAACTATATCCAAATCTACCTCTCTGCACCAGAACTATCTCATATTCCTTGCTAACCTGTGTCACTAACTGTCTCTCTCATATCTCATCTTGGATGTCCTCTCACTACCTCAAGCTAAATCTCTCCAAAACTGAGCACCTTATTTTCCCCCCTTCTTCCAAAATCTCCACCCCCCATGTCTCTATAACTGTTGACAACTCCATCATTACCCCAACCTCACATGCCCGATGTCTTGGGGTCACACTTGACTCAGATCTTTCTTTCACTCCTCACATTCAGTCCTTGGCTAAAGCCTGCCGCTTCCACCATAAAAACATCTCTAAAATTAGACATTTCCTTACACAAGACACAACAAAGATTTTAATTCACTCTCTCATCCTTTCCCATCTCGACTACTCCAACTCTATCCTCTCTGGTCTCCCTAGCTGCTGCCTAGCTCCTTTACAATTGATAATGAATGCCTCTGCCAGGCTCATCTTCCTTGCACGTCACTCTTCATCTGCCGCACCTCTCTGCCAATCCCTGAACTGGCTTCCTCTTGCCTCCAGGATTAAACACAAAATTCTCACTCTGACACACAAAGCCATCAATTGCACTGCTCCACCCTACATCTCAGAACTTGTCTCCCATCCCCTTTGCTCCGCTCATGATCTCCTACTCTCCTCCTCTCTTGTTACCTCCTCACATTCCCGTCTACAAGATTTCTCAAGACTGGCTCCCATTTTATGGAACTCTCTGCCTCGCTCCACAAGAATCTCTCCGAGTTTTAAAAGCTTCAAGTGCTCCCTGAAGACTTTACTATTCAGGGACGCTTACAACCTACACTAACCTTCCTATCTCCACTGCTATCCCCTAAAACCCCATAGCAAGTAAGCCTATGAGCCCAGCTGTTTGTAGTTCACCTTCAAAATAGCCAACTACAACAGTGCAACTCTCGGCAGGACCCTCTCTCCCCATTTGATCCCTGTAATTGTTTTTTGATATAACAGCCATGTTCATAGCACTGCGGAACCTGTTGGTGCTCTACAAATACCTGATAATAATAAAATAAAATAGACCTTAACTGTAACAATAGGAGGTGATAATGGGCTATTATATAAGTCAGTGAGTCAGATTACATGTGGCACGCTAAATTAATAAAATTTTTCACTCACGCACAAACACCTATCAAAGTAAACTTTAATGCGGGCGTGTATTACAAGTTGAAAGTAAATTTTTGACGTGGCAAGTGAAACCCAATGCACACTAACTTCAGGACTTTGAATATCACAACAGTGTTAACTTCTCGCTATAGACTTCAATGGAGAGTGCTTTAAAAAAAATTACAGCTCGCTTGCTAACTAGACATTGTGTAAGACCTACGTATTTTAACAAAACCGGTGAAATGTAAACTTTCATGAATGAAAGTGCCCCTGTTTTTAATAGTATTTTTAAAAACTTGGCACTCATTCGTGAAAGTTTAACTTCACTTTAATGTACCCCTGGGAGTGGGATTCCTGGGCAAAGTTCTTTAAATCAACATGCAGATGAAATAAGATGATCAATGCCCTCTGCAATTAAGGAGATATAAGTTTTCTTGGCATTATGGAATCTGCAGTGATGATTCTAAAACTTAAAGGGCCATAATACCCAAATGTTTAAACACTTGAAAGTGATGCAGCATAGCTGTAAAAAGCTGACCAGAAAATATCACCTGAACATCTCTATGTAAAAAAAAAGATATTTTACCTCAAAAGTTCCTCAGTAGCCACATCCCATTGTAATGGATTTCTAAGCAGCATATTAGTATGTCTGTCTGGGGCAGCTGAAAGGATGAGCTTCGTGCACTCTCATATTATTTCCCTATTCAGATTAGGGAAGTTTACAATGAAATCTCATGAGAGTTAAGTCAAATCTCATGAGATCACAGTAAAAGAGTTCATGACCTCAGCACTGCTGATGCTGATTGGCTGCTGTTCATTTCTTCATTTTTTTTTTTACCTGCAGCTGGGAGCAGCTGAGTATAACTTTTTACACAGAAGTTACTCTGCTGAGCTGAGGAGATTGTGAGGTTAAATATCTTCCTTTTTTACATAGAGATGCTCAGGTGATATTTTCCTGTCAGCTTTTTACAGTTATACTGCATCAGTTTCAAGTGATTTAGCATATGAGTATTATGTCCCTTTAATATATGGGGGCTAATTAGGGGAGGGATAACAACTATGGTGAAAAAGTTTGCATACATAGGCCTAGATTACAAATGGAGTGCAAAAATATTAGCCCTATTTAAAGCTAACTGCGCTCAAGTTAAATCAATAGCACTCCTTAATTTGCACTGGTATTAAACGTTAAAAGTAAAATGTTAGCGTACAAGCAAAAGACTTAGGCATGCTAACGTCTAGTGGTCGGAAAACATGACAATCTCCCACTCCCCATATATTTCTATTGGATGCCTTTTCTGTCTTTTGCTTGCATGCTAATCTAAAGGTGCGCTAGGACAACTGCACTAAAGCCAAAATATATATATATATATATATATATATATATATATATATATATATATATAAAAATATCTGTAAATATGTTTGATATATATATATATATATATATATATATACACCTATAGCTATTTATCTATATGAATATATAATGCAATAAAATGGTGGAACTCATTAACAAAGGATGTAGTGAATGCCAATACCCTAGATACATTTAAAAATAGCCTGGATACATTTCTGTATATAAACAAAATTTGTGGATATGATTGCTAGTATTAAATGGGTCACCTTTTAGTGGGATTATTTAAGATTAACTGGAGCTTTTTGTAAGTATTTTAGATTTGTATAGGTTGAACTCGATGGACTTTGGTCTTTTTTCAACCTTATCTACTATGTTACTATGTTATATATGTGGTAGGCATATAGTAATTTCAGGCAAATAGTTATTTTTCCTAGGCAAATAGTTATTTTAGCTTTAAAAACCATCTGCCTAGGCAAAAAGCCTTTTGCCTAAATAGTAAACTAGTATTCAGGCAAATAGTTTTGCATGTTTCTTTCAGATTTTTAACAGCTTTCAAAGCCATTTATTTAGGAAATTGGGCCCAGGCAACCTGGGAAAGTGACCCCTGCTCACTAATAGCTGCACAGGCATTCCCAGAAAGTGTCTCTGCTCACCAATAGCCAGCTGCCTAGGAACCCTCAATTAAAGTGGCCCCTACTCATTAATATGTGCCAAAGCACCCAGGGTAAATGTCCCCTGCTCGCCAATAGGTCCCCAGGTACTCCTGATCACTTGCTTGCTAATAGGTGATAACCGTGGCTCCTGCTCACCAATAGACACCCAGATACCCCAGGAAAGTGGTCCCTGCTCACCATTATGCACCTAGGTTTTCCAGGAAAATGGGAGGGCAGGGGCCACTATCCAAAGGGTCTGGGTAACTATTGGCTAGCAAGCGCAACTTTCCTGGGGTGCTTGGGTAACTATTGGTGAGCAGGGGCAATATTCATTGGGTGCCTGGACACCTATTGGTAAGCAGGGGCCACATTCTCAAAGTGCCTGGTGTGTTTTGCTGAGCAGGGATACTATCCTGGGGTGTCTGGGAGCCTATTGGCATGCAAGGGCCACTTTTCAGGGGGTCCTGGTCTCCTAACGGCTAGCAGGAGCCACTTTTCCCTGGAGCCTGGGTGCCTATTAGCAAGGTCACTTTCTCAGGGGTGCCTGTGCATTTATTGAATGAGCAGAAGCCACTTTCTCAGGGTGCCTGCCTGTGCACCATTTGGCAAGCAGGGGCCACTTTCCTGGGGTGCCTAGGTGACTAATGGCAAACAGGAGACACATTCCTGGGGTGCCTTGGTGCCTAATGGGGACAAGGGCTCATTAATGGTGAGCAGGGGCCACTTTCCTGGGGTGCCTGGGCATCTATTGGCAGGCACGTGACCACTTTTCCGGGGTACCTGGGCAACTATTGGCGAGCAGGGGCCACTTTATTAGGGTACATGGGTGCATATTAGAGAGCAGGGGCCACTTTCCCTGGGTGTCTGGGCACCTATTGGCAACCAGGGGCTACTTCCCTTGGATACCTGAGTGCATATTAGTGAGCAGGGGCCAATTTATTGGGGTACCTGTGTGTCTATTGGCAAGCAGGGACCACTTTCTAGCAGTATCTGGGTTTCTACTGTCAAGTAGGGCCCACTTTCTTAGGGGGGCTTGGGTGTGTATTAGTAAACAAGGGCCAGTTTCCTTGAGGGTTACTAGATAGCTACTAGTGAGCAGGGGCCACTTTCCTGGGGTGCCTAGGTGCATATTAATGAGCTGGGACCACTTTCCTGAAGTTTCTGGGCACCTATTAGAAAGCAGTGGCCACTTTCCCATGGTATATAGTGGAAACGAAGAAGTCGCCACAATAGTGCAAGATCTGTGGTACATGATCTAAATGCAAACAGAAAATATCATACTCACAGAGTATAGAGCACTTGAAAAGTGCCACAATCGCTGGACTTTTTGTAGCTGTCCAGATAGCTATCCCCTCGGCACATGACTCCGTCAATTGGCAGTTTGCACAGGCTCGAAATGGCACTGGTCCACACGAACAAAGTCTTAAGGTGTAGCTCCAATAGGGGCGATGAGCTCTTCTAGATTGAGCCCAATGCGTATAAAATAACTATATTGAAGTGATTTATTGGAAATGGTGTAGCAGGTAAAAAGTCGTGATTAAAAGTCTAAGTTAAAATACAGACTTTATTAAAATATACACGAGTTTCTCGATCGTAATGATCATTTCATTAGTTGTATACATTACAAATAACATTAAAACTTAGAAACCTTACTCAGCGTCTAGTGCTACTGAATGCACATGCGCAAAGGTTCACCTCCACAAATGAGCGATCATCATTCATGGCTTTGAGTTTTCTGATTGGAGTTTAGCCGACCAAAATGTTGCAGGGGATTCCATACACACCCACTTGAAAATGAACAGTGTATCGTCATATATAAACACAATGTAACAAATTTAAAAACTGCTAAAAGAAATATTGTATATTACAATTCAATAAAAACTTAACTCCATTTAAAACCCCCGTGCATAGCTAATAGTTGTAGCATCTGATATAGCCAACTAACAAATACATCAAACAAAAATTGACCGTAATAAACCTAATTGCATATATAAAGGAAATAAATACCTCAAGGAAACAGCGATCATAAACAATTCTAGAAATATAAAATATATATATTACTAATATAATGATGTACAAATTACTCAACACATATAATATATAACAGGCATATATACCTATAGGTGAGCAGGAGCCACTTTCCTGGAAAACCTATGTTCATATTGGTGATCAGGGACCACTTTCCTGGGGTACTTGGGTGTCTATTGGTGAGCAGGAGCCATGGTAATCACCTATTAGCAAGCAGGGACCACTATTCAGGACGGAGTACCTGGGGACCTATTGGCAAGCACAGGCCATTTTTCCTGAGTGACTTGGCCTATATTGGTGAGTAGGGGCCACCTGGCTTGAGGGTTTCTAGGCAACTTGCTATTAGTGAGCAGGGCCACTTTCAGGGAATGCCTGGGTAGCTATTGGTTAGCAGGAGCCACTTTCGCAGGTTGCCTGTTCCTCTATTTTGTAGGCAAATGGCTTAAATGCTAAAAAAAAAAACCTGAAAGAAACATACAAAACTTTTTTGCCTGAATACTAGTCAGGTAAAAGAGAGAGAGAGAGAGAGAGAGAGAGAGAGAGAGAGAGAGAGAGAGAGAGAGAGAGAGAGAGAGAGAGAGATATATTATAAATAGAAAGATGTTTCTCTAAGAGAAGAACATTGGTATTTGAAGTATTTCTATTAAAATAAATGGAAATGTTAAATGAGGAAATTGGAATATCCATTAAAAGTATAGGGACCATGGACTTGTAATGTCAAGTTGCATTCTAATCTTAGCGTGGTCCAGTAATATTGATAATGCACCCTGCTCTATCAATATTGCTCCGCTTGTAATCTAGGCCATAATATATGGAGCCCTTTGCAGCTGAACAGGGGGTTCTACATGTGCATTTGAAGGTGTGTAGCAGCCACAATACCCCCATAGAACCGTCACTGAGAACTTGGGGCAAAATACAAATAATTAATAATAATAATAATAATAATAATAATTTTATTTGGGAAGTGAAGGGATGGGAAAACAGTCCCATGCTCTGTTTTCCTTTAATTTTCTATTTTGAATGACTTGTTTTATTAAAAATGTATATAATATTACAAACAGAAAATGAAGAAAATAAGCATATAAACAGTATTACATTTGAAGTATCAATAGAGAAACAAAAATGTAGCAATTACATCATTGCTGACATGTACATAATGCAGCATGTAATACTGACGGAATATCCACTCCATTTTATCAAATTAATGCAACAGAATAATATAGTGAAGGTGAGTAAAATCTATTAAATACCTCCCTATATAAGACAAGAAACAAATAAACAAATAAGAAACATAGATAACATTTTACATAGCAGACTTACTTGTCTGGTGGTTAAAATTCCAAGTACTAGGTAACAAGATGCTCTCTAGCTCTCATACCCCACGGCTGTCTGTCTTATTATGTGTAAACTAGTCCTAAAGCCTGTGTACACAGATAATATTTTGCAGTACAGCGGTCGCTTCCCTTGCTATCTCTACCCCTTCTCTTTTGCGCTTTCTCTCCCCCTCTCTTTTGCACTCTCTCTCCCCCTCTCTTTTGCTTTCTCTCTCCCCCCCTCTCTTTTGCTCTCTCTCTCTCCCCCCTCTCTATTGCTCTCTTTCCTCCCTCTCTTTTGCTCTCTCTCTCCCCTCTCTTGTACTCTCTCTCTCCCCCCTCTCTTTTGCTCTCTCCCCCCTCTCTTTTGCTCTCTCTCCCCCCTCTCTTTTGCTCTCTCTCCCCCTCTCTTTTGCTCTCTCTCTCACCCCTCTCTGTTGCTCTCTCTCTTTCTCTCTCCCCCTCTCTTTTGCTCTCTCTCCCCCTCTCTTTTGCTCTCTCTCTCTCCCCCTCTCTTTTGCTCTTTCTATCCCCCTCTCTTTTGCTCTCTATCTCCCTCTCTTTTGCTCTCTCTCCCCCTCTCTTTTGCTCTTTCGATTCTATTTTGCTCTCTCTTCCCCCTCCCTTTTGCTCTCTCTTCCACCTCTTTGGCTCTCTCCCCTCTCTTTTGCTCTCTCTCCCCCCTCTCTTTTGCTCTCTCTCCCCCCTCACTTTTGCTCTTTCTCCCCCTTTTTTGCTCTCTCTGCCCCTCTCTTTTGCTCTCTCCCCCTCTCTTTTCCTCTCTCCCCCCCTCTCTTTTGCTCTCTCTCCCCCCTCTCTTTTGCTCTCTCTTTTCCTCTCTCTCCCCCCTCTCTTTTGCTCTCTCTCCCCCTCTCTTTTGCTCTATCTTCCCCCTCTTTGGCTCTCTCTCCTCTCTCTTTTGCTCTCTCTCCCCCTCTTTTGCTCTATCTCCCCCCTCAATTTTGCTCTCTCTCCCCCCTCTCTTTTGCTCTCTCTTACCCCTCTTTGGCTCTCTCTCCCGCTCTTTTGCTCTCTCTCTCCCCGCCTCATTTTTGCTCTCTCTCGCCCTCTTTTGCTTTCTCTCCCCCTCTCTTTTTCTCTCTCCCCCCTCCCTTTTGCTCTCTCCCTCTCTTTTGCTCTATCTTCACCCTCTTTGGCTCTCTCTCCCCCTCTCTTTTGCTCTCTCTCCCCCCTCTTTTGCTCTCTCACCCCCTCTTTTGCTCTCTCTCCCCATCACTTTTGCTCTCCTCTACCCTCTCTTTTGCTCTCTCTCCCCTCTCTTTTGCTCTTTCTCCTCCTCTTTTTGCTCTCTCTCCTCCTATTTTTGCTCTCACCCCTGACTTACTTTTGCTCTCTCCCCCCTCTCTTTTGCTCTTTCTCCCCTCTTTTGCTCTCTCTCCCCCTCTTTTGCTCTCTCTCCCCCTCGTTTGCTCTCTCTCCCCCCTCACTTTTGCTCTCTCTCCCCCTCTTTTGCTCTCTATCCCCCTTCACTTTTGCTCTCTTTCTCCCTCTTTTGCTCTCTCTCCCCCTCACTTTTTTTTCTCTCTCCCCCCTCACTTTTGCTCTCTCCCCTCCTCTTTTTTGCTCTCTCCCCCCTCTATTTTGCTGTCTCTTACCCCTCTTTGGCTCTCTCTCCCCCTCTTTGGCTCTCTCTCCTCTCTCTTTTGCTCTCTCTCCCCCTCTTTTGCTCTCTCTCCCCCCTCAATTTTGCTCTCTCTCCCCCCTCTCTTTTGCTCTCTCTTACCCCTCTTTGGCTCTCTCTCCCTCTCTTTTGCTCTCTCTCTCCCCGCCTCATTTTTGCTCTCTCTCGCCCTCTTTTGCTTTCTCTCCCCCTCTCTTTTGCTCTCTCCCCCCTCTCTTTTGCTCTCTCTCTCCCTCTCTTTTGCTCTATCTTCACCCTCTTTGGCTCTCTCCCCCCCTCTCTTTTGCTCTCTCTCCCCCCTCACTTTTGCTCTTTCTCCCCCTTTTTTGCTCTCTCTTCCCCTCTCTTTTGCTCTCTCCCCCTCTCTTTTGCTCTCTCACCCCCTCTTTTTCTCTCTCTCCCCCATCACTATTGCTCTCCTCCCCCCCCCCTCTCTTTTGCTCTCTCTTACCCCTCTTTGACTCTCTATCCTCTCTCTTTTGCTCTCTCTCCTCTTTTGTTCTCTCCCTGACTCAGTTTTGCTCTCTCTCCCCCTCTTTTGCTATCTCTCTCCCCTCTCTTTTGCTCTCTCTCCCCCCTCACTTTTGCTCTTTCTCCCCCTTTTTTGCTCTCTCTACCCCTCTCTTTTGCTCTCTCCCCCTCTCTTTTGCTCTCTCTCCCCCTCTCTTTTCCTATCTCTCCCCCCTCAGTTTTGCTCTTTCTCCCCCTTTTTTGCTCTCTCTCCCCCTCTCTTTTGCTCTCTCTCCCCCTCTCTTTTGCTCTATCCCCCTCACTTTTGCTCTATCTCCCACCCTCACTTTTGCTGTATCTCCCCCACCTTACTTCTGCTCTCTCTCCCTGCCTCACTTTTGCTCTCTCTCAGCCTCTTTTGCTCTCTCTCCCCTCTCTTTTGTTCTCTCCCCCCTCTCTTTTGCTCTCTCTCTCTCCCTCTCTTTTGCTCTATCTTCCCCCTCTTTGGCTCTCTCTCTCCTCTATTTTGCTCTCTCTCCCCTCTTTTACTCTCTCTCGCCCTCTTTTGCTCTCACCCCCTCTTTTTCTCTCTCTACCCATCACTATTTCTCTCCTCCCCCTCTTTTGCTCTCTCTTACCCCTCTTTGGCACTCTATCCTCTCTCTTTTGCTCTCTCTCCTCTTTTATTCTCTCCCCCGACTCACTTTTGTTCTCTCCCCCCTCTCTTTTGCTCTTTCTCACCCTCTTTTGCTCTCTCTCCCCCTCTTTTGCTCTCTCCCCCCTCACTTTTGCTCTCTCTCTCCCCCTTCTCTTTTGCTCTCTCTTACCCCTCTTTGGCTCTTTCTCCCCTCTCTTTTGCTCTCTATCCCCTGCTCTCTCTCCCCCTCTTTTGCTCTCTCTCCCCGCCTCACTTTTGCTCTCTCCCCCTATTTTTCTCTCTCTCCCCCTCTCTTTTTCTCTCTCCCCCCTCTCTTTTGCTCTCTCTCCCCCTTCTTTTGCTTTCTCTCCCCCACTCTTTTGCTCTCTCTCCCCCTCTCTTTTGCTCTCTCCTCGCCTCACTTTTGCTCTCTTCCCCCTCTCTTTTGCTCTCTCTCCCCTTCTTTTTCTCTCTCTCTCCCCTTCTTTTTTGCTCTCTCCCCCCTTCATGTTTGCTCTCTCTCCCCCCTCTCTTTTGCTCTCTCTTACCCCTCTTTGGCTCTCTCTCCCTTCTCTTTTGCTCTCTTCCCCCTCTTTTGCTCTCTCTCACCGCCTCCCTTTTGCTCTTTCTCCCCCTATTTTCTCTCTCTCTCCCCCTATTTTCTCTCCCTCTCTTTTGCTCTCTTCCTCCTCTTTTTTGCTCTCTCTTCCCCCTCTTTTGCTCTCTCTCTCCCCCTCTCTTTTGCTCTCTCCCCGCCTCACTTTTGCTCTCTCCCCCCTCTCTTTTGCTCTCTCTCCCACTCTTTTGCTCTCTCTCCCTTTGCGTTAGGAGGGGTGCGTTAGTTACACGTATTTTATTTCCTTTGCACACTTTGCTTAACATAGGTATTACGAGTCTCAAAACAAATTCCTAACGCGTCGCGGTAACACGACTACCGCGTTTATTTTATATGCGTAATCACGGCCGCGTTAAACATTCTCCCATAGAGATCAATGAGAAATCCAAGAAGCACGCATTTTTCAACTAACACTCGATCTCGCGAGAAATACGCACTGCTCTGTCATATTACATATACAACATAATGCACAACAAAAACACACAGCAAATGTACTAACAACAATCACGCAACATAGCACATACGCATTGCACATTCACAATCGGAAAAAACAAAATTAAATATTTTACATTAAACGAGGAATACAGATATACCTTACAATCCTGCAACACGGAACAAAACAACACGATAAAACAATTGCACACTCATACACAAACAAAACATTCGCATTCAACATTACAGAATATTAGTGCAAACAAACATTTACAACACTTCACAAATACTACACAATCACAAATCAACATTTATATTTACACATAATACTTTTGTACAATGCTATGCACAACGATCACTATGACATCACATTCTACACATTCCACAAATACTAACTCAATATGAGCATGCGCAAATTCACACAACTAATACACATTGCACATACTAATTAACAACAAAGCACACCTGAACATAATTTACAAGGCAAACTGGTACATTATTAAACATTTACATAGGGTATATAAGCACGCCACAAGCATGGCTTCTTTGACTGTGTTGCTGGAGGGTTTTTGGAGACTAGAGAAGAGAGAGATTTAGTGCGTTATTGTGAGAGTTAGTGTGAGTTACTGTTATTGTGAGAGAGTGAGTTAGTGTTATTGTGAGAGTTAGTTAGTGGTAGTGTGTGTTAGTGTGAGAGTTAGTTAGTGGTAGTGTGAGTTAGTAGTAGTGTGAGAGTTAGTTAGTGGTAGTGTGAGATAGTGAGTTAGTGGTAGTGTTAGAGAGCGGTAGTGAGTGAGAGTTGGTTTGAGTGAGTGTATGAGTGGTTTTTCTGTATACTTAACACATTTAATACATACATACACTTATCAATAACACTCCATACCCCAATCCCCTCTCATACTACACTATATACCCCATTCCCTTTCATCCCATACCCCATTCCCTTTCATCCCATACCCCATTCCCTTTCATCCCATACCCCATTCCCTTTCATCCCATACCCCATTCCCTGTAAGCCCATACCCATCCCATAGTTAGATTTTGTTTACATATCCTCATTTTAGTCTTCTTATACATTTTTGTTTGTTAAATACTCCTTACCCTTACCTTTTATTTATATCCCTTTCACACTTTGAGCACCTTTTTTGCATTTATTTATTTTGACCCCCTTTCATTTGGGCACATTAACTTTTGGTTGGAGTATGTCGGGAGGGGGGATATGGGGCAGATTAGCCCATAGCTATTAGAGTTCCTCAGGAATCAGTTCAGACAAGAGGTTGTAGAGGAGGTCAGGCAGGAGCTTAGTCAGGAGAGGGGGAGGAGGAGAGGGAGAGGAAGAGGAACAGGAACAGGGACAGGAGGGGTGGAAGAAGGGGCGGAGGAAGCGGTGGGTGGACCCAGCCACTTTGTTCAAGATGAACAAGTGGCTGGGCCCAGTGGCGGCCAGCGTAGAGCTTTACAGTCTGGGAAACAGAGGACACCCTCACAAGGGAAAGCCAAGCTGACTAGGGAGGCGAGATATACTATGGAGGAGAAGGAGGCCCTCATAGAGGCTTATATGGAGAGGGCTAGGAGGCTGTAGGCTCAGAAGACCACCCCTAGGGAGAAGAGGAAGCTATGGCTGGAGATCACGGATGCAGTTAATGCAGTGGGGACCCATTACAGGGATGTCGAGTCTATAAAGCATCGCTACCGGGACTGCAAAATGGAACTCAAAAGAAAGATCTCCAGGGAGTACCAATACACAACAGGGACCGGTGGCGGCCCTGAACTGACTGTGGACTATTCCAAATGGGAGGAAATTTTGCATCCCAGCATCTCCGAGGAGGCCATAGTCGGGATCGGAGGAGTCGATACCGGGAACCTGCCACTCTCATCTAAAGGTAAGCTCATTTAATAATCTATTTACATCAAAAATAAAGAATGTATTCAAGGATATGATTAATGCAATTACACTTTTTTTACACATTATTACATAATTACCTTGTGATTACATTAGTATCTAGGCTACAGGTTAGGTGTGCATTTCAACAGACTGAAAACAAATGCAAAAACACATTCAGATTGACCAGATAGATATCAGAAACACGGTTTGGAAAATGCAGAAATCGTATTGATCGTTATATTTCAAAGTGGATTAATGAGGCTGCATTTGTAATTCTATTGTAAGCAAAAGCATTTCCATCTTTATTTGGAACTATGCTAATATATCCATTTCTTTCTTTTTACAATATACAGAGTCTGAGGAGGAGGCAGCACAGCAACTACAGGCTCCTTCTTCACCCAGGTATGAGAGTGGTGGAGATGACTCGCCACCTCAGGGAGACATGGAAGACATCCCTCTATCCACATCCTCTGAAGAAGCCCCCACTGCAGAAGATATCCCTGCAGCAGCCCCTCCTGCACCAGCAGCCCCTCCTGCAACAGCAGCCCACTATGCAAGAGCAGCCCGCCATGCACCAGCAGCCCCTCAGGAGGAGATAGCAGAGCTGCAGATATTAAGAGATTTTCTGGAAGAGATGTGTGCCTCCCGGAGGGAAAATGTGGAAAGCAGAATCCAGATGACAGAAGAAATTAATGCCATTCGACAAGACCAAAGACAGCTTATCCAACACCAAAGCGAGCTTCTACAAAAACAAAGAGAGCTTTGCCAAGACAAAAGAGAGATCTTGCATACTCTCAGAGATATATTGCATGTCCTCCGTGAGGCGCATAACACGCCATCTGCTGCTGGGCCATCTGATCCTGGGCCATCTGATCCTGGTACTCCTCATTCTCCTCCTCTGCCAGGTGATCCCAGTTCTCCTCCTTCCCCTCTTCCCCAAACATCTCAGATGAGAACTCGTCGGACGGGGCAGTTGCTCCCCCTAGAGCCTCTGTCTCGTGGGAAGAAAGAGGAAGTAATTTTTTTTTGCTCTATATATTTTTCTTTATTTAATGTGTAATGGATAGGTATGTGATGATGTGGTCTTCTTACACTTGTGGACCACACTCTGTATATAATCTGCTTCTATGGGACCGGGTCCATGGAGACAGATTGTTTGCAGAGTGTGGTTTACAAGTGTGTGGACACCACATCATCACATACCTATCCTTCTTGATTATTTTGATTGGTTTCTGTGATGTGATGTCCAAACTGTTTCCCTAATCTCAAACAAAATGACCATTACAATTATACATGATGGCATATCACTGTTTGAATGCCAACAACACAGCTTAAAGGGACAGTCATTACATTATTGTTGTTTACAAAGAAAACACTTCTGTGATTAACCTTGTATCTATGCCTCTGAAAAATAACCACTTATTTATAGTGATGTCGCAAATAGTTCGCCGGCGAATAGTACCTGGCGAACATAGCTTGTTCGCGTTCTCCGCGACGGGCGAACATTTGCGATTTTCGACCTGCCCCCTATTCGTCATCATTGAGTAAATTTTGACCCTTTATCTCACAGTCTGCAGACACATTTCAGCCAATCAGCAGCAGACACTCCCTCCCAGACCCTCCCAGCTCCTGGACAGCAGCCATTTTAGATTCATTCTGATCCTGCATTCTTAGTGAGAGGAGGGATAGTGTAGCTGCTTCTGATTTTATAGGGAAATTGATAGCTAGGCTAGTGTATTCAGTGTCCACTACAGTCCTGAAGGACTCATCTGATCTCTGCTGTAAGGACAGCACCCCAAAAAGCCCTTTTTAGGGCTAGAAAATCTTTTTTTTTTTCCTGTGTAATTTTGACTGTGAAACATCAGTGTTTCTGCTAGCAATTTAGATTACACTGCTAGTGTAATCTAATTGCAGTTGCCTGCCTGCAGTGCCACCACTCATATCTGTTGTAACAGTAGTGTAAATTTGTAAAAAAAAAACTTTTTTGACTGTGAAACATCAGTCTGCTAGTGTAATCTAATAGCAGTTGCCTGCCTGCCAGCGTGTGTGCCAGGCCCACTTGCCAACTAGTGGCACCACTCATATCTGTTGTAACAGTAGTGTAATTTTTAAAAAAAAAAAAACTTTTTTAACTGTGAAAAATCAGTCTGCTAGTGTAATCTAATTGCAGTTGCCTGCCTGCCAGTGTGTCTGCCAGCCCCACTTGCTAAGTGCCACCACTCATATCTGTTGTAACAGTAGTGTAAATTTTGTAAAAAAAAACTTTTTTGACTGTGAAACATCAGTCTGCTAGTGTAATCTAATTGCAGTTGCCTGCCTGCCTGCCAGCGTGTGTGCCAAGCCCACTTGCCAACTAGTGCCACCACTCATATCTGTTGTAACAGTAGTGTAAATTTAAAAAAAAAACTTTTTTGACTGTGAAACATCAGTCTGCTAGTGTAATCTAATAGCAGTTGCCTGCCTGCCAGCGTTTGTCAGGCCCACTTGCCAACTAGTGCCACCACTCATATCTGTTTTAACAGTAGTGTAATTTTTTTTTAAAAAAAAACGTTTATGACTGTGAAACATCAGTCTGCTAGTGTAATCTAATTGCAGTTGCCTGCCTGCCAGCATGTGTGCCAGGCCCACTTGCCAACTAGTGCCACCACTCATATCTGTTGTAACAGTAGTGTAAATTTAAAAAAAAAAAAACTTTTTTGACTGTGAAACATCAGTCTGCTAGTGTAATCTAATTGCAGTTGCCTGACTGCCAGCGTGTGTGCCAGGCCCACTTGCCAACTAGTGCCACCACTCACATCTGTTGTAACAGTAGTGTAAATTTTGTAAAAAAAAACTTTTTTGACTGTGAAGCATCAGTCTGCTAGTGTATTCTAATAGCAGTTGCCTGCCTGCCACCGTGTGTGCCAGGCATACTTGCCAACTAGTGCCACCACTCATATTTGTTGTAACAGTAGTGTAATTTTTTTTTAAAAAAACTTTTTTGACTGTGAAACATCCGTCTGCTAGTGTAATCTAATTGCAGTTGCTTGCCTGCCAGTGTGTGTGCCAGGCCCACTTGCTAAGTGCCACCACTCATATCTGTTGTAACAGTAGTGTAAATCTAAAAAAAAAAACTTTTTTGACTGTGAAACATCAGTCTGCTAGTGTAATCTAATTGCAGTTGCCTGCCTGCCAGCGTGTGTGCCAGGCCCACTTGCCAACTAGTGCCACCACTCATCTGTTGTAACAGTAGTGTAAATTTAAAAAAAAAACTTTTTTGACTGTGAAACAGCAGTCTGCTAGTGTAATCTAATTGCAGTTGCCTGCCTGCTAGCGTGTGTGCCAGGCCCACTTGCCAACTAGTGCCACCACTCACATCTGTTGTAACAGTAGTGTAAATTTTGTAAAAAAAAAACTTTTTTGACTGTGAAACATCAGTCTGCTAGTGTAATCTAATTGCAGTTGCCTGCCTGCCAGCGTGTGTGCCAGGCCCCCACTAGTGCCACCACTCATATATGTTGTAACAGTAGTGTAAATTTAAAAAAAAAACTTTTTTGACTGTGAAACATCAGTCTGCTAGTGTAATCAAATTGCAGTTGCCTGCCTGCCAGCATGTGTGCCAGTCCCACTTGCCAACTAGTGCCACCACTCATATCTGTTGTAACAGTAGTGTAAATTTTTTTTAAAAAAACTTTTTGACTGTGAAACATCAGTCTGCTAGTGTAATCGAATTGCAGTTGCCTGCCTGCCAGCGTGTGTGCCAGTCCCACTTGCCAACTAGTGCCACCACTCATATATGTTGTAACAGTAGTGTAATTTTTTAAAAAAAAAAACTTTTTTGACTGTGAAACATCAGTCTGCTAGTGTAATCTAATTGCAGTTGCCAGCCTGCCAGCGTGTGTGCCAGACCCACTTGCCAACTAGTGCCACCACTCATATCTGTTATAACAGTAGTGTAAATTTAAAAAAAAAACTTTTTTGACTGTGAAACATCAGTCTGCTAGTGTAATCTAATTCTAGTTGCCTGCCTGCCAGCGTGTGTGCCAGGCCCACTTGCCAAATAGTGCCACCACTCATATCTGTGTAATAGTAGGTCAATTTAAAAAAATAACTTTTTTTGACTGTGAAACATCAGTCTGCTAGTGTAATCTAATTGCAGTTGCCTGCTAGCGTGTGTGCCAGGCCCACTTGCCCAGTGCCACCACTCACATCTGTTGTAACAGTAGTGTAAATTTTGTAAAAAAAAAACTTTTTTGACTGTGAAACATCAGTCTGCTAGTGTAATCTAATTGCAGTTGCCTGCCTGCCAGCATGTGTGCCAGGCCTACTTGCCAACTAGTGCCACCACTCATATCTGTTGTAACAGTATTGTAAATTTAAAAAAAAAAACTTTTTGGACTGTGAAACATCAGTCTGCTAGTGTAATCGAATTGCAGTTGCCTGCCTGCCAGCATGTGTGCCAGTCCCACTTGCCAACTAGTGCCACCACTCATATCTGTTGTAACAGTAGTGTAAAAAAAATTTAAAAAACTTTTTTGACTGTGAAACATCGGTCTGCTAGTGTAATCGAATTGCAGTTGCCTGCCAGCGTGTGTGCCAGTCCCACTTGCCAAATAGTGCCACCACTCATATCTGTTGTAACAGTAGTGTAAATTTTTTTTTAAAAAACTTTTTCGACTGTGAAACATCAGTCTGCTAGTGCAATCTAATTGTAGTTGCCTGCCTGCCAGCGTGTGTGCCAGGCCCACTTGCCAACTAGTGCCACCACTCATATCTGTTATGACAGTAGTGTAAATTTAAAAAAAATCAAAAAACTTTTTTGACTGTGAAACATCAGTCTGCTAGTGTAATCTAATTATAGTTGCCTGCCTGCCAGCGTGTGTGCCAGGCCCACTTGCCAACTAGTGCCACCACTCATATCTGTTATGACAGTAGTGTAAATTTAAAAAAAAAAAAACTTTTTTGACTGTGAAACATCAGTCTGCTAGTGTAATCTAATTCTAGTTGCCTGCCTGCCAGCGTGTGTGCCAGGCCCACTTGCCAACTAGTGCCACCACTCATATCTGTTGTAATAGTAGTGTAAATTTAAAAAAAATTACTTTTTTGACTGTGAAACATCAGTCTGCTAGTGTAATCTAATTGCAGTTGCCTGCCTGCTAGCGTGTGTGCCAGGCCCACTTGCCCAGTGCCACCACTCATATCTGTTGTAACAGTAGTGTAAATTTTTTTAAAAAAATTTTTTTTTGACTATGAAACATCAGTCTGCTAGTGTAATCTAATTGCAGTTGCCTGCCTGCCAGCGTGTGTGCCAGGCCCACTTGCTAAGTGCCACCACTCATATATGTTGTAACAGTAGTGTAAATTTTTTTTCAAAAAACTTTTTTGACTGTGAAACATCAGTCTGCTAGTGTAATCTAATTGCAGTTGCCTGCCTGCCAGCGTGTGTGCCAGGCCCACTTGCCAACTAGTGCCACCACTTTATATCTGTTGTAACAGTAGTGTAATTTTTTTTAAAAAACTATTTTGACTGTGAAACATCAGTCTGCTAGTGTAATCGAATTGCAGTTGCCTGCCTGCCAGCGTGTGTGCCAGTCCCACTTGCCAACTAGTGCCACCACTCATATCTGTTGTAACAGTAGTGTAAATTTAAAAAAAAAAACTTTTTGTCTGTGAAACATCAGTCTGCTAGTGTAATCTAATTGCAGTTGCCTGCCTGCCAGCGTGTGTGCCAGGCCCACTTGCTAAGTGCCACCACTCATATATGTTGTAACAGTAGTGTAAATTTTTTTTCAAAAAACTTTTTTGACTGTGAAACATCAGTCTGCTAGTGTAATCTAATTGCAGTTGCCTGCCTGCCAGCGTGTGTGCCAGGCCCACTTGCCAACTAGTGCCACCACTTTATATCTGTTGTAACAGTAGTGTAATTTTTAAAAAAAAACTATTTTGACTGTGAAACATCAGTCTTCTAGTGTAATCGAATTGCAGTTGCCTGCCTGCCAGCGTGTGTGCCAGTCCCACTTGCCAACTAGTGCCACCACTCATATCTGTTGTACAGTAGTGTAAATTTAAAAAAAAAAACTTTTTTGACTGTGAAACATCAGTCTGCTAGTGTAATCTAATTGCAGTTGCCTGCCTGCCAGCGTGTGTGCCAGGCCCACTTGCTAAGTGCCACCACTCATATATGTTGTAACAGTAGTGTAAATTTTTTTTCAAAAAACTTTTTTGACTGTGAAACATCAGTCTGCTAGTGTAATCTAATTGCAGTTGCCTGCCTGCCAACGTGTGTGCCAGGCCCACTTGCCAACTAGTGCCACCACTTTATATCTGTTGTAACAGTAGTGAAATTTAAAAAAAAAAAATATTTTGACTGTGAAACATCAGTCTGCTAGTGTAATCAAATTGCAGTTGCCTGCCTGCTAGCGTGTGTGCCAGTCCCACTTGCCAACTAGTGCCACCACTCATATCTGTTGTAACAGTAGTGTAAATTTAAAAAAAATAACTTTTTTGACTGTGAAACATCAGTCTGCTAGTGTAATCTAATTGCAGTTGCCTGCCTGCTAGCGTGTGTGCCAGGGCCACTTGCCCAGTGCCACCACTCATATCTGGTGTAACAGTAGTGTAAATAATTAAAAAAAAACTTTTTTGACTGTGAAACATCAGTCTGCTAGTGTAATCTAATTGCAGTTGCCTGCCTGCCAGCGTGTGCGCCAGGCTCACAGTGTATACTGTGCCCACTTGCCCAGTGGCACCACTCATATCTTGTTTAATAGTAGTGTAAGTGTACATTTAAAAAAATAAAAACTTTTTGGACTGTGAAACATCAGTCTGCTTTTTTGTGTCAGGCTCACAGTGTATGCTGTGCCCACTTGCCCAGTGCCACCACTCATATCTTGTTTAATAGTAGTGTAAGTGTACATTTAAAAAAAAATGACAGGCAGAGGCAGGCCACCCCGCAGGTGCCGTCGTGGTCATGGTGCTGTGATTCCCTTTGGCTGTAGAATAATGCCCAGTGTTCAGAGGCCACGTCCCATGAACTCGAAAAGTTCTGAGAAGGACATAGTTGACTTTTTAACAACAGGACACCCAATCTTTTATAGCTTCCCACCCCCGAACCTTGACGCACCGCAATCCTCCCTCCAGCTTATCTTCGGGCACCTCTCAAGTTACCACCACTCGCCCGCCTGCCGCCACCACCAACACTAGCACCACAGCCGCTTCACTTGATGTGTCAGAGGAGTTTTTTTACACATCAGTTGGTAAGAAATGATTGATGCGCAACCATCATTGACAGAGGATGTAGATAACAGTGATATGTCTCAGTCAGGCAGCATTACAGACATGGGACATACGGGTGTGATGATGATGATGTTGTACCCGCCTGCTGCTTCCTTTGTTGATTTGTCAGATACAAGTGAAGCTGTGGATGATGACGATGCATCCGTGGATGTCACGTGGGTGCCCGCTAGAAGAGAAGAAGAACAGGGGGAAAGTTCAGATAGGGAGACAGAGAGGAGGAGACGAGTTGGAAGCAGGGGGAGGTCGTCGCAAGGAGACTAGTGGCACAGTCAGGACAGCATGCATCGGCACCCGGGGTCAAGCCAGACAGCCTGCCAATCAACGCATGCTGTTGCCACCACCAGAATGCCGTCATCGCAGAGCTCAACAGTGTGGCATTTTTTTTTGTGTGTCTGCCTCTGACAACAGCGATGCCATTTGCAACCTGTGCCAAAGAAACTGCGTCGTGGGAAGTCCAACACCCACCTAGGTACAACTGCTTTGCGAAGGCACATGATCGCACATAACAAATGCCTATGGATCAACACATGAGTAGAAGCAGCACATCAAACTCCTAAGCCACTATCCTCCTCCTGGTCCAGCATCTTCAGCCACGTCAACCACTGCTGTCCTCCTTGCCCCCTCTCAACCCATCCGCCACTCCGTCTCTCTTCCGGAGCAGTTCCTGCTCATCTGCCCACAATCAGGTGTCTGTCAAGGACATGTTTGAGCGTAAGAAGCCAATGTCACAAAGTCACCCCCTTGCCCGGCGTCTGACAACTGGCTTGTCTGAACTCTTAGCCCGCCAGCTTGTACCATACAAGCTGGTGGAGTCTGAGGCGTTCAAAAAATTTGTAGCTATTGGGACACCGCAGTGGAAGGTACCCGTCCGAAATTTCTTTTCACAAAAGGCAATCCCCAACCTGTACTCGATTGTGCGAAAGGAAGTAATGGCATGTCTGGCACACAGTGTTGGGGCAAGGGTCCATATGACCACTGATAGTTGGTCCTGCAAAGCATGGGTCAGGGCAGGTATATCACCTACACTGTGCATTGGGTAACTTTTTTGACTGTGAAACATCAGTCTGCTAGTGTAATCTAATTCTAGTTGCCTGCCTGCCAGGCGTGTGTGCCAGGCCCATCGTGCCAAATAGTGCCACCACTCATATCTGTTGTAATAGTAGTGTAAATTAAAAAAAAATAACTTTTTTTGACTGTGAAACATCAGTCTGCTAGTTTAATCTAATTGCAGTTGCCTGCCTGCCAGCATGTGTGCCAGTCCCACTTGCCAACTAGTTGCCACCACTCATATATGTTGTAACAGTAGTGTAAAAAAATTTAAAAAAACTTTTTTGACTGTGAAACATCAATCGCTAGTGTAATCGAATTGCAGTTGCCTGCCTGCCAGCGCTGTGTGCCAGTCCCACTTGCCAAATAGTGCCACCACTCATTATCTGTTTGTAACAGGTAGTGTAAATTTTTATAAAAAAAAAAACTTTTTTTGACTGTGAAACATCAGTCTGCTAGTGTAATCTAAATGTAGTTGCCAGCCAGCCAGTGTATGTGCCAGGCCCACTTGCCAACTAGTGCCACCACTCATATCTGTTTAACAGTAGTGTAAATTAAAAAAAACACAAAACTTTTTGACTGTGAAACATCAGTCTGCTAGTGTAATCTAATTCTAGTTACCTGACTGCCAGCGTGTGTGCCAGGCCCACTTGCCAACTAGTGCCACCACTCATATCTGTTGTAATAGTAGTGTCAATTTAAAAAAAATAACTTTTTTGACTGTGAACATCAGTCTGCTAGTGTAATCTAATTGCAGTTGCCTGCCTGCTAGCGTATGTGCCAGGCCCACTGCCCCTGTGCCACCACTCATATCTGGTGTAACAGTAGTGTAAATAATTTTTTAAAAAAAACTTTTTTGACTGTGAATCATCAGTCTGCTAGTGTAATCTAATTGCAGTTGCCTGTCTGCCAGCGTGTGTGCGAGGCCCACTTGCCAACTAGTGCCACCACTCATATCTGTTGTAACAGTAGTGTAAATTTAAAAAAAAAAAACTTTTTTGACTGTGAAACATCAGTCTGCTAGTGTAATCTATTGCAGTTGCCTGCCTGCCAGCGTGTGTGCCAGGCCCACTTGCTAAGTGCCACCACTCATATCTGTTGCAACAGTAGTGTACATTTTTAAAAAAAAACTTTTTTGACTGTGAAACATCAGTCTGCTAGTGTAATCTAATTGCAGTTGCCTGCCTGCCAGCGTGTGTGCCAGGCCCACTTGCCAACTAGTGCCAACCACTCATATCTGTTGTAAAAGTAGTGTAAATTAAAAAAATAATAATTTGACTGTGAAACATCAGTCTGCTAGTTGTAATCTAATTGCAGTTGCCTGACTGCCAGCGTGTGTGCCAGGCCCACTTGCCAAATAGTGCCACCACTCACATCTGTTGTAACAGTAGTGTAAATTTTGTAAAAAAACCTTTTTTGACTGTGAAGCATGAGTCTGCTAGTGTATTCTAATAGCAGTTGCCTGCCTGCCACCGTGTGTGCCAGGCCTACTTGCCAACTAGTGCCACCACTCATATCTGTTGTAACAGTAGTGTAATTTTTTTTTAAAAAACTTTTTTGACTGTGAAACATCCGTCTGCTAGTGTAATCTAATTGCAGTTGCCTGCCTGCCTGCCAGTGTGTGTGCCAGGCCCACTTGCTAAGTGCCACCACTCATATCTGTTGTAACAGTAGTGTAAATTTAAAAAAAAAAACTTTTTTGACTGTGAAACATCAGTCTGCTAGTGTAATCTAATTGCAGTTGCCTGCCTGCCAGCGTGTGTGCCAGGCCCACTTGCCAACTAGTGCCACCACTCATATCTGTTGTAACAGTAGTGTAAATTTTAAAAAAAAACTTTTTTGACTGTGAAACAGCAGTCTGCTAGTGTAATCTAATTGCAGTTGCCTGCCTGCTAGCGTGTGTGCCAGGCCCACTTGCCAACTAGTGCCACCACTCACATCTGTTGTAACCAGTAGTGTAAATTTTGTAAAAAAAAAAAACTTTTTTGACTGTTGAACATCATCTGCTAGTGTAATCTAATTGCAGTTGCCCTGCCTGCAAGCGTGTGTGCCCAGGCCCACTTTGCCAACTAGTGCCACCAACTCATATCTGTTTTAACAGTATTGTAAATTTAAAAAAAAAATATTTTTTGACTGTGAAACATCAGTCTGCTAGTGTTAATCGAATTGCAGTTGCCTGCCTGCCAGCATGTGTGCCAGTCCCCACTTGCCAACTAGTGCCACCACTCATATCTTGTTGTAACAGTAGTGTAAATTTAAAAAAAAAAAATTTTTTTGACTGTGAAACATCAGTCTGCTAGTGTAATCGAATTGCAGTTGCCTGCCTGCCAGCGTGTGTGCCAGTCCCACTTGCCAACTAGGTGCCACCACTAATATATGTTGTAACTGTAGTGTAAATTTTTTTAAAAAAAACTTTTTTGACTGTGAAACATCAGTCTGCTAGTGTAATCTAATTGTAGTTGCCAGCCTGCCAGCGTGTGTGCCAGACCCCACTTGCCAACTAGTGCCACCAATCATATCTGTTATAACAGTAGTGTAAAATTTAAAAAAAAAAAAAATTTGACTCTGAAACATCAGTCTGCTAGTGTAATCTAATTCTAGTTGCCCTGCCTGCCAGCGATGTGTGCCAGGCCCACTTGCCAAATAGTGCCACCCACTCATATCTGTTGTAACAGTAGTGTAAATTTAAAAAAAATAACTTTTTTGACTGTGAAACATCGTCTGCTAGTGTAATCTAATTGCAGTTGCCTGCCTGCTAGCGTGTGTGCCCAGGCCCACTTGCCCAGTGCCACACACTCACATCTGTTGTAACAGTAGTGTGTAAATTTTGTAAAAAAAAAACTTTTTTGACTGTGAAACATCAGTCTGCTAGTGTAATCTAATTGCAGTTGCCTGCCTGCCAGCGTGTGTGCCAGGCCCACTTGCCAACTAGTGCACCACTCATATCTGTTGTAACAGTAGTGTAAATTTAAAAAAAAAACTTTTTGGACTGTGAAACATCAGTCTGCTAGTGTAATCGTAATTGCAGTTGCCTGCCTGCCAGCATGTGTGCCATTCCCACTTGCCAACTAGTGCCACCACTCATATCTGTTTGTAACAGTAGTGTATAAATAAATTTTAAAAAAACTTTTTTGACTGTGAAACATCAGTCTTGCTAGTGTAATCGAATTGCAGTTGCCTGCCAGCATGTGTGCCAGTCCCACTTGCCAAATAGAGCCACCACTCATATCTGTTGTAACAGTAGTGTAAATTTTTTAAAAAAAACTTTTTCGACTGTGAAACATCAGTCTGCTAGTGTAATCTAATTGTAGTTGCCTGGCCTGCCAGTGGTGTGTGCCAGGCCCACTTGCCAACTATTGCCCACACTAATATCTGTTATGACAGTAGTGTAAATTTAAAAAAAAAAAAACTTTTTTGACTGTGAAACATCAGTCTGCTAGTGTAATCTAATTCTAGTTGCGTGCCTGCCTCGCCAGCGTAGTGTGCCAGGCCCACTTGCCAACTAGTGCCACCACTCATATCTGTTGTAATAGTAGTGTAAATTTAAAAAATAATAACTTTTTTGACTGTGAAACATCAGTCTGCTAGTGTAATCTAATTGCAAGTTGCCTGCCTGCTAGCGATGTGTGCCAAGGCCCACTTGTCAGTGCCACCACTCATATCTGGTGTCACAATAGTGTAAATTTAAAAAAAAAAACTTTTTTGACTGTGAAACATCAGTCTGCTAGTGTATCTAATTGCAGTTGCCTGTCTGCCAGCGTGTGTGCGATGGCCCCACTTGCCAACTAGGTGCCACCACTCAATATCTGTTTTTAACAGTAGTGTAAATTTTTTTTTAAAAAATTTTTTTGACTGTGAAACATCAGTCTGCTAGTGTAATCTAATTGCAGTTGCCTGCCTGCCAGTGTGTGTGCCAGGCCCCACTTGCTAAGTGCACCACTCATATATGTTGTAACGTAGTGTAAATTTTTTTTCAAAAACTTTTTTGACTGTGAAACATCAGTCTGCTAGTGTAATCTAATTGCAGTTGGCCTGCCTGCCAGCGTGTGTGCCAGGCCCACTTGCCAACTAGTGCCACACTTTATATCTGTTGTAACAGTAGTGTAATTTTTAAAAAAAACTATTTTGACTGTGAAACATGAGTCTGCTAGTGTAATCGAATTGCAATTGCCTGCCTGCCAGCGTGTAGGTGCCAGACCCACTTGCCAACTAGTGCCAACCACTCATATCTGTTATAACAGTAGTGTAACATTTAACAAAAAAAAATTTTTGACTCTGAAACATCAGTCTGCTAGTGTAATCTAATTCTAGTTGCCCTGCCTTGCAGCGAGTGTGCCAGGCCCACTTGCCAAATAGTGCCACCACTCATATCTGTTGTTAACAGTAGTGTTAAATTAAAAAAAAAAAAATTTTTGACTGTGAAACATCAGTCTGCTAGTGTAATCGAATTGCAGTTGCCTGCCTGCCAGCATGTGTGCCAGTCCCACTTGCCAACTAGTGCCACCTACTCATATCTGTTGTAACAGTAGTGTAAATTAAAAAAAAAAAACTTTTTTGACTGTGAAACATCAGTCTGCTAGTTGTAATCGAATTGCAGTTGCCTGCCTGCCAGCGTGTGTGCCAGTCCCACTTGCCAACTAGTGCCACACTAATATATGTTGTAACAGTAGTGTAAATTTTTTTTAAAAAACTTTTTTGACTGTGAAACATCAGTCTGCTAGTGTAATCTAATTGTAGTTGCCAGCCTGCCAGCGTGTGTGCCAGACCCAACTTGCCAACTAGTGCCACCACTCATATCTGTTATAACAGTAGTGTAATTTAAAAAAAAAAATTTTTTGACTCTGAAACATCAGTCTGCTAGTGTAATCTAATTCTAGTTGCCTGCCTGCCAGCTGTGTGTGCAAGGCCCCACTTGCCAAATAGTGCCACCACTCATATCTGTTGTATTAGTAGTGCAAATTTAAAAAAATAACTTTTTTGACTGTGAAACATCAGTCTGCTAGTGTAAACTAATTGCAGTTGCCTGCCTGCTAGCGTGTGTGCCAGGCCCACTTGCCCAGTGCCACCACTCACATCTGTTGTAACAGTAGTGTAAAATTTTGTAAAAAAAAAACTTTTTTGACTGTGAATCATCAGTCTGCTAGTGTAAGCTAATTGCAGTGTGCCTGCCTGCCAGCGTGTGTGCCAGGCCCACTTGCCAACTAGTGCCCACCACTCATATCTGTTGTAACAGTAGTGTAAAAAAATTTTTAAAAAACTTTTTTGACTGTGAAACATCAGTCTTCTAGTGTAATCGAATTGCAGTTGCCTGCCAGCGTGTGTGCCAGTCCCACTTGCCAAATAGAGCCACCACTCATATCTGTTGTAACAGTAGTGTAAATTTTTTAAAAAAAAACTTTTTCGACTGTGAAACATCAGTCTGCTAGTGTAATCTAATTGTAGTTGCCTGCCTGCCAGCGTGTGTGCCAGGCCACTTGCCAACTAGTGCCACCACTCATATCTGTTATGACAGTAGTGTAAATTTAAAAAAAAAAAAAACTTTTTTGACTGTGAAACATCAGTCTGCTAGTGTAATCGAATTGCAGTTGCCTGCCTGCCAGCGTGTGTGCCAGTCCCACTTGCCAACTAGTGCCACCACTAATATATGTTGTAACAGTAGTGTAAATTTTTTTAAAAAAAAACTTTTTTGACTGTGAAACATCAGTCTGCTAGTGTAATCTAATTTGTAGTTGCCAGCCTGCCAGCGTGTGTGCCAGACCCACTTGCCAACTAGTGCCACCACTCATATCTGTTATAACAGTAGTGTAAATTTAAAAAAAAAAAAAATTTTGACTCTGAAACATCAGTCTGCTAGTGTAATCTAATTCTAGTTGCCTGCCTGCCAGCGTGTGTGCCAGGCCCACTTGCCAAATAGTGCCACCACTCATATCTGTTGTATTAGTAGTGTAAATTTAAAAAAAAAACTTTTTTGACTGTGAAACATCAGTCTGCTAGTGTAATCTAATTGCAGTTTGCCTGCCTGCTAGCGGTGTGTGCCAGGCCCACTTGCCCAGTGCCACCACTCACATCTGTTGGTAACAGTAGTGTAAACTTTGTAAAAAAAAAACTTTTTGGACTGTGAAACATCAGTCTGCTAGTGTAATCTAATTTGCAGTTGCCTGCCTGCCAGCGTGTGTGCCAGGCCCACTTGCCAACTAGTGCCACCACTCATATCTGTTGTAACAGTATTGTAAATTTAAAAAAAAAAACTTTTTGGACTGTGAAACATCAGTCTGCTAGTGTAATCGAATTGCAGTTGCCTGCCTGCCAGCATGTGTGCCATTCCCACTTGCCAACTAGTGCCACCACTCATATCTGTTGTAACAGTAGTGTAAAAATTTTTTAAAAAACTTTTTTGACTGTGAAACATCAGTCTGCTAGTGTAATCGAATTGCAGTTGCCTGCCAGCGTGTGTGCCAGTCCCACTTGCCAAATAGAGCCACCACTCATATCTGTTGTAACAGTAGTGTAAATTTTTTTAAAAAAAAAACTTTTTCGACTGTGAAACATCAGTCTGCTAGTGTAAATCTAATTGTAGTTGCCTGCCTGCCAGCGTGTGTGCCAGGCCCACTTGCCAACTAGTGCCACACTCATATCTGTTGTAATAGTAGTGTAAATTTAAAAAAATAACTTTTTTTGACTGTGAAACATCAGTCTGCTAGTGTAATATAATTGCAGTTGCCTGCCTGCTAGCGTGTGTGCCAGACCCACTTGCCCAGTGCCACCACTCATATCTGGTGTAACAGTAGTGTAAATAATTTTTAAAAAAAAACTTTTTTGACTGTGAAACATCAGTCTGCTAGTGTAATCTAATTGCAGTTGCCTGTCTGCCAGCGTGTGTGCAAGGCCCACTTGCCAACTAGTGCCACCACTCATATCTGTTGTAACAGTAGTGTAAATTTTTTTTTAAAAAAAATTTTTGACTGTGAAACATCAGTCTGCATAGTGTAATCTAATTGCAGTTGCCTGCCTGCCAGCGTGTGTGCCAGGCCCACATGCAAAGTGCCACCACTCATATATGTTGTAACAGTAGTTGTAAATTTTTTTTCAAAAAACTTTTTGACTGTGAAACATCAGTCTGCTAGTGTAAATCGAATTGCAGTTGCCTGCCTGCCAGCGTGTGTGCCAGTCCCACTTGCCAACTAGTGCCACCACTCATATCTGTTGTAACAGTAGTGTAAATTTAAAAAAAAAAAATTTTTGACTGTGAAACATCAGTCTGCTAGTGTAATCTAATTGCAGTTGCCTGCCTGCCAGCGGTGGTGTGCCAGGCCCACTTGCTAAGTGCCACCACTCATATATGTTGTAACAGTAGTGTAAATTTTTTTTCAAAAAACTGTTTTGACTGTGAAACATCAGTCTGCTAGTGTAATCTAATTGCAGTTGCTTAACTGCCAACGTGTGTGCCAGGCCCACTTGCCAACTAGTGCCACCACTTTATATCTGTTGTAACAGTAGTGTAATTTTTTTTTAAAAAATTATTTTGACTGTGAAACATCAGTCTGCTAGTGTAATCGAATTGCAGTTGCCTGCCTGCCTGCCAGCGTGTGTGCCAGTCCCACTTGCCAACTAATGCCACCACTCATATCTGTTGTAACAGTAGTGTAAATTTAAAAAAAAAAACTTTTTTGACTGTGAAACATCAGTCTGCTAGTGTAATCTAATTGCAGTTGCCTGCCTGCTAGCGTGTGTGCCAGGCCCACTTGCCCAGTGCCACCACTCATATCTGGTGTAACAGTAGTGTAAATAATTTTTTAAAAAAAACTTTTTTGACTGTGAAACATCAGTCTGCTAGTGTAATCTAATTGCAGTTGCCTGTCTGCCAGCGTGTGTGCGAGGCCCACTTGCCAACTAGTGCCACCACTCATATCTGGTGTAACAGTAGTGTAAATAATTTTAAAAAAACTTTTTTGACTGTGAAACATCAGTCTGCTAGTGTAATCTAATTGCAGTTGCCTGCCTGCCAGCGTGTGTGCCAGGCTCACAGTGTATACTGTGCCCACTTGCCCAGTGGCACCACTCATATCATGTTTAATAGTAGTGTAAGTGTACATTTAAAAAAATAAAAACTTTTTGGACTGTGAAACATCAGTCTGCTTTTTTGTGTCAGGCTCACAGCATATGCTGTGCCCACTTGCCCAGTGCCACCACTCATATCTTGTTTAATAGTAGTGTAAGTGTACATTTAAAAAAAAAATGACAGGCAGAGGCAGGCCACCCCGCAGGTGCCATCGTGGTCGTGGTGCTGTGATTCCCTTTGGCCGTAGAATAATGCCCAGTGTTCAGAGGCCACGTCCCATGAACTCAAAAAGTTCTGAGAAGGACATAGTTGACTTTTTAACACAGGACACCCAATCTTTTATAGCTTCCACTCCGAACCTTGACGCACCATCCTCCTCCAGCTTATCTTCGGGCACCTCTCAAGTTACCACCACTTCGCCCGCCTGCCGCCACCACCAACACTAGCACCACAGCCGCTTCACTTGATGTGTCAGAGGAGTTTTTTACACATCAGTTGGAAGAAATGAGTGATGCGCAACCATCATGACAGAGGATGTAGATAACAGTGATATGTCTCAGTCAGGCAGCATTACAGACATGGACATACGGTGTGATGATGATGATGTTGTACCCGCTGCTGCTTCCTTTGTGATTTGTCAGATACAAGTGAAGCGGTTGATGATGACAATGCATCCGTGGGATGTCACGTGGGTGCCCCGCTAGAAGAGAAGAAGAACAGGGGGAAAGTTTAGATAGGGAGACAGAGAGGAGGAGACGAGTTGGAAGCAGGTGGAGGTCGTCGCAAGGAGCTAGTGGCACAGTCAGACAGCATGCATCGGCACCCGGGGTCAGCCAGACAGCACGCCAATCAACGCATGCTGTTGCCACCACCAGAATGCCGTCATCGCAGAACTCAGCAGTGTGGCATTTTTTTTGTGTGTCTGCCTCTGACAACAGCGATGCCATTTGCAACCTGTGCCAAAAGAAACTGAGTCGTGGGAAGTGCAAACACCCACCTAGGTACAACTGCTTTGCGAAGGCACATGATCGCACATAACAAACACCTATGGGATCAACACATGAGTAGAAGCACACACAAACTCAAAGCCACTATCCTCCTCCTGGTCCAGCATCTTCAGCCACGTCAACCACTGCTGTCCTCCTTGCCCCCTCTCAACCATCCGCCACTCCGTCTCTCTTCCGGAGCAGTTCCTGCTCATCTGCCCACAATCAGGTGTCTGTCAAGGACATGTTTGAGCGTAAGAAGCCATGTCACAAAGTCACCCCCTTGCCCAGCGTCAGACAACTGGCCTTGTCTGAACTCTTAGCCCGCCAGCTTTTACCATACAAGCTGGTGGAGTCTGAGGCGTTCAAAAAATTTGTAGCTATTGGGGACACCGCCAGTGGAAGGTACCCCGGCCGAAATTTCTTTTCACAAAGGCAATCCCCAACCTGTACTCGATTGTGCGAAAGGAAGTAATGGCATGTCTGGCACACAGTGTTGGGGGCAAAGGGTCCATATGACCACTGATAGCTGGTCTGCAAAGCATGGTCAGGGCAGGTATATCACCTACACTGCGCATTGGGTAACTTTTTTGACTGTGAAACATCAGTCTGCTAGTTTAATCTAATTGCAGTTGCCTGCCTGCTAGCGTGTGTGCCAGGCCGACTTGCACAGTGCCACCACTCAAATCTGTTGTAACAGTAGTGTAAATTTTGTAAAAAAAAAACTTTTTTGACTGTGAAACATCAGTCTGCTAGTGTAATCTAATTGCAGTTGCCTGCCTGCCAGCGTGTGTGCCAGGCCCACTTGCCAACTAGTGCCACCACTCATATCTGTTGTAACAGTATTGTAAATTTAAAAAAACAAACATTTTTGACTGTGAAACATCAGTCTGCTAGTGTAATCGAATTGCAGTTGCCTGCCTGCCAGCATGTGTGCCAGTCCCACTTGCCAACTAGTGCCACCACTCATATATGTTGTAACAGTAGTGTAAAAAAAATTTTAAAAATTTTTTTTGACTGTGAAACATCAATCTGCTAGTGTAATCGAATTGCAGTTGCCTGCCTGCCAGCGTGTGTGCCAGTCCCACTTGCCAAATAGTGCCACCACTCATATCTGTTGTAACAGTAGTGTAAAATTTTTTAAAAAAAACTTGTTTGACTGTGAAACATCAGTCTGCTAGTGTAATCTAATTGTAGTTGCCAGCCTGCCAGCGTATGTGCCAGGCCCACTTGCCAACTAGTGCCACAACTCATATCTGTTATAACAGTAGTGTAAATTTAAAAAAAAAAAAAACTTTTTTGACTGTGAAACATCAGTCTGCTAGTGTAATCTAATTCTAGTTGCCTTCCTGCCAGCGTGTGTGCCAGGCCCACTTGCCAACTAGTGCCACCACTCATATCTGTTGTAATAGTAGTGTCAATTTAAAAAAAATAACTTTTTTGACTGTGAAACATCAGTCTGCTAGTGTAATTCCAATTGCAGTTGCCTGCCTGCTAGCGTGTGTGCCAGGCCCCACTTGCCCAGTGCCACCACTCATATCTGGTGTAACATTAGTGTAAATAATTTAAAAAAAAAAAACTTTTTTGACTGTGAATCATCAGTCTGCTAGTGTAATCTAATTGCAGTTGCCTGTCTGCCAGCGTGTGTGCGAGGCCCACTTGCCAACTAGTGCCACCACTCATATCTGTTGTAACAGTAGTGTAAATTTAAAAAAAAAAAACTTTTTTGACTGTGAAACATCAGTCTGCTAGTGTAATCTAATTGCAGTTGCCTGCCTGCCAGTGTGTGTGCCAGGCCCACTTGCTAAGTGCCACCACTCATATATGTTGTAACAGTAGTGTAAATTTTTTTTCAAAAAACTTTTTTGACTGTGAAACATCAGTCTGCTAGTGTAATCTAATTGCAGTTGCCTGCCTGCCTGCCAGCGTGTGTGCCAGGCCCACTTGCCAACTAGTGCCAACCACTTTATATCTGTTGTAACAGTAGTGTAATATTTTTTTTTAAAAACTATTTTGACTGTGAAACATCAGTCTGCTAGTGTAATCGAATTGCAGTTACCTTCCTGCCAGCGTGTGTGCCAGTCCCACTTGCCAACTAGTGCCACCACTCAAATCTGTTGTAACAGTAGTGTAAATTTAAAAAAAATAACTTTTTTGACTGTGAAACATCAGTCTGCTAGTGTAATCTAATTGCAGTTGCCTGCCTGCTAGCGTGTGTGCCAGGCCCACTTGCCCAGTGCCACCACTCATATCTGGTGTAACAGTAGTGTAAATAATTTTAAAAAAACTTTTTTGACTGTGAAACATCAGTCTGCTAGTGTAATCTAATTGCAGTTGCCTGCCTGCCAGCGTGTGTGCCAGGCTCACAGTGTATACTGTGCCCACTTGCCCAGTGGCACCACTCATATCTTGTTTAATAGAAGTGTAAGTGTACATTTAAAAAAATAAAAGCTTTTTGGACTGTGAAACATCAGTCTGCTTTTTTGTGTCAGGCTCACAGCGTATACTGTGCCCACTTGCCCAGTGCCACCACTCATATCTGTTTAATAGTAGTGTAAGTGTACATTTAAAAAAAAATGACAGGCAGAGGCAGGCCACCCCGCAGGTGCCGTCGTGTTCGTGGTGCTGTGATTCCCTTTGGCCGTAGAATAATGCCCAGTGTTCAGAGGCCACGTCCCATGAACTCGAAAAGTTCTGAGGAGGACATAGTTGACTTTTTAACACAGGACACCCAATCTTCTATAGCTTCCACTCCGAACCTTGACGCACCATCCTCCTCCAGCTTATCTTCGGGCACCTCTCAAGTTACCACCACTCGCCCGCCTGCCGCCACCACCAACACTAGCACCACAGCCGCTTCACTTGATGTGTCAGAGGAGTTTTTTACACATCAGTTGGAAGAAATGAGTGATGCACAACCATCATTGACAGAGGATGTAGATAACAGTGATATGTCTCAGTCAGGCAGCATTACAGACATGGACATACGGTGTGATGATGATGATGTTGTACCCGCTGCTGATTCCTTTGTTGATTTGTCAGATACAAGTGAAGCGGTTGATGATGACGATGCGTCCCTGGATGTCACGTGGGTGCCCGCTAGAAGAGAAGAAGAACAGGGGGAAAGTTCAGATGGGGAGACAGAGAGGAGGAGACGAGTTGGAAGCAGGGGGAGGTCGTCGCAAGGAGCTAGTGGCACAGTCAGACAGCATGCATCGGCATTCTGTTGCCACCACCAGAATGCCGTCATCGCAGAGCTCAGCAGTGTGGCATTTTTTTTTGTGTGTCTGCCTCTGACAACAGCAATGCCATTTGCAACCTGTGCCAAAAGAAACTGAGTCGTGGGAAGTGCAACACCCACCTAGGTACAACTGCTTTGCGAAGGCACATGATCGCACATAACAAACGCCTATGGGATCAACACATGAGTAGAAGCAGCACACAAATTCAAAGCCACTATCCTCCTCCTGGTCCAGCATCTTCAGCCACATCAACCACTGGTGTCCTCCTTGCCCCCTCTCAACCATCTGTCACTCCGTCTCTCTTCCGGAGCAGTTCCTGCTCATCTGCCACAGTCAGGTGTCTGTCAAGGACATGTTTGAGCGTAAGAAGCCAATTTCACAAAGTCACCCCCTTGCCCGGCGTCTGACAACTGGCTTGTCTGAACTCTTAGCCCGCCAGCTTTTACCATACAAGCTGGTGGAGTCTGAGGCGTTCAAAAAATTTGTAGCTATTGGGACACCGCAGTGGAAGGTACCCGGCTGAAATTTCTTTGCACAAAAGGCAATCCCCAACCTGTACTCGATTGTGCGAAAGGAAGTAATGGCATGTCTGGCACACAGTGTTGGGGCAAGGGTCCATATGACTACTGATAGCTGGTCTGCAAAGCATGGTCAGGGCAGGTATATCACCTACACTGCGCATTGGGTAACTTTGTTGCCTGCCTGCCAGGGTGTGTGCCAGACCCACTTGCCAAATAGTGCCACCACTCATATCTGTTGTAATAGTAGTGTAAATTTAAAAAAAATATTTTTTTTGACTGTGAAACATCAGTCTGCTAGTGTAATCTAATTGCAGTTGCCTGTCTGCTAGCGTGTGTGCCAGGCCCACTTGCCCAGTGCCACCACTCACATCTGTTGTAACAGTAGTGTAAATTTAGTAAAAAAAAAAACTTTTTTTGACTGTGAAACATCAGTCTGCTAGTGTAATCTAATTGCAGTTGCCTGCCTGCCAGCGTGTGTGCCAGGCCCACTTGCCAACTAGTGCCACCACTCATATCTGGTTGTAATAGTATTGTAAATTTAAAAAAAAAAATTTTTGACTGTGAAACATCAGTCTGCTAGTGTAATCGAATTGCAGTTGCCTGCCTGCAGCATGTGTGCCAGTCCCACTTGCCAACTAGTGCCACCACTCATATCTGTTGTAACAGTAGTGTAAATTTTTTTAAAAAAAACTTTTTTGACTGTGAAACATCAGTCTGCTAGTGTAATCTAATTGCAGTTGCCTGCCTGCCAGCGTGTGTGCCAGTCCCACTTGCCAAATAGGGCCACCACTCATATCTGTTGTAACAGTAGTGTAAATTGTTTAAAAAAAAACTTTTTTGACTGTGAAACATCAGTCTGCTAGTGTAATCTAATTGTAGTTGCCAGCCTGCCAGCGTGTGTGCCAGGCCCACTTGCCAACTAGTGCCACCACTCATATCTGTTATAACAGTAGTGTAAATTTAAAAAAAACTAAAACTTTTTTGACTGTGAAACATCAGTCTGCTAGTGTAATCTAATTCTAGTTGCCTGCCTGCCAGCATGTGTGCCAGGCCCACTTGCCAACTAGTGCCACCACTTATATCTGTTGTAATAGTAGTGTAAATTTAAAAAAAATAACTTTTTTGACTGTGAAACATCAGTCTGCTAGTGTAATCTAATTGCAGTTGCCTGCCTGCTAGCGTGTGTGCCAGGCCCACTTGCCCAGTGCCACCACTCATATCTGGTGTAACAGTAGTGTAAATAAGTTTTTTTTTTAAAAACTTTTTTGACTTTGAAACATCAGTCTGCTAGTGTAATCTAATTGCAGTTGCCTATCTGCCAGCGTGTGTGCGAGGCCCACTTGCCAACTAGTGCCACCACTCATATCTGTTGTAACAGTAGTGTACATTTTTTTAAAAAAAATTTTTTTGACTGTGAAACATCAGTCTGCTAGTGTAATCTAATTGCAGTTGCCTGCCTGCCAGCGTGTGTGCCAGGCCCACTTGCTAAGTGCCACCACTCATATATGTTGTAACAGTAGTGTAAATTTTTTTTCAAAAAAACTCTTTTTGACTGTGAAACATCAGTCTGCTAGTGTAATCTAATTGCAAATGCCTGCCTGCCAGCGTGTGTGCCAGGCCCACTTGCCAACTAGTGCCACCACTTTATATCTGTTGTAACAGTAGTGTAATTTTTTAAAAAAAAACTATTTTGACTGTGAAACATCAGTCTGCTAGTGTAATCGAATTGCAGTTGCCTGCCTGCCAGCGTGTGTGCCAGTCCCACTTGCCAACTAGTGCCACCACTCATATCTGTTGTAACAGTAGTGTAAATTTTAAAAAAATAACTTTTTTGACTGTGAAACATCAGTCTGCTAGTGTAATCTAATTGCAGTTGCCTGCCTGCTAGCGTGTGTGCCAGGCCCACTTGCCCAGTGCCACCACTCATATCTGGTGTAACAGTAGTGTAAATAATTTAAAAAAAACTTTTTTGACGGTGAAACATCAGTCTGCTAGTGTAATCTAATTGCAGTTGCCTGCCTGCCAGCGTGTGTGCCAGGCTCACAGTGTATACTGTGCCCACTTGCCCAGTGGCACCACTCATATCTTGTTTAATAGTAGTGTAAGTGTACATTTAAAAAAATAAAAACTTTTTGGACTGTGAAACATCAGTCTGCTTTTTTGTGTCAGGCTCACAGCGTATACTGTGCCCACTTGCCCAGTGCCACCACTCATATCTTGTTTAATAGTAGTGTAAGTGTACATTTAAAAAAAAAATGACAGGCAGAGGCAGGCCACCCCGCAGGTGCCGTCGTGGTCGTGGTGCTGTGATTCCCTTTGGCCGTAGAATAATGCCCAGTGTTCAGAGGCCACGTCCCATGAACTCGAAAAGTTCTGAGGAGGACATAGTTGACTTTTTAACACAGGACACCCAATCTTCTATAAGCTTCCACTCCGAACCTTGACGCACCATCCTCCTCCAGCTTATCTTCGGGCACCTCTCAAGTTACCACCACTCGCCCGCCTGCCGCCACCACCAACACTAGCACCACAGCCGCTTCACTTGATGTGTCAGAGGAGTTTTTTACACATCAGTTGGAAGAAATGAGTGATGCGCAACCATCATTGACAGAGGATGTAGATAACAGTGATATGTCTCAGTCAGGCAGCATTACAGACATGGACATACGGTGTGATGATGATGATGTTGTACCCGCTGCTGCTTCCTTTGTTGATTTGTCAGATACAAGTGAAGCGGTTGATGATGACGATGCGTCCGTGGATGTCACGTGGGTGCCCGCTAGAAGAGAAGAAGAAACAGGGGGAAAGTTCAGATGGGGAGACAGAGAGGAGGAGACGAGTTGGAAGCAGGGGGAGGTCGTCGCAAGGAGCTAGTGGCACAGTCAGACAGCATGCATCGGCACCCGGGGTCAGCCAGACAGCACGCCAATCAACGCATGCTGTTGCCACCACCAGAATGCCGTCATAGCAGAGCTCAGCAGTGTGGCATTTTTTTTGTGTGTCTGCCTCTGACAACAGCGATGCCATTTGCAACCTGTGCCAAAAGAAACTGAGTCATGGGAAGTGCAACACCCACCTAGGTACAACTGCTTTTCGAAGGCATATGATCGCACATAACAAACGCCTATGGGATCAACACATGAGTAGAAGCAGCACACAAACTCAAAGCCACTATCCTCCTCCTGGTCCAGCATCTTCAGCCACGTCAACCACTGCTGTCCTCCTTGCCCCCTCTCAACCATCCGCCACTCCGTCTCTCTTCCGGAGCAGTTCCTGCTCATCTGCCCACAGTCAGGTGTCTGTCAAGGACATGTTTGAGCGTAAGAAGCCAATGTCACAAAGTCACCCCCTTGCCCGGCGTCTGACAACTGGCTTGTCTGAACTCTTAGCCCACCAGCTTTTTACCATACAAGCTGGTGGAGTCTGAGGCGTTCAAAAAATTTGTAGCTATTGGGACACCGCAGTGGGAAGGTACCCGGCCAAAATTTCTTTTCACAAAAGGCAATCCCCAACCTGTACTCGATTGTGCGAAAGGAAGTAATGGCATGTCTGGCACACAGTGTTGGGGCAAGGGTCCATATGACCACTGATAGCTGGTCTGCAAAGCATGGTCAGGGCAGGTATATCACCTACACTGCGCATTGGGTAAACCTGCTGATGGCTGCCAAGCATGGAATGCGTGGCTCTGCAGAGGAGGAGTTGGTGACACCCGCCACGACTTGCAGGCAGGTCTGCTGCCACCTCCTCTACTCCCTCCTACTCCATCCTCTTCTATAACCTCCTCGGCTGAGTCCTCTTCTGCTGCTCGCGTCCTTGCTCCACATCAACGGCACCCCCCCAGCTTCGCAGGTACTATTCCACATCCCGGATACGGCAGTGTCACGCCGTCTTGGAGTTGACTTGCCTGAAAGCAGAGAGTCACACCGGACCAGCACTCCTGTCCACCCTGAATGCACAGGTGGATCAGTGGCTGACTTTGCACCAACTGGAGTTTTGGCAAAGTGGTTTCTGAAAGCGGAAGTAATTTGGTGGTGGCATTGAAATTGGGCAAGTTGACACATGTGCCGTGCATGGCACATGTGTGTAATCTGATCGTACAACGCTTTGTGCATAAGTACCCAGGCTTACAGGACATTCTAAAGCAGGCCAGGAAGGTGTGTGGCCATTTGAGGCATTCCTACATGGCCATGGCGCACTTTTCCGATATCCAGTGGCGAAACAACATGCCAGTGAGGCGCTTGATTTGCGACAGCCCAACACGTTGGAATTCAACACTCCTAATGTTCAACCGCCTGCTCCAACAAGAAAAAGCCGCTAACGAGTATTTGTATGACCGGGGTGCTAGGACAGCCTCTGCGGAGCTGGGAATTTTTTTGCCACGTTACTGGGCGCTCACGCGCAATGCCTGTAGGCTCATGCGTCCTTTTGAGGAGGTGACAAACCTAGTCAGTCGCACCGAAGGCACCATCAGCGACATCATACCATTTGTTTTCTTCCTGGAGCGTGCCCTGCGAAGAGTGCTGGATCAAGCCGTAGATGAGCGTGAAGAGGAAGAGGAAGAGTTGTGGTCACCATCACCACCAGAAACAGACTTATCAGCATCGCTTGCTGGACCTGCGGCAACGCTGGAAGAGTATTGTGAGGAAGAGGAGTCAGAGGGGGGAATGTGGCTTTGAGGAGGAGGAGGAGGAAGACAAACCACAACAGGCATCCCAGGGTGCTCGTTGTCACCTATCTGGTGCCCATGGTGTTGTACGTGGCTGGGGGGAAGAAGATACCTTCAGTGACATCACTGAGGACGAGGAACGGGACAAGATTAGCTCGGCATCCAACCTTGTGCAAATGGCATCTTTCATGCTGTCGTGCCTGTTGAGGGAAGCTCATATTAAAAAAGCTGAAGGAGAATGACCTGTACTTGGTGTCCATGCTACTAGACCCCCGGTATAAGCATAAAGTGCAGGAAATGTTACCGAATTACAACAAGTCAGAAAGGATGCAGCATTTCCAAAATAAATTAAAAAGTATGTTTTACACAGCGTATAAGGGTGATGTCACAGGCACAAACGTGAATCTAACAGGGGAAAGAGCTGAAAGTAATCCTCCGACTCTCCACGACCACGCCGGCAAGGACAGGATTCTTTACAAACGTGTTGTTGATGGAGGACATGCGGTTGCATCGCCACAGCCCTTTGGGGTCCACCCTCAGAGAATGACTCGACAGACAGGTAGCAGACTACCTTACCTTAACTGCAAATCTCGACACTCTGAGGGAGCAATGAACCCCTTGACTACTGGGGTGTGCAGGCTTGACCTGTGGCCTGAGCTATCCCAATTTGCAATAGAACTTCTGGTCTGCCCCGCTTCAAGTGTCCTGTCAGAAAGGACCTTCAGTGCAGCAGGAGGTATTGTCACTGAGAAGAGAAGTTGCCTAGGTCAAAAGAGTCTAGATTACCTCACCTTTATTAAGATGAATGAGGGATGGATCCCGAAGGGACTGATATTGGGCGATACATTCGACTAAAAAAGGCCTGATGAGATGAGCTGCCTTGGGCTAAAAATGGTCCACACGCTGCTGTATTTTATCTTCAAATGCCGGATGACTTGCGTGACTAATCCGCCACCAACTAGGGTTCAAGCAGCAATGTTTTAGGGCACTTTCTGCCTGGGGAAACAAACATTAATTTTTCTGGCCGGCTGCTACACCAGTGGCTGCAACAATACCTAATTTTTCAAGCATGTGTACATGCCAAATTTTTCTGGCCTCTGGTGCTGCACTGTGGCTTCAAAACCAAAAAAAAAAAAAAGACACTTAACAGGATTAAACTGATAGGAATAGTACTACTTAACACACCACTCCTATCTGGTGGCATATTAGATTGCACGCGTAGTGCCCTAAATTTGAAGTAGGAGGATCGACAAAGCATCTTTTTCCATCTCCCGGTTCCTAAAATCCATGCCATATACACATCCCCTGATAGGGGACACCGCAGCGGAAGGTACCCGGACGAAATTTCTTTTGCACAAAAGGCAATCCCCAACCTGTACTCGATTGTGCAAAAGGAAGTAACCTTACCATGGGTCTCAGACCGCATGTCTTGTAATTCTCTGTCTGGGGAAATTATATATCTATCAAATCTATCTATTTATCTATCAAATCTATCTAACTATCAATCGTATCTATCAAATGTATATTGCATCTAATGATCTATGTAATCTATGTATCTATCTATCAATCTCGTGGCCGGACGTTTTTTTGACAGCCACTTGTGTTTCGGCCAAATGTCCATTGGCCAAATGTCTGTCGGCTAAAAGTCCGGCCACGATTGCATGCGCAGTGTCCCAAATTTGAAGTAGGAGGGACCGACCAAGCATCTTTTTCCATCTCCCAGTTCCTAAAATTCCATGCCATATACACATCCCCGATAGGGGACACCGCAGTGGAAGGTACCCGGCCGAAATTTCTTTGCACAAAAGGCAATCCCCAACCTATACTCGATTGTGCAAAAGTAAGTAACCTTACCATGGTCCCAGACCGCACGTCTTGCAATTCTCTGTCTGGGAAATTATATATCTATCAAATCTATCTATTTACTATCAAATTCTATCTAACTATCAATCGTATCTATCAAATGTATATTGCATCTATTGATCTTAGATCTATGTAATCTATGTATCTATCATATCTATCTATCTCGTGGCTGGTCGGTTTTGTGACAGCCACTTGTGTTTCGGCCAAATGTCTGTCGGACAAATGTCCGTCGGCTAAAAGTCCGGCCACGATTGCACGCGCAGTGCCCCAAATTTGAAGTAGGAGGACCGACCAAGCATCTTTTTCCATCTCCCAGTTCCTAACATCCATGCCATTTACACGTCCCCTGGCGCCGCAACTGCCTCTGGGAACTTTACCATGGATCCCAGACCGCACGTCTTGTAATTCTCTGTCTGGGAAATTATATATCTATCAAATCTATCTATTTATCTATCAAATCTATCTAATTATCAATCGTATCTATCAAATGTATAATTGATCTATGTAATCTATGTATCTATCAAATCTTTCTATCTCATGGCCGGACTGTTTTGTGACAGCCACTTGTGTTTTGGCCAAATGTCCATCAGACAAATGTCCGTCGGCCAAATGGCCGTCGGCTAAAAGTCCGGCCACGATTGCACGCGCAGTGCCCCAAATTTGAAGTAGGAGGACCGACCAAGCATCTTTTCAATCTCCCGGGTTCCTAAAATCCATGCCATATACACCTCCCCCTGGCGCCGCAACTGCCTCTGGGAACCTTACCATGGGTCTCAGACCGCACGTCTTGTAATTCTCTGTCTGGGAAATTATATATCTATCAAATCTATCTATTTATCTATCAAATCTATCTAACTATCAATCGTATCTATCAAATGTATATTGCATCTATTGATCTATGTAATCTATGTATCTATCTATCAAATCTATCTATCTCGTGGCCGGACTGTTTTGTGACAGCCACTTGTGTTTCGGCCAAATGTCCGTCGGAAAAATGTCCGTCGGACAAATGGCCGTCAGCTAAAAGTCCGGCCACGATTGCACGCACAGTGCCCCAAATTTGAAGTAGGAGGACCGACCAAGCATCTTTTTCCATCTCCCGGTTCCTAAAATCCATGCCATATACACGTCCCCTGGCGCAGCAACTGCCTCTGGGAACCTTACCATGGGTCCCAACCGCACTTCTTGTAATTCTCTGTCTGGGAAATTATATATCTATCAAATTTATCTATTTATCTATCAAATCTATCTAACTATCAATCGTATCTATCAAATGTATATTGCAACTATTGATCTATGTAATCTATGTATCTATCTATCAAATCTTATCTATCTCGTGGCTGGACTGTTTTGTGACAGCCACTTGTGTTTCGGCCAAATGTCCGTCGGACAAATGTCCATCGGCTAAAAGTCCGGCCACGATTGCACGCGCAGTGCCCCAAATTTGAAGTAGGAGGACCGACCAAGCATCTTTTTCCATCTCCCGGTTCCTAAAATCCATGCCATATACACGTCCCCTGGTGCCGCAACTGCCTCTGGGAACCTTACCATGGGTCCCAGGCCGCACGTCTTGTAATTCTCTGTCTGGAAAATTATATATCTATCAAATCTAAATATTTATCTATCAAATCTATCTAACTATCAATCGTATCTATCAAATGTATATTACGTCTATTGATCTATGTAATCTATGTATCTATCTATCAAATCTATCCATCTCGTGGCCGGACTGTTTTGTGACAGCCACTTGTGTTTCGGCCAAATGTCCGTCGGACAAATGTCCATCGGCCAAATGGCCATCGGCTAAAAGTCCGGCCACGATTGCACGCTCAGTGCCCCAAATTTGAAGTAGGAGGACCGACCAAGCATCTTTTTCCATCTCCCGGTTCCTAAAATCCATGCCATATACACCTCCCCCGATAGGGGCAGTAACAGGTATTAAACTGATCAGAATAGTACTACTTAACACACCACTCATATCTGGTGCCACAGTAGATTGCACGCGCAGTGCCCCCAAATTTGAAGTAGGAGGACCGACCAAGCATCTTTTTCCATCTCCTGGTTCCTAAAATCTATGCCCTATACACGTCCCCTGGCACAGCAACTGCCTCTGGGAACCTTACCATGGGTCACAGACCACACGTCTTGTAATTCTCTGTCTGGGAAATTATAAATCTATCAAATCTATCTATTTATCTATCAAATCTATCTATCTATCGTATCTATCAAATGTATATTGCATCTATTGATCTATCTATCTAATCTATGTATCTATGTATCTATCAAATCTATCTATCTCGTGGTTGTACAAATGGACTGTTTGCGGTTGTTTGTGGTGCGTTAAACGGGGAGTTTGGTCTGTCACTGTGAAGCAGGCGTAACCCTTACACTACCTGATCGATACAACATCATACCTGATGTTTTAAAGCACGTTATTCCAAACAATTTAGGAATGTTAGGTGATTTATGCCCTTTATGGATTAAAACCAGACTCTGCATCAACTATGTAATTTTCCGTGGGAGTTTTGCCATGGATCCCTCTCCGGCATGCCACAGTCCAGGTGTTAGTCCCCTTGAAACAACTTTTCCATCACTATTGTGGCCAGAAAGAGTCCCTGTGGGTTTTAAAATTCGCATTCCTATTGAAGTCAATGGCGGTTCGCCCGGTTTACCCGTTCGGGAACAGTTGCGGAAGTTCGAGTCCGCCGTTCGCGAATGGAAAATTTTAAGTTTGCGACGTCACTACTTATTTATGCTTTTTTGACAGACCAGCACTTCAGCCAATCACTGATCAATCCAGGGTAACTATACTGCATGAGCTCAATGTTTTCTATATGAAAATGCAAAAAAATGCCCTCTAGTGGTGAAAATGCATTCAGATTAGATGCACTCTTCAAGCTCTAAGAAATGAGCAGATGAACCTCCTAGGTTTAGCTATCAACTAAGAATAACAAGACAACTAAGAGAAATTGGTGATAAACGTTTGAGATATATTTTTGAAAAATTGCATTTTTGGACATTAAAATCATTACTGGTTTTCTTGACTTGACTTTCCCTTTAAAAATAACATATTCTAACATATACTAATCCTTAGGGATTGTTGGTATATCTAGATGTACTTGTTCAAACAAGAAAATATTGGAATAGGATACTCCTAAGCCTGTATGCCATATTTCTATTGACGTGTTAAATAAAGTCTATTTTATTAAAGAGACATTATTGTGTTTGAATTATTTAAGAAAGACATTTCATTTAGAAGGAATATGGTTTCAGGTCCTTTTAAGAGTTACTTTATAAATATATGCTCACACTAATATATTTGTAGATTATGGAACTCATACATGACACAATACTGAGCATTTACATTAAAGGAACAGTATACAATCATTTTCAGAGAACTGCATGTAATAGACACTAATATAAAGAACAAGATTCCCACATACATGTTGAAAAGTTAGCTTGAAAGCCCATTCCAAGTGGGAAATAAGACTATTCCCCTTCCTTTGCATATGAAAAGACCCTTTACACAAACAGGAGCAAGCTGGAGAAGGTAGCTGATGGTATTCACATCCAACTTTGAGGCTTGGGTAGGAGTCAGAAAATCACAGCAATGTTATTTAAACATAAGCAAAAATATACATTGATTTAAAAAAAGGACTATATAATTAGATCGAATAAACATATATGTGTTTAAAAAATGAGTGTATAATGTCCCTTTAATAAAAAAATACCACGACATAACATCTAGAATAAGTAGGGCATCTCATATATTTATCATATGATAAAGGTCAATGCATATTGATTACTTGATTCAAATGCAATAGCGCATCTTTAGGAATAAGATAAATAGAAAATTCAACACAACACAGTCATTATTCATAAAAAGGAAAATATTGTTGACAAACATATTAAACAAGATGGACTATATTCATGGATTTGCACTTGCCTCAAAATATCTTATGCAGGAAAACATATTGCTTTCATTCGTTTATTCAACGAGACAGCCATCAAAATAGATTTTTGTGTTCTTTATCATCTATGGTTCAACAATGTACATGATTGACACAATCCATACTCGCCATGGTTTTAAACTTGTCTCATTCACAAACGTGGGTTACGTGCAAAACCAAAGATTGCGGGAATACGTAATCAGATTCTGATAACACACCTGATCCCATACCTAAGGAATATTCCTCATTCCAAGATGTTTTTGATAAAAAGGAAGCAGAGTCCTTGCCCCCTCATAGGGCATTTGATTGCCCCATTGAACTATTACCTGCTTCCCCCATTCCCCATGGTCATATTTATCCACTATCTCAACCAGAACTCACACATTTAAAACAATACCTAGATGAAAATTTAAAAAAGGGTTTTATAAGACCATCGACCTCACCAGCCGCAGCTGGAATGTTTTTTGTGCATAACAAAGATGGTACTCTCAGACCAATCATAGATTACAGGCAACTAAACAAGGTCACGGTAAAAAAACGATACCCCCTACCTTTAATAACAGAATTGATTGAACGGTTAGGTAATGCAACAATCTATACTAAGTTGGATTTAAGGGGTGCCTATAATTTAATCCGAATAAGGAAGGGGGACGAATGGCTCACAGCATTTTGTACTAGATACGGTTTATACGAATATGCTGTGATGCCATTCGGGCTCTGTAATGCCCCTGCGACATTCCAGTATTTCATAAATGAGATATTTAGAGATCTATTTGATATTTGTGTTATTATTTATTTGGATGATATTTTAATTTATTCGGAGTCTTTAGAACAACATACCAAACATGTGACAACCGTTCTAACAAGACTCAGAGAGAACCAACTTTTTGCAAAACCTGAAAAGTGCATCTTTCACACGCAAGATATTTCTTTTTTAGGTTATAGGATAACAGGAAGATACAAAAATATCAGCTATAACAGGTTGACCAAGACCAACTACAGTAAAAGAATTACAAAGTCTTTTAGGATTCTCAAATTTTTACCGCAAATTTATTAACAATTTCTCTCATATAGTCAAACCATTGACAAGACTCACAGGAAAACATGTGCCTTTCATTTGGAGTACAGAAGCACAACAAGCGTTTGAAACTCTTAAAATTAGTTTCACTACAGCACCCATTCTCCAATTCCCGGACCCCACCAAGCAGTTTGTTCTTGAGGTGGATGCGTCTGAGTTTGCTCTAGGAGCCATCTTGTCTCAAAGAAAAAGTCTTTCAGAACCTAGGCATCCTGTAGCTTACTTCTCAAGATCATTATCTCCAGCAGAAATTAATTATCCTATAGGAGAAAAAGAGCTTCTATCCATCAAATCTGCCTTCGAAAATTGGAGACACTTATTAGAAGGAACTGAGACACCAATTCTAGTTATAACAGATCACAAGAATTTAGAATATCTGCAAACCAACCGGACTTTATCATCTAGACAGCTCAGATGGAGTTTGTTTTTCTCCAGGTTTAATTTCCATATTCAGTATCGACCTGGTTCAAGGAATGGAAAAGCAGACGCACTATCTAGACAGAAAACATCAGTTACACACAAATCTCTACCTAGTACTGTACTACCAATTGAACATTTCATCTCTTGTACATTGAGTCAAGAACAAGAAAAAGAATATATACAAGGTAGAGACTGTAACCCAGAGAAATACAACCTCACAAAACATCCAGATGGGTTGTATTATTTCAGAAACCTACTGTATATACCACCCGCATTGCAAGGAAGTATCTTACAACAAAACCATGATTCAATTTTAAATGGTCATCCAGGTGTTCAAAACACTTATCATTTATTAAAAAGGAAATGGTGGCCCAAAATGTGGAAATCAGTTGAAGAATATGTCCTCACTTGTACAACCTGTGTTCAACATAAAAAGGAACATAAAAAACCATATGGTTATTTAATGTCTCTACCTATCCCTGAACGGCCATGGAAGGAAGTTGCAATGGACTTCATTGTAGAATTACCAAGTTCTAAAACTTACACCACAATACTAGTGGTAATTGACCTTTTTACTAAAATGGCACATTTCCTACCTATACAAGCTTTACCTACTGCCTCACAAACAGCAGATATGTTTCTGACCCATATAGTCAAACTACATGGACTCCCAACTAGTGTTCTGACTGATCGTGGAAGTAAATTTACTTCTAAGTTCTGGCATTCTTTATGCCAAAGGTTGAACATCACTAGGAAATTAATAACATCTTATCATCCACAAACCAATGGTCAGTGTGAACGTACTAACCAGTCCCTGGAACAATACCTCAGGATTTATTGTTCTCAACAACAAGATAAGTGGGCAGATTTTTTAGCAACTGCTGAATTTGCTTACAATAACACAAAGAATAATTCCACACAGATGACTCCATTCTTTGCAAATTATGGTTTTAATCCTGATTATGAATTTCATCCTAATATTCATGTACCGTGTCCAGTTGTCAACGACCTGGTTAATTCTATAGCACAAACTTTCAACCTATTGAAGGAGAACATCAGTCAAGCACAGACCCAACATCAACATTACTACAATCTTCGACGGCGTCCAGCGCCTGAATACAAGGTTGGTGACTCAGTTTGGTTATCCACCCGTCATCTGAAGATTCCGACCACTTAAGCAAAGTTTAACCAATTATTCATTGGGCCATTCTCGATCACTAAAATTATCAATTCCAACGCGGTAGTCCTACAGTTACCTGAGAAATTCCGAATACATCCTTCATTTCATGTCTCACTATTAAAACCATACACGGCTTTTCGGTCACAACCAGTCCCTATTACTGAACCTCTTGATTCTCAACCTTCAGAGGTGGATTACGAGGTCTCTGACATTTTAGACTCTAGAGTATTCCATGGGGACTTGCAGTATCTTATTCGCTGGTCCGGTTATTCATCTGATGAAGATTCTTGGGAATCTGCCTCACAAGTTTCTGCTCCTCGTTTGGTGAAGCTCTTCCATAGAAGGCATCCAGATAGACCTTCTTTTTGAAAACCTGGAGGTTTTCTTTGGATGGGGGACCTGTCATATTTACAACCTTCTCTTTTATTCTTTGGACTGTACCTTTAATATTATTTACCTCACTCCCCTATTTAAGCTGGCTAAGTCTCACCTTCATTGCTTGTTATTGAGAAATCATCTTCCTAATTGATTCTACCAAGCCTCCTCCTTCGTATTCCTACCTGTCTCAGAATTCTGACAGGTTGCGCTGACACAGGATTGCTCCACTGCTGCTCCGCCTACCTCCCTCAACGGACTTCGCGCTCAAACACTCTGAGCCGCAACCGGACCCTGAACCTCACTCTCTCTCGACCCCGCGAGTAAGTACTTACCGCATAGCATATGTGAACTCTCAGCCTAATTCTCCTTACGTCTACTTAAGATTAAAGTCTTTGCAAATTATCTCTATTGTGGAACTTTTGCCTAATAGTATACTGGAACATTATGCAAACTGATAAGTGTTTCTTTTCATACGGTAACTACTGCAGATCAATTACATATGATAATATTTTCTATTGGAAGGTTTCTATCACTCCTAAGAATGAGCTTACAAAGTGTAAAGTTGCCTAATATCATTACTTTGTAAAGCATACTAAACTTTAATACTTTTGTATTACATTGTTTCTATGAAATGCCTAAAAACCACTCAGTAGTTCTGTGTTTGTTAAAGGTAAACAACATATAACTACATTGTGGTAAAATAAATCCTATGGTAAATCATAACTCTAAACAGATATTTAGATCTAATGATTTATACAGGAACAATTAACTTATATTTCTATATATGCATAAACATATTGTTGATACTAATCTGCACATTTGGTCCTTTATTAAAGCAGATTCAGTTTGAACTCTGACACATAGTGCATCACAGTCCTTGGAGGGAGTTGACAAGGGCCAACACAGCCCCATGGGAGCCATTTGACAAGGTGCCATAGTGCATCACAGTCCTTGGAGGGAGTTGACAAGGGCCAACACAGCCCCATGAGAGCCATTTGACAAGGTGCCATAGTGCATCACAGTCCTTGGAGGGAGTTGACAAGGGCCAACACAGCCCCATGGGAGCCATTTGACAAGGTGCCATAGTGCATCATAGTCCTTGGAGGGAGTTGACAAGGGCCAACACAGCCCCATGGGAGCCATTTGAAAAAGAAACAGCCAAATGGCAACAATAACAAACAACAAAGTAACATGTGGACGGAAGATTCGTATGTGTGCCCTTGGAGCATCTCCAGATCCTCCACTTATGGGTCATCAGCATCACCCTCATCGTCTTGTGCATGTCCAGCTACGGATTCAAGCATTGACTCTACAACGCATCATACATTGTAGAGTCGCATGCTGAACCCGTAGCTGGCATGCATGGTGTCATGCATCCTTCCCAGAAACAGACTGTTCCTCAGCATGGCCTGCTCTAGATGCGCTAGAGCCTCTAGCGTCAGCCATGCTGAGTCCCAACCTAAAATAAAGAAAAAAATGAAAATTATTGATAATTACAGAACATAATAAAAATAGAGCAAATAGACATTGCAATAATAAAGACAAATTATTATTATAAATAAATATTTTTATATTATCAATAAATATGTTCTTCAGACATAAACCATTAAAGGGACAGTTTACTCAAAAATGTTCTCCCCTTTAATTGATTCACAATGATCCACTTACCTGCTTGAGTGTATTAAATTGTTTATAAGTATTTCCATTGTTATTACATTGGCATTTGAAATAGTTTATTTAGCCTGTGGTATCCACACCTATCTTTAAACCTTTTGGCCTCGAGACCAAGCTGTGTAAACATAGCAAGCAGAAGAAACTACACTCCCAGTGGGTTATAGAAGAGATAAGGTACTAAAAAGTTATTTTTATATTGTTCTATCCAAGTAGTGTTGATTGGTATATGGAGTGATATGAGATCAAATATGTTATAATGTGGATTTAGAATGATACTTACATCTGTGGCTGGGAAGGATGATCCGACACCCAGGACAATGAAGGTGGGGACTGGGGGGATTGAAGGGGGGAGAGATGGATTGGGCTGGGGAGTGAAGGGGGGAGGGATGGCTGCCACTCTGGGGTAGCCCATACAGCTGAGGAGTCAGGGGCCTGGTGAGTTGTTGGCTGGGCAGGTGGGGGAGCTGTACGGGCGGAAATACAGGGAGAGCGGCGAGGGGGGGCAAAGGGGCATTTTTTTGTAGGGACAGGATAGGAGGAATGGGAAGGGCCGGGAGTGGCTTCTACCTGGGGAGGGGGCCCTGGGGAGGGGCTTCTACCTGGGGAGGGGCCTGGGGAGGGTCGGGGAAGCTGATGCCCAGAATGGAAGGTCCATCTGAAATATATATAATAAAAATATATTAACATCTCGTACATCATGAAATCAAATCAAGCATTTAAACCATGATTATGTTTTATGTATACTTAGAAGTGGTTTGGAATTTATAAACAATGATGACATAAGGATATGGTCTGCATCTAGGCACTCAGATGAATAGCAATGACTGTCTGTACAATCAGTATATGATTATTGTGGTTTTGCATGGAATATGCATGTGACATCATGATGTCATTAATGACAAATCACACATAAATGAAAGAAAAATACAAACATATGTTCATGCTGATAGATCCATTGATCCATTTGTGCAATGTACAGTAATCTTTTTTAGGACACAACCCATATTGATCACAATGCAAAACAGAAGTTCTTATTAAAAATATGTCATCATGGTGCTGTTAGAGTATGCTTATATCTATAAAGTAAATCCAAGAGTGAATATGTGATTTAGATATCAATATTGTTTCATCAAAACAATGTAAGGATGAATGAATATATTGACTATTAAAGGTACACTGACCACAATTTTTTAATTAATTGATTCAAATAGAACATTGCATTTTAAGCAAATTTAACATTTACTCCTATTATCAATTTGTCTGCATTCTCTTGCTTTATTTATTTTTAAAAAGAAGGCAGCTAAGCAATATTTTGGTTCATAAAATATTGGTCGTTGAATGTATCCACCAATCAGCAATGACAACCCAGGTTGTTACCAAAAAATGGACCTGCATCTAAACTTACATTCTTGCTTTTCAAATAAAGATACCAAGAGAATAACGAAAATATGATTATAGGAGTAAATGAGAAAGTTTATTAATATTGCATGCTCTGTCTGAATGACAACAGAAATAATTTGTGTTCATTGTCCCTTTAATAATAAAATATCTTTATTTGACAATGTCACTGTTAATGAATTGTGGAGTCCATATGTTGATGTAATGAATGTGATGGAGCATGCAATTACAATCAAATATGTAATTTAAGTATATCATCATGATTATTTAATTATCCTTCTCTCTTAAAGGGACATGAAGCTCAAAATATGTAATTGTATTATTTATTTTTTTCAAATCCAGACTGTGATTAAAAAAGCATTTCAAATAGACTTTTTTTGGTCTATTTTGCTTCATTGTCTTGAACATTTTTTTTAAAGGAGCAACTATGTACTACTGGTATCTGAACACATGAGTTGAATCACTAAAAATAGGCAATTTTCTGCATCAAACAATCAGCCGGTTACTCAGAGTAATGCATTTCTGATCCTGAGCCGACCTAGATATGATTTTCTAATAAGGATAACAATAGACTGAAGCAATTTATATAATGTAAGCAAATTTGACATTTGTGGTAAATCACGTGTCTAAATCCTAAAAGTGAAATGTTTGTTTTCATGTCCCTTTAATGATAAGAATAAACAAAAAACATATGAGATGTATATTTTTCTAATCTGCACATTTGCAAAAATGTGTTAGTGTTGTCTAAATGTATCCAAAAAAATGTCAAGAACTACACAGGGGCAGAATATAAAATGGCCAAGAACCTACGCTTACATTAAAATGAAGATTTCAAGAATAGAAGGGATATGTTCAAATAGTCATAATTTTAGATTCGTATTACAATGTAATCCCAACTTTGATTTGTGATTCTTATTTTAAAATAACCAGAAAAGATAATAAGAGTATCCATATAAATATCGATCAATGTGAATGTATTATGTAATGTTCTGTCCAGGTTTGTAAGACAAAGGTAAATTAAAATGAGACATACCATGCTGTGACGAACCCTGGCTTGAGGTTCCAAAACCAACATCCAGATATGTAAAATATTCAATGAGGATTGGATATCATTAATACATATCAGGACATGGAGACAAACAATCTGATTTTTAAATTCTAATTGACAAAGTACAAATCTATTTGTATTCACATGAGTTCATTGTTTCCTCAATTATTGTCTAAATAAAGAGATCCTGTATTCTTATTTTCAATCTTTTATGTTGTTGACTGTAGCTTTAATTCATTTTGTGTCTTCTTGCATTATCATCAATTGATAGAGATAGTTCATTTTTTATTTTGATCTTGCTAGTATAGCTTTTATAATGTAGAAGATTGTAAATAAGGATACTGTATTCTTCCCATATATACTAATTAACGTATACATTTGACCAACATGTCTAAAGCGATGCCAGTTACAGCAAACACATGTTCACGTGTGTGCGCAATTCTATCTTTCGTGATCATTGCACAATGTTTCACAGCGGAATTACACATCCGTGATTTGACCAACATGTCTAAAGCGATGCCAGTTACAGCAAACACATGTTCACGTGTGTGCACAATTCTATCTTTCGTGATCATTGCGCAATGATTCCAAGCGGAATTATGCATCTGTGATTCAGAATTGATTTGGATATAGTAGTGTGATGAGTATCATTTCTAAAGACTTCAAATCTATTTGCAATTGGGTGTATTATGAGATTCAAATCTGATATTTGTTAATATTGAACAATAACAAATAATATTTAGAACTGTGTTATGTATCGATAGTCAATGTATGAAATGGCGGATGATAGGGATTTCACGGATGAGCAATTCCATTTTCGCTCTGTGATGCATATTCTGTAGAGCGCAAGAAACATCACTTCTATTTCGTGTGACGAATCTAAAATCAGATATCTAAACATCATATGTAGCGTGTGTTGTGAG